>NC_071401.1:176528341-177139591 GCF_017976375.1 Cuculus canorus | reverse complement strand
TGTTGCTTTTACCCACATCTGACTCCAATCTTAATAGTTTAGCTATTAACCCTGTAAGGTCCCCACACGCACACCTTGCCCAGTTGATGTTAAAATTTTTATATGACTGATCTGGGCTTACTCATTACAAAACCTTTTGTTATACAGAAAAAGAGCAGCTCTATGGACCTTGATTTACAGGACACAATTAACCGTGTTGTTGGCAGAACTGCACCAGACCAGCTCATCCGGGGCTCTGCCGTGAGAAATGAAAGAATCTGTCACTGCAGTCAGAGTAACTGCTCTCCTCCGTTCCTGTCCCCTTCATTCTCTCTCCAAGCCCACCCTGACTTACTGGCATTTTGGGATGAAAATCTGGGCACCGCAATATACCTGCGCTGCGGAGAATAATAATCCCTTCTAGAAATAATAACTGGAGCTAAAGGGGAAAAATCTCAGTAGTCACTCCGAGTTTGCTATGGAAAAACATGCAGTGTAAAGATCTCAGTTACCAGCTAAACAACGAAAACGGGGGATTTCACCGGCAGTAACGCTAGCCACTTATTTTTGCCACCTTTTAGGTTTTAGCACGTAGCAAATACGCATTGTTAACCTTTAAATCCTCTGTATAAACATTTCTCAGAGAGCTTGTAAAATATCTCCCACTGCGTTTCCTGGCTCTCCAGTCGATGGCATTTAGGAGCACGGGTACCGGCGGGTGCTTTATTCCGCTCTCCTCGGCCACCCCACTGGGGGACAGTGACAGATTCCTGTCCAAGGCCAGCCCCGGGCACCCCACGCTCGGACAACAACGAAGGCACCCCAGACTCAGCACGGACCGAGGATAAATGGGCGCTGCTGGAGTTGCAAACCCCCTGTTGGGATGCAATAGCGAGGGAGAAGGGGCTCGAGGAGCGCCCGTAGCCCTTCCAGAGCTCTCTCTTCAGTGAAGAAGGGGGAAAAACAAATAAATAGTTGGGGTAGGGCGCCGCCGTGGGGATTCACCCCCCGGGAACACAACGCAGCGAGCCCGAGGGATGCCGCCGGGCGGGCACAACGCGCCCACCCCGTCCCCACCGTTCGCGGCACCCAACACGGACACTTCGCCGAGGGCAAAGGAGGAGGCGGCGGCTGCTCGGAAGAAGCCAGTTGTCACCGCTCCGACAGGCGACAGCTGAGCTCCCGCCTCCCGCTCCGCCGGGCGCCCCAGCCCCGCGCTGCTCCCGGAGGGAGCCGCAAACCCCGGCTGCTCGGCAGGGAGCCGCCACTCACCCTCCCCGCAGGGCAGCGTCGCGTTCCCGGCAGTCCACACCCCGCCGTCAGCGCCCGAGCATGGTGCGGAGGGGACGCAACGCCCGTCCCGAGGCTCCGGCCGCGACTGCCGAGCCCCGCGCCCGCTCCCCGCCCTAAGGGGGCTCGGCCGCCCCGCGCCGGGACCGCGGCTCGGCCGCCCCGCCGCCCCCATTGGCCGCCACCCGCCAATCGCCGAGCGGGGCGGGGAGGAGCCTCGGCCCGGCCCCGCGCGGGGAGGAGCGGAGTCGCTGCCGAACTTGCAAAAACCCTTCACAGAATCGTGGGATCGTAGGATCATTAGGTTGGAAAAGACCTTAGAGATCATCGACTCCAACCGTTCCTGTCTGCTACTAGGTCATGGCCCGAAGCACCTCATCTATCCGCCTTTGAAACATCTCCAGGGATGGGGACTCAACCACCTCCCTGGGCAGACTGTTTGAGTGCTTCATTACCCTTTCGGTGAAGAAAAATTTCCTAATGTCCAATCTAAACTTCACGTGATGCAGCTTGAGGCCATTCCCCCTTGTCTTGTTCCCTGTCACTTGGGAGACGAGACCAACACCCACCACTCTGCAACCTCCTTTCAGGTAGTTGTAGAGAGCAATAAAATCTCCCCTCAGTCTCCTCCAGGCTAAACAACTCCAGTTCCCACAGCCGCTCCTGGTAAGACTTGTTCTCCAGCCCCTTCACCAGCTTCATTGCTCTTCTCTGGACACACTCCAGGACCTCAATGTCTTTTTTATAGTGAATGGCCCAAACCTGAACACAATACTCAAGGCTGGGCTGCGCACAGGGGCAGAATCCCTTTCCTGGTCGGTCCTGCTGGCTGCACTGTTTCTCATACAAGCCAAGACGCTATTTGCCATCTTTCCCCCCAGTTTGGGAAGGCTGAGGAGCATGCAAAGGACAGGCAAGCCCCTCTGTTCCCCACCTCCCATCGAATGGAGTTGTGAGGCCAATCGCTGCGCTCCTCAACGTCGTTTTTTTTGCCAGGGGAGTGGGAGAAGGAAAGTTAATTAAACCTTTTCCCACTGATGAATGGGTAATGGAGAACAGCTGTTTGTAGGCCACAGTGGTGGTTTTGGGCTGCAGATTCCCACCAGTTGTACCCAGGGCACTACTGGTGGGGATGGGGCACAGTGACATCATCCTCCTTGGCGACATCGTCCTCCTCATCCCTCTCCATCCTGAGTGTGTGGAGCTGGCAGCAGCCAGGCTTCGAGAAGCTCCAAGAGTGGGCATTTCCCAAAGCAAAGCAGCCCCTGTGCTAATGTAAATAAGATGGCAAAATGAATGCGGTAGGCATTAAAACGACACTGAAGTAGCCACGTGTGCATTTAAATCCCTTCCCTCATATTGTTATTGACACTTCTGGTATCTGTTTAAGCTGCTGGAGCTTGCAGCCCTTATTGCTCGCACCTCACACCCTTTAAGCAACGTGAATTGTGCTCCTGGTTCTCCAAGGGTCTCGTACTGTTTAAATCCTGTATGAAAAAATCAAAGAGAAGTTTGAGTAACAATGAAAATATTGACCTTTTTCTTTTTCTGTAGAAATTGGAAGGTGAGATAATTTTACCAGAGCGGCAAGCTCTCCCCACTTGGTGAAACAAATGTGTTTGGAACTGTGAAAGCTTAACTTAAAGCTGAAAACTGGTCTGTTGTCTAGCAGTGTCTCTCTTGATCCTCTAAACAAGGAATTATTTGAGTTTAGGAAATGGCAATTTTCCCTTCATGTTTTGAAACACATTTGGTTTTCCTGTCTTAGCAAAATAAGTTTGTTGTCTGGAATCCAATCTGTATCTTTCTGTATCAGAAAAAATAAAAATGTAACTCTCACAGGAAATAAATCTAGACTACAACCCTAGGCTACAGTTTTATTACAGGCAAGAGTGTTAAACCCACTTATCACCTTAAAAGTTTCAGCTGCAATCCTAATCCTGAGTGCTTAGCTCTGCTGTTTCCTTGCAGCCTGGATGTAGTATCACCATCACTTTCCTGAACAATTCCTTTTAAATCTTAATCGAGTCTGAAAATAAGCTATTTCAGATTGCTTCTGCATGGAAGTTTGGAGGGAGAAAGCAAAGCCACTTGTACAGACAGATGAAACCTCATTAAAAGAAATCTTCATCACTTTGTCCGTCAGAATGAATTTGGATATCTTCTATAATTCACAAAAAATAACAGTAAGGATGCAGTAGGTGTATGAAAAAAAAGGAAAGGAATGTGAAGAAAAGGGTTGCAAAAAACACCAAAAGAGCTGCTTGTAGCCATCTGCTGCTATAGAGCTGTTTGTCCCTTGTCCTGTGTTCTTCCCTGCCACCTAGCCAAGCGTTTCTGCAGCACTTATCACGAAGATCTAAATACGTTTAGACTGTTCAGGCAGCATTGCATGATTTCCGTCATTTACTTCTTCCCACTTAAGGTTCCAAAGGCATAGGAAATAAGATTGCTTGGCTTTTAAATAACCTTGTCAAAAGTGTTTACAGTCATATATTAGCAGATCTGAATCTGGAATGAAAGAATTTATGGCCGGTGCACTCTTTTAAGTTGTATATCTGTTTATCTGATCCTCACTTACAAATGAATCTAATTAAGCTATAAACTCTAAGTTTCTACTTAACCATATGGGTAGCCTGGCAAGTTTGCTACAGTAATGTCATTTACCCCTTCTACAGCCATGTCTGCCATGCAAATCCAGCATAACTGCTTTAATAGTGTTACAGCCTGCTCTGTTTTTCACAACATGGACAGAAATAACGCCTATTCCATTTACCAACTGTAATCCTGATAAAACAGCCCAGACAGTTTTCTCTTTGGACCTATGGGACTTTCTGTCAGGAAGAAAGTACACCCTTAATTCTACAAAAAGTTGGAAATAAGATAAAAAAAAATACAATCTGCAAATGCAAGTACTGGGAAGGAGCTATGATATTCTCCATTGAACTTCTAGCACTTTCCATAGGAGCTACTTGGCTCTGCTGTGATTGTGTTGCATTCTACCATCAGAGACTGTTCACGGTTTACAGCTGAAGGCACTTTTTATTCACTCGAAGTCTGCATAACTTGAAGATAGGGTCTACTTTGCTAGTGGAGTGGGTTCAGAGAGGTTGTAACTAAAACTTGCGCGTAAATGAGGTACAAAATTACAATATCTTTTTTGTATATTTTAAACTTTTATTAAATTTCATAAATATTGATGCAAGAAAAAGCATGTAGACTACTTATAAGTAAGTTTAAAAGGTCCTTCAGTCTCAGCTTTGTTACCCTGTTACAGAAAAAGACTAACTTGCATAGGACAATTACCTATTGTATGAAAAATGTATTCTAAAATATCTTCTACATTTAGGAATTTTCTCAAGAAAGTAGTGCTGACAGTTATCATGAATCTCATATGAAGAATGCAATTTTTGGGCTATGTTGCAGGGGCTTCTTAAAAATGTGAAGTATGAAAAGTGTTCATATTATTTTGAAGTAGGGGGGAAAGCATTTGTATAGATTCACACTGGTACCCTGGAAGAGAAATACACAGAGCAATCCATCAGACCTTCTTTTCCAATTCTACCTCTTCTAGTGAATACTTTTAATATTTCTTGTTATCCTTTAAAGTGTCCCATGTTTTCATCTTGAAAGAACTAACATTTGATAGGCGAGAGGCTGAACAAAACTGTTTGTGTGTAAAACTTATGTACAGAGTTGAAACTGCAGCTGCAGGTAGGTAAAAAAAAATAACTCCTTAGCAAAGTAGTAGAAATATAAACTAGGACTGATATAGCTTTGAGCCTAACCCAGCTTGGAAGAGATGGCTGGACTAGATATCCTCCAGAGGTCCCTTCCAGCCCTGATAATTCTGTGATCCTGTGATCTAGAGCTGTTTGATTCAGCCAGTAATAGAGATGTCGGTCAGATTATGCTGCTTAGTATACTAAAGCAGTTTAGCTATTGAGGAATAGAAAGAAGCCATGCCTAGACATGGAGAATTTAAGTGAAGGATAGTGGTCTTCATACTGATATTAAGCACCCCAGAGGTATATACCTGTGTATCTAGAACAATATTTACATAAGATTAGGGGCAAGATTTTACTTTTTTTTTGCAAGGTCAGATTGGACTGTTTTGTTTCACTTTAGCTTTTCTCTGTGGCATGAAGCATAGGCCAGCTTCTGGGATCATTTGGGGATTTTGAGGGAGGAACAATGCTTTAATTTCTGCTGTGCACTTTCTATGACACTCTGGTTTGGGTTTATACTTTTGCTTTTAATTTTTAGTCTTTCTTTAGGAATGGAGCTTATGATGGGTGCAATGGCCATTCTTTTCCTATTTGTACTTCTAAGTAGCAGTGGGAAAGTCTCAGTTTCCCTCTTTCCATGCAGAGAATAAAACTGTCTTATGCCACATGGGTCTTGTAAGGCTTACTTAATGTTAATGCAGCACTTGAGTTTTTCAGACAAAAAGAACATCAATGATTAATATTAATGAGAGCACCTTGTTCTAGTTGTGTATGGGTGTTTCTGGGCCACCTCAACTGGAATCAAGTCATGTGGACTGCCAGAAGCAATTAAGCATGAATTTTCAAATACTCATAAACATAGCTCTTTTGTTTGGCATGTAACCAGCAATATGTTCTTTATCAGCTGTATAGTTTTGGCTTAAAAAACCCCAATCTTAAGAGTGAGTTTTCAAAACGCCATTTGTTAAGAGGATAGCTTTCCCCACTATATTTCCTATTCTGTATCCCCAGGAGTCTCAACAACCTATATCAAACCTACTCTGAGTGCTGGGTGGTCTTTGCAAGGTAGCTGGAAACCTGATCACCAGTCATTTGAATGAGGGATTGAATGAGAAGCGCTATGACCCCATCTCAGCATCCAGGTTTGATTTCTTTTCCCATGTAAACCTGGGTGTATCACACATTGAGGGAAGGAATTGCGTCTTGATACAGAGTCAGGACAAAGCTGGAATAGATGCTTGCATTTGGAAGAGAGGATGGCTTCCCAGGTTTTCCAATTCAACTGTTGTTCCAGGCTGCAGGATCTCCTTTTCTGATTTGCTTTTACAAGTCCTTAATTTTTGTTTAAGAGCTCTCCTGCTAATTTTTGCCCCCCCCCCTTTTTTTTTGTGTTTGCTTTGGCTTTATCTCTTGGCTCTATGACTTTTTCAACTATATAGTCCTTCTTAATGTCTGTTTAAGAGTCAGCTGAATCCCCCCCATGGCCTACTAAAAAAGTCCCTTATGGATTTCATTCCCAGTCATCTTCCCTAGTAACTATGTCCTTTTTACTTTCTACTTGGGCTAAAATGTCATCCTTATACGAAAGTTTTGTGCCTCACCTTTGATTGCAAACTTCTCCGTTGTTTTTTCTAGCCTAGTTATCTCCTATGGACTAGAATGAAGGGGAGTTTCACTGAGATGAAAAGAACAACATTTGTTTTACAATACACATAAGTAATCCCAGTCCTGTTTCTGAGATCTGCTATTATGCCTTGCGTTTCCTCCCACTGGAGCTGGAGTCAGTCCTGCTAGTGATGTTCAGAGCAGTTCTTGGAAAACTTCCCAATGTTTCCATAGCTTTTCCATCCATAGATGATTATACTCTGTTTTCTGAGGGGTCTCACGTGAATCTAGTTTTATTCAAGAAATAATGGCAATACTCCCTGCATTTCTCTAGTTCCAGATGGATACTCAGAAACCCAGTGGTCCTTTGTGTATCTGTTTCCCAGTCCTACCAGGCATTAGACTTCTACCTGCACGCCTATGAGTCTGCTATGAATTTTTCACAGCATTTTCCCTGATTGTGGCCATTCTATTGCCTGGAGGTGTTTCCGTTTGAACAGCAGACACTGGGATTGAGCAACCTTCTGTTGTCCCTGCTCTAAGAGATGAAACAGCTTTGAGAGCATATGTCTGATCCCACATCCACTGAGACACTTGATGATTAGCCATTTCATAAGATCAGCCAAATTTATAAGTACTACACAGAAAAAAAGGGCAATAAATACTATTTTGGATAAATATCCATGATGATTTTAAGGATCTTTTGTTCTTACTCAATTCAATTAACTTAAAAATTACACTTTGAGAAGCCAGAGTGTTTGAAGTTAAGGATAATATGCCATACCATTTGTCCTTTTCCTTCTCTATAATGGCACAAATGCAAATCACAAACCTAACTTGATTAGCTTTTGTTTCACTATGTTACAGTTTTAACATTATTTAAACATAGTTCATTATTTAACTGTGCAGAAGATCTTAATCTTTTACTTAAATGTAAATTGCAAAGTACAATCGCTAAACAAATTGATTGAATGCCATTGATTATTCGTCAAATAATTGTAGTAAATCACGTAATCAATTATTCATCATCCTCAGAGAAGAATAGATGACATGACAAATAAGCTGTAATTAAGATAAAACACTATTGGATTCTTCACTGATAATTTCTTTTGAAATTACAATTCTTGCAATTAAATCAAATTGAAATTAAAATATGAGTAGCCTGATTGAGGCACTGAGTAATGATTGTATGAAAGTGTAATCTGATAGAGCCTGTTCACGTGTGGGAACACAAATGACATTTGCTCCCTGAAATATTTTCTGCTTTTCCCCATGCATTACTTCTTTCTTATGCAAAGATTCTGTTATGATTACAGATTTTAGTGTCCTCCAGTATTATGTGATGGATGCACCAGTTGAAAAAAGTAAAACACATCCTTAAAAACAAACGTTTAATTCCCATGCTAGATTTAACTTTACCCTATTTTGGTTTTTAAGTGCTACCTAGAATCTAGATTCAAAATCAGCTTGAATAAAGCTACATTGCTGTTAGAATTCGGTTCTGCAAATCTTATGGAGTTTTGACTTTATCAATTGTTTTATTATTTTCATAAATACAGGAGCTGACCCGCTGGGTATTTAAATCAATCGAAAATCTCCTTTTGTCTTAAGTTGTGTAACATGTTTGGAAAAAGTATCTCTAGGAAGCAATAAAAGCATCGGCACTAGTCTTCATCAAAAACACTGTTAATGAAATAATTTCTCAATCAATTGGACTCTGGTAAAAGTGGAGTCCAATCTTAATAGCAGTCCCCAACGTGTGTGAATGCTGTCTTGAAATATGCAGCATTTTCTGAAATCACACTAAAAATGAAAGGAGTAAGATGGTCTTCCACCGGAAGGAGTAAACTGGGACGTCATTAATCTTTGTCAAATTCAAAAAGTATTTCAGAAGAATTGATTAAGTTAGGAGTCTTTTAAACAGCAGTGATTATCTGTTCTCTAGAAGTAATCACCATTCAAGCTATATAAGTGAATGCAGCTATTAGTTGCAAATAATAACCTCACATGACATTGTTTTGATGCAGATAGGATGCGTGTGGTAATACACAGAGTACAAATATTTAGGTAGATTTGAAATTCATGTACTGGGAATATGCTTTCATTTATGATTGGGACTATGATTGAAATATAAGTTGTCTCACAGTTTTTTAGGACTTTTTACTTCAGCGACATGCACTGTAACAATCAGTTCAGAACCCATACACAGTTTGCAGGTAGCATACACGTAGATGGAAAAATGTATTCTATTGCCTAAATAGCTGTCGTTTTGAAAAATGAAAAGGGGGAAGGGAAGTCAATCAGATTTAGATAGACCTCTCAAGTGAGGCAGTAATGGTAATGTCACTGGAAGTATTTCTTTCCTCTCTGCTAGACAAAATACATTTAATTTGGTCTTCATATTAAGTATCAACAAGGAATAATTTTTGTTGAAAGTAATTTTCAAGTGTGAAAGAACCAGACCCAAAACAAAGTAAAAATACTCAGATTTATATTATTGAATGCAAACAATAAATTGCTTTCTGTGTTTTAAATGCATATCATGTTTTCAGTATTTGATGTTCATTATTGTAGTTATTTGTGTTCCCATGTGTTAGGCTGCATGACGTTATTTATATTTTCTTATTGGATAAAGGCACTATGCTACTCTTGTGTGTATAGACAAATTTAAGATTCTGCTTCCTTTAGCAGTTTGAAATTACTTTGAAATGTATTTTCAGAAAACATTGGAGTTGTAAAACTTGGTAACATGGGAGTTCATGGAAACATGAAAGCCATGAGTAAATAAATCAAAGGATGTTTTTTTGAGATGGTAAAGAGCCAGAAATCCAACAGAAGGAAAAAGGGATAATGAGTGGGCAGCATTTCTGAAAATCAGAAATGTTTACAGAATTTGAATACTTGTTCTTTTTCTTCCCCATTATTTGCCAGATACAGATATCAAGTATCTTCACTGAAGATGCACTGAAGATGCACTGAAGATGCAAGTTGATAAAGCACTGATCCATTTTTCTGGTATCTTCACTTTCATGGTGTGTCACAACAAAATTTGCTATACCCCGAATGGCTCCTATTAGCACTAAGTCTTTCTCTAGATCTAGTTAGAGACAGTGTTGCCAAATTTTTGTACTTCTTTTCATTCTCCATCATGTAAGGTTATTTTATATTAATTGCCTCTGTGAAGTGCCAACAAAGCTGAGGTACTGGATGTTAAAAGACAACTTTGTTCCTTTGGAGGTGTAATTTTCTTAGACACTGCCTATCTATCTGTCGAGGCTGACGTGAAAATATGTCGTGTCCTGATTTGTCTGCTAAATATGCCTTATATTTCTTTGCTTGCATTTTATGTAGTTAAACTTGGTATAATGGAAACTCCAGAAAGTTAAAACACTGGAGTCAGCAAAGCAGGTTTTGGCAAACTCACACTGAGTTATTCGGCCAGTATAAGCTAATCAGGAAGAAAATTTCTCAGGTCTGACTAGTCTTCAGATTGTTTTAAGATTCTCAGTGTGATTTTATTCTGCACATCACTTAATTGTATCAAAGGAAAGCACCTCTGGCAATGAACTTAAATCTGGGGAGAAAAATTACAGAATCCCAACCTTTTGTAAAATCTTCCAGCACATTTCCTTCCTACATAGAAAACAGTATTTTCTTGTGTGTGCATTAGTTGGGATCCTTTTCATTCCTCTCATTGTACTGATTCGAGGAATTTGCTCACCCACAAAGATATCTTACAAAGTCCCTATTCTATTGTCCAGTGGAAAAACTGTATCTTAAAATGTCATCGGTGGGAAATTTGTCAGGATTAGTCAGTACTCGTCAAATCTATGTCAAACAATGGCAATACCTCACTGACCTCTAGCTTGTGATATATCGAATGTAGCTAATATACACAAACACACTGAAAACAGATTTTAAAAGAGGGAAAAAAGGGAAGAAATGGCATTCATTAAGTGAAAGCATTTTCTTTTCTAATCTATATAGTTTCAGAGTTAAGACTTGGTCAAAGACATTGCAGACAATACCAAGACAGTGAGGAGAGCGCTCTCTTTAGAAAATCTGTATCTGCATTGGTACATCCTGAAAGGTGATCATCTTGGCTTGAAAAATCAAAGGGATGCATGCCAATTGGAAGAAGTTCAGGCCCAGATCTGACAGTGGAGACTGATTCCTGTCTTTCTTACATCAGCCTCCTGATCAGAACACTAACCTGAAGTTTGGCTGCCTTGTTTCTCTTCCATTCACAGCTTAAGGGCTAAAATTCATATCTCCTACCTTGCCGAGGAATGACCTCTGCAAAAAAACCCAAAAAAACAAACAAAAAAAAAACCCAAAAAAAAACCAAAAAAACAAAAAAAAAAAACCCCAAAACCCATACAACAAAAAACCAAATCCATGCTGGAGAAAAATAGCACAGGGTGCTAGGCAGGAAAGTAACTATTACTCTGACCATGGAGAGTGTAAGAGGGAGCAGGATTGAGGAGTAATGGAATACAGGTATAAGAAAACACAACTGGAGACCTGGGATTATCAGCCTTCCCAGCACTCTTTCTTAATTTACTAGTGACTGTTTGATTCCTGTTGCATGTGCATCCTGAATTTTGATGTGTGGCTCAAAGCCCAACCCTTGGCTGGGAACTGCCATAGCTCTGGGCAGCGCGGCCACATCATGAGCTCTCCTCAGCATCATGAGTCTCACTGTCCTTCTTGAAAGGTGATACAGCTTTGACAACGGTAGTGAAGAGTTTTGCTCTCTCTCTTTTCCCTTGTTGTTACTCTACTCAGGGAAATTATTTCATCCTCGGCCTGTCACTTAGCCAAATGCTTTAAACAAGAAGCTATTAAATAAATAATGGATAATCACTGCAGGACATCTTTAAAATAATGAAGAGTGAGACACTTAGAGCCAAAGGGATAACTTAAGTGTCAGGATTCAGGTTGTCATTCATTAAATCACTCAGGTGTGTATCTGGAAGCTGATTAGAAGAGAGGTGGGATGTCATTTTTACCCTGTTCCATGACATTTGCTATCAGGCTTCCTTCCCTGACATACCATCTCTGCACTGCTTGCTCACTCAGCCCAGCTGTATCTGCCAGTGTCAGTGCATGCCCACCAGGTCTGGGGCACTTGTTTATCAGATTCTGTTCCAGAAAGAGAGCATCCTAAAATGAGGGGTGCAGCACTGTGTCCAGAATGGTTTTTATCAGTCTGACTCCTATGAGAAGAAATTAGGAGCCCTTTGAAGTCTGATTTACTGTTCCAGAAATGGAATAGAAACATACTCTTCTTCTGTTTCACAAGCAAAAGTGAGTTATGAGGTGCAAGGTAATGGTCTTTCCCCTCCCCCACCAATTAAAATGGAAAAAGTTGACCTTCTGCACAGATATCTTTGAATTGCTGAGTTACTATGTGTGACCCTTCTTCGATGCAGCAGGTTTGCAGAAGGTGCGGTGGAGGGTGAGAAGACAGCGTGCCAGTAAATACATTCAAGGAGGGGGAGACAGAACAGTTGAGACAAATTTTGAAACAATGATTAAAATCAATCCCGTTGTACAATACTGTTGGAGGTATTGCACTTAATTTGACTTCTCTGATGGATTCCTAGTTATACATCACTGAGGCAGAGAGCTCTGCTCTCTGTGACTCTGCCCCTGAGTCTCTGAGACCTGCGTGAGTTCATGCCCTGCATGCAAGATCCAAGTCACAGCAAGGTCCTCTAATGGGACTTACAGAGATGAAAAGATGTAGATAAATTAAGTACAATTTCTTTGACAAGTACAGCAACAAGGAAAGATGTAAGGCTGTAAACTAGTCCCTAGCACTAAGTGAATGAAGAAAATATAGTAAGAGTAACCCCCAAGATATAAAGGGCTACCAAGGCCTATGAGTTTCTCACCATCATCCTGTCTTGTCCTATTGCTGCCCCACTCAGCAGCAGCAAATTTCTTAACTGTTACTCCTATTTCATAGACAATTTATTTATCTGTTTCCTCTCCTTGCCACTTTTCAGGCAGCTGTCTCTAGATTGCTAGATTTCCTAACTCTCCTGAGTGTTTCATCCTGATTTCTTGTAGGACTTCTTCATTCTGAATCTTATGGGGACCTCCACTGCCTGGATGTTCCTCATAATTTCCCAGATGGTAAAGTATAGGACAGACCATTACAGTTTGGGACTCAGAAACACTCTTCTGCAGCAGTTCTCTCATCTGCTTTACTCAATAGGCTGGACCTAGTTTTAAAGATACTGTTGTGTGGAAGTATTCATTGTGCTTCATAACATAGAATTTATACTCATAAACAGGTAACTATTCTTCCTCTTTCTTACACATGCCATGCTGTAACATCAGAAAGCCAACAGATTATCACAAAATAGACATTGAGTAACTGGGTACATTGGTAAAAGTGAAAAGTCAGTCCCATATTAAATTCAAACCCAAAGCACACATGTACCTCAAAACTGAATTTCTATGAAGTGCGTGATCTTTCATGTGAACCTCTGCATTTGTCTTAACTCATAACACCCATGTCATCCTGTACAGTTTTGATGCAAGAAACTTGATCCTTCCTCTATGCCTAAATGCAGGGCACTGTTTTCATTTAGATTTCCTCATTTTCTCACTGGTACTGGGATAACTCCAGTAGCTGGTTACAAGTGGATATTATAACTACAACTTATATTAAAAACTGCAAAAGCTGTCTGAGAAACTGAGGCTAAACTTCACGCTGGCCTCTCGTGTGAATGACTGATGGGCTGATTTTATTACTTGAGTATTAAACTGTGAGTGTAACTGATAGCTGCATATTTAAGAACAACTTGGTCACTAGAAGTAATGAGAAACAGTGATAAAGTGGATATTTTTATGAAAAGGAGTGCCAGGGAATTTCTAGTTGGAGAGAAAAGAGGTCACTGGAAAGCAGCTCTAGACACAATATATCTCCTGCTATGGTGATTGAACAGGACCAGCCTGACTAGGACTGCCCAGGACAGGTGGGAAGAAATGGTTTCACCTCATTGTAAGACTTCTTGGTAGTAAAAGCATGTCCAGCAAACACTGAGGTCCCAGTGAGATAAGAGGTTGCAGCCCTTGCATGCTCTGCAGTACTGGCTAGCTGTCTCTGCCACGTTCCCAGCAGCCACAGGGCTCCTTTGCTCTCTTGCATGAGCCGGGGACATCTTCTGTAGCAATTTGGAAGAGAGAGAACCCCACATTAACCCCATAGGAGGGAAGAAGAAGAGGAGATCAGGAAAAGACCCATTAATTCAGAAGGACTGTGGGCCTCACTGCATCATTCTTGCTCCTCTCACCTTGCTGTCTCTGAGTAAAGCATCTGCCGGCCTCCATCCCTCTTCAGGATAAGGAGGAGGGGAGGGGGGCTGAACCCTCACTGGACTGACCTCATCAGACATGGAGCCTCCAACTCTGCCAAAGAAGCAGGGGTGATGCTAGGTCAAGAAACAGATGTGAAACTGGAGGCTGAACTCCTCTATAGCTGGAGAGGGTGTGCTTGCTTTTGCTCTCTGGGATGAGCTGCTTGCAGAGTTAAGTTGTAGATGTGGGGATGAATATCACTGACATGTGGAATGTGAAACTGAGGGAGGCATAATGCCCAAATGAAGTCACTGTGAGTTGACCACAGGTAGGGCTCACAAGTGGAGCTCTTGTGAAGAACTTCCAAAAGTATTTCTCAATATTCTCAATATTTTGGATCTGGCAGCACAGTAAATACTGTCTGGATATTAGGCAAGGGAACGTATGATCTGAAAATATGATCTAAATCTTTTAAGGAAGATGAAAGAGCCAGAAAAAATCATCTAAGGATTTAGGAGCTCATCACATACTGGCCTGGGGTAGGAGTCATGACTTTTAAGTGCTTGAGGTTGACAGGAGTAGGCAAATATTGATTCAAAGCTCGGGGATGCAATGTGACAGCAAATGCTCCTTTGAGATCACTAATATATGTCCTGGGGAAAGGAACACATGCTATAGCTTTTGGAGAGTATGTGGGAACATCCACTAATTGTGCTTTCCTTCAGGTTCCTGTAGGAATGGGATTTTTTTTTCTTTTCTTGTTGTTTTCCCCAGCTCATTTCTATAGGCAGGGCAGGCATTTAAAATTCTCTGTACAATCGTAATGCAGCTGTGGTTCTGGGAGATATCACTGAACACACTTTTTTCCCCTGGCATTTCAGTTAGATTGGAAACATTTTCTTGCATTGCAAAAAAAAAATAAATCCTTGCGTATAAAATGTATCATACACAGTCTTTGAAATCACAGGGTTTGGGAGAGGAAGCATAGTTGGAAGACATTCAGCTGAAATGAGAAATAATGTCTACAATAAATTTTATTCTCAATTTTTTTTCAGTTTCTCTCTCTTTTCCAACACAAAGCTTTGATAAGAAAGGATAGGACACATAATTACCCATTTTCTCTCCCTCTTCTTAGGTTTATACCTATAAAAGCAGTACATTTTGGAAAGCTTGCAATGTGGGAAAATAATAAAACATTTTGTCTGTTTAGCCAGAAAAAGACGATATTAAAAAGCTCTGAATGAATTCTCAGCCTGATCTAAAACAGAACAGAGGCGAAAAAAATCACCAGAGTTTCATAAATTCTAGGTACAGCTTTGACAGAAAATGTAGTACAGGGGCCAAATCATGTGCTTTGCATCACAGAGTCAGCAGTTTCTGGCCATAGCATGGGCATATCTGTTCCTAGAGAGAAAGGGGTGTGCCTGGGATACTTTTCTGAGGAGTTGATTCCCTGCCTGCTGTTCTGATCTCTTGTCGCTTAAATAAACCTGGAAGAACATTTTCGCAATTGAAAATTATACTGCTAAAAAAAAAAAAAAAAAAAAAGGAAAATTCTCCTTCTGTTTTTTTTGTGTTTTTTTTTTTTTTTTAAGTAGGGCTAGCTGTTAATAGCTGGTGCACGGCTAAGCCAGCTGGGTGTGTGGTCTGCAAACACAGCCAAAGAGCTGGCCTGACATGTCTGACTCTGGTCTGAGTTACGCCGGTGTATGCAGAGCAGGACCAAATCCTCTAGCAGAGCTGCAGTAAAGCCAGTTCAGACTGCTCTGTGCCAGAGCCTTAAATAGCAGCAGTTTAGAGCAATGTGTAGGAATAGCTGCCTCCAACTACTTGTCCCCACCTGTGATACGACCAAGAGTAGATGTAGCTCTCTGGGCAGAGTTGCCCTGAGCTCCAGCTCCTGCAGCGTGGGACACAGCTGTCTTTGTTGGTGGGTCACAGTGCTGCAGTTACAAGAGCATCCTCTGTTAAAAGGAGTAATTTCCTCTCTGTTTTGGCTCCTGGGGCTCAGAAGAGTTAATGTCCTGGAATTAGATCAGTTCAAAAAGAACTTGATTGATGAGGGACTTGCACCTATATGACCCAAAATCAAGGCAGGATTTGATTGGTGGTGAAATGCTACATTTGTTATGGAAGATCTTCAGTTCTCGTATTCTATCTAACTCTGCTCCTCAGCTACTACACAGCATTTTGAAGGCACAATAGTGTGTGAGCAAGTTTACGGTCCCAAGCAACGTGAAAATAAGAGCTGTATGTTGCTGTAAAAATCAGCATGAAGTGTTCTTTTTTAAATACAGGCTCCAGGTCTTTTGTGTTTAATGTCTAAGTAAGATATATGATACTAGTAGATGCAAAGTATAAACTCTGACAGATTCATATTAGCTAGAAAGTATGCAGAAAAAAAAAAAAAAAGGCAGTACAGAATATCCATTGAATACAATGGAAAATCCTCACGATAAATCAATTCCCAGATTTCTTCCTTGCTGCTGTTAAGAACAAGTGGTTCAAAAGACCAAACTCCCCAAAACCCAGTTGGGAAAAAGACTATTAAACTAGGGTGGGGAGAACTGAAATCAATCTCCTCAATTAATCCTCTGTTTGGACTCCTTTTAAGGTTTTAGCACATGTTATTTTTCTTTAAGGGGGGGATTTAGTACTTGGGCAAATGTTCCCACATATCAAGCAAATGTAAAGTCACTTCTTTACTTTTTCCATAGCCTTTCCTGATTAACAAGGAAAAATATTTTTATTTTGAATAAAAGTCTATTACTTCCTGATAATTTTCATGCTTGAACCCGGTCTTTGCTAAACTAATATAAATCAGGAGCAACTTGGTTGAAAGCAGTGAAGTAAGGTTAGCATGGGAGCAGAGCTGTACCCGTAATAGTCTCACAACAGATCTCCCTCATGTCTTAAATTTCTGGAGAAGTATGCAAGCCAACAGCATGAATCAAGTATAATTAAGAGCAGAATTTAGCCCAAAAGGTTGCGTGTAAAATGGCACGCCTTGCTGTGGCAGCAGACTGATGTCACACTCACAAAAGTTTTACTTTCTTCCTGCACTAATGAGAAGATCCTTGAGTTGTGAAAAAGAGGGCAGCTGTTCAGGAGTAGACATTGAAATCAGCGATGTGAAAGTGTGGAGAATACACAATATTACTGAGCAAGTAAATTGCAGTTTATATACTGGTGCTTTTTGAACCTTTTCTCCAATATGAAACACTTCCTTCAAGAAAAGTAACGTGAAAGAAAAAGCTGCAGCAAAAAAATACATTAACTTTTGCAATGGTTTTATGTGTTTTCTTGCTATTTAAATTTAATGTTTATCTAATAAATAGTATTTCAGTGTTAAACAGTAACTCTCTGTCCCATTTTGAAAGTCAGAGTGTCCTTCAGGAGTTGCTGTGATGCCTTTGAAAGCAGTTTTTCTCTAATGAAAAGACATACTATGTCACTGGAACAGGGTCCCATGGAGGGCTGCCCACCACTTTCTGCCTCTGGGTAATCTGGCCTCAAACACAACCCTGCGTCAATCTTTCTTGCTTGTTCGCTTTCTTCCTGTTCTGGAGTAAACTAACCAGTACCATGGAAAGAAAGTGTATCAAGACAATGCCACAGTCCAAAGTCAAGCCATTAGTTACTGCATGAATAGGTTTTAAAGAAATGAGTGTTTATCTGTTGTTTTTCCTGTGGGTAAAATGATACCAATGATTTTTCAGACTTTCAGGTTTTGCCTACAGAAGTACGGTACAATATTCATTTCTTTACTTCATTAAAGGTACTTACTTGCTTATAACTCTGTGTGCTTAAGCATATTGTTGAAATAATGGTAGCACCTCCCCCGCCCCCCCCCCCCCCCCCCCCCCCCCGCAAAAAAACAACCCTAAACTAAAATGAAATTACTATTCTGCTTCTGTGAAGTTTAAAAACAAGCTTCGGTTCTAATTCTTAAACAGAGGAAATTAAATTCATACTTTCCAGTACAGTTAATCCTGAGCTGTTTGACATATTTGAACATTAGCCATTTGCACCGGGGTATAAACTGAGTGTGGCTTTCAGAAATGCACTGTTCCTGTAGACTGTTGATCCAAATTGGCTGTCAAAAGTTATCTGAAGAATTTCAGCAGCTGACCTGTGTTATCATGGCCACCAGCTGCTAAAAGCTGTGGATGGTGATGAGAGTTTAGGTGAGAGAGAAGAATATGGGAAGAAGTTAAAAGACAGGAGAGCAGAGAAGCTCTGTGAGCTCTGCAGGTCTTTGGCCCTCATTTCTTACTCACTAAAGAGAAATGGTGGCTGAGCAATACCTACTGAGTTGGGCCCTTAGAGTGAAGCCCTTCATAGAGACCTGGGAAAAGATAAGTTGTGATATTTATTTCCAGCAAATAAAATAAAGGGTTATACACTTCATGTCTTGTGCTAAACTGTTCATAATCCAAAAATGATAAGGATAAAGCGGATTTAACTGTGGTGTCTTGAGCTGTGATTTGTCTCATAGGATTTTAGAGCAGATAACCGTTTTCAAGGTAGGCATCAAACTCCCTACATAACTAGTGGAGAGAAAGAAACATTAGAGTAAGATTTACTTGGCCTTCATTAGCTAGGATACATATTTCTTTTTGTTAACTGTAGAGGGAACGTTAATAACTTACTCAGATACAGTCAGGTGCGTTTGATTAGGTGAAACCTGTTTCTCTTTGTTTCTAACTGTGGATTAAGCAAAAAGATAGAACAAAGGAGTCAACTTTTCCAGGTTCCTCAGCGGATTTCAATTAGAGGTTCCCATAGTTTGCAAGACTTATATAAAAGGTCACCTTTACTACTCACAACATGATTTTTATTACTAGAAAAAGATAAACAATTAAGGCAACAAAAGAGTACAAAAAAATCCAACTGTTCTTTTCTTCCACTGCTCCATTCTTTTCCCAAGCTGCATTTTTTAATCGTCTTGAATAGGACGAAAAAGAGCATGAGAATGAATTAAGACAATGAAGAAACACTTTGCTGAGGAAGTTGCAGATGTGGCTGAATGTTAACATATATTTTCTGTCACCATTGTTTCTCTTAATCCTTGTCAACTCCAAGCAAAGGGAATGTGATTGCTTATCATGGCAATCATGAAATAAGTTTCCTGATTTATATGACCACAACACTGCTCTTTGTGTCATAAAATTCTGGTAGAAATGTGGACAAAATGAGTAAATACTTACTGGCAGCAGTGATGACGTACTTCTATCTAAAAGCCCTAGACATAATGGTACCCTGAGCTTTATTTTTATTTTTATTTTCATGTCACACAGAGGAGAGGATGGAGCATGGGAATGGGGCAGAGGAATTCCTGAGATCTGAACTCCATGTGGTTGCTGAGTCTGTGGCCTCGGGCTAGTCTGGCCTTTCAATACTTCAGCAACTGACACCCTATAAATACACAAATAATAGATAGGAATGACTTAGGTCTGGATTTCCTCCTGGCATCAGCAGGCATGAGCCCAGGAGCTGCAGACAGCAGTCTCCTGACAAAATGCCTTATGGCCCATGAGCCACAGCACTGAATGTCTCAGTCACTTTCCATCTTATTCCTAAAATACCAATGAAGCAAGGCTTAGAAGCAGTACACCATCCCTCTGCCCACCTTTCCTCATCAGTAAAATGGGGCTAACAGAAGTATTTCTCTTTCACCTGTGCTTATTCACAAGACTGTCAAGATTTAACTCAATGACAGAATAAGCCACTAGTTTTTCATAACTTATCAGAAATCAGAAGTCAAGAAAACATGACATGCCAGATCGTGAATACCTTCGATTGGTAAAAAGGTACTCACACAAGAGGTTACATTGAAGTCAGCAGAGGGGGACACAGCTTTTGGCTATTTTGAGTAAGGAGGCCACAGACTGGTCCTGTGTTACCACTGATGTTAGAACAACATTAACGATGAAAGATGTCTAATCAGTACCAAAGAAGTGTGAAATTTTAAATAAAACAACTATTTACTGAAGGATAAAATTGTGAAATAAACAAAAGACTGATATAGGAAAAAAATGATTACTTAAGATATCTAGGAAACCACTGCAAGAGGTTTTATTATAATTATACAGCGTGTTTTATAATACATAAACTCTGACGTTCTGTTCTGTTGGAATTAATTGATGTAAAGCATCGGTGTGGATTTCTCCCTCCCTTTCTTGCTGGTATTTGTAATTCAGAAGAATGAAAGGAGCCTGATTGCTAATTGGGAAGGGTTCAATAGGTTACATTTTCTGAGAAAGTTGTGCTTCCACAAATGCTTTGTGGCCAGATCCTCTCACCGCAGCTCAGACAAAATTCCCAACAAAACTCAGCATTAATATGCTTCAGGATTAGGTCCTGTCTTTGTTACCTGCTTCTGCCTTTGGGGTCACTTAAGGTTGTCTGTAGATCCCAGTGAATGAGTTACATTTAAATAAGCTTGGTTCTTTGAAGCTGCAATGCAAAAGGGGATATATAGTGGATTACAATACACTACACATCATAGCATAAAATCACCCAGCACATAGTAAAAGAGCTGACTGTAAGATGCAGACCTCAGCCTGAGACTCAAAGTTCACCCAATCTGGATAATATCAGTGCTGAAAGGACTGATTCTGTGTTATGTTGCCTACAGAACACTGTGCAAGATGCTCATCCCAGGCTAAAATCGGGAACAGCTAACCTCATTTCTTCCGGCCATGAGCAAGTCTCTGGGTGCACAAGGGAGACCCATGGCATGGCACCTTTGCATTTTCTTCTGCAGGTCTCCAGATCAACACAGGGAAGTGGTATGTAGCTGCCCCAGGTATAGGGCTGCACTCTCTGGCTGGATCTCTCCGTGTTCCAAGGGAGACAATATCTTCTCATCATCCACACTGTACACATACTGATTAATCCACACACTCCTTTACTCCACAGGAGAAGAATAAGCAACAAATGTTAAAGTTGTCCTCTCCAAATTCCTCTCAAGCACATGCCTCACTATTTTGTGGCATACATTAGGGAGCAAGCCCTGTTGGTGTTTTTGGATCCATGTCCATAGTGCTTATTGGTAGCGTAAATCTCCCCTGAATCTGAAACTTGCATTAGAAGGCCACTGTAACTTCTCTGTCTCATATAGCAGTGTAAAGTAATCACATTGTGGCCTTGGTCCACCCCAAGCTGCTTCTGAGGACCACTTCTAGTCCAACAGATCTCTGGTGCTTATAGATATAAGTTGTTTTCTGCTGTAAGGAGCAGAGGCTAGAGGCAAAGAAGCTCTGAACTCTCAGAAAGTGAAGGCATGACATTTGTTTGCCGAAAGGAGAGCTGCTGGTTTGCTGCATTTGATTTGCAGTCTCCTGCTGAGGCAATAAATGTTCAGAACTGCTGGCATCATTATGTGCTGCTGCTTGAAGCCTTCATTGTATCAGTAGCTATACAGTGCATCTGAAAAGGTTAACAAAAGAGAGCTTTGCTTCCAGACAGGGCAGGGTTAAATAGGAGAAAGAATAAAAATTTTAAACCTGCTCACAAGTTTTCCAGAAACTGGTGAGGTAAAATACTGTGACAACATATATACCTGCTGCTGGCTCTGGGTATGAGCAGGAGTTGAATTTGAGCAGAGACAATCCTGTTGCTCGGCAGTGTGCAGCGGTGGTCCTGCTTTGTGCACATCCAGGCAAAAGGGCTTTTGGGTGCTTATGAATCTCTGACTCAAGCAGTCACTTCTTCAAGCTTCAGGGGAAACTTGTGAATCTCTTTGCTGGACAGTGATTGTTATTAAATGAATTTTGTTGTACACAGTTCAGGAATTGTATGGCCACTAATCACTTGAATATTGCCTAATATGTACTGAAGAAGAGGTTGCAACATGTAAGATATGCCACTCTAAGCCTTTCAAATCCCGTTGGCAACGTTTTCACTCTGCGGCTGCAGCTTCACATAGTTTTGGGGGAAAAGGACTGCTTGTACAAATTGGCTTTATTGGAAAAGAAGGAAGGTCCATCTTCAGGTATGAATACGGCCAGCTAGAGAGCAGACTTTGGATTTATACATGCTTTTCATATACGTGGTTTTACTGTATGTGGGAATGGTAGGGGCTATTGTAAGAAAAAATTCATATTGTACTTCCTGAAGTGCCTTGAATTTCACCCAGAATCTGTGATGGTCTTTGTGTAATACCCTGAGCCATTGTAACAGAAACAGGTTTGGCTATAGATTCACACTGCCTGGCTGAGGCCCTCTTCTGACTTCCCAAGGTTGCTAGAAGGAATACTACGTCAGATAACTTGCACATCACTTGCATGTGGCGTTGAAGTACTGTTTCCCCTTTGTGTTATGCTCAGAGGAACTGCTAAGCTTAGCATAAAGAGAGAAATGCAGTTATAGCACACATGACTAACATTAGAAAATTATTCTTGAAGCTTTTTCTCACTGAAAATTAAAAAAAAAACCTCAAGCCCTCGAGACAAACACTTTGATGTAGTTTGGAAAATAACAGAAAAGCTGCTCTGAGTGCTGGGCAACCCACCAAGAGTTCATAAGTTAATAAGACTCAAGAAAGCATTACTGTAAGCAACATTTCAGTTTTGGGCCTTAAATTAAGCATGTATTCTCCATAATGAAGAGAAATGCATGCCTGGGATTTAAAGAAAATGCAAAGAAGGTTATGGGAATAGGGCACAGTAGGAAAAAGTTCCCTATTATGTCTTGTGCTTATCTGCATACTAACACCACCAAAACCATTAACAATAAAACCCCAAAATGCTGAATTTACGTTTCAGCAGCTATAGAAGGCATTTGGTCTGGGGTTGTGACTTATGATTATTATACTAAATAAAATGCAGCATTGCCTCTGAGGGCATTTAGCATCTCTTGAGGAAACTACACGCACAGCTCAAGCCATGTGTTTTTCTCCTCAAAACAGAGTGGTTCTCCTCATGCTGCCAACAAGGAACAATCCTTCATCAGGACTCTCCACAGTGGTGAGAAGAATGTGAGCCATGATTGTCAGAGATCACGGGGGTCTTGCTAAAAGCTAAACAGAATGGTCCTGTTGAAGTTATTAGCATAAACCAGTAAACCCTCAAAAGGGTCTCCTGAAGAAGAATGGAGTTCACTGATTCCATTTATATGTTTTGTTTATTTTAGGAGTTTGGATCACTTTGTTATGATATCACTGCAGTCACTCACATTATTTAGTGTGGACAGCCTCATAATGTACAGTATTATATGAACAAGGAGTCGGATGCAGAGCAGGAATTTGTAGTTAGATCATCAGAGAAGAATACCTGGACCATCATTCTTCAAAACTGTATCACTTTTCCTCTGCATCATTCAACTTTTTTAATTCTTCTAGAAAATATAAGAATCTATTAACTCCACCGAAGTCTCATCAACATATCTAAAGATCTGTTGAGCGTACTTCAATACGTCCCTGCTGATTTAACCTCTGGCTCAGCTAGACAGGCTTGTCCTATAGTTTCAAATCCTTTAATAAGACGACCATGTTTGAGATCAAATATTTTTAACTGAATTACCACTAAATTGGTAAATGTTTCAGAAAAATAACTTTTGAGCATTCTTCTCAAAAAGTCAGTAGATAATCATATCAAGGTGTGGAGATAAAAGGAATGGTGCTGGCACAAACTAGGAATGCATGTGTGTGCAGCATGGGCGCAAGGTTACTTTGTATTGACAGTGGGTTTAAGTGCAGTCTTAAAAAAGCATAATGTATTCTAGAGATCCAGTTGATCTTTCAAAATCAAGAATTTTGAGCAAATTGGTTTGTCTGAGAAAATGCCTGTGAATATGTATGTTTCTGTGTGCTGTTTAAAAGTTTGTGTCTTACCTCTGAAAGATGGTGATGAATGATGCTTATTTGTATAATTCATTTCTAAATCTACTTAGTTTTGGAATAAAACACTGCAACATTCTTGCAGGCTCTTTTATTACTTTTTAATTAATTTATCTTCTCAGATGCTTAATCAAATGTTACTTCCAGCAATGAAACAGGATAAGGGCTGGTCGAGGTTCATGTTTATTTGACAGATCTAGGTTTGTGGCTTTCGAGATGACAAATTAGTCTGACTTTTGCAGTGCTCTGGCAACTGTAGAGATCCAAATATAGTTTCCTGAATTCGCAGCACCTTGTTTTCCTTAATGCTCTTCTTTGTTTGAATCTTTGAGAACATCTGTACATAATCTTTTCTACAGGTGTTTAGCTGTGGTTTCATCTGCAAAGACCAAAGGGGGATTTATGTTGAGCTGGTTTATGTCTTATCTATTCACAACAGAGGACATCTTTAAGAAATTCACTGACTGATATCTACACCTGATATTTGGACTAATGTAAATGAGCTTTCAAAGGCATAAGCAACACTTCAAGATTCCAGAACTCAGGATATAATGCTGTTTTTTTATATCACCATGGACATTACTAACATGGAACTTAAAAATTATTCCTGTTATACAATCACTCAAAAGGAGTGGCATGATAAACAAGGGCGTGATACACATTCGCGTTTGCTTGATGTTGGCCGATGTTTTTTCTTGCATCCCAGCCTCCTGACGCATATAGCTATTCATAGACTATGGCAGAACTTCATTAAATTAATTCTTTGTGTCTGTCAAAGCTGAAAACCTCTTCCAGATCATATTGCATCATGTAACTTTGAGATTTTTTCTTCAATGTGTTTCAGCATTATTTGTATAGTTCAGTACCTGAATTGTAGAAGCAAGTAGAAGCTTGGTCTCCACGTGTGTCTTACTGTCTGCTGTCTGCAACACCAAAATATGAGTTATGCAAAGAGAGCCCTATAAGGAATTTGTGATGGAGGATTATAATTTCTTTTCTATTTTTTTACACTAATATGTCATAGTTATAAAAGAGATTAAGCACAATTTTAATACTTTTAAAACTAGGAATCCTACTTTTATTTGTCGTTATGCTTGGTTGAAATTCTTCAGAGATGATACATGTCTCACTGCTACTACAAACACTACGAGCTTTTTTAGGTAAAGGCTTTTTTTTTATTAAGCATTTTCCAGTATTTGATTCCAGCAAAGGAATTTTTTGTAAATGAACCAATATATTAAAGCTCATCTGAAAATCTGTGTGGGTGTGTTCACTAGAAAAAGAAATACCGCTGAAAGCATGGATATATGAAATCTGTTGCTTAGATGTATTTATTTAGGTTGATTCAAGATTTGCTAGGAATGGAAATGAAATCCTTAAAAAATGGTAACTAAATCAAAAGCTATCAACATTTTGTCAGAAGCACGCATTTCTGCTGATCACACAATAATAGTAATGATACATTTAAAGTATTTTATTCAGTGGACTTACTCCTTGGGACCAAAGAACATTTGTCCTGTGATCTATTGTGTACCAAGAACAAACAGACTGAAATGGTTGTCTTGCTCTGATTAAGCTTGTTTCAGAATAAGAGTGAGAAATCTATGACTCAGCTACTGATTCTTTGAACAAAAGAGTAGAGAAAAAATACTTAAACCAAAGGGCTCAACTGTTGTTATGGTGACACATTAACTATCCAGTCATTTCTGGTTTGGATCCAGAAACAATTAAAGATGTAAGGAAGGTGTGCTCCCATTTTGGAGCACTTCAAATCAAACTTGCTGTGAATTGTAGCTGAGGAACATATTTACAACAAGGATGGGAGCTCTCATGACAAAATAAAATACAGAATCTACAATGAAGTCATTCATAAGCTAGAAATTGCCAAAATTAAGATGGTTGTGTAACCGTACCTCACTTCCTTTGCTGTACCCTTTGTATGTTTTTGTATGTTTTTCTTTACATGATCACACATGTCATTTAGCAGATACACAGCAAACACCGAATGAGCAATTAAAGTGCTACAAGGAAAGATTACTCTTCCAGTATAGTCAGAATAGAGCAGAGTGATAGCAAACAGTGCCTAAACAGCATAGACAGAGTGATGTCACACGCACTCCTTTGGGGCAGGTTGTCTACAGCAGAGCTGCTGAGTGCATACAGGTACTAGTGGCACTTCTGTGTCTGTAAGACATGTATCTCTGTGTGTGTGTGTGTGTGTGTGCATATGTGTATACATAAATATGTATTTTTACTTACGATTTTTCAGTGTAAAATGCCTGAAATATGAAGGCAATGTGGCAGATTTTTTTTTTTTTTTAATAAGATGATACTGAGGGTATTAGTTATGTGCCTACGTATGAGCAGATACTATGTGGCTTGCTGGGAATCAAACCTCTTGTGGTACGCAGAAGTTCCTGGACTAAACTATTTGCAGAACTGCACAGGGCTTTTGCCCTAGGGAGCACCATTTTTTTTTCGCTTGAAAAGTGAACCAACATATGAACAGCATGTATAATTGTCAGTTTAAGTGATTTGAGCTATCCTCTGCAATCCTGTGAGACCAATGTATTTTTTTATTTCTGATAGTCAGTCTGAATGACCCTAGTGAATTTGACATATTTTATTTGACTGAGAAAACGTCTCTGATTTCCTCGTAAAACTGACTTTTTCACAACTAGATCCACCTCTATAAATGTTATTGCCAACAAAAATGGTAAGATAACTAAAGAATATTCACATCAGAAACTGCAACCTGCTCAAGAGCAGCAGGAATCCTATAAGCTGCTCTGTATTTGTGCAGTGCCGTGAGCCTTGCAAGCACATTCCTGGCTGATCGTGAAATGTTGTTTTATTAAGCATCTTCGCTATGATACTGTCATAGCAATAAGATGGTAGTGACTCTGGAGGGAGTGACAGTGAAGTGGATGCCACCATTATTTGCGCTATGTGTGGATGAGCAGGGGATTTAAACACTTTCATAAAGCATCCTGATGGTAAAAGCATTTCCATTTTGCAGCATATACATGAGTTGGAATCTTTTTAAATATAAAGTGGAGTGCAAGAGCAATCTTTGCAGCTCCCAAATACAGCATGGTCTACATGGGAAGAAAATGTATTAGGACTACAGATCCTAGTGAACCCAGTCCTGGTAATGCAAACCACATGTGGCTTTGGATTTGCAATTCTGGGAGTGGGTATAGTTTAGATCCTAGAAAATATTAGGAGTAATATCTGTCTAAGCCAGAATGTTGCACAGCAAAAAGGGGTTGGTTGCATGGTATGTCTGAAAGTTGGGCAGCAACTGAAGAAAGAGAGACACTGAAGAAACAGACACCCCTGCCAGTCATTCTTCCCGTTCTCCTAAAGAAACAGGCCCATCCTTGGCTTTAATGGATCCAGGGAGGGCTCGAAATTGGTTTGTGATGTGATAACTTTCCAGCCCAAACATGTGTAATTTCCTCATTTAGCCTCATCAACTCCTCTCCTTGGCATTATAGTAAAACACCTGAGAATGTACGCACGTGGTTTGGCTGAGCAGGAGCCAGCACTCATCTGCGGGTACAGGGCAGGAGAGGAAGGCGTGGAAGAAACAACGAACCTGCCTGTTGCTGCCTGTTGCAGCTCTCCGAGACTGAAGGCAAGGGACAGGACATGGAAAAAGTCGTGGTCAGGCAATGGACTCAGCCTAAGACCCAGCATCTGGCAATAAGGTTGAGTTTCAGATTTGTGAGAAACTGTCTGGGGGAGAGAAACATCTTTACACTAGATGTGAAACATGAGGGCCTGAGGGAGGGTTGGAGAGGAGCCCAAGAATGAGCACAGCCTGCCGCAGTCATCAGCTCCAGACAGGGCCTCCCTTCTTCCACTCACACGAAACTATTTCTATTGTCATTAAGCCTTAAGAAGCTGTTGTGTATCTGGATGTGCACGTGTGTTTGCGCATGTGTTTGCAAAAGTGACATGTTTAGCTTCAGATCTGACAATGTGCCTTTGGCAGAGCCAATGTAAAAATTAACTTGCTCTGTGCCATTTTTTTTTAAAAGAATAAAACAAAACCAGATTGAGCTTTTACACTTAAAGCCCTAAGAAAATCATAAAAGTGAATTATGGGGTGAAAATTACTCTTTAAAGGAAAGCTTTACACTGGAGTAAACTTGGAACATTTATACATAAAATATTACATAGAATATTTATATGTATAAAATCTGCTGAACTGGCCAATTCCTGACCATTACATAAACTTTCTACATTTGAGAAAGCAGACTTTTTTTCATAAAAAATAATTTTTTCCAGCTTCTATTATAAAATAATAATTCCTCGGTATCAACACTTGATGCTATTGTCACAAGCTGTCTCCTCTGTGTGCTGTTTGGTTGAATAATTTGTGCTTTATACGTTGAGCATAAAGTGCATTGGTCTAGCAAGCTGAAAGCACAATGCAAACGAGGAGAAGAAAAAAGATAAGATTGGGAAGGTTGTATGTACTCCAGACAAAGGACGCACACAATTGCTGGGTGCTGAACTCATATCTAAACCACTCCATGCTCAAGATTGGCTTGGAGAGGGAGTCCAGATGTGGGCAGCTATATAGGTAGTGAGTCCTGAAATTTGATCTGCTTGGTATAAGGCAGAGCCCAGATTTTATAGCTGCCCTTTGAGATTCCTCAAGGAACAGACTGGAAGGGGGTCCCCAGGGAAGGCAGCAAGCAGCAGCATGGAGCTGGTGGACAGAAAAGCATTGAGGAATCCTCTGCCAGGAGAAAGCTGCCACCTGTGCTTCCCTGCATTTGCTTCTCCACTTCTGTGAGTGCTGAGTGCACTCAGCAGCCTCAGGCTGACACCCCCGAGGGATGTCCTGAGGGAGGACTGTGAGTGGCAGCCAACACCACCTAGTCCAACAGATGAGTACCACCTCCTGGAGCACTGGGACCTCCTTGGAGGTGGTAGATTAACTTTCCAAAGTAACTGAACTCATACAAGCTCTGGACAGAAGTTAAGCAAATGAACCTAGAAGGAGAAATGTCCTTCACTGTGTGCAATGCTGTTGTTGTGAGGAAGGAATGACAAGAAATGAAAAAAAAAAATGTGACAGATATTAATATTGTCACTTAATTAATGTCTGGATGCACTCAGATAACTTGATGACAAGGTCTTACAAAATCCAGTGACGCAGAATAGGCTGCACAAGCATTTATGTGAGATAAGTAGGCATTTCTTCGACTCTCTGTAGAAATATTGGCTATTTTTGCAGGTTGTCTAGTGTGGGGCTACTCCTCAGCGATCCATGTGAGATCTCTTTCTGCAAATCCACTGCTTGAAAACTATGACTTGTTCTTGCAGAAATTACTACAAAATTGTATAGAAAGTAGATGAAAAAAAGAGACTGTTCACAGAACTGTAAGCTGTAGAACTGTTAATTTTTTTGTTACTCAAAACTGGAACAGAAACTAAGCATTTCAGTGCCCACAGAGAAATCCAGCATATATGATCTCTAATTGCCTGCTGGGGAAAAGCTGTGATTATGAAACAATCACTGATCTGATCCCATAGTAGCTTTTCCTAAGTCAAAATACTCTGCTTTCTTTTCACTTCTCTAGTATTGCATTGCCTTAAAGAATTTCAAAATGTCCTTTTCGTAATGAAACAAACATCAACACTGTATTAACAGAATCAAGGTTTATAACCTGGAATGATAGGAAGAAAATAAATGAAACATTTAATTGAATTGCAGATGTTATGTCTAGAAGAGCAAAATATCCTGAGAATAATTGAGTAGGTTGCCATCTACACTAAGCAGAGATTTTAAATATAGAGTACATATGGAGAATGCAAATGTGCAGAATGCAAACATCTGTGTTAAATGTTAGTTTCCAGTGGTATCAAGGAGTACACACATTTTTCTTAGATTTTAAAACTTAGTGGTATCAGTGGAAATAGAATGACTGATTATATTGCTGAAGTCAGCAGAGGAAAAATGCAGAAAAATCTTCTTCTTCCTGAGAGACATCTATAATAAATCATTAGTGGTATATTAAAAAGTAGATTATAGCCATGGGACTAAGTGTTTTCCTATTCACCAAAGGAATAAAAAAAGATGATATTGAATTATGAACCATACCAATCAGATTTTGTGCTTATTTAGATGAAATATGAAAATATCAAAATTATCTGTATGATGCTGTTTAGTCCCTTAAACTTCATAGCATTTTAAACATTTGACGGATAGAAAAAGAAAAGAGATTTTTTTTTTTAGGCAACGTTTTTAGTAAAGAAACTATAAATTATGTTTTCGAGCTTTCTAGAACAGGCAGTTGTTCTGAACACTGTGAAGTGATGATTGTGTGCAGTTAAAAATATATAACAAAATTTCAGCTTCTCAGGTAAGAAGAAATATAAACTGTCTTTTTTATTGTGGACCTGATATTAAACCATTCATCTTATCATTCATTTACAATTCAGCTTGCAGCACAGAAGTCTGCATAACTAAGGAGATTTTAATTAAATCAAAGGACAAATCATGACAATTTAATGACCTATAGTGAAACCTCATAAGTTTCCATTGGCCCCAGGAGTCTTCTTGAAGAGAAAACAGCAAGAATCAGATTCTCTGATCTATTTGGGCTTGGACAGACTGTTCCCAAGAGAAATGACTAAGAACAAGGCCCGATTCCCTATTGTTGCTTGAACCTCACCCAAATTGCATCAATTCTGGATCAAATAGATACTGCAATTACATTAATTAAGCAAACATCTGAAATTAATTATGAAAATTATCTTCTTTGACTCTAGTAGAGCCTTGGTATGGCCCGTCCATATTTTCTGTTTATGGGTTTTGAGATAAAATCAGTGTGGCAAGTCTTGATCTTTTCTGGTTTTGAAAACAAAACAAATGGTATTTGGCCCCTCTTTTCTGTTCATGGTGGAACTTGAGCATGGTACTTTCATTGTCACACTCGTGCTCTGCAGCTCTGTGGTTTAAGTCTAGTTTGGGTGGATAGCACACCAATCTTCTTGACACACTAAGAAGGAAATGGCATTTGGATCACTGCTATGGCTTGGCAGGAGCTATTGATGTGAAGCCTGCACTTTGTCAGATGGCTCAGGAAATTCCACAGCTGATACTCCGAGCTCTAGTTCAGGCAGGGATTTACAGTCCCTGATAAGTGTGAAGTTCACAAGAAGTTAGCCACCCTACCTTTACTGCATCTCGTGGCTGTGCCAAGGCTTGCATGACATTGCGTTGGTGGCCAGAGCTTCACTAGACAACAGACATTGTTATGACAGTCAGAGACGCTGAACTGGTGGATGATTTGACAGCCGACTTCTTACCGAAATTTAGGTTGAGGCCCCTTACTAAAAGTGGTATAGTAGCTGAACCTGATGTAGGAAATACAACCCAAATATTAAGATATATGGTTATGTAAGTTTCTAGACAACTAATCAGGAAATATGAATATGATTCAGAAATAATTCCATAAAATTAATTAATTCACGCCTCACTTCAAAAAGATGAGTTTAGAAAACAGAAGTAATTGAGAAACACTTCAAGAAATGCTTTATTTAGTTAAGAAAAAAAGAATAATGACTGGGGACCTTAGAAAGTTTCACTGTATTTGAAATCCCTGGAACTGCTATGGTTATGGGCAATGATCAGTTGTTCTCTAAAGTAAAGTTTGGCTTAAACTAATTAGCTGAGGTTTCATCAAGAGAATGTAGGTCAGGTAATAGGAAAACATTTTCAATGATCAGCATATCCTGATTATACAGAAATAGCTATGTGGAGAAGTTGTAGACTCTCTTCTATTAGAAAACTTTAAGAACAGATCTTATTTCCCTATGACTTCAGGATTGTAAATGAAATGGCCAATATTATCCAGCAGATAACATTGTATAGACATAAAGCTCCTTCCTACTGTATAAATTTGTTTATATTTTATTAATTTATGTTATAAATAAAGACAAGAGTTCAGATCCAGTGCTGTTCATTTGAAGAACATTGCATTACTCTCTTATTTTATTAGCTTATGCAGACTCTCTCGTGCATTACTCTCTCAATTTATTGGTTTACTCAGACTCTCACAATGAATCATTTACTGAGCTTAGGCAAGTCAATCACATCTAGATCTGGTCAGAATGTTTTCAGTGAAATGATATACATCACTTCATCAGAGCCAAAATGTTGTATCAACATATCAGTTTTGACAAACATTTCTTGAGAAAGATTTTGCCTGGGGTTCCCTTGTCGTTTAGGACCAGTGGAGAAAGAACTTGAACTGAAAAGATCAGGTTCTCTGTTCAGAAACAGACATTTCATAACAATTTCCATTTGCAAAAATGTTTGAGGGGTTTATTTTCATTCCTCTGAATAGTGAAAACAAATTCTGAAACCTCAAAATTTATAGCAAAATGGAATCCTTGTCCTCCGAACAGCTTTAATCACATCTAAGCATATAAAATGCTGATTCAGTAGCTCATATTTAGAGGATTTAAGTATACTACAAGGCAGAAAATCGGGAAACCATAAGAAATGTAGCTGTAGCTTGATATTTGGCTTCTTTTTCCTTGATATAGTATTCATTTTCTAAGTAGCATGTAAACATCATTGAAATTGTCTCTTGCCATAAAGATATCTCTCCAAAACATGCACGATGGCACATTCTATAACTTTCACACCAAGGACTAGTGAAGTGCATAGCAAAGTCCCTCCTAAATGATATAGGATGTAGATTGGACCCTAGGTGATTAGAGAACCACTAGAAATAAGTTTTCTTTAGCTCATTAAAATTTGTGGGCACTTCAGTTATTCAGTCACGGTTAAAACACTTTGACTGCTCCAAGGGAAAAAACCCAAAACCGCTTGTATCAGCTGGAACAGGAGGTTCCAGTGCACCGGTGAAGCTCATTAGCTGCTCGATTGCATCCTGGGAGAAATGTGCACTGTACATGATTGTGCAGGAAAGAGGAAGATACAACTGGGGCAGACACTGCCCTTTCATTCCCTGGCTGGCATTTTATAGCCATCTTTCTTTAACCCACTTGTAGCAATTGGAAAACAGTCTTGCAGAACATGTATTTTAAGTAGTTATTATTAACAGGGCAATATCTGCGTCTGGAAGATATATAGTGATATTTTCACGATGAAGGAGACAAAATAGTGTAATAAAAGGAGATGCTGAAGTCCTATTCTATGAAACTATGCCTGAAGAAAAAGTGGGTTAAATATTTTCTGAATACTTTCTGCACTGTATCTTGAGAGAGATCCTTTTCTTCAAACAGAAGGAGCCATGTGTCAGTGGAGGAGGCTGAAGTCTGTCTTCCAGTTCTCACAAGAAATTTTCATAGCAGAATTCATGGGTACAGGCATACAGCAATGCACGTACTCCCCACATGTACAGACTGGTGTTATCTGTGGGAGAAACATCCTCCGAGCAGGCAACGCTGGGGCTGAGACCCACCTTGATGAGGAGGAGCCTTACCAGAATATCATACCACTGCACCTGCCCTGTCTTCTTCTCCACAGATGGGTTATATCAGAAACTGCTGACGGGCAGCAGAACCAGTATGTGAGAAAAGGCTGCTAAGGAAAAAAAAATATTCAGGAGATATTGATTTCAGGAAAGGGAGTGCTAATGGTGCACAAAGCCAGATGTGTGACCATATATACACATGTGAGATTGTTCCTGTTATTCTCCAAGAATGGAGTAATATTGCCTATCAGTAGAGCTCATATTGCAATGCAGGCAGTAATTTTTCTGTAGGGAATCGATGTAATCAGTTTACAGAAATATTAAAGCTTAAAGTGTGGGTTTTCAGTAACCATGTTATCATGACAAACATTATGGGTTGAATTCTCTGTAAAGAAGGAAAAAATCCACAGCTCCAATTTTTGTTCCCTTGTAGTTCACCTTTAACTCAAAAGATCCAGAATATTTTTCTTAAGTTTTTTTTACAGGAGAAGTTCAGATTTTAAGGACTCCGGAAAACTCCATGTTATCTGTAGAGCTAATGGCGCTATGCTGCGATAAGACTTGAAAGTGAGAGCTGAACAACAGAAAGGAGGTGAGATTAAGGATTTTATTTCAGTTGGTACATGGATTAGTTTCAATGGATTTATGGCTGTTTGCAATTACGGAGACAACTGTAACAACAGAGGCCTGCGCTTCTGTTTTAGTGGTACCTATTGCCAAACCACATCACCGAGAGCTCTGCTAAGGCTTCAGAAGACTTCATAGAGAGTGTGCATGCTGTTGTCAGCCTCAGCCTAGAAGCCAGAGATAAACTGAGAATTTAAACTGATGTACAGCTTCACCTTCTGCCTCTCCAGAAACTGACAACTTTAGACTGTGTTTTTGGCCTATCTTCTTAATATGTGGGAATAAAATCACAGCTGTTATTTTGTCTGAGGCTTGTAGATCTACCGCTGAGTGAGAGGATAATTCTTATTTCTTACACATGCCACTGCATTTGTTCTGACTGCTTCTTCATAAACTAAGTTACTAAAAATAGATTTATTTTCTGATTCAGTTGCAACAGTGAACAGTGTTCATGAAACACTTCTAAAGAGGAAAAGGGATACAATCTTGATGCAGCTAGCAGGATATACAAGTAATTTTTAAAAAGGAATAATTAAGGAAAAGATCCTATTTGCTAGAATAATTAAATAAAAACCTTTAATACAGCTGATAGCAAATAACTTATCGAAAAAGGAAACTTGAATTTTAAATATTAAGAATACCATCTATCTTTGCCTAGATCTGGACATCATTGGATCTCTCCATAAATCATCCTCTTTTTAATTTAATATGAACATCTGTAAAGTCCAGAGATAAATTAATTGCTGCCAGATTTAAATAATACGCTTGGTTTCGGGCATTTCCTGGGGATTAATGACAGGTTAGGGGGAGCCGAGGGCCTGAAGTTCAGCCAGAAACCATTAACCTCAGGTTATCATTAACCTCAGGAAACACGCTATGTCTCAGCTTTGTTTGCTCCTATGGAATGGAAATGAAGAGCATAATGCCATGTATTTTTTTTAGGGGTTGATACTGTTCCAGTTGGTATGTGTGGAGAATATTGTCAGCCTGTGTTCTACCTGGTTAGATGGCGTGAATCCATCCACTTCGCTTATCATGGCTCCTCCAAAAGGAAGGTTTATGCAAAAGGAAGTTTAGTGCAAATGGTGTATTGTATGGATGCCTTTTGATGGGAGCCAAGTGATAAAACTGTAGAAGCCCATGGAAACCCAGCTGTATGTTAGCATGGGGCTGGTTGATACCTTGAGATCAACATTTAGTGTGCAAATGCACCTTGCTTGGGCGTGTGAAGCAGATCTTCTGGTCTCTTCATTATTGTACCCAGGTGTTTGGCAGCGGCACTTGGGTGCAGGGGAGTGGGCCTAATGTTTTTTAATTTAAGCAGTACAAAATTGTATCTGAAGGAAAATGTCGGTATTCCCAACTCAACTTATAGAAAGCCGAATTTTGACCTACGTTAAAATTGTGGAGGCTTCTGGAGACATAGTATCTGTGTATGGGAAATAAGAACAATATATAGGAAAGGTTTTGTACTTTTTTAAGCCTGAAGGTTTCCAAACATTTTATGAACATTTATTAATTAATGCTCACAACATTCCTGTAAGATGTGTATTAACCCTGTTCTGTGCTTGTAATGACATCGGAGATGACACCAGAGGAAATCTAAGGAGGGAGGAAGAAGATGGCATCGCACAGGGGTAGGACTCTGAGAAATCCCACTTCTCCCTCATCTCTGCTGTGGATGTGGGGCGCACACTAGGTTCTGTCCACATGGACAGGGAGAATAGAGAGCTGAGGTCACTACTGTGAATAATAGCTAGGAAAACTACCACTATGAGCTACCATTCCTATGAAAAAGAAGAAAGGAAGTTAATCTAAGCTAATTTCAAAGTAGAGTCAGTGTGTGCCAGAGAAAGAGAACAAATTGCTGGTGAGCCAATGGTGGTTTTCAGTTGCTGGTCCAACAAGTGCTTGGGATATGAAGAGATAGCAGGTGGACTGTAACAGGTGTTCGTGTGTGAGGAGGGGTTTGGATATGCCTTTCTAAGCACTGAATTCCCTTACTCAATGTTAACCATGTACAAATTGGTGTCTAGACTGAGCTAGACATTTAGGCTTCCTCTGCTGTTAACATAGACTCTTCCATAGTTTTAAAAGATGTGTCTAAAATACTTAATTTCTTTGGAAGTGTCCAGTCTTTTCCAATAATTTTAGTGGTACTCTAAAATCCCATTTTTTTTAATGGCTGAAGTTAGTTGGCTTTAATAAAAGAGCAGGAGAAGGCCTGCATTTTCCCCGTGAGAAAAAATTTGCTGTCCCCATGAGGGGGGACTATTAACTTCGTGAGGACTACTGGCTTGGGTAGGGGACAAATAATCTATATTTCCACACAAGCACATATACACCAGTTAGCCTTAGGCAGCAACAAGGCCACAAGCTCATGTTGGCTTTATGGAGGGGAAATGATGGATGAGTGTGGAGAGATACACTGGGAACAACACTTGCAATGCAGATTAATCTTACTGAAACTTGGTATGCTGACAGGGCTGCTCTTTGTCTTCTGGTCTGTTCAACTGGGTTTAGTTCAATGCTCATTTTTTACGACAGTCTCTACATGCACAAAACTATAGTATTGTATATAGCTAGACAGTTCTGTATCTGCTTTTCATTATAATGCAACTTCTCTGTGCTTTACTAAAATCTGTTTTAATACATAAATCTTACCTAGCTTATATTTTTGTGGCCTATGTGTTCTTTTTCTTTTTGCTCTTTATTCTCAGATCTTCTTACCACTCTATTTTATATGCTTCTTCTGCGAGGATGCTTTACTTCTGCTAATTGTAAAAACCCACTCCTTTAAACCAGTGAACGTATTTGTGGATTTCAATTGTTTAAAAGAAATGGCACAGCTGTCTTTTAAAACGTAACAGGTCAAAACTGTGGCCAAACTGCAGCAGTATGACTGGAAAAAAAGGACTCCCTGGAAGCTGGTAACAGAAGAATTCTCTAATGAAAGAAAACTCCAGATATAGAGCACACAGCATCTCTCCAGAAACTGGCAGAAAATAAAGGATTGAAATTAACTAATTCTCTCTCCTGCTCTTAGTCCACAGTTGCCTACAAAGCAACAGCACTGGGCCAGCTGTACAATGTAACCTAATTCCACACAAAATATAATAGCAGTGGGCTATGAGGAATTGGGGTCTGACTTTCATGTGGGCTGGTGCGATAAGACATCTCTAGTTTACTACAGCTTGTGGTTCATAGGCCCTATAGTTTTGACTTTAGCGAATCGTGCTGCATCTGAGCTTTGCTGAATAGAAAGATAAAATATTCACGTTGCTTTCTGCTTGCACTCAAGGAAGGAATGTGAAAACTCCTCATTTTATTAAGTATCATCTCCTTCACGAGGCCTTTAGTGTTATTGGAACTGCTAACTTTTGCAGTTCATCCTGTTTTTCACAATACTCGTGCGAGTGTCACAGAGGCAGGCATTACTAATCCAAGACGAATGTCTTTTCCTGCAGTTCCCAGAGTGGGTAATGCCATAGTAGTCTCTGTGAAGGTGGTGAGACTTCTCATCAGGTTTTGGGGTCCAAACAAAAACTCTGCTGTGTAAGGAAGATGTGGAGAATAAGCAGTGAGGCACAAGAGCCCCTGAAGGCAGGGATGGTTAACTTTTTATGTTCTATGGTCATTTTTTTCCCAGTCCCAAATTTGGAGGTAAAGAAATAGCTGTGCATTTATGCCATCCCTCAGGTGGGATAGCCAACAATTCCTACATTTCTCCCTCTTAATTCCTCCTTATACAGAGAACTGCGCTCATCCTCTTGACCTTCTAAAAACCCCCACTCTCATGGACAAGGTCAAATAGCTTTTGGGCTGGCAGAGGATCACTCCTGTGTGAGGGGTGCTGTGGAAAGAGCTGAAGGTCCTGCATTTTGGGACTTATTGGGAATTAAACCCCTTTTTGAGCAAGTAGAGAGCAGACCTGAAGTAATACATTCTATTAAACAAAATCTTGTAAATTGAAGAGAGATACTTCCAAATCCAATATCAGATTTCTAAATCAGAAGTTAGTCAAAATATTGTGGTTATGTTTTGGAGATGATGCTTTATGACTGATTTTATAATTTTATCTTTTAATTCCTCTTCCCTAAAATGTGCAATTTATGTTTATACTTGCATATGTGTTAAATATGTGCAATATGCATTCACTCTGAGATGGCACTCTCCAAGTCATTCTTAATTCCTGTGTTAACAGTGTCATACAAACATAAATTTGTGTGTTGTAGAATTCAAAAGTTACTAGTTCTCGAAAAGGGAAGATATATTATTGCTTATTTCTACCAAGATCAAACAAGTTATATAAAACACTACAAAAATGAACTGGATGTAAGTAGTCTACTGTTCCAGGTTCACGCATTCTTATTTCAATTGTCTAGAACTAAAAGCAAAAGGATACTCCCATCATTAAAAAGAAACTGGGGTTATAATTGCTTAAAAGATTATAGCATAAAATTTGCATGACTGATGTACTGCAGAATAAAAGAGGGATTTACTACACAGAATTTATTGTTGCTTTGCTAGTAGATGCAGCTTGCATTCAGGCATATCAAGAAATAAGATCATTTAATGGTTTATTCATTCTATTTAACAGAATATATCCATGGCCCATCATCCGCATATTCACCTGCTGTCAGCTGCTATTGAGCTCTGTAATGAACAGCTGTGGAAAGGGCAAAAAAATGTACAACAACCTCTGGCTATTTGCATTTAAGATATTTAGTTCCGTGTGAGAAGAATGACATGTAATCAACTAGACACACAGGTAAAAATAGCAGGCTCCAATTCCGCCTACCGTTTTTCTCTTCCCTTAGAGATGTTTACAAAATTCATGAATTATTTGCATTTTCACTTTCAGAACAACATGCAATTTTTATGGGGCAAAAGGTGCGATTCTGTCAGTCTTGTTTCTAAGGGGTAAGCATAGAAGGAAACCAATTCTTGCTGTGCGCCATGGGAACAGAGCCTGATCTGTACTGCCAATAGATAAAGTCTCATTAACAGGTCAGTAATGGAAAGTGATGCCCACACAGCAGGGGCAACACCTTGATGAAGAAGCAAATTTAAATTTTATGTTGTATTCACTAGTGGAGTCACACGGCATTAATAGTCGCCTCTCTCGAAGGAGGTGGGACACCTTTTAAAATATGTAGGAGGTGTTGTGCAGTGACTTCAGAGCTTCTCTGCTTGGAATGGGATTGCCACTCACTTATCGCGGTGGTGTGTTCAGGTTGTTAAAACAGTGTGCTTGATAACAATGGACTCAGCCCCGTGAAAGGCCTGATGGACTTCCAGGAGGGTGACAGTGCTCCTGGCTTCCCTGGATTTTAGTGGGAGCTGGGAGCCAAACCAGATCCCTCCAGAAAGCAAGAAAACAGGAGATAGTGAGCAGCAGGATCCTACATATGAGCCCTGCTGTTGGAAACTGAACAATAAATAAGTCTGTTTTCAGATAAAATTCTCATAGAAGTTGCCAGGCATCTATTGACTGGGAAAATATGAGGACGTATTGGATACCAATAGCAGTGTTATCTGCTATTATCTACCACGGGTAGAAAATTGTATTTTAAAGGTTATTTACTAGAAACAACAGGGACATTTAGCTCTTCAGTCATAGTAAAATCTGGCCAAAGGAAATACATCCAAATTTTCCAAATAATAAACAAAGGTTCTTTAGTTGTGTGCCTTTAGTTTCCTCTCAGCTTGAGGGAAGTATGGAATAGACGGAAATAATAAAAAAGATACTGAGAATGTAGTGTTTGGTGAGCCAATTTGCAGGAGACCACATGACTTTGATGTTTGGAAAGCTAATAAGATTACAGTGGAAGCTTGTAAATACTAGGTATAGCTTCTAAAATCCCCTTTAACCAGTCAAAATGATGACTAAATGATTCAGAGAACCTGCAATAAAAATATTGGATATTATAAAGCATTTATGGCTTTACTAAGTAGGAGAAGAACCAGTCTGATCTGAGAGTTAAAAGCACCATTAAAAAGGTAGAATAGTCACCTTTCTGCAATCACTCACACCAAAATTCCTTCATTTTTAAAAATGAAAATTTTAGACAACTTTGCAGCATGTAGCAAAAATCAAGAACATTATCCATTTGGAAATCAGTTAAAATAATTCTCTGGTAGCTGTAAAACTAGGTTACTGTGAGCATTTCTATAAGGAGACTTGTGTAAGCATTTATAGAACTGCATGGACTTGAAAGGCCATTTTCCGAAAAAAATTTCCCACTCTTACTAGTCCATGATCCGCAAAAGGAAAAGCCAAAAAGCTTTTTGACTTAGAATTACAACAGAAGTGTCTCTTTTCCTTTGTGGCGTGATGTTGAGTTGAACTGAGTCATACTGAGCATCACTCAGTATCAGCGGTGCTGAGGAAACAGTGACAAGAGGAAAGGGGACTGAAAGGCAACATCTCACTCAAGATATGATTTCCTTCCTTTGGAGACTCCATGCACAGCACGGGAATCCTGCATTTGGTCCTTGCCACCATTTTGCATGGACTGAGCATGGTGTCCTGCTCATTTCTGAAGCACGGTGCCAACCTTTCTTCTGCTTGGTGATCTCCTGAGCCAGGCACAGCAGTTGCCAAGTAATGGGCAGAACTCATGTTTGCCCTTTGCCTCATTGCCCCACGCCCAAAGGACGCGGTCCCATACTAAAGTCTTAGCATCTGGATGTTCTCCTCACAGCACCTGAGCTGGCAGATCAGGCATGTCCCTCACCATGTGACAAGACAAGGCACCACCTGGTACATCAGAAGAACAGATCTACAGTAAGCGTGCAATAAAGGGGGATAAGCAGGAAGAAGAACTGAGGAATAGTTGCTTGATTCTCCTTCAATTTACAGAGCCAGAGCATAGCTCAGCTTGTCTGGATGAGAGAGAAAAGACACAGGCTAGGTATTAACTATATTACATGTTGGAAATAGCCACAATGAAATCAAAAGATCTTTTTTAGTGTGAGTAAGGTAACATGAGAGGATCTGGATATAGAAGCGACTTACTCAGAAGCCCCATCAGACCAAACAGTTTAAAATTCAGATATACGATGAGATTAGTCTCAAAATATTTCTCTGTGAAGAGAAATGGCCAAAAGGTTCTACAAACAGTTCGATATCGAAGTTAACAGAAAGTGCCTGCTAGCTTTACTCCCAATCACAACCGAAACCCAGATCAGAGCTGGGATTTAGGGCTTTTTGCACTGCTCTTATCCTGTCCCCGGCACAGCTCTCAGGACACACAGCCCTGGGCTCAGAGACAGGAGGCAGAGCCTGCATCGTGTTCAGTGACTTGAGAGTCTTTTTTGCTTTTGTAAACTAAACTAGAAACAACCTGGTCTCAGATTGGTCTCTCAGGAGCCAAGAAACCCACAAAGCAAAGAAAATAACTCACATGGAATCTGGAATAATATTCCAGTACCAATAACTCCTTTGGATGCTTTTCCTTTTGTGTGCACAAAGGTCAGGAAATCAGCCTGGATTTCAGCTGCTGCTCAAAATGTCCATGTTCCTGTGGCTTCAGCTCAGACAATTAATGCTGTTTAAATGCTCCTGTCTGAGGGTAGAATTGGTTTCTTGTCTGGGTTAGAAATCAGACATGAGCTTTATGCCTCAGCTCCATCAAAGCTATTCTTCTCTCCATTGCTCTTATGTGCAGTGCCCGTGGAATTATCAATCAACTGCTAATGGAAAAATAGTCATGTGGGCTGGCCTGCTCCATGCATGGTACTCCCCTTGCATACCCCATCACGCCCGCCTTTTGTTTAAACATTTGTAGACTGAAACATCCTGTCGAGCCCTGTTCTGTGGGAGAACATATTTGTGAGACAAAGCAATGCTGTGGTCTACCAGGAGGTCTATGACTCTATGTGAATTACTCACTACTTTGCTGTGGTCTACATGCCGGGTCACCTGTGTTCACAGCAGAGAAGGAAGCATTATTCATTGTCAAGCCTTTGGTTTTCTCTTCTAGGAGGTTTGTCCCCCAACCCCCACTGCCCTTTCAGGTTTTAACAAGACATTGCATTCTTTCAGACTTCCCCTGGGCAGCAGTTTTTTGCACTTGCAGAGGTACTACAATAACAGGTAGAAAGCCAGAGCAGTTGTAAATTGTAGCAGTTCATGTCAAATTGATGGGGCAGTGATCAAATGAAGTTCATAACCACTGAACATAGCCTGAGGGCGGAATGCTGTTTCAAAGATTGCTAATGACAGGGTTATAAAATCATAAAATAGAAGGCTTTTTCCACTGTGAAAGTTTGAAAGAATTTATTTGGCTGGCCGAACGTATTAACAGTGTTAGGGTCACACTTTTATAAGACATTTATCCCAATTGCTAATCAATGAGGGGACTGACCGGCCTTTTTTGAAAAGACACTGAGGGAACAACACCTGCATTGTGTTTCTATTCGTGGATGCCCTGAGTGCACCTTTAATGATCTTTAGGTCCTCTGGTATGGTGCCATTTAATTAGAAACTGCTGATACAGGAGAGAAATGCTTGACTAAAAAGAGCAGTGTTGGGGATTTCAGATCTGGCTTTTAACCACCAGCATTCAAGAAACCAAAGCAGTGGGCAATGTCACAATGTCAGCAAAAAGGAAAGCATTTATAGCTCATCAAAGCTGGACAGTACACAGCTGTATCCCAGCTGGGCTCTCCAGCCACAGTGCTAGAAACGGCTCAGAGACAGAGAGGTTAGATCCATAAAATATTGTAAGATAAATAGGCATGGAAAATATTTAAGCGATCCCACTGCAATTTGCATATGGAAGTAAGGAATGAACAGTGCAAATAGGCCTTATGCTTTTCTAAATGGATCACTCTGTATTTTCAGATTTATTTCTTTGTTTATTTTTGTGGCTTCTGCTTCAGTTATTGAGAATAATGTGTCATGTGATTTATCATGCTCTCTTTACTTATTTGTCCTTATCTTAGTCAAGAAAGAGCAAAGTCAGAAAAAATATTTAGCTTGGAACTGGCCTTTTTTCCTCTCATGGCAGAACATGGAAAATGGGAAAAGTCCACTTGTAAAAGATACATGACCAGTTTTTGGTTAGAGAGGGGTTAATATCATCAGACTGGGAGTTAACAAAGCCACTAAGCTAGACAAACCTTGGCTTCCCTAACACAGATGCCAGCCTTGATTATTCAGATATAATTATGCCCCGCTCACCTGAGTCCCAGTAAGTCCACATCCCAAAGAAACGTGACTGGTCTTTTTTGCACAGTCAATATGTTTGGAAAAGATGCAGTCTCAAAGCAACTTCTGGCATCATTCATTACAATCAACTGTCCAGTTTTTGACTATGCAAACAAGAAATTTTTCTTTCATTTCAAGTCTTTCTGCTCCTGCTATATTTTCTACTCAGAGGATCGTCACAGTGGGACTTCTGAAGCTAGAAGACACCTAGAAACTAGGTGGCCCTGCAGCCCTCTGATTGCTTCCTTCCTTGTTTCCAAAGTCTTGGGAGTGTCAGATCACATTTTTTGCAGTTTTCGCACCCTTGAATTGGATGACAATCATCTCACAAAACACACCCTTCAGAAATGTAATTTACAGTGTTGAGATGTAGATCTTTAAAGGTTTTCAGGTCTTTAAGAGGTCTAGGCAACTTCAGAGGCTACAGAGTATCCTTGCATTGCCTAAGCATTACCCATGATAGCCCATCAGCTCCACAAAGGTCTTTTGCAGATTCCACCAGATGCTTATTTTTTTAAGTTAGGTCTTCATGTAAGGGAAGAAACCCCCACAACCCCACTTTCCTCTATTAGTATATAAAATGAGGCATCTGGCTCCTGTGTTGAGAACATAGGAGAGACGTTCTGCTGTGTAGGTCTACTTGACTGATACATTGCTAGCAATCATTTACATTGCCTAGTAAAAAATAGATTACTGTGAGTTAGCACATATCCTAGGGCTAGGTGATATCATCTGGGTGGAGCGAACTATGTGTCATCACTTGGAACAATATAATCAGTGCGAGATTAGTTGTTGGTCAGCTGGTCACTCTGGTATCACTCAGTTTTGTACTGCAGATGACCTATGGATACGATCTTGGGAGAACCAGTAGGTTGAGACACACAGAGATGTGTAACCTGGTTGTTATTTTCGGGAATAGAAGGCAGATGATTCCTTCAGTGCAAAACCTGGAGAATATTTTTGTTCTGGTGAGTAAATTATACTTTGGCAAATAATGCTTGAGATCCACAGCATCAGTGACAACATAAAGCTGCCTGTTGCATCTTTCCACAACATCTGCTGCTGCAGCCATCAGCTGTTGATGTTTTTACAATAGTGACCCATGAAACAGATTAAAATGTTGACATATGAAGTAGCATTATGCTCGTAATTCATATTCCATTGCTAATATTGCATTGAGATGAATGAGAACAGGTCACATCTATCAAAGCTGTTTTCCATGCTGTTTGCAGCATCAGAGAACTTATACTGGCTACCTGACATTTTCCTTGACTGTTAATTATGCTAATGGCTTTAATATGCTCAAAATGAAAACTAGATTTCTGAAGCATGAATATGTGGCTCATTTAGAAAGAGAAACAGTTATGTTGAAACATGAAGTGATAGGGTGGCATTACAACTGACCCTACTAGAAAGCCAAAGAAACAAAGCAATTTCAAATGCAACATTGCAAAGTAAGATATTGAATACAGTATCCCTGATTTTTTCATATTTGCTTTTCAAACAAGGTTGTCATGTTACATTCTCTGGAGCTGACCTGTTGGTTCTTAAATGCTGGGCTTTGTGAGTAACTTGGTAAGAATTTTATCAAGTTGTCCATCTCATGCTTTGTGAACACCGAATCTGCAGTCTTGCGATCTGTGAGCAAAAGCCATTTCCTAGAGAACATCCTCCTTGTTTCTGGTTGGCTATCAGGCACCACTGAAGGGAGCCAGGCTCTTCTCAGTGGTTCCCAGTGACAGGGACAGAGGCACTGGGCCCAAATTGGAACACAGGGCGTTCCCTCTGAATATGAGGAAACATTTTTTGTACTGAGAGAATGGCCAAGCACTGACACAGGTTGTCCAGGGAGGCTGGGGAGTCTCCATCCTTGGAGATATTCAAAAGCCATCTGGACACAATCCTGAGCAACTGGCTTTAAGTGACACTGTGAGCAGGGCAGGGCTAGACCAGTTGACCTGTAAGCAAGCTTGCGGACGACACTAAGCTGGGTGAAAGTGTTGATCTGCTGGAGGGTAGGGAGCCTCTTCAAAGGGATCTTAACAGGCTGGACCGCTGGGTTGAGACCAATGGCATGAGGTGTAACAAGGCCAAATGCCGGGTTCTGCACTTGGGGCACAACAACTCCACGCAGTGCTACAGACTAGGAGAAGAGCAGCTAGAAAGCTGCATGGAGGAAAAGGACCTGGGGTGTTGGTTGACAGCCAACTGAACACGAGCCAGCAGTGTGCCCAGGTGGCCAAGAAGGCCAATGGCATCTTGGCTTGTATCAGAAAGGGCATGACCAGCAGGTCCAGGGAGGTTATTCTCCCCTTGGACTCGGCACTGGTGAGACTGCACCTCAAATACTGTGTTCGGTTCTGGGCCCCTCACCACAAGAAGGATGTTGAGGTCCTGGAGCGTGTCCAGAGAAGAGCAACGAAGCTGGTGAAGGGGCTGGAGAACAAGTCTTACAAGGAGCAGCTGAGGGAACTGGGGTTGTTTAGCCTGGAGAAGAAGGGGCTGAGAGGAGACCTTATTGCTCTCTGAATCTGAAAGGAGGTTGTAGAGAGGAGGGTGCTGGCTTCTTCTCCCAACTGTCAGGGGACAAGACAAGAGGGAATGGCCTCAAGCTCCCCCAGGGGAGGTTCAGGCTGGACATTAGAAAAAAATTTTTCACAGAAAGGGTCATCGAGTACTGTCAGAGGCTGCCCAGGGAGGTGGTTGAGTCACCATCCCTGGAGGTAGTTAAAAGACAGGTGGATGAGATGCTCAGGGGCATGGTAGATAGGAACGTTTGCACTCAATGATACTGGAGGTCTTTTCCAACCTAGTGATTCTGTGATTCTGTGACCTCCATAGTTCCCTTCCAACCTCAACCATTCCATGATTCTGGCATTCTCTCTTCTAGAATCATATCGTCATAGAATGGTTTGGGTTGGATGGGACCTTAAAGATAATTTAGTCCCACCCCTCCTGCCATTGTCAGAGACACCTCCCACTAGATCAGGCTGCTCAATCCAGCCCACGTAGCCTGGCCTTGAACGCTTCCAAGGAGGGGGCATCCAGAATACCAGTGCCTCACCACCCTCACCACAAAGAATTTCTTCCTAATGTCTAATCTAAATCTTCCCCTTCCCATATTGTAGCCATTCCTCCTCGTCCCATCACTACATGCCTTTGTAAAAAGTCCCTCCCCAGCTTTCTTGTAGGCCTTCTTCAGGCTTTTTCTTCTGGAAAGCCATTATAAGGTCTCCTCAGAGCCTTCTCTTCTCCAGGCTGAACAGCCCAATTGTCTCAGACTGTCCTCATATTGGAGATGATCCAGCCCCCTGATCACCTTTGTGGCCCTCCTCTGGATACGTTCCAACAGTTCCATATCCTTCTTATGTTAAGGATTCCAGAGCTGGACACGATGCTTCAGGGTGGTTTTCAAAACCCTTTACTACCACAATGTCCATGCCATATTACCAGCTGATACACACTGATATTATTAGACTCTTTTGTTTGTTTTCTTTAAAAGGCATATGCCCAAGTCACTTTAATCCAAGCTTTCCTGCCATATGACCTTCTTTTTCCCTGCTTTTCCCTTTCAAGCCCTCTTTGTTTGCTTGCACCAACTTGTCACATTTTATTTTGAGATCCTAATATATTCTGGGAAGGATCTATTTCTCAGATTGTGTTTGACCAGCAAGTAGAACTGAATACCCCTAGTCTGACAAGCTACTGCCAGAAGACACAGTGCTGTTACTAAATGACACCCTGCTGGGTATATTCTTGAAACCAAACATCTTCTTTAATTAAACGTAGATATTCAACATTTTTCTCTTTTCCCTTAAAAAATAAAAAAAATATTAAATAATAAATTAATACAGTCTTTTTAATGAAAGTTTGTGTTGTAGCTGTACTAAATTAGGGTCGGGTTTGTGTCTCCCTGCCTCTTAGCTATGTTACATCAGGAATCATAGGGACAAACACTTATTTTCAGAGCTTAGAAGCTATAGGAGAAGTTGTAGAGTTTAGAATGAGTAATGAAGTAAAGCTGTGTTAAAAAGTTCCCTCATGTTATTACTTGGCAGTTCATTAAGATATACCTTGTTTACTTGCTGCAGCCTGCACACCAGATTTAGCTCTCTGCAGGAATCTGAAGGCATTTAACGTGCAGAAGCTGTGAAGTGCAATGGAAAACAAAACACTTCTACTTCATGCTTTTATGAAAAGCAGGGTACTTAAACAGTGACTGAAAGTCTGTTCATCCCTTCCGGATTTTTCCTCATGGCAGATAAAAGTGTGAAACAGAAAAGTAGAAAAACAGATCTGATGATCTTTTCTTACTGCGAGGCTGGGAAACACGGTATGTTTCCTATGTAGATCTTTGGGCTTTCTGCGAGACAGTATAATCTCCTTCAGCTTGTTAACCACTGCTGAGGTAGGCCAGAATTAATTTGCATTCTTATGCTGCTCAGTGACCCTCTAGTGATGTCAGATGAGTACGCTAATTTTTAATTAAATTCGCCATTTTCAAGTACATTTCACAGTTAATATATAGTGACAAATCCTGACCAGCTACATTATTTTGCTAAGTAGTATGAGTTCAGCTGTCTTCTTAATCACCTTCGAAGCAAAAAGTCACAGCTTCGCTCCTTCACTGATGAAAAATATGACTTCATAGAACAATGAGTATGAGAACTGCTCATCTGCCCTACACCCCAGGAGCTCCCCATTTAGAGGAAACATCAAGTATGTGAGAACAGGAAAACATTAAAGATTAAAGATTTTAAAAGCTCATGATCGGAGTGTCATATAGTACACAGCAAATTGCTATGTAGTATACAATAAATTGCTGCTTACGGTGTTGCCTCGTTATTTGTTTTACTTGTTCTACTTCCTTTAGGTCTTTATGAGCCCATCACAATAAGCACCCCTGAAACAGTAGTGATTTTATCACTAGTCCAAGGTCCTCAAGATCTAGGCAAGTATTACTCACCCTGTTATATTGAGGAGCATGAGCTGTCAGGGCTCAGATCTTCAGCTGGTGTAGCTGGTCCGCAGAAGCAGAGAAACCTCTCACAGAGCTACAATAATTTGCACCTGCACATACAGGGAGTAAACAACTCACCTGAGGTTGCACAGAAACACTGAGGCCCAGCTGGGAACTGGAATTCACATCTCTGAATTGCTTGGTCAGGTTCAGCCTCCTCACTTGCCCACAGTGCCTATAAATACTATTAAATATTTATTTTGTCTGTTTACAAGCCGCCACACTCTTGGTAAGGATGGTTGGCTGCACATGTCATCTCCAGCTGGCCCTTCAAGAGGACGCTCAGTGAACGAGGACGTTCCCTGTTCAGCTACAATCCTTCCTTTTTATTTTGACTGTGTTGTGGTTGACTGATCCCCCAGCCAAAGCTTTTCAACATTTTCAATGACTCAGGAGAAAGCATTTCTGGACTGCTTGCAACATTTAATTCAACTTGAATCATTTGGTTTCACTTTGGGATATCAGAAATAAAACCCAAAGGCCAGATTCACAAGAGGCATGAGGTAACTGTGAGACCCTGGTATTAAAGCTGTTCCTCCCTCCTGTGCCTTAGATGCCAGTGCTGGACATTCACATCATATGCGTGAAACCTTGGGTCTGATCTCTCTTTGTTTGGTCCACAGCAGGAATTTTAACCCCAGGCTGCCCTGCTCAGAAAATATTGCAAGTGTTAAGCTGCAGTGTGTGCTGAGGCAGGGGTCTGGATCGCTTAACAATGAAAACTTAAGTATTTGTCGGATAAAAAATAGCATACATCTTTCTAAAATAGTGATTAGGTCATTTGACAATGGCAACTCCAGATTTTTATTTGTTGCTTCGGAAAATGTTTATTTACAAGTCTGAGTGGAAGCATGTCAACAAGAGAGAATAAATGATTTACATTATCCAGCACCGAGATCCCAGTACCAAGGAGTTTTCATGGGAAGCGTTGTGCTTAGTTATGTTTCTAGCCTGATGTTTTCTCTACTTACCAGGCAATGCAGCTGTGGAGTGGGGGGGAGGGGGGGAAAGGGGCCATTGGTTTTTCTCTGAAATTTATACTCTAGGAATTCAAACCAGAATTTGCAAATAATTTTGTTATATCCAAAACCTACAGTTTTGGGGCAGACTAACCATTCAGGAAGAGAATTCATCATCCACCTCAAGTTATACCATTGCTTTTAAGGTAGAAGGCTGACAGAGAGCAGCAATACTCACCAGAATGTAACACCCTGTAATTCTGGATCAGTGTTCAGTTAGGAAAAAAAGTTAAGAAAACATCACCCAAACTTGCAAGATACGGATGACTGGGAAAGTAATTGTCAAAAGTTGAAGGCTACATTTTCCATTTCTTCCATTCACCTGACCTTCCCTGCTGGGAAACTCTGAAAAATGAGGTTTCTAGATTGTAATCTACAGAGAATTCCTCATAAACCCCTTGGATAGGTTTCAGTTTTTAACATTGTACTGAACCAACTGTTATTCTTCTGAACAAAGAAGCAAAAAAAAAAAAAAATCAAAATCTTTCAACTAGGTCATGCTAGTATTATCATGAGTGAGTGTGAGTGGTATCATTTCACACATACTGCATCTCTCAATTAAGGAAAACGCCAGACTTCTGTTAGCAAGACAGCTGGTGGTACTCAGTGACTAAATATAGTACTGTCATCACCTAGGAGCACAGCCAGGACATTTTAATGGTTGGGACAACTGATATTTTGGTTTAACCAAAACAATTTTTAATCACATGCTGTTATTTTAAATAACTGGTGTAAGAAATCAGTGAATGAATGAATTTCAAATATATTTTACAGATTTTCTTTGATGGGTCAATTTTCAACTAATATGCACTAAATTAATAAAAATATTTTTTAAAGAAATTACACATATTGTGTACATTTGAGAGAGAAAAAACAGGTAAGTAAGTACAGCCAATTCTCTGACTGTCTGTACATTAGGTAGACTAAACTCCTTTAGATAGTCTTTTTATGTGTGTACACTTTCTTGCTTAGCGGGGCTTGTGTCCTCTAGGGAGTGATTATTGGGGGTCACTCCATTGCTTAGAAAAGGCAAAGCCACAAGTAAATACTCATAGCTTATCTTAAGCGAAGACTGATCCAGTTCACTCCATACCTGATGAAAATGCTTTAATCTGCAATTACAACTGGATTAAGTCCAGCAGTCCACACAGAATTTACCTTCCTGAAAATGTCTTCCAGGCAGAGGGAAAAAGACTTCTGGGTTCTCACCTCCCCCTTAACGTTCCAGGCGTTTTTCATTTTTGTGTTAACGCTCTTTGTATCTACTATGAACCAAGCCAAAAACCCGATACCCAATTAGATATTCCCAAGGATGAATGGAAACAGCTTTCTGCATCTAATAGTGTTGTAACTTGAAGGTCCGTGTGCCTGAGCCTGCCAGGGTTACACGCAAGGGCTGTGCTCATGAGTATCTGAGGTGCAGAAATGAAGTGTCTGATTCTTCTGTCTTTCCAAAAAAGTTTGGGTTTAGGTCTGGTTTAGCTATGACTGAGTAGGCATTTCAAAATGTTTATTAGCAGTTTTATTGCTTTATTTCTGCTGCCAGTTCTAAACAATAGGGGCCTAGAACACCAGCTTTGTTTGCACTTATGTTAATCCATGGTTGTCTGTGGATGTATACGCAGAGGTATCCTTTGCAGCCAGTGGATTAGAGAGTGAGTCATTAGTCCTGCTACATGTTGAATGTGAGCTGAAAAATGATAATGCTGGAAAGCTTTCTCAAAATGAACTAACAGTGTGAAAACCTGACTGTTTACCTCTGTGCTAACATTAGCAACGTTTTTTTCAGCATCTATCCTCTTTCATTACCTTCCTTAGTCAGAGCAATGAAGAGTGTTTTAACATTAAGAATGAGTCTAAACCTTCTTTTATTGTGATTAAGAAAATGGAATAGAAGTTAGAGAGAGAGAAAGCCTTAATACATTGCAGAGTACTTGTAAGAACAAGCTTTTTATCCACACAGTCAAGATAATATGGGCATCAGCAGGGCAAATTTTCTTCGTGTCCTCTTGGCCAATTTTCCCTCCAGCCTCTCTGCAGCGCTGGCCCTTCTAGAACTGTTTTGCTTTGGGCCTGCATCTGCGTGAAGTCTAACTCCAGCAGGGCCACCAGCAGACACGCCAGAGCTGATCACTTGTTTCAGTCACTCCTTGCTTCAAATGTTAACTAAGAGCTGGTGTATATCTAGCAGCAGACCACAGTAAACAGGGAGGTGTGCCTGTGCTTTGTTCTGTTGCCGCCACTCACCAATATTGTTTGCATCCAGCCAAGAGAATTCAGCTGAAAAGGGAGTAAGCTCACATTTTTCTGAAGGCAACAAATGCATTTTGCATTGTTCTTCTGCTGGTAGGTATCAGCACAGCTTCCTTTCCTTAGGCCCTGGGGGAATAAATAAACTCTATCAAGTTTTGTAAGGGAAACAAGTTTTTGTCTTGCTCTCTACCAAAGGTTTTTCTCTGATCCGATTCACTACCGGAAAAAATAGAAACCTGGATGAAATTGTTTTTTCTGCTCCCCCAGTGCTGTTGCACTGAGGGAAATGCTGAGCTGTACGTACAGGTCCTGACATCTGGGAAGCACTCCTGCCCACTCATTGGAAAAAGCCAAAGACTTCAGCTTCTTCTGCTCTTTTCCTCTCTCGTTATGGCAGCTGAAGAAGAACCTGGAAGATTTAATGTCAATGGTAGACAAATTTCGCTTTTGTATTATTCTCTTGCTGGAAGAGTTTTCAGACAGATATCTATAGCAAGAAAAAAAAATAGCTTCATTTTTGTCACAAAAAGACAGTACTGTTTGTGAATGATGTAATATTTACAATCATAACTAATATATCAATCCTTTGAATGATGCTAACCACTGTTCTTAACCTTACTGGAACTGAAAACTTTAAGGCTTTAGCCAGTAAATTATTACAGCCTTTCTCTTTTAAGAGAATTTTTTTCATTACTTCTATGCTAAATTTGTTATTTTAAATAACTTTTTTGAACACAACAGAAAGGTATGACTGGCAAGCATTAATTTGTGCTTGAAAGGAGTATTTAAATTTTTTTCTTTAAAATGAACATGCACTGTGACCTAGATTTTATGAACAGAGAAAGAAATAAATGCCAGATCTGAATAAGTGGATTTGGCTAGATAGTACTCTAACTTTTAATTATTTTTTAAATATAAAAGATGATTTTACCTATTTACATATTGCTAGAGGCTAAGGGGACAAAAGCGTTCGTCCCGAGTTGAGTTCAGAGAGTCTGCTTTGCTGAAATAAAGGCCAACACATTAATACGGGCCTTCTCAAAGTCTCAGCAGCATCAGGACTACTTTTGCAAGAAGAGGAGCTAGTTTGGTCAGTCTGGCAAGTACCAATGGAAAAGTCCAGCATCTACCAACAAATAGGTAACTACACAGTTGGTCCTGTCGTTGTGATGGGTTTGCACCATGTTTCCACTTCCAGGGGCTGAGTCCCTGTTAGTACTTGACTCTGCGCTAGCTCTGCTAGGGAGAGGGGCAGACACAGGAATGCAGAGGTGAAGTACAATGCAAAGATGTTTTTTCTACGTAATATCAGATTTACTCAGCATGAAATTTTATAAGCATATCTTGGACCACCCAAAAGATGTAGTGATTAATCCAGAGGTCTCCTCCAACCTTTGCATGATTACTTTTATATGTTCATTCATTGTGACATGCTTTATATTCTTAAACATACCCACATGGACTGTGTTTGTAAAATATATCTGTAGTTTAAAGTATACATGCAATCTGAAGGTTTGCTTCTCTTGTTACAGTAGAGTTCCAGACATAAACTTGTTTTTTCAGGAATTCAATGGTTAGATGAAGAAACCTCTCCAAACTTGAAAACAAAGAATTATTAATTTTAAAACTTCAGACCTAAACACAGTCTTGTTTTTAACTTACTAGACTGAAAAACACTTAGCTCAGTGGGTATGTGGACAGGCATATATTTACAAATGATTTTCTGGCAAATAATTGGTTAACTCTTGTAGCAATGGCCTTTTTGAATACCAGAGAAAGCACTCCATCAAATGGATGTAATTTATCTTATGGGGAAGGGGGAAAGCTTTGGTGCATTTTTCAAGAAAAAGTCCAAGGCTTGAGTGAATATATTGGCCTAACAGTTACACAGACATGAATTGATATATAAACCCCTACATGTAAGACAGCTATGAGCAGTAAAAGTAACAACTCTGAGCTATTAAGATGTCTAAGTGTGTCTTTACATAAAAGCCTTAAAGAGCTGCACAGGGAGTCATTATAGTATATTATGTCAGGACCTTACTTACTCAACATGTAGAAGTTGACACTGACACCATCAGCTGTGATGTAAAATGCTTGGAGACTAGTTTCACAGGACAGGCATTTCCAAAGAGTCCAGCACCCACCAGTTCCCACGTAGGCAGCTAAATGAAGTGATGAAACTTTAAATGCTCTCAGCTTTTCTGGGAGCTGGTAGATGCTGGGTGGATTTAAAAATCCAGCTCCACTTGTAGGCACAGAAGTCTTTTCCCTGGGGTAGCCACACTGTCTGCTTTGAGCTCCCAGAGGGGTGACGAGAGGGGCCAATTCAGGCACCAGCAACCTATAAAGGTGGCTTTTGATGAAGGGCTGTTGTGAGCCCCGCAGGGAATGTCTAAAGGAGGCTGAAGGAAAGTCCTGCTCTATCTGTAATGTCCACACTATAGCACAGGGTTAAGGAGTTTAATTAAAACAAGAAAGCTCAGGATTACCTGCTCTGTAAATATCCTCTCTCAAATCATAAGACAGTGCTAGCTCTGCTGTATGAACACGATATTTGTCGTGACAGACTCTTATTCTGAATGGCTTCACATGAAAGCCAGAGTAATTCACCAAATGCCTTTTATAACTTAGTAATTTTATTTTAAAAAGATGCAAACAAAACAATGTGTTAGATTACATTTTGGAACTGTTGTTCAGATGGTTTATGCTATTGCTTCAGCAATAAAAGGAACATTAAACTCCAGAGGCCAGACTGTGTCTAGCTATTTTCAGCACCTCTGGCAGACTGGAGTGGAGCTGAAGCACCTGGCTGCTGGCGAGACATTCAGAAAGCCTGACCCACAGTGCTGCCAGCCAGCCCCTTGTTCTGGACCTGAAGGTCCCTGTGGACACACAAATATCCCTGCCACTGCAGGAGATTGGCTTTGTTTATGATGTTAGGGGGAGAGTCCACAGAAGGAAAAGCCTTCAAGGGCTGTCAGATACACAGACTTCAACAATTACACCCAAGGTGGGGCAGGTACCAAGGAAGTTTGCTGTGTCTTGCCCTCTTCTCCAAATCCTCCTTGGGCATTGGCGGATGCCCTACTGCTGGAGGCAGGACACCAGGCTGGACAGACCAACTGTCTGTTCATGAGTGTACTGTCTGGTTTCTCACACCACGATCCAGATAGGTGACTGAAGAAGTCCCCAAATGTCACCTCACTCCCTGGAAAGGCCAGTCTGCCAAGCCCGCCCAAAGCACCTGGGGCCTTTCAGCGCTTCTCACTTCTTGTCTTTTTGGTGGCATCTTGCTTCCACGCTCAGTAGTGCAGTGGGCTTTCCAAAGAGAAGGGTACCGCTTTGCCCCTCCACATCCAGCTGACCATATCAGTGGTCAGAAGAGCGTCCTGGTCAGCATTCAGTTAAAATGTTGTTTCCAAATTAACTAAGGTCATATTTCCACCTGGTCAAGTGCTTCACCCATTTAGTTGTTTTCCCATCATAAGTTGTGGTGATGAAACTTCCTCCATTGTCTTGCGGAGGTAGGTAATTACTGTTTGGAGAAAACTTGAAATTTTAGATCTCAAGTGGACAAAACCCACATATATGTGCAGTCTTGATTTTACTGTATAAGCTGCAGAGAAAATATCATTATGCCTGGCATTTCTTTTGGCCACATCTAGGTAGTTCTGTGCACAGTATAGGAACATTAAATTGCTCTTTGGTACCAGTATGTTATGAAGCCCCAGCAACATTGCGCTTAGTGCTTCCTTAATTTTGGGACTTTCTAGAATCTGTATGCTGTAGTTTGCAACTTCAATGGCCTTTTTCTAATACTGCAGGGGCATGTGAATGATATCGCATCTGGCTGATTTGAGTAATATATCTGTGATCTAATGCATCTTTCTCCTGGCTAATAGGAGGTAAAGTTGAGATAATTTTTCAGTATGGTACATTAGGATATTATTTCATGTCAGTCCATCACAGAGTTTTTTCTACATTCTTAGCAAAAAGCCATGGAAAGGTTTGACCTCCTGCAAATTAACTGCAAGTTATACATAGAGAAATGGATCTTCTGCAGGTGAAATGAAAAGAAACACAGGAATGATGGTTTGGAAGAGGAATATTTGAAGAGGCTAAGGTATTTTATTCCTTCTCAGACTCTTTCATCTTCACTGACATTCTAAGGTATGAGCAATCTAAAACCTATGATTTATTACCGTAAAAGTTTTAGGACTTGCCTTTTTTTCCCTTAAGCTTTTTCAGATTTTAAACTTTTACAAGATGCTGCCTTAAGTCCTTTGAGAATTAATAAGCAAAATGTTCCACTTGCAGGCAAAGACACATTTTTCATGCATCCCTCCCTCCCAGTGACTTTTTTTTTTCTGTGTACAGTCTCCTCAGAATGAAAGGAGAAAAAAATTGCAGGCAGCAATGTGAGTTCATGTTTTTATTCTAGATACAGAAATGCCTTAGCCAGCATTGATACAAAGTTTGGTAGAGTGTAATAATAAAAAGACAGAATCTTTCTTGACTTTCTTATTTTACTTGGTTAATTTCCCAAGTTCAGATGAAAGTGTGAGATACCTCTGAATTATGTTGAAGTACATAAAACTTAAGTTTCTCAGTAAGCTAATTGCCTAAGTTGTCCCCATAGTCTAATCTCCCCATAGATGGAGATAAATTTCTCCAGATGGTGTTTTATCCCTTTCTGGGACTACTGAGGTGAGTTGCATCGTGGAAGGGCCACTTCTGCACTGGTGCTAAAGACCATCTAGCTGACCAGCCTAACTGATGCCTACAATTTGGATGGCTGAAATTTTGTCTGATTCATTCTCCGACTTCAGCTTTCCATTTAAGAAAGCTCAGGGGGCAGAGTACCCAAAAGGCTGCAGCCTTGGTCACAAAAGCATCCCTTCGCTTACCAGATTTCCAAGGAGGTGGCCATCATGGTAATTCCTACCCTTCACCATGTTTTTTCCTGGCCATGGTGGACATCATTGGATTTCCTGTTTTGTTATATATATAAAAATACATATGAATATATATTTAGATCTGGTCAAATACAGAAAATAAACAAGTAAAAAAAAACCAAACAGTAACCAACGGTGAATGAAAAAATCATGAAATAATTGAGCTGGTCACTGGTCTGTGACTCACTAAAACAGCTTCTATACAAATGAGTTGAAACGAATTTCCTAGTATGAATAAATCCCCAAAGTCTCATGAATTTTAGTATGAATTATTCTGAATGCTTTGAAATTCAGATGGGAGGCGAATTAATCATTCTTCCTTATTTTCTTGTTGACAAAGTCCTTCTCATTCAGTCAAGGCAAGGACTACACAGTGGGTTACTACTAACTGTTCTTAGGGAATGCTGAGTAGCACAGATCAGCTGAAAGTTTGTGACAGAAAATATTTGGTGCATCCTTGAGTATGCAGAATGCATTAGAATTAAATCAGAGTTTATTTGCAAGTGATTCACTGACTGCAGAAATGTCTGCATTTATAATGAGTAGTTTAACAGTCTCCACACACATTCACAGTTTATATGGGGGCACACCTGTCATTTAATTAAAAAAAGGAAATATGGATTATGTATACAGTTTTGATCAAGCTATATGTATTTTAGTAAGGTATTTCTATAGACGACAACCCCCTGCACATTGTTCTAGGATGTAAATTACTGGGGAATGTGGACCAACTCTGACATTACTACTACTTCTATTATGACCAGATTGTTCAGCCCTCAGTAACGCACAGTGAATATTAATGCTCAAGAAAACTTAATGTATATTTTTGCTGGTTTGAGAAGGGATAAGAACAGACCTATACATGTGCTTTTGTATGCTACTGAATATATAGGTGTTACCTTTGTCGTATTATTTAGTATATCATAGTCAAGAATAGTATGTGTATTATGATAATATATCTTCTCTGAGTGTACAGTATTTTTCTTCTGTGCTTGACACTACATTGAATGATATACATTTGCTTGAAGAGAAATCTGGAGTTTGCATAGTCTGAATGCATCTTGAGGACATTGTGTCCCACCTATGTGATAATCTGAAATGAAACGTGGACAAAATTCTTTCCCAAAGGAAGCTAGGTAGGAAAGAATGGAAGAACTGGTTTCATTCTCTTCCTCTTTTTCATAGTATTTGCTCACCATCTGAAAGTTGCAGGATATTATGACTTCATATTTTTTTTATGATATTTTCAGTTCAGTCCTTTTCTACAGTTACTATAGTAATGCTGTTTGATACGGACTTTACTGATAAATTTGTATAAACCAAATCTTGCTCTGATAATGCAGGATTGTCCTATCTGGCAATTCAGTTCTGCTGTCCATTGCTTGTCTAAGCATCTAGCTATGAATGCCAGCATGTGCACGCACCTTCTGTATCCAGGCAGGCATTTATAGGTCAGAAGCTAGGATGGCCTCGTATCTGATGGCACAATCCAGAACCAGAGCACGACTGAGATGGTATGATGAGGATTAGTTTCGTTGTTAACCTGTAATTACATGTCTGGTTTGTGATGGAAATTAGCAGTTACACTGAAGTGTTCTGCAGCCACTTGGGACTGTGTTCTTGGGGTTAACATGCAGTTTAAGGTCTATGTTTCTGTGTACTAGCCAGCTTCCCAAGGTTGCTTTGCCAGGGTGGATTATTCGAAGAACAATACTTGTCCACAGCACGTGCATATTCTGTATAATCGAACAATGAACATCCTTGGAGGAGAGATATAGAGGGCCAAAATCTCTATTGGCACTGCCCCACGGAGTCATTAGTGTTACACCAGCAGGGGAGCTGACCCCAGTGCTCGCTCAGCAATTTGGCAGGCCACCTCACCATGAGGACATTCCAGCACTTCCAGGGACATGAATTTAGAACAAAGAGTTATTTCAGTGGGATGAGGTTGACAATTGTTTGGTTTTTAAAGAGTTACCACGTAATTCTAAAATAACATCTTGCCTTAATGTGGAATCTTGATGCAGTAGTATCTTACGATCTATTAATCTGGGAAAAAATGTAAACCAAAAGATAGTAAATGTAAACAGTGTTTAAACCACAAGCATTCCTTAGAGTAAATGACAATATAATTAAATTTGAACTCCACAATGCAGATTCTTTCAGTGCATAATTGAAATTGTGTAAGATGCTTTGGCAATATGTTTAACATTAACTTAAAGCAAGTAATTTTAGGCACCGGGGTCTGATCTTTCTCTTACTGACATGAGTTGTGTGGGTTCCACAGGCTATGTCTATATTTTGGCTTCTTTGTGACGTGCCTCACGGACCCACTCCTGGGGAGTTCCCCTCTGTGTCCTGACTCCATGCTGGCAGAAGATGGGCTGCACACCACACCTCTCCAGAGCTGGGATCCTTTCAGATGAAATGAGAGTGCAAGTGGCACAGGCAGCTGTAGGGTGAACTGCTGGGAAAGTCAACGAGAAGAAGGGCCAGGGAGCTGCACAGCACACCTTGGGGACATATGAGTGGCCACATTGTGTTGGATCAAAGATCCGTATAACCCTCTCATCTGGTTCTCTCTGATATTGAGTTAAAGTGTATCCTTGGAACGACTCTAAAAAAGGGATAAGCATGTAGCATGTTCCCCTAGAATACCATAGAATCATGGAATGATAGAATGGTTTGGATTGGAAAGGACCTTCAAGATCAACCAGTTCCAACGCCCACCTCCCACTAGCTCAGGCTGCTCAAGGCCCCATCCAACCTGGCCTTGAATACTTCCAGGAAGGTGGCATCTGCAGCTTCCCTGATCAACCTGTGCCAGTGCTTCACCACCCTCACCATGAAGATTTTCCTCCTAATGTCTAACCTAATTCTTCCCCCTTACAGTTTAAAGCCATTCCGCTTTATCCCATCACTACATCCCCTTGTAAAAAGTCCCTCTCCAGCTTTCTTCAGCCCTCTTCACGCACAAGAAGGCTGCTAGAAGGTCTGCCCAGAACCTTCTCTTCTCCAGGCTGAACAACCTGTCCTCATAGGGAAGGTGCTCCAGCCATCTGATCATCTTTGTAGCCCTCCTCTGGACCCTGTACAACAGTTTCACTTCCTGATATAGAAGGCAACACCTTCTCCCCTCCTTCCCAGCCTGTTCCTTCTGAACAGCCTGTAGGCATCCATAGCCACACTACAGTCATGGGTTTTGTCTTACCAAGTTTCAGTAACAGCCATCAAGTCATAACTTTCTAGCTTCCAACTCCTCCTGTTTGTTGCCCAAACTGCGTGCATTCATGTAGGTGCACTTCATCTGGGCTGTTAGCCGCATCACCTTCTTAGTGGAGCACCCCTTTATGGTGTTCCCTTTATGGTGTTCCAGGGAAGGTTCCTTGCTGGCTCCCATTACCTCAAAAGCCCCTAGCTCATCTCCACAATACTTCAATTGTGCTGCAGCATCCCAAGCGTGCTCCAGGGCAACAGGTGGAGAACCCATGCCAGCACCCCATTCCTCTAACCACAGTGTGTCCTCCCGCCGCTTATCATAGGCAAGACTGACATTGTCCTCCTCCCTCTTCATATCTAGTTTAAAGTCTTGACAATGAGCTCTGCAAGCTCCTCTTTTCCCTTTGAGAAAGGTGGCTCCCATTTGATGCCTGTAAGCCTGATGCAGTGTAGGCCATCCCACTGTCAAAAAAACCCAGTTATTACAGTGACACCAGTCACAGAGCCAGGTATTAATAGACTGGGCCCATGTGATCCTCCTAATGTCACTGCCCACAACTGGAAGAAAGGAGGAAAAAAAAATCACCTGGGCCCCAGATTCCCTCACTAGCTGTCCCAAGTCCCTGAAGTCTCTTTCAGTCACGCATGGGCTATGTACTGAAGCTTTGTCACCTCCCACATGGAAGAACATTAATGGACAGTAGTCTGCAACCTTCAGGTTTGGGACTTTGGATCTACTTTCAACCAATATCAGTATTCTTTCCTGCTGCTCAGCATGCGCATCTGGGAACCAAGACCCAAGATCCAAGACTTCTTTTGCTTGGAAGATCCAAACTTTTACTCGAGGTCTTCAGCTAATGAACAGAAACTCCCAGATTAAGGGAGATTGGATGACAGTTCAAAACTTCCTTCACCTTGCTCCCTGCAGGCAGCTTTCTAGACATCTTGGCCAAGGGAAACTCTTTAAAAACCCACACTTTATGCACACGTGTTGCCAGCTCTAGGGCACCAACATTGCAGGAGCTGTGGTCCCATGGCATTCTTTGGGCAGTGGAGATCACACAGGAGACTTGTCCCACAGGCACTTCTGCACACCCAAGACCTGTTAGGAAGAGACCTCTGATTAACCTGTTTGCCTTGCCCCTACCCTGGACAACGACCTGAGCCCCTATGAAGTACATGGGTCAGTCTTAGGACAAACATAGGCACTCCTGGCAAATTTATATCTGCTGTGACTGTACTGCAAGTAGGCATACATTCAGCTTCCTAAGAATAATATAATTGCTCATAGCTCTTTGCTGTGCTCTGAAAAGTGATCTGTTGGGAAAAATGTGAATTTGGGATTTAATGGGGGCTTCAGGGTCATCAAGCTGTGGTTCCCAGAGTATAGCCTGTGGAGAGCCAGATGGTCACATGCTCTTCTTTGTTGTTTCCAGCCACAAGAACCAAGAGTTGCATTAAGTACATTCTTAGCATAGTGGTTCCTCAAGCTCTTTCCATAGTGAGAAGAGACAATTTCTACAAGGACTTTGTGTTTGAGAGTAGCATTCAGGAGATTGGATCTCACGGGATGAGCTGGGAGTAAAGTTGCAGAGCAAACTAAGAAAAATTCTGTAAACTTGTTTCAGTCTGGTAGTAGTTCAGGTGACTGACACTCACTCTTTCAGAATATAGTGGTTTCTCAGAAGTAGAAACTGGTGGATTTGTAAAGTTGATCCTGAAGCCATCTAATAAAAATATTTTTTCCGTGATAAACAAAGGATGTACAAATATTTTTATGGGGATTCTCATCCTTTCTATGCATATCTGATTTAAATTCCTGCTCGATTCATTATAGCACATGCAGAGGAACAGATCACAGGTTAAAATAAACAAGTAAGCAAAAGTGAATATTTAATCTTCATTCCACCATCTCTCATTTCAATAATGATTTTATGCCTGTTCAAATTCACAGCTGGGCTTTGGGTGGACATTTAAGCTGGAGTTCAAAATCCTGGATTTGTCCACTAATGGTTTAAAGCTTTTGAGAGTTGATACTCAATGTTAATGTGACCAGTCAGCACGCACAGCAAATAGCCGGCAGTGAGTGCCAGCTAGCTGGACTTGTTTCACTTCCTTAGTATTGTCACTGGTTTGAGATATACCTTGCTTTTGGAAAGCAAACCAGCTCTTGCTGTTAATGTTTTCCAAAACTGAAGTGAGAGTACAGTAAAAACTCTGCTTAATCTGTTTAACTTATTAAATTTTAAAAAATTCAGATTATATACCTTCATGGTACAGGTTTAAATCAAGTTACTGATGCCATCGATCACAGAGGTCCAGTTTTGGAGTTGTAATTAAACCCAAGTCAAAAAAATTGCAAAAATTGCTAAATCAATTTACACAGTCCTGATTTTCCATCACAGATAACTAGTGATCCCTGCACCTCTGACCTCATACGATGTGGTCCAGCATTCTAACACTGGTAGAATTTAGAGAGGTGAGCAGTGAATTCTCAGCAAAACTTTTTATTTTGGAAAATGCTTGATTATCAGATGCGTTTATTGACTGAGAGTGAATAGTTCTTGCTGCAGCACCCAAAATCTCTGTTGGTGCACTCAGAGCCTAGAAATGGCTGTTGTAGAGGCTGGGCCCCGGATCCCACGCACTTCAAAGGGTTGTCTTCTCTTTTAGGGAGAAATTGGATTCCCACTTTCTGCTGGCCTGCTTAGCTGTTTTCTGGCTGATGTATTCATATGAAGGACGGAATCCTGTTGAGAAAATAGATCTTGAAGAAACTTAGAGAGACATCTCTTTTCGCAGAGATGATGCAGTAGCACAGCAGCCGCCTCAGACACTGAGGGTGGTCGAGGAGCTACTGCTTGTGCAGCTATGCTGCCCTTAGCACAGCAAAATGCCTTGTTCTATATTTAGCTCAGAAAGGAGACGACAGGGAATGTGGCTGCTGTGTATGAAATACTGACTGCACTAGGCAAGGTAATTAGGAGACTTCATGAGGAAGCGACAAGAAGTTTAAAGCTGAGAAGAGGCTGCACTTTTTCACTTGAGAGGGAATGAATTTGTGGACGCAGCTGCATCCCACTGTTAGCACTCAGATGCTAAAAGAACAGAAATGGGACTAGAAGAGTTTAATAGTGGGGAAAGTTTTAGAGACACTTAAAATGCTAATGTTTCAGGGAAAATAGGTCTTCATGAAACAGAAAATGTTCTCACATTTTTCTTCCTCAGTGGCTTGCTATCTGCCCCTTCAGAGATCAGATCCCAGATTTGCAGGATTGCCAGTCAGTGTCAGGGTGGTGTGTCTTATTCTCCCATGGTGATGTCTGCTAAAATTCAGAGTAAGTTCATGCCATTTAACCAAAAAAAATTATGTGGGAAAAAAGGTAAAAAATGGTGCATTGGTTTGATTGAATGCTTATACATACTACAAGACTGAAAAAACACATACCAACTACATTACTCTAGCTACAGTTTCAGCAGCGAATGGTTTTATCTTTCCATTTATAGGAAAGGTCAAGAAAAGTTTGAGTCACCTTTTCATATGCCTAGGAGACAGCTTTTCTTCTCTTACTTCCCAGCCACAACATTTGTCTGGATGCCCCAGCAGAAGGGCTGCTGAAGGGAAGCTCTCCCAGTCAGTCCCTCGTGCCTGGGCTGTACTTTGCCTTGGAGCCTTTGCATTTGTAACCTCTACACGCTGCAAAGCTTTTCCCTCCGTGGGGAGGGGAAAGGGTGCAGGAGGATGGGGCACTTACAACTCAGATTTGGAGACAGACTGGTTTCTCTACATGGGGAATGATGATGGATGGAACTGGGGTAGATGCATTTTTATTTCTCAGAGTTCATAAAGGACTATCCAGAGTGTGTGGTAAACGTCTCAAACGTTAAATGGTCTCAAAATGCATCTAGGTAAATAAAACAGTGTTTCTATCTTGCAACACTAGTATCAGAATACTGCAAAGTAACCATTGTTTCACGCTCCTGTTGGATATTTTTTGGCTTTTTAAGCACGTTGGCTCCATTCAGAGCAGAGTCTCTCTGTGCTGCTGCTTTATAAAAGAAGCATAAAGATGGGAAACATCCCACCACAATTAAGTCACTACAAGGGGGGAAACTCTGACAGCAACTGTTCAAAAGAAAATGAAACAATTCAGCTGATCTCTCCTATTTGCACTAGTTTTAGGTACCCGCTGCTGTGGCCATAAAGGAAACTATTTCAGATTGTGTACTTTTAAATTCTGCATAATTCTTTTGTATTTCGGCAATACAGAGTGCATTTATGGTTGGTGGCAGGAGTATATTGGACACACTTTGTTTTGTAGCCGAGTAGTACCTAGCTTTGTTTTAGATTGGCTGGAGACTTCACTGGATATTCAATTTCTAAATTATTAGTGCCTTTGAAAAGAAAGAATTTTAAAATATAAAGATAAAATATTTTTTAAATATAAAACATTTTAACCATTTCCATTTTTACTCCCTGAAAATATCCATGGAATAAGACCTGATTTTATAAAAGGTGTCAAAAATCTAATTTTTTTTTCTGTGACTGTTTTAGCTGCTAAAAGAATTGAAGAAATGAATTCAGCTGTCTGCATTTTTAAACGCAGCATACTTATTCAGTCCTTGCTAGAACACTATTCCCACAAAGTTCATTCTAAGTTGTTGTAAAGATATTCTCACCTTTGGGGATTTGCAGGAATCAGTCCAGCAAGTATGTTTTTAATTATTTTTTAATTACTAATATCTTATAGTCATTCATCCTTTGCTGCCTCCCAGTTTACATAATGGTTATTAGGCTCTCGCTGAGAAATGGTCTCTTGGAAACGACATACAGAAAATAAGGAAGGACAGCCAGCAACAGAATGCTTAAAGATAACAGTGATGAGGATGCTGAAAAAGAAGACAGCGAGATAGGAAATAAGGGGATTTGGAGGTCACTGAGATGGGAATGTGAAGGAAATGGCGGGAGGAACTGAGTGTCAGAAGCAGCTGATGGATTAATTGACTTGTATTTTCTTAGGGTAATACTTCCTTAATTGATATCAAGGGCTAAAGCTGTGTCCCCTTGTGTCTTAAACCTCCAGTCCGTGTTCCTGACAAACACTGCCTGGTAACTCTGCACTTACTTCCCTTCTGCACGTCTTAAACTTGATGGCTATGTAATAGCAATGTAAAAATATTCAGGGACTAAAGGAGGAGAAACATTTGCTTCACTAAGTGACATCTAGGAAATTCAAGTATTTACTGAAATTGGACCTGCTTTAACAAGCACCGGCCAGCTGAGGTTTAATTTTCCTTCTCTTGCATGTCATTACTTCATAACAATTATGAATCTTTCTGATAGAAGTAGTTAAGTTATATCCATGGGTTACTTCACTGCAAAGCTTAAAGGTGTTTAATATTTTAGAGATATTAGGTTTATTTTAAAACCAGACTTGAAAGTTTTCTTAGAAAACTAATAATGAACAAAGGATTAAATAAGCAAAGCAAAGGAATGCTTTAGAACATACTAAACCATTAATTTGCTAAAACTGGTCATCTGGTAGTGGATAAAAAATGAAAAGTAAGTTTTTGTGCAGCACAAACAGGGTTTATGCGCATTTCATGCACACAGATAATGCATGAAATAGGTGCTAATCAACATCTACTTGGGGATATAACTGCTAGATTATTTTTTTCAGAAACTACTTGGACTGGATCTCATTAAATAGTCTTCCTCTGTTCACTGCGGGGTATATAAACCGTAGTATGTTCTCACAGCTGGTCAGAAGGAGAGTTTATAGGTTTATGCAGTATTTTTTAACCACATGCAAAGATCAGCTGTAAACCAATGTGTTGAACTAAATTTATAAAAAAGCATAACCTTGATCAAACTCCATTGTCATATGTTCATCACCCAAAGCACATACAGATTCCATAAAGAAAGGAGCAATAAATAAAACTTAGAGCAACTTGTACCATATTTGCAAATATAGTCTTCATATTGTTTTACCCTTTGCAAAGCTGCATTTAAGAGCATGCCCAGCTTGGGACTGGCACAGTAGGACCTGGTGCTGTACTAGATGGACCTTTCTTCTGGCTAAAACTCTGATACTCTGAGAGTGGCATTTTGCTTATTAACCTTTAAATGGCATTTGTAGGTATAAAACCTCCATATACTTCTGATCTTGCCAGGACAGGGTTTGAGCACCTCCTTCCTCTGCATGCTGTGCCTGGTCCCCACTCCTCCAGTGTCTTCTGCCTGTGCCCACTATCTTCCCTCTGGGAAGATATCCTCATGCTGCCTCCTCCTCCAGCTTTGATAATAAGCAATGTGTAAATGTATGAAAAAATGTCCCAAGCCTGTAATCCTGTGAAAATGATACCAAGTTAATATGACAAAACGTGTTTTGCATAAATGCATGTTGACTGGCATTTCTTTTATTACCTTTCAAAATTTTTTATTAATGGAAACCAACAGTAGCTCTTCCACTGTCTTTGATACCAGGCTGCTGGGAGTGTGATTGCCGAGGTTGTCTGCTTAGCCTTCTAATGTCCTGTTACAAAGTCATCTTTCTTTTAATCCTCTACGATCACGAAGTGTCCCAAAAATTACTAGGAATAATGGCAAATATTCAAGAGAACCTTGACTGGTCCTTTTGAAATTAACACATAGAAATTATCTGATTTTTTTGACATGAAATCTTTACTTAGAATCTGCTGTTCAGCATCCTCTTTAGAAATGGTTATAAATGGTATGCAAAATATTTTATCATACATATAAATCTGTCTTTTTTCCAACCACAGGGCCAGGAATATTTATTAATATTGTTATTTTACCCTCTTGTACTAGAACTACTATTAGGATTTCTTTTACTTTAGTTATACTTATGTTTTCTTTCCTCCTCAATATTTCTTTTTGCTATAGATTTTATGTTGTGTTCTGTTTCCTGCCTTATTCACTTCCCAATGTACCATGATATTTGATGCTGTCAATTTTCTCGCTTTTCCATTCATTTTAATTTTGTGACTTTATTACATTTTCTTCCTAAATTATTATTATTATTTTATAAACAAAGCACAACATTGTCTCTGTCTCTCCACTGTGGACTTTTGGCACCCGAGAGAGTGTTCTTAAATTCCCAATTAGTGTGAGTGGTGTTTATCTCTAAAGGAAAATGTGGGCTTGATGACAGCAGTACTTTTTTAAGAGGCACAACCATGTGATCAGACCAGAGAACCAGCAAGGCACTGTCTGGCCTTGTAAGCAGTAGAAAGATTCAGGAGTACTGCCCTTGAATCATGAATATAGGGGTTTCCCGAGCTTGCATTGATAACATTCCTCTGCAGCTGTTCTGGTAAAGGAGGCTGAGACCTGACGAGAAACTTGCATGCCTGCACTGCTTTGAAGTGTACCTCCTCAGTAAAGGCTTCTGTTAAGTATTTCAGACACAAAACCTCTTCTGTAGGCCTGTGCAAAATGTACAAGTGTATTTTGTACTTGGCTTCATTTCTTTTTCTCTTGCAAAGAAACGTTTACAATATTCTTGCACTGAAAACAGCAGTTGTTGCCTTTCAGAAAGGAACATCATTGATCTTGGGAGGCTGGATGACTACTGCATATTTTTCTCTGCTTTGCCCCATTAACACACAGCTGAAGAGAAAGTCATGAGGACTTTGTGACATCAAAAGAAAACCTTCAGTCGCCAAGTCCAGAACAAACTGAAGAACTTTGCCTTTCATTATCCTGCCAGGTTAAGCCATAGGTCTTTCAGTTCACAGAATGCTGTAGATGGTAGCCTTACAGATTTGTTCAAAAAAGAATTGATTATTTCATGAGATAAAAATCCATTGAAGGATATTACATAGGAGGACACCATCTCTGTTTCACAGAGATGCTGAACACTTGAATCTGGGGATATTCCAAGAAAGGACAAGTTTCTGCATGCCCTGTGCATACCCTATGTCCTGGGCATCCACTGATGGGCACTTTTGTAGACTCATGCGGGGGAGACAGACTTTTAGTCTGACCCACATGACTGCCCTCTGCAATTAATCCTATTTAAGTCAACAGAAATAGAAAAACAATTAGGACTGGCAGCAAGGCTCGACCTGCATGGGGTTTTGTTGAAGTATTTATAATTCTGATAAGCCAAGTCTGAAATTAAAGAGTAAAGGAAACACAATAACTCTTCCCCTAGTTCTTCTTATTGTGGTTTTGTTTCTTTGTTTCTTGGTGTGGATTCCAGAAAATTAATTGAGCATTAAGACCTAAAGAACAGTACTTTTGGGGCTGATTATTGCACGCCTCAGCTGCTGTAATAAGGTATGAGTTAATGACTTTAACCACCTGAAAAGTGTAACAATTTCCCTGTAAATTCAGTGCCTGGAGTTACTTATTGTCTGATCACCTAGTTTGTAGCTCAGGAAAAGAGGAGGAATTGAAGAAGCAGAAACTTACTAGAATTGTATTTAAGAAGCGTTAAATAAAAATAAGTTTAAAAATAAATCCAGATTTTTTTTCACTTCCTGGACATTATTGTCCTGTGCATGACATACCTGGCAGTGAGTCAGCACATTGCACTCACATCTGAAGTCTGGAAGCTGTTTCATAACTAAAGAGCAACCTGTGACCAACCCACAAAGGCAGACATGACTTTAATCTGGCAGCACTGCATGTTGTAATATTGGCATTAGATCAGGCTTGGCTGGTACAGGGCTTGTTATCACATTGAATTTTATGCATGGTCCTGCTTAGCTTTGTGTGTGCTTCTCATAGATCAGTAAGTGCTATCAGTAACTTTCCCTCTCAGACTGGTTCACTGGGAATGAGAAAAAAACCTGTCTGCTCTGAATGCTTTTCAATATAAGATGAAAAAAGGATAAGCTGAATTTCCGCCCCCCTCGTCTTGCTAGTCCCCTGCTTCCCCTATGTAGGAGGGCTATGCAGTTTTCCTCATAGAGGCAGTTGCATTTGTAAAATGTCGAGTGACTGTCCAGTGAAAATTTCGGGGTTGGACAGGATCATCCCAGCAATGTGAGGAACTGAAAGGCTTATTTTTGGATTTCAATCTCTGTAAGACAAAGGCCATCCTTTCATCTGTGTTTTTACATTGCCTGGAGCAATGGTCTCTACTCCTTATTGGAAGCTGTGCCTGCTGTAATACTGTCTGTGTTTATTAATAGGAGTAACAACAAAACGCGGAAGCTAATGTAGACAAAGGATGGTGAGTTGCAGTAATTTATGTTCTTTTCCCAGCTTTGTCACACACTCGCTATGTGACCTTGAAGAAGTTATTTAATCTCTTTCTGTTTTAAAGTTCCTCCGGAGACATAGGATAACAGTGCTTAGCGAGGGTGTTGGGTGGTTTAATTCGGAAGTGCTTGTGAAGGCTGCTGCTCTCTGCCCAGAGGATGTGTTCGGTACATGGCACGGGTGATTAGCCTGGTGGTAAAGGATCTGCAGAGAATGCAAAACAGGTCATCAAAACAAGAAGTCTCATGTTGAAAAATGTCAGACTGACCCTTTCTGCCACCTCGGTAGAGTTTAGAAACAGATAAGGCAAAATGAGGGAATTCCTGTCTGAAGCAACACCATCACAGGAAACATTCCCTTAAAGTAAGCAGAGGGAAAAGAGCCAAAAAATCTTGCAGCAGAATGAAAGAAAGAGCCTGCACTGAGTACACAGGCAATTGCTGAGACCCCAAATCCCCTCTCCTTTACACCCGAGGTGTCTCTTTGCCATTGGTGCAGCACTTTCAGCCTTCAGTAAAGGCTGAAACAAGTGCTGCAGTTGGCTTTGACTCGGGCATTCTGGGACATGTCTGGCCCTTCCCCTGCTGATCACCACAAACGCAATTATTTCAGCAGCAGCGGGGCTGGGACAGGCGGCTGGTGAGCTCCTGGAAGCCAGTGTGGCTGCCAGGCCCTGTTATCTCCCAAGGCAGCCTGTGAAGGGAGCTGCCTGGGGATGTGATTTACAGCATGAGGCTGAATCCCATCCCTTGTTCTGCCAGTGGTGTGGTGGTGGTGAGAAACACCACCTCCTCCAGGAAGGGACGGCTGGAGCTGAGGTCCTGACAGCCGAGGGATTAAATCACGTACAGACTTGGATGTGATACAATCAAAACCTCCTTCTTCCCGTAACAAATCTGCAGCTCTGAGGATCTTATTTTAAATTGCCTCTGGGCGATAATGCCCTTCCTTTCTCCTCGCTTATCCTTGCTGCAAAGCCCGGTCGTGCTGTGCCGTGCAAACCTGGCGAGCACTGCCTAGTGTGCAGAGCTATGCCCTTCCCGATGAACTCCTAAATAATGTCACCACTGTAAATTTTCTTTTATTGCTTTTTAAAAATTTTATTACAGAAGCCTGATCCTTCCAGTCAGGTTCTTGCTCAAAGACACTGCACTGCAAACCTTCAGGGAGTTGTGGTTCCTCCTCTGAAGAGCACAGACTGAAGTCCACGTTTCACTTCTGGATGGCCCCTTCTGAAGGGGGTGGGGAAGAGCAGCCAGAAACACACATAGGTATGTGTAGCCAGATAAGTGAAAAAAGTGTCATTTGATCAAGGAAGCAGATTTTGTGAGGGCATTTTCACCTTTTAGACAGTTCATTTGCTTCCTCAGATGAGTATTAACATGGAGCAGTTTAGATAAATGCCATTGAAATGCTATTTCGACCAGTTCATGCCTAAATGCAAATTCCAACATTTGGGAGCATTTTGCTGTTTTGTGACTTTCCTTGTAAAATTTTAGTTTATCAGATCATTTTCTGGATAACACCTATTCAGAGATCCAGGGCAGCGCCAAGATATTTAGCATGTGAGATAAGTCAAGAAAGATACAAAAGAAGTACAAGCAGCAACAGTTAGCCACTTGCATACAGTAAAAATCTTTCTGCATATTGTCTTGGTTTTTCAGAGTGTCCTGTGTCAAAACCACTACTGAATAGGAATGGTTTGTCTTCATGTGACAAAAGAGTTTCAGCCTTTAATAACATTCGGCATGGCTTTCAGAGCAGTAAGATGTATGCCACAGAAGACGTTTTCAGCTGGGGCATATCACTGCTGGATGCACTGGCATTTCATTTCACTGACATGCATGCTATGCGCTGTTGAAATGCTACGAATTTCACCATTTTCTTTTTTTGGAACCTAATCCCTTTGTGACAGTAAACAAGACATATGAGAGAAACCAGCTCAGAAGTTATTTGTGCATCACTTACTGTCACCTCAAACTTGCTGGTTATGCCTTGCAAACTGTAAGAAGAGAAAAAAAAATCACTGTTTTAAAAATTTACTTATAATTGCTGCATTTTTAAGTGATGATGAACAAGGATGAAATTTTGGTTTGGTGATTCGGGACATTTAATGTATTTAATCACTATAGTTGCAGCAATAAATACCAGAAAAGAATGTGATAGACCAGACAAGAGAATCAAGAGAAATGGGCTAATTTATTATCTGCTGGAGTAACATTTCAGCTGTTTGATGGCCCAAATGAAATGAACAAATAAAGCCTGGGACCCTTATATGAACAAGATGGCTATTTCAAGAAACCCATACTCTACCCTAGATCAGCTCTGCTATATTTTCTTGCTTTTCCATTTGTCACATTTTTCTCAAATTTTGTTTCACAACGTTGCATCAGTGTTCTATTTCCCCTTAGCAAAAAGTAAATAAAACAAACTAGAAGTTCAAGAGAGAGTGAAAACTGTGTGTGCACTGAAAGATGCCTAAGTGATTGGATCATACAGATAGAAACTTGTCCTGCAAAAGACTACCTGACCTGATATTGAATAAAGAAGAAAAGTTCTAAGTTCATTGAATCATCTAATGGGAGACTACTTAAACTCCATACACTTTCTGCATCCAATATGCAAACATCTTTACTGACTGGAGAATGAAGAAAAATGAAAGCTGAGTAAAACTTCATAGAAGTAGTTTTTTAAAAAGGGAAGAAAAAAAATATCCGCATTCAGTCTTACTTATGCGAATCAGAACTTCAAAATTACTGTGTGAACTTCGAAGTTCGTGCCCTTTCCTTTTTTTCTGAAAGCCCTGTTCAGGCTCTTCCAGTGATGGTGTTAAACAGATGTTTTCCCTGATCAGCAAATAGTATTCCTGTCTCTTCGGAAAAGAATAAAGCTCCTCTGCTTGGGTACCAGAGGTTTGCACACTATTCCAATGTTTGAAATGTCTTCAAACTCCTGACTGATTTGTTGCATCTAAGGACATTCTTCTGGATCTTCTTTTGGCAGGTTTATTTGTTACCTGGCTGAGTTCCAGGGTTAAGTATGTGGGGCTATAGAAATCATTTGATACCTTGAAGCTGGGGAGTTTAATTACCTGACTATCACTGAAGCAGAAAACAATGAAGAAGTTCTAAAATTTAACTTCATGTACCATTCATTTTTGTGTTATTTCCTGTTCTGTGACTTCCAGACCTGTGTATTGATCCTCCTCTCCCTTCACATAAACATGTGGAAAGACAGCAACGTTTGGATAGACATTTTAATTCCAATTTTACAACATCTGCTGAAAAACTCAGAATTAATTGTAGTGTGTGGGTTCTTCCCAATTATCAGGTGATGAGTAGGTAGCAGACAATGGTAGAGCACTCTCCCAGGGAGTGAAAGATGTCCAAATAAAAAATAAGAAGGCTTTCCCACCCTCATCCACAGCATGGGAACAAATGTAGCCACGATTATACTAATCAATACACATTTCATTATTAAACCTTCCCACCGGCTGTTGGCCAATCAGATTAGAGAACTTTCAGAACAATTTCTTGTCAAAAGCTAGATGGATGAGTTACCCTCTGGATGGATGAACTATCCCTAAAACAAGCAGTAATTCAGACAAAGGGAAATACATCATTTTTAATTGACGAAGGCTGGTCCCTGAGCACTAGTAATCGAAGCTTAGTTCCAACTAATGAGTCTGCAGTGCCACACCATTGTGGCGCTTTGACTTGAAGTTAGTGCTTCTAAACTACCACTTAATCGTTTCAGTTCACATAATTTGGATTTATGAATAAACATGTATTTTCCTTGGGGCTTTTCTAACCTTTTCTTGCTGTGGTGAACAAAGTAAAACTTCCAGATTTTGGTATTTCTGCAGTATTTTGATTGAAGCACTGCTGGTTTTCTAGATTCTAATAAGAATTTCTCAGGGTAAATCACTGCCACCCCAAGGGCTCTGTCTGCTGAAATCTGTGATTAAATATGCAAATGGAAAACACGATCCAATGTGTTGTTTTTCTTAAACTTCCTGCTGCTTCTACAAGTTCATCATTTAGATCCTGTTAGCTTTATTTGAAAACATTTCTGTGCAGTAATATAGTATTCAACAACATACAATTTCTTTGTCAGCCATATATCTTTATCACAATATTAAATTCTATTTAATTAAAGAATAATAGTATTTTGAAGCAAAATTTCAATTATGTTAGTTGCCTGTTTATACTTCTGCCTTTTCTAGGACTTTTTTCTAGCCTTCTTTGCAGATTCAGTACCTCAAAAGTAAATTATAATTCCAAAGTGGTAAGACTGATTTTAAAGATAAAAGCTATCATGGACTGAGTGTGCTAATGTCCTTGCTTTTCTCTAAATCGCACTGTGACAGGAGAAGGTACACACTAACCATCTAAGCTTGCAAGTCTCAACTTGTGCATTTTAGGTTTTTTTTCTGGATTCTGCAGATTTTGCTTAAAAAAATGTAAATAAGGCATTGATTTTGAAAATCTTGTGTAGGCAAAAGCTGGTGATATGGGTCACGTTAATTCCAGGAACATCCAAACCATGCACTGGTGTTTTACAAACATCAACAGAGCCTTCTGCGACCTTCAGTCTAGGCTGAGATCTAAAAACCCAAAGAGAGTCTCTTCATAAGCAGCAGGTGAGAAACTGAGATTGGATGAACTGGGCTTTTAAATCAATCGTTTAACATTATCAATAGAGTCTGTGGGGAAAAAAAAAGTGCATAAATTATTTTGTGCACGTACTACTGAACAGACTTAAATTATATTTGGCACATATCTGCTTAGTCTGAAGCCTGAAACTCGGTTTGTGTATTAGAAAAGCACAAAAAGTATGAGTGAGTTCACCAATTCTTTTCTCATGTGACAAATGTTGGAGACAACGTGTATTAGTTATATTCTTGGAAACAAGTGAAGTCATATAAATGAAAAACCTATGTGTTGTTTGAGATGTTTTTGAGCCAGACTGTGGATTTTAGACCAGTGGTTTTTGCTTGAAATATGCAGTAAAAAAGGGAAGTACAAGAACAGGAAAAGATGGTGGTTTTACATAGACTTGAAGACCATTTGAAGGTCATTAAATCACATGTTCAGTCCTGACAGGGTAGGATATCCTAAAAGTAAAATGACTGATTTCAATTACAAATGCAAATGGTGATTCAGTTAAAATTAGACCATGAGAAATCACAGATGCTTGAAGTAGGATAGCCAACTGCACTCCAGCCCATCTGCCAACCTCCACTGTTTTCTTTTGGGGCTAAAACAAAATATACGTGAGATAAGAGAAGTTATTCAAGATAAGGATTGACACAGTTCCTTTCCTAATCTGTCATGGCCCACACCACTTCACCATGGCTGTCATGGTGTGTAATATATCCCTGTTTCCATCACAACCCCAGCTCATAGGTGTGGGGCCTCTCACCAGGAGACATGAGGTTGGCCCCATGGGAATAAGCACTGCAAGGTATTTATTCGCTGTCCTGAATACGGTTGGTGAGACAGCTGCAGCTGCTGTATAATTGTGTTATCTAATTAGGGTAAAAAAGAGCATCATCTGGACACTTGCCCATCACAAAAGGTTTGGGTATTTTTTTTGTTTTCTTTTGTTTGGGGCTTTTTGTTTGCTTGTTTTCAGTTTTATTTGTTGTTTGTTTTTCTTTCGGTTGGGGTTTTTTTAAGCATATGGAAGTTATCCTAGGTACTTTATTTATAATAATTTTCTTCTCAAATGGTTTGTTCAACAAAGACTCCTTAGCCTTACTGAGGCACGGATGACTGCAGATTTCAGGAACTGCACTGAGAAAATAAGTGCTGTATGTCAAAGGAAAACTGGTTTTGTGTTTAACGTTGTAAGGACAGCATTTACACAGGAGACACCAGTGTGATTTACCAAGGGTGTGCAAACCCTGCACTCACAGAGAATACATTGCCCAGTCTGTTCTGAACTTGCACTGAGTCAGTCCTTACACTGAGTCAGTCCTTTAAGCATATATTTCTTATGTGTTTACAACTGCAGAAAGGGTCACTACCTTTGTAATGCATATTCAGTTTTCAAGCTCAGACTGAGCGTAAAGGCAGTTCTACAGCTTGGGATGGTCCAACCTCAAGCAGCTTCAGAGATTTTCATAATCGCTACTGAGGAAGCTCAAAGAGTCCTCAGGATTCCTAATGACCATGTTAAAAACAACAAAGGACAAAACCCAAACCTACCCACAATGCAAAGTACTCTAAAAGGGTTTGGTAAGAGGAGGACTTGTGTTACAACTGGCTATCAGAGAACAGTGCTGAAAGGGAAATAGGAGCAACATCAGCATGGGAAAGGCTCAAATTATAAAGTAGAGAAAAGTCAGTAAGAAACGTATATAAAAAATATATATATGCGTAACTTAAAAGTGAGAAAGTGGAGGAGTCAGTAATGTATGGAAAACTGTATTTTCCATAAATGAATGTGTCTTGGTGATACTTATTCCAAGAATAACATTAAGTATTATGCATTAGAATACATTTTTATGTGCGCACAGGTATGAGTATGGAGTGTACAACAGAACGCAGCAGGGTGTTGCTAGAAACGCTGTTGGAACATTTAGAGAAGCTGCTCTTCTGCATTTTTGTTCCCCAGTTAGACCTATGCAAGAGTCCTGGGTGATCCTGCAAGATATTTTACATTCTTGTATCTACACCAATGGCAATGGCGGTGTAGCAGGCGACAGCGTAGCAGGCAGCTGCGTGCTGCCGTTGGGCTAGTGTATCTGCAGAAGTGTGCAGCTAGCATCCTTCCACATTCCCCAATGAAGACAGGGTGCTAACACTCACAGCTCATCAGCAAAAAGCACTCGACCCCCAAAACACTGGAGAACAAATTTTGAGCAGCTGTACAAACAAGGAGCTGACAATCAGTTTCTATAATGGGTGCTGAACTTGGTCGACCTGACCACACAAGCAGGACTACCAAGTTCAACATTGACAGTAAGGGTAGAAGGAGCTATTACTGTCACTCTGGTAAATCTGGCTGAAAATACCAACTACTTAGATTTATAGATACAATTCAGATGTGCTTTTTAGACTCCTTCTTGGTTAACCCCAAATATGAGGATCCCAAGGAACATTTTTAATTACGCTTTTAAGGATGATTTGACGTGAAGGATCAAAGGCAAGCCAAGTCTTTGAGAAAAGTGAAGGTGTTTTCAAAACCAGCTTCGTCTAGAGTAGATAGAGACCTTCAGTATATTAGAAACCGATATTGAAACAGCTGATTACCAATAGATTAGCGAGAAGACAGCTGCAAAGCTGGTGCAGGCAGAATGTTCTGCACTGCCAAAAGACCTCAGGATATGGCCTCCAGTCTTCATTCAGATGGATACTTGATTAACAAGAGATACCATTTACTGTAAACAGTCATGTGGTTGTCTGAGGGAGCCACTGTCTGCCAAACTGTCTACAAGAGTTAATGGATTCTTTATATGCTTTTGTCTTCAGGTCGTGCAACACATTTTGTGAAACTCATAAAAATCTCCAAGCTATACCTAGTTTATCATAAAGGTAGCCACCATGGGAATGACAGCTAGACTGCAGGAGCAGGTTTGTGCATTCTGCATGCCTGCCAAGATTTCTAAAGGAAACCAACGGGCAGGCTTTTCACACTTCTGCCAGCTCTAGCTCTATCAGGTCACTCTATTCATTTTTCCTTTATAGTATCTTCAGTGACTTTAATAAAACTCTTATGACTAATGGCTTGAAGGGATCAGGATATTAGAGGAAATACAAAGGAAAAGACAATACTAAGTAGGCCCCTTCCTTTGTTTCGGTGCTGTCTCTCAAATAAATACATTCAATCTGTGATCTTTTAAATGCTCACATGGTGTTCCATTACCTACTCCCACTTTGCAAACCAGTTTTTGTGCTCCTGAAAACCCAGATCCCACCCGAAAGCTGCTACACTCATTCCAGGGTGTAACAATACCTGAAATAGTGAAACCGTTTGATGTTAAACTTCCATTGATTACTGTAAGGTGATATATTAAGACTTACTAAAACAAATGAGAATTAAGCACAGAAGAAAGTCCTGAGGACAGAAGGAGGAGGGGAAGATGAGTTTGTGGCTGTATGTATCCATGTGCAGAGTGGTGGTGTACATTAATCTACTCATTTCAAAGCAACTAAACTGGTATTAGTGCTTGCACTTCTCTGCAGTTTTGAACAAAGATGCTATAAACTGATACTAGAATAGCTTTTTGTGCTCTATCTCCATGGATACTAATGTTACACAGGAGGTATAGATTTTTCTAGTTAAATAAAATTACATTTTTTTCTAACTAAGTTTAGTCATAAATGTGCAAATGCAAGAGATCCAGTTCATCAAAGGCACCTTTGTGGTTATGGCACATACAGCTCTGCGTAGCTCCTCTGCCCAGGGCTCTTGCAGTACTATGAAAGCACAGTTCCCCCAAAACAAATATCCTGTGTTGCAAATGTGTGTCCTTGGAATGTGGATGGGAATTTAGGAATAGCCACAGATACCTGCAGAAATTTAAAACAGTGAAATCTCTGTGCAGAACCCTGTAATTGTTTACTCTAGGTCTTACCTTTAGCCTGGCAGAATGTGCAGGGCTGCACTAATGGGGAATAATTGGTAATAAATGACCTCTCTCTTCTGTCATGTATTTTAGCATGTTTTTCACCCCCAAACTGTGTTTGCAGTATAAGCAAGGCACATATGAATGGCTGATGACCCAAATGAACCCATCCTCCCACTTTTGACCCCACGCACAGTCCAACTTCCAGCATCATATCACGTTGCTCAGGTTAGTTTGGAGACAAAAAATTGACTCCAACCGTCTCTGTATATTTGTCTGAAACAGGAAGTGTGGCTGCCATGGGGCTCCTCAGGGCACCGTTTCTAGCCTACGGGTGGACGGGCAGAGGGTCCACATCGCCTGCAGCTTGCTGGCAGTAGTGAAGCCAGGCATGATGTCCCTTCAGGTCTCCAGATGCTCAACCCAGGTGATTCAGAAAAGAGAGCTGGGGACTGATTGATTTCATGAGGGCCAAGGTTGCTGCTCTGAGGAAACATTCATTGGCAACAGGTGAGCTTTGCCCAAGAGGAAACACCCTGAGGACTTGTCCCACATTCCTCCACTGAAGTGTGGGTATATGGGGACTGCTCTGCATGGTCTTCTCCTCCTGCTTAGCTAGAGTCATCAGGAGATATGACCTCTTGTTAGGACAAAGTCTCACTCCTGGTGGGAATTAGGGTCAGCAGCACCCACAAAAGGGTGGTGGCACAAAGACAGGAGTGGGTGTGGCTTCAGCAGCCCTTGCCTTGGTGGTGCTGCAAGCGCTACCGTGTGCACCTACGCTGGGCTCTTCAGTCCTGTCTTGTCACTCTGCTGAAGCCAGGGTCTGACAGCATCCATGGTCTCCCCCCTCACTTGCAAACAAACTGTCATCAACCAATGCAGGGGATGTATTTTTAGTGTGTTGTAGGCAATCTCCTAGCTACAGCTTGAAGAGCTCAGCTGGGCAGGGGCTGGCAGTCCTCAGCCTGCACAAAAGCAAACACTGCTAATGAATCCTGGTATTCAGGCCAAATTCTGTCCCAGGCTTGCTGCTGTCTCCCCAGCCCCCAGCCCCACTTGCTCCTTGGCTTGGCTTTCAGAGCTTGGTAGAAATATTGCCCAGGTATTCCTGGAGCGCGGCTGGTGACTGTGCTTGTTTACATCCTCTGCTGAGCTAGAAATGGTCTTTTGTTCAAGTACAGAGATATACGCTCCTCACTGCAAGGATAAAAGACCAAATATTGTTTATGTTGTATGTAGTAATCTATCTCACATCTGCCAGCGTCTGGCTTTATGTAAAGATGTGAAAGAGCATTCATTAATTCCTCTTTAAGGGCAAAGCTATTAAAAAGTTATTTTAATTTTGGGCATGGATTCAGAATTTCCACTCTTTCTGAAGTTGCTTGTCTTCCTTAAATTGCTATCTGTCTCAGAACTGTTTATGGATAATAAAATGTCTTGAAAGACTCTCTTTTGTTTTGGAAAAACCTTGGAGATTATTTGTCTGGCATCTCCTGGATGTTTCACAGACATTGCATGGTTGTTGTTGGGCTGTTACTAGGATGACTGGAAGTCAGGCAGGGTTACCCAAGCTTCCAACTTTCTTTGTACTACTGGAACAGGCAATGTAAATGCTGCAAAGTGCAGAGCACCCGTGTAACTCAATAAATGCCAAGCACTAGAGAAGACTGGGCTTTGAGACTGATCAGTTCTTGTTTGTGAACAAAATGTCTAATTGTGTCTTGAATTAATCAAGTTAATTTCTTTCCCCCCCCCACATTGCCTTCCTCTTTCTCTTTAGAAAGCTGCACTTGCTCTCAGAGTGAAATGACTTTTTCCTAGACTTTGTTCTGATATGCGCTGCACAGAAATAATGAAATATCTTGTTCAACTTTCAGGAAAATTCCCCTGGGGCTTGGACTTCTTTTGCTGCTGCTATTGTTTCCATTTGCCAGTTATAATTTCATCTTGTGTATGCACAGATCTCATTGACGTCTATTAAAGAGTGGGACAAAGTCTGAATTTGCAGTATTGCAAAATTGGGACAGGTGGAACATAATCTCAGACTTCGGGATGATGTACAGGTGCCTGTACAATTGCAAGGGTTTTGATTATAACAGGCACCAGTGTTGTAGTCCATGGCATGTTTCTGAAAATAATTTCCCTCTATGGTTTCACCAAGCAATCTTTCCTCTCTAACGGCAAGGAGTTCTACATCTCCAAGATAAAACATGCACATTTACAGATGTAATTTAATCCATTCCCATGTTATTTTTAAAAAAAGAAGGAATAGGAGCCTTCTACAACAAAAAATTGAACATGGTTTTCACCTCATACAGTGGCTATTCGTAAGCTGATGAATAAATGTGTTTTGAGGCTTCTGTTTTATACAGCCTCAAAAGAAACAGCCTTTCATGTCTTTCATAAGTTTAGGAGTCACCATTAACAAAAAAAAGAACTTTCCTTCCAGAAAACTTGCATACATGATTGTAGCAAAGCTCTCTCAGGATAAATATGGTTATGCCCTCTTCTCTGAGCTGTTTCATTCTGTTTTAGCTGAAATTAACTCTTATAACTCCTATACTCAAAAAAGGTACTTTTTCATATGCACTGGATCAATAGCCGAATTTGCTGGGAAATGCTCTAAAAAACACAGTAAGTTCATGGAGTTCTGGCCCATTTAATGCCATCTCCAGTGCTGTAAACTCATATTCCCTCTTTTCCTTGAGTAAGCCTCACCCTATGGTGTCTTCCATGGAATCAGCTGAAGTAGAAAGTAATTTCCCTTGTGACTACAAAGAATTTGAAATCAAGTTTTCTGTTACATTCAAATGTCTCTACATCTCTTTAGGCAGAAATGATGGAGGAAAGTACTGTAGCTGCCACAAACTAATTTTCAGCTTTTTTTTTTTTTAATTTTTTCAGAAATTGCAGTACGTTCTCTGGAGTGGAGTAGTGCATTGCTGGAGTGTCCTGTCCAGATGGAAGCTGCTGTCATCGTCAGCAGTGGCATGTAACCAAGATACATTTGCGAACACTTCAAGCAAGAAACGAATCATGGGCTGTCATGTATATTTATATGTCACTGGATAGTGTAATGTTGGTGTTGGCGTGCATGAGGGCTATGTATTCCATTCTGTTTGCTGGAATAGATGGACTGTAACGACTATAAGGGCCACTTCTTCCCCTGTTGATTTTTCAGACTAAGTCTGGAGGTGCCCCTAGGGACCACACTGCTCTGGCCAGCACACAAGTCATTACGGACTGGAAGGAGGAGCATGAATTTTTATGGCCCATGCTATGAAGGAAGTAAAAGTAGAAGATCTAATAGTCTTTTCTGGGTTTCAAATCCATGAAAACTTATCTGGTGACATAAGAGCCTCCCTGCGAACAGCAAAGACTTTTTGCTTTGCTTCTAATGGCAGCAAAGAGTTGCTGCGTGCTGGTTGTAATGCATTGTTTACTTGTCTCTAGAGCTATGCAACCAATGTATTACTGTGCTTTGTTAATGTTCTTTTCTTTTCATACTGTCACATACTTTTTTCATGAATTGTTTCTTTTACAGCTTTACTAAGTGCAGCCTCTTCTGGGAAATAACTCTGTGTTTGAGGCTCAGCTCTTCAAGGTGTTGAGAGCTCTGGAACTTCTGCAAGAAAGCTCTTAAGAGAATGGCCAGCTTTTGGTGAATGCGTAGTCAGGGTCAAGAAGCACTGTGTTTTTAGATGTATCCTCCAGAGCATAGTGGCCATACTGCCAGAAATCAATTGATTTAAATATATATAATGCTATTACTTTGACACTTACCTATTGAAGATTCCTGAAGCATCCTTGAAGAATTAGGGCAGGCTATTGTTAATAACTTGTTATTAACACACTATTTTGTGTTTTTTTGTTATTAACATACTTCTGATACTCACACACTATTGATTATCTATGGCTCTTAAGTAGTCTAGGAAGAGAAAATGGAGAGAGAAAAAGAAATACTGTTACATAATTCTGTATTCAGATTTTTTCTGATTGAAAAATTAGAAACTCATACCTTGAGCGTTTACCTCCTTTTAGACATCCACAGAAATCCACATTCCAGCTAAGAGATAAAAAGATATAACAAGAACAAGAAGAAGGGAATAAAATGGATGTTTGAAAAGAAACAGCAGAGCCTGGACTGATGTATTTGCGCAAGAGCTGATGTTAGGAATTTCCATGTAGAATAAGCAAAATAAAATGTCATCTCATGGTTTAAATACTGCCAGATGATTCAATATACTTTTCACAGCATTCTTTTACCATGTGATATTCTCTTATGTTTGTTGAAGTCAGGAAATGAGAAACTGCTTGAAAGGGAAAGGTTAGGCCTCATGTTGTTGTATATTGTATGCCCACAAGATTCTTATATTAACAGAGTTGCTTAAGATAATTCAGAATGGAAGCTGGAGTTTATTTCTGACACAGTATATTCTCACTGTGATCTGTCGACAGAAATCAGTCTATCACACATTTGTTAAATTAAGGTTCACGAGGAACAGAGCTGATGAGGAAATAGTACATTTTTCTTGGGAAAGTTGATGTTTGAAGAAAATGTTTTAGCTTGAATTAGGATGAATAGGATGAAAATCAAACTCTTACACATGTTAATGCAGTAATCAATTAAGTAAGACATAAAATGCTGATATGAATAAAATAAAACATTGTATGTCAATATTTGTAGATTTTCATGTAGACTCAGACTCTTGTTTACAGGTTTTACTAGAATTAGTTTGAAGCTCTGAAAAGTTATTTGAACCAGACATGAATTTTTATATTAAAAATATTGAAATTGGATATTTTGTTAATTATTTAAACACTCTGGAAATAGATAATTTGTGAAAAATGACTATTTGCAACAGATATTTTTCTTTTCAAAGCATAAGGACTTTCTAACGGAAAATATTTTGTCCAAAAACCGCTCAGCCACACATAATGATGAAGTGAGCAATATATGTTTTAATTTACCTTGCTGTTTACTTTCTCTGTAGTTTCCCAGACTTTAAGGAAACTATTAAACAAGGATAGAGAGTATTGTCTGTTCTGCTCACATTCATAAAACTTGCAGTCTGGTTCAATGTCAACCTAGTACTGATGTTCTCCTGTCCATCACGTTAGAGACTCTGTTCATGACCAGTGACACATAAAAGGCGTTAACATACCAGTATCACACGTAGTCTGCACCGTGTGTGGAAAGGTCTCAGAGGGAAAAGAGGGATCATTTACTAGCTACATTTCTTCAATTCATATGATTTACTATGACTTTAGATGAGAAAAACTAGTGAAATTAGTAAGTTCTGATTCTGGTTGGTATAAAATATTGTATATTTTTTCATGAATCTTGCAATGTTTTTAGTTGTCTCTCAGTTTAGCAACAATTTTGACCCCCAACTCTAAATTAAAAAGGATTTAGAGGTGCTGCCTCCTAATTACCCCTTTGGCTTTAACATGTACTTCAAGAATTAAATGTTTAACATACAATTTACAGGAAGAAATCTAAATGCACATAAACAGTCTCTACCATTACTGAACACGAGCTGGAAAATAGCAATGAATTACAAGTGAAGGGCTTAATACGATTTTTAAAATCAGCAGAGACTGGCTTAACACACGCGAACATTTTGAAGCAATTCATATTTTAACAAATCCTGCCAGCACATTAGTTCATTCACCTTGCTGCGGCGTTGGTGTTGCTATAGCTGCCAACGCAGAAGCTGGCTTGAGGCTGCTTTTCCTGCACTTGGCAGCCCTTGCCTGCAGGCGCTGCTGCACCACGTTGCCCTGTGTGCTCCATGGAAACAGGCATCCCTGCCCTCTCCCATCACCCTGCCTGGGGAGGGGGCTTGGGTATTCCTCATGGTGGGATTGCAAGTCCCCCCTGTCCTTCTGGAAAGCTCCCTGTGAACCCCCAGATCCTGCAGGGGAGCTGGGCTGGGGAAGCTGCATTCAGAGCTCTTGGAGTGCTGCATAACGGTCTGTTGAAACCCGCTGAATGTGATCTGGTAAAAATAACCTTCAGAAAGACCTACACTTCAGTGTGTGCTTCACCTAGAAATGTGTCTCTCCTTTTCTTGAGTATAACTCCTAAACAATGATACATGGCAAATAAGCAGATGAGGTTGGGAAATGGGGATTTTACCCGTCTGGACTTATCATGTTTTGGGTTTTTTTCCCCTCTTCTCTATTGCATTATTCACATCTATGCAAAAGTCCTATCCTGTATTACTGCATTTATCACACTTTTTCTATGATTTGGCATGGATTCGAGGTGTGCTTACACTTTCAATATAGTTATAAAAAACACATTCTGGATGCTAACAAGACAAGTTCGCTCAATTGCTTTCTATGGGGAGGCCAATACATAACTCAAGAAGACCAACAAGAGATGTTTCTAAGAGCATTCTAAGAGCCCAGGGAAGTTGTGGATGCCCCCTCCCTGGAAGTGTTCAAGGCCAGATTGGATGGGGCTTTGAGTAGCCTGGTCTAGTGGGAGGGCAGGCTCATGGCAAGAGGGTTGGAACTGGATGATTTTTAAGATCCCTTCGAACCCAAACCAATCTATGATTCTAGTTCAGCACTCTCCATTTCATGTCTCAGAGGGACCTGGAAATGTGCAGTTAGAGTCCTGCAACTTCTCCTTTACAGAATCACTTGTGCAAGCAGGGGCAGGACACATGGCCTTCTTGTTAGTCTTTGGCTCTCCTACAGGACTAGGACTTCTAGAGGCTTTACACAGTGTTCATACATTTAAATCTTTCAAATAGGGGAGAGGAAGAACCATTGTAGATTGTGGTCACCTTAGTAACCTTCATTCCAAATACGGGAGAAGATAGTTGAATCCACAGATTTTCTATGCTAAGGATTGTAAGTAATTCACTAAAAATCTTGGAAATAATCATAACACATTGCATTTTCCAGAGATAACAGAAAAAAACAAGGGACTTTCAAAGGCATGAAAGATGAGCTCATTTCCACCCTCTTTTGACCATAAAAGAAGAATGTGTATGTGGAACTGTTGCATCCAGTCTGTTCTCTGTTGGCTGCCCACTGATTTATGCAAGCATATAAATTACTCAGCATCAGAGGACTGTGCATTGTATGGCCTCAAGTCAGCAAGACAACATGTACATGCTTAATTTCAAGCAGATGAGTTATTCCAAGAGAAAGGGCTTTCATGACAGATTGGAATTAAGCATTTTCTACAAAGAACTGAAACATATACATTTCTTCTAGATGAGCCTCCTTACAGAATCCAAACATCCTGACATCTGATTATGCTCCATCCCAATCAGGCCTGATTCAACAGAAATATAGACTACATAAAGTATGTTGGAACCATTGTCTCAGGATGGAAGAAGCAGGACTTGCTCACAGGCTTCTGGAGTTTCTATTCTGGAGGGCAGCAAATCAGCTTTGGAAACAGAATTTATACAGTTTTCAAAAGCGGTTGAGTTCTTCAGCCTGTGTTTTCAAAAACACGTCTTTTGAGTATTCCTGTCAAAGGCTTGTATTAAAATTTTATTTCTCCTGTCGAAGGCAATAATTTATATAGTAGCAAGCCATAAACATTGCCTTATAAATGGCATAATGAAAATATGTAGGCAACATCTTACTTTCCTCAAACCAGGCATGCTAAGGACAACAGCTGCTGCCTTTCTAGCTTGGGAAGTAGGTGTCTGACCACCTACGAGCAGGATGTTTTCTCCTTGTATGAAAATCCTGCAGGTTTACTCAGCAATGCCAAAGAATCAAGGCAATGCAGTAGTCCAAAAAATGATGATACTCCTCCTCTTATTGCATAACTCGGACCAATGCCATGGAAAAATACATCAAACTAATAAAAATGGAACAAAGATTTTTGTCCCTGTGTGTGCCGTTAAGGCTTTATGAAGCCACCTTTCTTGTTCTGCTATTTGTTTATTTATTTTATAGCATCCTGAAAAAGTCTGTATGGTAAAAAATTAACTTGGGAAATCTTGGGAGCCTGGTATCTCTCCAGAAACACAAATATGTCTGAGTTTCCTCCCAGTTTAACAGATTCTAAGGAAATTACTGGAGTTGGTCCACAACTGTATTGCCCTAAGCCCTCAATTCTGAGTAGCATAAAAATATTATTTGGGAAAAAAAAAGTGGGTTTTTTTTGATGAAAGTCCTTAACAACTTATGACAAGAAAGTGGTTAATTAAATCTGCCTCAGTAAAATGGTAGGAATTGATAGGAAGAACTGCAGGAGAGCAGCAGGAATGGATAGAGGCAAGGTTCAACAGCTGGAGCAAGAAAACATGAAGCATTTAGTAGGCTGGAACTGAAACTTGTTCCTTTATGGCACAAATTGACTGGGGCCTAGGAAGAGGAGTGATAGAGCTTCTTTCACAGGTTTTCTGGCTAGGGTGGAAAGACATTCACAAAAGACCCTTAGCTTTGCAACAGAAAGGAGATCAAAATAGACCATATGCTCAGTGCAGACAGTAACAGTGTTTGATGAAATGGCTGTAAACCTTTCAGAATTTGCTGAGGAAATTGTCAGGGAATAAAAAAACCCTCCTACAGTTCTATTTTTACCTTTCATGACATTGTATTACATTATCCAATTTTAGTACAAAGAAATCATGGTTTAAGTATTGAAAAAGGTGGTTCTTGAAATATCAAAGGAAAAATCTTCCTCAAGAACATAAAATCTGAAAAAAAAATTCCATACTGGTGCAGATGCTCAGACTAACTTTTTGTTTCACATAATTAAATCTGTAAAGATCTCAGCCACCTTGTGTTTAAAATAAAGCCCAGCACAGAAATAACTTCCAGCACAGAAAGGCAAAGTTCTAGTTTAATGTAAGGCTGATCCAATGTTCCTTAAAATCAATGAGTTTTTCCTTATCATTGTCAGCAATCTCTGTCTGATATATTTTTGTCTGTACTTGTGTTAATGCTTCAAAAGTTGTGCCACTGTTCTAGCAATCATGCAACTGAAAATAAGAGAAATCCGAGACTGCATGTGCTAAGCAAAAAAATTTAGTTGCCTAAAATACTCTCCTCACCCAATTCAAGAAGGGGACCCAGTGAACTGTTCTGACACATGGCATCTGCGACTTGACACGGGCTTTGACTGAAATAAACACAGTTCTTCTAGAAGACGAGTCAGAGGAAAATGGCAGCTGGGAAGACATTTCTCAAGGATAAGACTTGCATCTGCTCAATGTGACACTTTTCTCCTGACTGCTATTTTGAATGGCCATCTGGTGCAAGTCTGTTCCAGCCACGTACATGTTCTGAGCAGTTTCTACATCTACCTCCAGTACTTTGGAAGCAAAGGATGCATAGACTAGTGAAGATAGAATCTGGGAAGCAAGCCTAACCATATTGCAGTTGAACATCACTGCATCTTCAAAGCAGCCAAGAGAGCTGGCTGAAGAAGGTTTTCAAGACACCAGATGCTATTGCAAACCAGTTATACAGAGTACATTGCTTTCTTTTTGAGAGCTTGTTTCAATTCTCCTGTAATGGGTACGTACAGAGAGGGATGACCAAAGTAAGTTACAACTCTGCTCTATAAGAAGTGCACGTAGTGTGTTTTGCTGTTCCAAACAAGATGTCTTGTCTATGACAAATAGGGAAGCTCTTTCCACATTTTGATTTTTGTGTCCCCTCCTCTCCTGGAGTCAATGCAGGAAAGAGATGCCAAAAGTTGTTAATTCTATAATGTGATTTTCTAGCAGTGTTTTTAGCTTCACAGCAGGAGATTCCTTGTTTCAAAGCTGCCCTTGTATCTCAATTTCCTCCTAGTCTCTCCTCTCCTTTTTTAATTCACCATTCCTTTCATCATTCTCTCCCTTGTCCCCACCCTACAACCTCCTGTTTGTGGTATTTCCTTTAGGTAGTAACTTGTAGCACTACAATGCAATATGCATTACACCACTGTTCTTAAGAGTCTTCATGGATGTGTAACAGGCTTATATATCTTCCCAGCTATTTTTTTGTAAGTCCAACCTCATCAAACTAGGGAGTAGCTGCTACTGATGTATAATCTGTTCTTCATCTTCTTCCTAATACTGCACCCAAATTCTTTGGCAGCTTGCAAATGCTTAGTGCTTGTTTTGGAATGTCTTTGATCACTGAATTAGGGCCAGGACATGACATTCACAGCTAAGCTGTACCTTCTGCACTTGCCTTTTCTGCATCCACAGTGGTGATTTTTATCAGTCCTTAAGTTCAGTTTGGTTATGTTGCCCTGAAGCTGTTGATCAGAAAGCCTTAGTTCTCTAATATCCAGCAGCTCTCATAGATAGTAATCACTTCTGATAGGGGACAAGAGGAAGAACAGTCCATTTTTTTTATTAAATGAAACTCTCCAAGTACCTCCTGGTATTGCACAATAGATTGCAATCCATGTTCTCATAGTTTATAGGTACAAAACCTTCTTGGAGCTAATAGTCTCAGCTGTGCATTCCTGCTTGGTCAATTTATGTGGGATCAGAAACACAGTAGCTCAAGCTATGGGCTGAATGGAGAATGGGTAGTTAAAAGTCTGTTTTACCATTACTGATTTCTCCACAAACTTCATTGAACACGTTTAATTCTGTATTACTCAGAAGAATTACATATGCACAAAATTATTTTCTGTGGTTTGGGAATTGATTCTCTGTTGGTTGGGAATTGATTCTCTGTTTTTTTTAGAAATCTTCTTAATAAGATACACGTTTCCCATATTATTCTAAATTTATTTAACCCCATTAAAATGAGGTTAAAGCTGACTTATTTCAAATTTTATTAACATCTAAGAAAAAGACCCTGTCTTACAATTTTTTACAATAAAGAACTGCTTAATACCAAGTTATGTGAAATAGTTAATTATGCATAAGCTATTTTTAAAAAGCGTAATGCTTCAGCTTTCTTTGAATAGTTTTTTCACTGTAAAATTGATACATAAATTCCCTGTGAATTTATGATAATCATTCTTATTTTCTCATTAAACTATGGAAAATTATATTTTTGTTTTCTGCTGTAGCATCCTTTTTTGCTTCTTGTGTACAGCAGTTGCAAATAAATATAGCAGAGCAATCAGTAGATCTTTAGAAAATACATAAAGGACTAAAAGAAACAGATCAATGAACCATAGACTTGTTGGTTTATTTCCTGCTCTGCATGATATTTTTAGCACTCATCAAGCTTTCAAAAGTTAATTGGAAGTTCTAAGCATTTCCCTATTTTCAGATCTCATTCTCCTGATGCAATGAGAAACTAACAACATCAAGAACTAGAAACTCCAGTTGGCTTAGCACAGTGGGTTATATAAATGCATTTATCTAAGTAGGTGAACCCTCAAACTCAAAGTATTTTAAATCAGTTTTCTTTTAAGGTAATTGCAAACTAGAAACTAAACAGATGCAAACACGCACGGCACAAAATGCAGCAGTTCTGTGAGTGGAGAGTGGAGATCTGTGACACTCTCTGTTTGGCTGTTTACAGCGTTCAGACCTGGAGTTGATGGTATTGTATTTTTAAGCTGCTAAAGGTAACTAATAGCAGTAGTATGGCTCTATAAGAGACAGGCACTGAAGGGGTTGTATCAGATCCCATTAGCCAGGTACACATTGCTGGATCCTGCAGAAGCTCAGAGGTCTTGAGCCTGATTTGAAGTTTTGGGGTGCTGTGCTCTTCCACTCTAATCTGACTCCCATTCACTAGTTCTTGCCCTTCCCCTTTTTCCCTCTGCCACTTCTCCTTTCCTTCCAGCACTCCTCATACTTCTGATATGAGGCAGCTTATTCCTTCTCTTTCACAGAGCTGAAAGCCATCAGAAAAATAGTGGGAGCATAGAAGAGAATTTCCTTGCGCGTGGTTTATTCACTGAGTCACACATAATGCTTGCAAAAGTAATTGCAGGGAAACAAATTCTTGTGCCTTTCTACTCCATGACAGAGCATGCTAAACAGACAGAGATTCTTGGGGAAATGCCAAGCTCTAACACGTGATTTATTATCAGGGGCAAATTGAGAATTATCACAATTTTCTATTTTAACCAAATTTGGGAAAATTTCCCAAGGAATAACTAAAGACAAATTCTTAATGCCAGTATTTTATACACACAGCTCTGTTATATTTCAGATCTCAGACCCAAATCAGTAAGATGTTGGAACTTCTTTGATAGATGTTATTTTTAACATGAGTAAAATAGCATTATGTCATTCTGAAATAACATATGTCTTTCTGAAAAATGAGTGAACTCTTTCAATTGAAACTTTCAAATAAAACTCAGCCTCTGGAAAATATTTTTAGACTCTGTTCTAAGAATTAAAATTGCACAAAATGATAAGAATTTTAAACATAACATCTCAAAATTTTAAGAGTTGGACATTTGTAATTATAGGAGTTTTTACCTGAATTCCTTGTAGCTACATCTTCTGTTCTTGGTTTTCAGAATGACAATCATCCCATCAAAACTTATTGATATAAAGAAAGAAAAAGGGTGCTTATACAATAAGCACAATATTTACCCAATATGTGACATAGTTACTCAGCTTACAGTGTTTTTAAGTTTTCTCCAAGCCAATCTTCCCCTGGCAGATTAATTCAGAATATCTACTTAAAGTAGTCTTCGACTATAGAGTTACCACCAACTCCCAGGCTTCTTCTTGATACTCTGTAGCTCTGGATTAACCTGTCCCAGTGAGACCCAGGACATCTGCAAACACAAAATGCTCGAAAAAGCTTAGAAAATTTTAAATAACTGTCTATGCAGGTTTCTGAGAGTTTAAAACTGCATAATCTTGCAGAAGCATATGACTTGCATTCCCCACTTCATTCTTGGAAGGCAGCACAGGAAAGAGAGTAACAAAATTAGCTGTCATCCGAAGATTAAAAATTACATTGATCTGAACTATTTGCCATGTAATAAAGGTGACCTTAGCTGTTGGTTAACAAGACACCAGCAAGGTTGAAAACTAAAAGCAGGAACAAGCTGTAAGCAGTGTGCGAATTCACAAGAATGCTACCCAGTATAAGTGTCTGCCAAGGAGATGGGTGAAAGGTTTACTTCATCAGAGAGTACCAATGAAGAGAACAAAGCCAAAAGCAGCCCAGGTTTACTATAAAACCTTGCCAGAAATGTTTGAACTGGACTGTGTATGTATTAAAGTACTTGTGAGATATCTATCTGTAGTTTCTACTTACTAATGGTGCCTAGTCACGCTTTTTTTTTTTTGCACAATTTTACTTATCAGACTTCAAGGACAGCTAAGTGCCTTTATTCCCCCTACAAATTCCTACACTGATCATATTTTCACACTCTGTCGTTTCCAACAAATAGTGCACAGCAGTTACACTTGCCTTAAATTTTATCAGCTGTCAGAAAGTCTTTGACAACAGGAACAGAGGGACTAAATGACACATAGTGGAAATTTATACTGTTACTGTGCAAAGCTGTCTGGATTTTGAAGGATTTTTGTTAAGAAGGAAAATGTCCCTGTCTTGTATCCTTCTGTTCCCTCTGTTTCCTCCCCATTGTCCTGATCTCTCCTTCTCTGCTGCTGCTAGTCAGAACTGATCCTTTCACTCTGGAATGTGCAGTGGCACACTGATTTTGCTAATGTTAGTCACTGCCTGAGAAATGCAAAAGGTAATTGGAAAGAATCACTGAGAATAAGCAGGTCGCACAACCTGCAAGCAAAGAACCCAAGAACTATGGAGGTCCATGCTCAAGTCTATGTGACATAGGCAATCCTACATAACTTCTCCTGGTGCATTTCTTACAGGCTGGTATTCTTCCCAAGTATTTTAATTTACTATTTGTAAGACACTGAATTGGTCAAATGGTAAAAATGATTGGTTTTAGATGCTTCTGTACTGTCCAAGTCCAAAATCACTGCCATCAGCACAAAGTTTGATATCTTTAGTGGCAAGATGCTAAAGAGTGCTTTTATAGCTATAGGAGAGATGGTATGAATGTCTGTTCCAGATAATAGAATAAAATGGCCAAAAATCTTGAAATCCTGAAGATCTGCCATTGTGTAAATTGCACGCAGGCAAAGGGGCTTACCCTGGCCAACTTGTGTTTTTATGACTCTGAAGTCTATAGAAAGAGAGACCGGTTTAGTAAGACCTATCATGTCATGATTTTACTGAAGCTGCAACTCAGCAGGTCAATAGTTTCAAGGAGCTCACCTAAGACACTTTATAATGTCTGATGTGGGTTACATTCGCCACCAACGGGAAAGAAGACAGCATTAGAGCTTTATAGATTGAAATTATGAAACTTTTCTAGATTGTGCTACATTTGGTATTGTACTTTATCCAGAGCCCAAAAGAATATGTATGCTGTCAGGTCAGGATCAGGCTTAGTAGTTCTGGATAATATGCTGATCCTGACTTGTGACAAATCTTGTAATCAGTACATACTCTTTTTGACAGTAAACCTCCAAAGAGAAGAAACGTGATTCTCATGAAAATATCCCTCCAAATTAAGGAAGGAAAACAAGAAAGGAAACCTCTCAGCTCTTACTTGTGAAAACAGAATACCTAGAAATGACATCATGAAGTTAAGAAAGTGTGTGCCCATTAGGTATTCATAAATTACGGGTGAAAACAAATTTTTCTTTGCAAAAAGAACAATTGGACAGTATTCTAATGTGGAGTAGCATTTTCTAAATATGCATGCATTTTTTTATGACTTCTAGATTTTGGAAAAAGAGTACAATAAATTTTTGTTTTACATGATCACACATTGGAATCAACCTTTGAAGATCAGAATAAGAGTGGATCAACTGCAGCATGGAATACAGCACAAGTAATCAACCTGTTTTATCTTCTTCACATTTTGAACATAAAAATTTTCCATGTGGCTGTTTCTCAAAGATAAAAAAATACAAGCACTGTATTTTTAGAATACTAAGAAACAGCAATAACAATACATATTCATTTTATTTCGCATGTTTATCTGTATCTTCTCCAGTGTAATTGCTGACTGTATTGCCACGCCAAACAGAGTATACTCATGGCATCAAGTTTAACATTTTACATCTTATTCTTCAACTTTATATGTAAACAAATGTAGTACTTTGATTTGACACCAACATTCCTCATCAACAGTTTCCTCTCTTTTAATTTGTTAGTGGGGATTACATTTTCCATAAACTTCCATCGTGTTTGAAGATGTGAATTACACTGTTTGACTGGTATGCTATATATACTGTGAGGCTGATGCATTGCAAGAAATACTGTTGCTAGATAATTGTAAATTTTTCATTTTATTAGTGACTATTAGTTGCTTTTTATAGTAAATATGTGGTTAGTAAACCTAACTATGCCAAGAATTATGTGAACTGCATTAACTACATAATGAGCATGAAGTTTTAAACTTACTTTCAAGTAATTTTTACACTTACTATCAAAATTAGATTCTTCAGTCATTTAGATGAGATTATCAGGAAGTATACAAAAATCTCAGTCTTTTATATAAAAATATAAAACTTCTTTATAGTATTTAAACAAATGTATAGCATGCAATAACTGCTAAAGAAAGCAGCCTAAAAGCATTAGCAGTGAAAAGCAGAAGTCCTGTGTAACACAGCACATAGATTATTGAACATGAGTGATATGCAAGGGTAAGATAATTTTCGTCTGACCGCAAAAGAAGCAAAATAATACAGTGCATTCTTAACAAGAACAAGTGAGTGAGATCAAAGTGTCTTTTGTTAACATTTCTGGGAGATTCAGGACTTGGCAGCCATTGTGTCAGTGTTAAAACTAATCTGTAAGAACAAGGAAGGATCACATTCATCTGGAGAGACCTCCCATTCTGAGAGCTGTTTGGACTCCACCTTGTACTAACAGGACTCTGCTCTGGTGGGCCTGGCGTAATTCCAGTTTGCTACATGAATGTCAGTCAGTTCAAACCGGGGCTGCCTATAAAGTTAATATAGTTATTTACACTGAATAAGCAAGTATAAGCAGTGCCACAAAGTAAAGAACCATCTTTCTAAACACACAGTTGGAGAAGGATGGAAAGCTGTGGTAGAAAGAAAGCAGTGGGACAGCTCAGGAGACCACCACCTGTGGTCTGCTCCAGAGGGGAGACCAAAGCAGATTTTCCTGCACACAGCGTATCTCTCTCAGAGCTCCTACAGAAAGCATTGCTGAGATCAGAGTTCATCTTCCCTATAGATAACAGATATATCATCAGAATTGTGTCCTCCTAAGTGTGTAAAAGTCAAGGCAAAGATGTCTGAGAGCTTTGCTGCTTCCATGCCTGCTTTCCGCTGCTGTCACTGTGCCTCCTCCTCACCAACAGCGTGGTGGGAGGTTTGGGTTTACAGCATTGTATGACAGATTTAAAAATACCCCTCAAGTGCAAACACATTTTCTGCCCAGCTACATGCACGGTTCTCATACTGGTCCTGCCTTAATCTTTTCCTCGGTCTTACTACCAGGCCTTTCAGACTCCCAGTGCCTCGGGTTCAGGTCTGCAGATATTGTCTCCTTCCTCTGTTAGTGGCCTCCAGCCCATGCACTTTGTCTTCCACCTGAAGAATCACAGGGCTCAGAGCTTTTCTTGATGGGCCAAATCACTCTGGCCTCAAATCTTGTATCTGAAAATACAATAACCTATGATGAGCCAAGAGGTCTGAGGAGAGCCCACCAAATGACCGATAACACCCGGTGGAGGTCTCACATGTTGGCATTGCCTTGTTTTTATTCCTGGCCTGCAGTGCCTCATTGGCTTTCGCTTTTCCAGCAACCAGGTCCACTTGGCTGAACTTCCTTTTGCTTAGGTGAAGAAACAACTTGGTTGAGTTGGAACAGGAGCATCTCATCCAGCATGAGAAAACCAGAGCTGTTCTTAATGGGGCAATCAGCTACTGCTCTAGCACACCATTGGTCCCAGACTCATCTGAGGCCTTCCAATGAACACAATCCTTCATTTAGATTTGCCCCTGTGTCCTTTGCAGTCTCCATAAACACCCCAGGTCCTGCAGGCACAGCTTCTGCCGCCATGAGCACACAACCTTCTCCTGCCTCCTTCTCTCGGATGCTAATTAAAGCTGAAGTTTCCTTTCCCCTCCTGAGTCAGAGAGATCCTTACACCACCAGCAGGAAGGTGGAGTCATGCTGGGAGAAAGGGGCTGGTGAATTCCCTTAAAGTTAAGAAGAGAAGCTGCTGCCCCTGTGAGAGTGAAGGGAACAGAGACTGCATTCATTTCCCTGTCCTCAGAGTTGCAGCACCTGTGGGTGAATCCAGACTGTCTGTGACATGATTGCACGCCAGAGCCAAGAGGATAGTGAACATGATCCAGTATAAACAAGGAAGAGGGAAAGAAGGCTGGCAGCTTTCAAGGAGATGCTGCAGACTGCCAGTGTGGAGGAGCAGGAGGAGGAGGCAGCTAAATACAACACACAGCCAAGCGCCACTGGGTCCCTGGAGCCAGCCACCTCTGTGACCAGGAGAGACAAGACAAGAACACTGGTGAGAGTCGGTACAGGCAGCTGTGAGCAGTCAGTGGCTATTTGCAGCCTTTTTGGATTATATGCTACATGACATCTCAGCACTGATTTTCCATGTGCCAGCCAGGTGCCCTCCAGCTAGCCTCCTGGTGGTCTGACAGCAGAAAACAAGGAACACTTTATGGCCAAGCACAGACCTGCTGAGCTTAGAGACCTCACAGCAATTGTGGCCACCTCCACTCATTCTCATGACTGAAATGTCTGTAAATAGCTACATACACTTGTTCCCAGCTCCAAGATGAATTCTCAGCTTTCTCTGCACACCCACACATACACCCCTTGTAGGTTTTCCTTCACTCAACAGGTTAAGTTTTCACCAGTGTTTCTGAGGCGAGCACTACATTATCTCCTTTCAGCCTGTGAAGCTGAGGGCTGCCATAGGCAAGGAACCTTCACAGTACAGTGGGCGAATAAAAGAAATACTGGTCTCTGGGCAGAGCTGTTGAGAACTGCAGATCTTGGCTGTCAGCATAGAGAGCAAATTGCAGCAAGCTGTGCTGGAATCAAGAGATGATAGAGTGGCTGTTTGTTACTTTCATGAAAAGTAGCAATTTCACTGCACAGCAAGGCACAAAGAGATTTTGTGGAGAATAGGCTGCTAGTTGACTCTCTTGGTTTCCTCCTTTCAGGTCTCACAGGGCAGTGAGACAGCCATGTAGGGAATGGCAGCAGCTGTACTTTTCAGCAGGGCTTCACTTCCTGTTCTTCCTTCATCACCTCCCACTAGACAAGTCTGCTCAAGACTCCGTCCAGCCTGGCCTTGAACACTTCCACGGTTGGGGCACCCACAGCTTCCCTGGGCAACCCGTTCCAGTGCCTCACCACCCTCATCATGAAGAAATTCTTTCTAATGTCTAGTCTAAATCTTCTCCTTTCCAATTTAAAGCCACTACCTGTCTTTGTAAAAAGTCCCTCCCCAGCTTTCTTGTAGCTCCTTCAGGTACCTGAAGGTCACTGTAAGGTCTCCTGGGAGCCTTCTCTTCTACAGGCTGAACAACCCCAACTCTCTCAGCTTGTCTCCGTATGGGAGGTGTTCCAGCCACCTGATCATCTTTGTGGCCCCTCTCTGGACCTGACCGAACAGTTCTGTATCCTTCTTATGCTGGGGATTCCAGACATGGACACAATACTCCAGGTGGGGTCTCATGAGAGAGGAGTAGAGGAGGGAGAATCACCTCCCTTGATCTGCTGGCCACGCTTCTTTTGATACAGCCCAGGATACAGTTGGCCTTCCGGGCTGAGTGCACATTGCTGGCTCATGTTGAGCTTCTGATCAATCAGGACCTCCAAGTCCTTCTCTGCAGGGTTGCTCTCAATCACATTGTCCCCTACCCTGTATTCACACAGATTGCCCTGACCCAGGTGTAGGACCTTGCACTTGGCTTTGTTGAACCTCATGAGTTTCACACAGGCCCACTTCTCCAGCTTGTCCAGGTACCTCTGGATAACATCCCGTCCTTCTAGTGTGACAACTGCACAGTTCACCTTGGTGTCACCTGCAAACTTGCTGAGGGAACACTTGATCTCACTGTCTATATCATCAATGAAAACATTAAACAGCGCTGGTTCTTGTATGGACCCCTGAGGGACACCACTTGTCATGGAACTTTATCTGGACATCAAGCCATTGACAACCACACTCTGAATGTGACCATCCTTATCCACTCAACATTCCACTGATCAAATGCATACCTTGCTGCTGGAAATGCTGTGCAGGACTGGTACCAAACAAGAAGGTTCTGGTGTAGAAGTCAGACAAGGTATGTCACTCCAGTCCCTCCTTGAGGATGGCAGACCACTGACTCCTTTGCTGTTCAGCAAGTGCTCAGGTGATAGCAGAGGAGATCCTAGCTGAGGTAGCTAGTGAGGGTTCCTCACCTGCAGGAAGCAGCCCTAAATAGCAAGAGAAGAACACTGACTTAATGATGTCTACACAATTTGCCTGCTGGAATATTTCCATGGCTGTTACTGGGCAAGAACTGTGGAAAGCCAAGGCAGATTAACTAGAAATGTCAGCAGTAAAGCATTCATGGTGAACCACAGAGGCCTGCAGTGCAATAGAAATAGGAAAAAATGCGCCCTATTGTCAAAAAGTGAGCTGAGCTTAGACATGTCGGTCCACAGATGATTGTAAAAGAAATTGCAAGGAAAAGTACTCTGACCTCTTCTTTGTGTATCACAAATGAAAATGAAATGGGGCAAGGACCTTCCAAGTGGCAAATCTCAACTCTTTCTGCATGTAACAACACTCTCATGTCAGCCTTGGCAATGAAAATATATACAGCAGGAATATTGCCTTTCATTTCCTGCTGTTAGACTTCATGGCTCTCACTCCCAAATCTGGAGCATGGTCCTCTGCACCTGTTTCATTCTTTTTATAGTTGTAGCACTGAAAAGGAGCCAGGCCCTTTGAGAGGATAACTCATAGTTATCACTAGACAAAAAAAAAAAAATAATGGGGAAAATGAGTCCTTGTTGCTAAGCATTATCATCCAAACTTTCTGAGAGCACTTGCATGTGCATGTAGAATCAAATGGTCAGCTTAGATATTGTCACCAGGGTTAGTTAAGTTACACATGGAGAGAATGAATAATTTGTTCTTAAAATGTCAGAGTTCTTGGTGTTTGACAGATGTGATCTGCTGCAGTGCTTTGGTACCAGGGGAGTTTGGGACAGTTGGCGTTTAAATTTAATGACGATTCGGAGGCATGGAAATGTGAAATGTCATGGAGATGATTCAGTGTTTCCAACAATGTTCTGCTCTCAGTGATGGCATTCCCCTTTTTCTGCTCCACAGAGAAGCTGCCATGTGATATGAAGGAATGGTTGGGGGAAAATGAATAAGTCAGTCCTTTTAACACATGAAAAAAATAAGGATCCGTCCCTTGGTTAGTGTGGGACCACTACTACTGAGGTCTACAGAATGGACCATCTGCTTAGGCCGTGGACGGTTAAAGGAATTTTACCATAGAGGACAAAGATACTTGGCCTTCAGAGATCATCACATCATTTTTGTTGCTCTTCAAGCACCACTTTGCCGTACTTCTTTCAATCAGCAGAGTGTCTCAGCTTTAGTTTTATCCTTTTCTTTTCAAGGAAGTTCCTGGTGTGGTTGCAAAGAAAAATCTCAAAAATGTAACCCCTAATGTTTCAGGAACCAGACTACACATAAGAAGACTTTAAATGATTATTTTTCTAATCTTATTATCTCAAGGTCAGTATCATGATATGGTGAACATGAAACAAATTTAGGAAGTCTGCAGTTGACATTAACTGAAACATAAACCATAGTTACATCAAAAATTGTTATCCAAACTAGGACAATAAATTATAGTATAATAGTAAAACTTAAGTACATTCTGTCTTTCAAGAATATGTAACTAAACTGGACTCTACATACAATAAAGAAATAAACAGTGAAGCCACAGAAAATTCCTTTGCTTGCATTTTTTTTTTTCTGTAAAGAGAGGAAATAGAGTAACCAAGAAGTAGATAAATAGCAATAGATAATACAAGAAGAAAGCATTTGTTTAGAATCGCTTGTATTTTCAGACTTCCTTACTTGTTAACCGTTTCAAAGTAGGTTTGTTGTAAAAATCAATCAATAAGATATACGTGATCTTAAGTGAAATAAGAAAGGCAGATAAAAAATAATGGAAACTGGTTTGAGTAACTGCAGCTGCAAAGCAACACATAGGAGAGAGAACTTTTCTTGCTTTAAACATGAATTGTATTTCAGAGATAGAAACTGAAAGATGTAAAAGGTACAAAAGGGATTTTGGCCTTAAAGGATGATGAATTAACTCTAGAATTGATTTTTACAAATGAGGATAATGTAAGTGGTGAAAAGCAGAAAAAAATATGAAGTCATGTCATTTTAAACATGTTACTCAAAGTTAGGCTCAGTTGTCTGGGAATTAGTGAAGGCAACTCTTCCTTTATCCATCATTTTTGATGAATAAAGTAAGTATTTTAAAAACCATTACAAAACAACATTTTGTCCCTTTTGACGCTGAAGGAGCTAGAACTGCAGAAGAAATCTTGGATCATTAACTACACATGGAATTAGCACATTACATGTCAGAAATTACATTAATGCTAGTAAATTAAATACACCCAGCAATGCTCTTATGTATGTAGGCCAGCAGGCCAGGAGCTGCCTTGTCTGTGCTACAAGACTCCTCAGCCACCAAACTGAGGTGACCATACACAAGCTTTCTCCTGGGAACTAGCCATGGAAAACTGTACCTGGGAGTCATGTGGCAGAGTGACACAACCAAAAATGTGCCTGGCATGTGACAGTCATGCTCCAGCTCCCAGGCATGGTTCAATTTCCTGGTACGGATATGTACAGGTTGCCCAAAGACTACCTTCAGAAGCCCAGCCCAAGGGCTCGAATGGCTTTAGGCATCTAAAAGAGAGCAATTCAGACTGCCTTCTTTCTAGGGCAGTATAACTTCTGGCTTCATGTTCAGCTAAAGGAGGGAAACACACACTATATACACTGCTCCATTTCAGTGCTTCCTACACCTCAGGAACCGGAGAGCAGCCCCCGAGACCAGGCTGCCTAAATCTTTCATCACCCTCTTAATGGGAGACGTCATACCAGGTACCTAACTCCACGCACAGCAGCCTGCCTGGCGGCAACCTGCAATAACCACGGTGCCCCCCAGCACTGATGTGGCATGGGAGCCTCATTAGATAGCAGCAATATGCTTTGGGTAGAAGTCCTCCTTTGGTATTTCTGTAATTTTTTGTATTTCCTTCTGAAAAAGACTGTCTGCCCCCTTTCTCGTTCAGATTTTTCACATTTGCTATTGAAGCAAAAAAAGTACTGCATGAGGCTATTCTGTAGTTAAATGATTGCTTAGATATGTATCCCATTTATTTCCAACATACAAAAATGCAGACTGAAGGATGCTATGCTCAGCAGAAGGTTATTTTCCTCCAACGACTACTGGCTACTTTGGAGGCAAGGGGTCAGGCACTTGATTAGATGAATTACAACTTGAAGTCCCCTAGTATAAACTATGTCATGCCCCAGGCATCTCAAAACAAGGCACTCTATTTTAACTCATAATGGGTAGCTGGATTCGGTAAATGGCCTAATCACAGCAACATAAATATTTATGGGAGAATTTTTCTAATTAAGCTATGAGCTTGTTTAGATGTTATCAGATAGAAAGGGCTTTCCCAACAAGAAAATGGCTGTTAGGAGACATTAGGAAATGGTTAAACTCCAAGGGATTAAAAGGTCATTGAAGTGGCAACATGCAGAGTATATTATGGTTGAAATTTAGCTTGAATTCATGTCTTATGTATCTCCTACATCTGGAATTAAAAAAGCATCTTTCATGTAGAAAAACAAAATAGTAATTTTGGTTATTCATTGAAAAATAAAGTAATGTTATAGAAAATTGCCTAGGCTATGTATTTGTAATCTTTTTAGAAATGAAATGCTCTCAAAAGAAACATATTTTTAAATACTTGCTTCATGCTTTTCTCCGTGTTTACCTCAGTAGTGATATTTACAAAGTAAAGAGCTAATAATAGCTGAAGATCTCAGACTTTGGCCATGATATCTCAGCTGCATGATGACTTTAGATATAGAAAAATTACATCTAGAAAAATTACATCTAACATGGTTTTCCTTTAATGCTGTTGTTCTTTGCCAATGTTGTGAGTGTTAATGGTGTAAACATTCATAATGACTTCGGAATAAGTGACATTTTGGTAACCATGTTTTTCAGGTCTCCTACTACAAGTATCTACTAACAATATATAGATGACATTCAGAGCCTTGTTATGCCAGCATAAATCTTAAATAAATTCAGTGCCTCTAAGAAAATTGCTCTAGGTTTACTCCAGGATAAGTATCAGAAGAATCCATCCCTCAAAGAAAAATATGTAAGCTGTCTTACAGGGAAAGAACTGTATAAAATTTGCTATGTGAAGTACAGGCAGAACTATTCCCTGGAGGAAAAAGTATGTAATTTCTGTGGGACTTCATTACCCTGTTAAGAAGTGTGTGTATGTTTCTGCCATATGGTATTTCACTCTGAAGGTATAACTCAAAAAGAAATCTCAGAAAAAGAAAAGAGCGTTCTACAAAGCTTCTGCCTTTGGGCAAAATCTATGTATTTTTAAGCATTTCAGTGAGAAACTAAGAAGTACAGAAATATAAATGGTATCAACAAGGTTATTTATCTCTGCCTACCTCTTTTGAAGTCAGGATCTGCAGGAAGCTTCAATACAAGACACAAGGAGTTAAAAAATTACAGCTTTCCTGAAATAATTGCTCTTTAGTAGTTGATATAAGATGCAACCAAACTGGACGTAAAACTATAGTTTCGTATGAAGGCAGCTTTGTGCATTTAGAATGCCATCTGAACACAAAGTATGAAAAATACCTCTTAAATATCACAGCGGTAACCCTGTTAAATCCATCTACGCATCTGAGACCGCAGGAGCTACTGCTGCAAACCATAGAAAGACATGTTTGGAGGGTGATGGCATTCACATGCTGAATAAATCAGATTCTAGGCTTTATTCTTCTCTTTTAACTAACCTGTTATTCATGAACACTCCCCTGCTATACACAAGTGCAGCAACTTAGAGGACAGGTAGGTGAGGGTGACAGTTGAAATAGTGCAGAGAATTGCAACTGTTCAACGGCAAAGAATAGTATTTGGAGGAAAGCAGCACAGTATGGGATGGTGTTGATCTCTTGTTTGATTGAGGTGAGTCTGAATGAGGCAGAAAAATAAAATGTAAGGAAGACAAAAGTAGCTGGTTTGAGGGCCTGGGAATCTGGGGAGCTTGTTGGATGCTGTCCAAGCCTCAGTGGCTTCAGCCACAGGAACCTATGTGATGCTCGTGCTCAAGCAGCGGCTCCACAGCCATTAGTGGGAGGCCTATGTGCTGACTGATCTCCCAGAAGTACAAACTTGATCTGGCTCAAGAATGGGCACATGATCATATTTCTGTCAAATTAGCCAGAACACACCGTGCAGAGCTCACATAGAGTTTACGTTGGCTTTATATCAGCTGGGGGAGGATGGATGACATTTAGTACAGCTTAAGTTAGAGTGGTGTGGACAAACAATACCTGCTCTGAGCTGATGTTTGCTTGATACAGATAATCCATCAGCATTTCTGAATGGATCTGAATGAGTGGTATCATGTCAAAATTATATGTTTTGTCTCATGATTGTAGTGTTTCTGATGCAGACATAGGAGTTTCAGGGGGTTGATGTTCTTCCCTGCTGAACTGCAGCTTGAGTTTTATAGCTGCTCTTTTACAAAGAAGAAATTATTTAATAATTACTTGCTTTCTGAAGGATAGTCTTTCTGTGGGTGGAATGGTACCAAATCACTGAAAACTACTGTCCTGTACTACTGTACTGTCCTGAAAACTACTACTGAGATACCAAATGCGAATCGAGCACAGGGCTCCTATCGCCCTGACATCTCCAGGGATCCCCAATCACAAATGACTGTATTGATTTGCAGCCATTGCCCACAGTGCTGGAATTCTATAGATAGGCTTACTGGGTGTCTCTTGGGCATATGTATAGAGTGAGCAGTGTTTTTCCCTTCACATAAAATAAAGGTGTTTGTGTTTTCAAAAAGGCTATACTTGAAAAAGTCAATGTCTCAAATAATATCAAGAAGAGAAATAGCACTTTGGGGACAACCATAACATCACAGGACTAAAATACAACATGACGTGTGTGCACTTTGTTGTATGGCTGTAAGGCCTATATGGACAGGGTCATGCAGCTCTCATTCCTGACTGGATGTGCAGTCAAGGAGTTATATGTATCCTTGGGTGCATAGGTGCAGCTCTCACCCTGGCCAGCAGTTTCTCAGTAGAATTCATAGAAGCATTGCTGTACTTCAGGCATTTTAAAATAAAACCAAACTCTGACTAGAGACCGTCTCATTTTCAAATCAACTTAATTTTCTAGATTTATGATTTCCATAACATATTAGTATTATGCAGCATTCCTGTGAAGGGATGTGTACTGGGCACATGGATGGTGGGAGGAGGAGGAGGCTGGGCTGGGAGCCAGTCCAATAGGAGAGAGATAGCTTTTACTGCACTGTGCCTACCATATAGAGACAGTCCAACAGTAAACAATTTGCCACTGGAAGACTGCCATTGGTAGCAAGCACCCTCAAAGCTTCAGACAACTCAGTTTCTCTGGGTATAATGGAAGATGTCAGTCATCTTTAGGTTGCTCTTGAATTTTATGACAGTAATTTTCTGGCGGTTAGCAATTATATTGTGTTGCAATAATTTATTGCACATCAAAAAGCACCCAGAGGAGCAGCCTTACTTCATGATACGAATGCATGGGGCTATCCTATCAGGAAGAGAGGGTGCACCTGCCCACAGCCTCAGCATCAGGCAGCTTCCTGGACATCTTGCTTGTATGATGGACAAAACCTGATGCCATGATTATTCTGACATGTCCTTGAGTCATACCAATTTCTGTCAGGTCTTTCCAGAAGTATATAAAATATTAGACCTAGCTTTTCAAAAGAAATATATAATTTTGAGTGTTTCAAGTTTTGCCTGACTTTTACACATTTTGAGACGATTATAAACTGTCTTGCTTTCCAATCTGTATGGCTTCCAAACAACTAGAGGAGCCCCACAGTTAGAGTTGTTCAGACTTCTTAGTCATGTTTGAATAATTTGGACACAGTGAGCAGCTGCTTTGTCTGAGACTTGACTTCAAAATCCCAGAAGATAATCATGGACAGATAGCAGTGGAAACAGCTAAATGATGGTGGACTGAAGTCCTTCCAGGGGTAAAGGTTTGGTTTCAATATCTGTTTAATTTTAAGGAATGGATAACTTACCAGATAGTGATATTGCTAGTGAATATTTAGATTGTGTCCCAAGAAAACTGGAAAGCTTTCTCTGCTGAAATGCATTTCAGATGAAACCTGGAGGAACAAAACAGCAGTTGTGCACAATGCACATTTTCCATGTTGCATAGCAGCAGAAAATGAGTGAAAATAGGGAAAGCAGACTCATCAAAGAGAAAAACATATATCCGAATATGAAATTAAAAGCAGCATTTCTATTAGGGGAACAAAGAGAGAATTCAGGAGCAGTGAACTTTTCAAATATTGACAGAAGTATGGCCCCTTGAAGATCATGCACTTAGGTATGATGGCATGGTTTTCCTTCATAGAGACTGTACTAGGAACCAGATCTTCTCCTGCGCTTGTGGAGTATTTATGTGGAAGGAAAGGTGGCAGCTCCATCTTTGTGTAAGAGTGGACTTTTCTGATGCTCGGGTATTAGTATGCCTCAGAAAGCCCAGAAGCCTGCAATTTTTATAGAAGAGATTTATGTGAATGATGTAGAAGACCTGCAGTTATCAGATCAGCCATTTAGAGCAGAAGCTGCTGAAAGGACAAGCTGCACCCCCGATGTAGAGGTAGGCTGTGCTCCTGCATGCTCTATGCTTTATCACATGAAAGACTGGTAAGTCATGAAATTTCAATACTTAAAATCAAATCACTTTAAAAAATACCTTCTCAAAACGTGACATTTTGGCTCTTACTTAAACTGCAACCAGTTAGTTTCAGCGGTATGATTTTTCACAAGAGCCCTTTCCAGAATTTCTATAGGAGCTTAATCCAAGCCTAAAATCCAAGCTACCAGTGGCAGTTTCTCTTAACTGTAACAGTGTGAACTGCTCGCTGTAATTCATTACATCATGCCTGGATGTGAAAAAATTCACACTACTAACATTTCCCCCAAGTGTGTATTATACTGATAGAGAGAGAGATCTAGACTGCCCGGCAATTTCCCAATGCCTTGCTAAACTCCTGAAGATAAGTGGATACCTGGGGTCCCCCTCCCTCACTGCAAAGGCAAAAGCCTTTCACCATTTTGCACTCACAGAGACAGCTTCATCACTCTCAGCATTTTTTCCATTACTTTGTGGAAGTGCTGAGAGTTTTCAGTGGAGAATAAGGAAACTGACTGTTCTAGAAATTATTTACTTTTGCATGGTAGATAAACCAGGTTGTCATTTACACTCTCCTAAGCTGTGGGGAATAAAGCAGAGGCAGACATAGGTAAATTCACCAATGTTTTCAAATTGATTTGAGACCTTCGTTATGAAAGAGGTGCTACACAAATGGAAAAAAACAAGATGGTTTGTGTGATATTACAGGTACATGCAAAATAGGATTTTGTTTTGATGGTAATAGCAATGATGACACAATCCTCTGCCTTGTGTGCTATTTGATCCATCAACAGACTGCACCACACCTCTGCTTTTCCTCCATATGGTGTATTAGTAATTAGGCCATTTGAGTCTACTTTCTGGAGGTGGCTTGGTACCGCTAAGTTAATTAAACTATTTTAATTATTCAAAGACTTCTTATAGATTCAATTTTGTGTGACTTTTAAAAGAAAAATATCAACTATATGGAAAATAATTTTGAGGATGATAATGCAATTGTTTATGCTTGGATCAATCTGTCAGTTGGTAAAAAGCAAATCAGCACAAGAGGATCAGAAGAAGGATGTAAGTCTTATGCAGATGCTTTTGTTAGAGAAACTCACAATCTTCTTAGCATGTCAGTCAACTCAAAAATTGGAATGAAAAGCCTTAGCCTCTTTCTTCCTTTTTATTCCTTTCCCCATATCTCAAAACTCACAGTTCACAGATTGCAATATTTCTGAGCTCTAGGAAAAAAAGGGGGGAGGGAGGATAAAAAGGAGTAAAAATTGTCTTACAATTAATATGTAAATTGGGCTGATAATGTCTGGCTAAGACAACAACTGCAGTGCATGGACGAGCTATCACAAGTGTGGCTGCTGTAAGCACCGTGCTGCTGCTGTGCCATTGCCATGATGGCATTCAGCAGCCTCTCAATCAGAGCTGGAAGACTAAAACCTCAGCAGGACTGAGGATGCATGGCTGTGCTTGTGTCTCTTCTGCTATGATGACTTTGTCTTTGGATAAACACTTCTTTGAAGACCTGGCTGTGGTCCTGGGGTGAGCCCCACTGCAGGAGTTGCTGCCTGACACTGATAAGCTGCAAGGAGCCAGGGACTTGGCCCCCAAGCCTGGCTGCCAGTGGCTTGCAGTCACATCCAGTCCTGCTGCAGGTGCTGGCTAATTAGCCTTATTAAAGCAACTTAATTTGTACCGCCGGCAGTTAATATCTCAATTTCGAACCTTCATTACTAGGGGTTAATAACTCAGGCAAATAAATGCACTTGGGACTTCAATTTGATATAACATGGAGACTGTTTGTTCTTCCCAGTTGAAATAAATATTGTGAATATGAAATCCTACCAGACGCAGCCTAAAGCGGTCCGTATCCACTCCTGGATGCTTACATCTCTCATCAGTACTGTGACTAGGAGGTGCTTGAGTATCATTTAAGGGGTCAGACTCTTGTGTGAGGTATGTGTTTTCCTGTGACTTGAAAGGTCATGTTCTTAGCCCTGGAGAAAGCACAGTTAAACAAGAAAACTCATTTCCCTTAGGGGTTAGAGGCAATTAGCACCACAACATTTGGATCACATTTCTGACATTTACAATAACGTACAGAAGTCACAGAAACTTCATTTCACTGTAGAACTCACTTGGGTTAGGAATGTGTTTTAAAATGGAAAAATGTTCACTGGAGAAAATCCTCCCATCACGGCAGCCATGGCAGGCAGGACCCGGCTGGTCCCTGCTCACTGCCATCCCTGCCAGTTGTTTGCAGTAAGAACTAGTTTCTTTGGGAAGACCCTCTAACATCTGGTCTGCATCTCTCAGGACTGGGGACCCGCGGGGCTTTCACGAGAGGTTTCAAGCCCCTCACAAACCAATATTGAAACTCTGTGTTCATTAGCGATTTTTTTTCCGCTGGCTCCATTGCTGGAATCCACTCCAAAACAACAGAAATAAAAGATTTCTTTTTATTATTTTCATTTTTTTGGCACAATTATTGCCACCGGTTTAGGCAGAGAACATGTTGTGGAAATTGTCTGCTCTCTGGATCCTACTTCCCTTTTGTTCACTCCCACCGAGTTGGCACAGCTCACCAGTCATGAGCTCCGGGGGCTGCAGGGGAACGCCTCACTGCCGGCACTCCCCACACTCCCTCTCAGAGCCTTTGGAGATGTTTCTGGCCTTTTCAAACCTGACTTGTTTCTGTCAGTGCAGTCAAGCTGAGGGTCGTGATCTTATTGCAAAGTTTGCTTTCTGAGTTGGTCTTCAGGAATGCTTAAGATTCATAACGTACATCACTTCTGCAAAAAAATGGGGCGTGTGACAGTTTATGCACATAATTACTCTTCAAATAGGTTGGAAAGTAGCAGCTAGTAAATATCATGAATGTCTGCAGAAGGTTCTCATTTAGACTGTGCTTTTGGAAATGAACTCTGAACTTTGGTTTGGTGTCTCTTCTTGTAAATGATATTTTGAACAAATCTCTTAGCAGTTTTGTGGCTTATTGGCGTTGCATTTATGAGGAATATTTGTGACATAATACAGCAAAATAGATCTCCAGCTGAGGTGTCAAGAACATCCAGAATTGGAGAGACTTTTTGCAGGGTTCAGCTGATATATTTCTCCTGTATTCTATTGACAGCTACAGACAAAAATGGATCACAGATGACACCAAAATCTCTACAGTTCCTGAAAGAGAAAGCACCCCTTGTTCTCTATTACAATATCCATGCTGTCTATCACCACCTAGCGGGTGACATTTCTAAGCTGAGGAACAGTCCCTCCTCCCATCTGTCCCCAACTCCAGAAAGCAAAGGTGCAACCTTTTGCTCACCCTGCCACCAGGTCCCTGGTTCTGGGTAGGAAATAGTCTCTTGTCTTCTACACTCTACTGTCACTGCCTGCAATTAGCTCTTACCTTGTTTTTAAGCTGCTGCGTGCTCTGACAATCTGTTACATCTGCATAACAGTTGTGAATCGTTTCATGGCTCTGTGGCTAATATCTAGTGCTGTATGTTGCTTTTTTGGTGATCAGACCTTGCTTTTATTCATGGTGCTTATCTGTGCTGCAGAGCCTCTGTGAGCAGGAGGAAGCCGCACAGTGAAGGTATGAGCTTTGCCAGCAGCCTTCACTGAGATAACTGCACCACCACATTTCTAAGAATGGAAACAATCTGACATAACCAGGCTGTTGTTATCAGACTTGTCTGGAGCAGAGACCTGCTGATATCACATTGCTGGATAGGCCGTATGATCTTGGAGTTATCTAGCCTGGCTATGCCAATTGACGCTTTGTACCATGAGTAGACCATGTTTCCACCAATTGCCAGGAGATGTGGTCTGCTTCACAGATGTCCACAAAAGGAGAGGACATAAAACAGTTTTGCAAGATCTGTATATGGCACTGATAAAGAAGCAAGCATGTCCTTTGGAGATTCACAAATGGAGAGAGGTTGGAAGCTGTGGGTGTTGACCCAATCTGATATTTTTTGGATGGAGGCCCTGTTCCCCTTGAAGGCAATAGAAACTGTTAGTGATTTCAGTGGAAGAAGATCCCTCACTATATAGGTGTCCAGAGGGTGGGTATTTCTCATTCTTCAGGGTTAGTAAAATGCTGTAGATCCTCAAGCATTGAGGCATTCTGCCTGGTAACTACGTGTTGGGAAGGGGCAAGACGAGGTGGCCCCGGCTCTCCCCCGCACTATGACGAGACTATAGCCCTTTCTCCCTTTTGCATTACTGCCTTTCTCCAACCTGTTTTCTTAGTGTAGATTACAGATAGTTTCAGAGCAAGGTCTGACTGTGAAAATAACATGTCTAGTACGTAGAGAGTAGTAGCTTCTAAATCCAACTGCATTAGACTATGATGCAACTGAATACATTATCTGGAGCCAAAAGAGCCACCAGCATATTTACTTTGTCAAGAATTGGAAAGCAATAATAGAGATAGTCAAGTAGAATGAGAGTGTTTAAAAAAATTGAGGAAAAAAATGCTTCTACGCATTTACACATGCTTCTTGTGCCCATACCAATCAAAGAAATAGCATATAAATATCTGTATTTTCCAAAATCTCCTGTGGTTAATAAAGGTGAGAATATATTGCACTGCCTTGCAAATGATAAACCACTCCATTCTGCTGGAAGAGGTAGGCGATTATTTTTTCCTCTTAATGATTTATTTTAAATCAGACTAATTAAAGTACAAATTCTTTTCTGAAAATCTCACCCTCCTTCATGCATAGCAAAATTGTATCGTGAATTGCTCTTGCTTTATATTAGCGTCTCTTGCATTTGTCTTATAAGCTGTATAGGTATTTCTCAAACTTATAGGCTTTTACATGGAGAGAGCACACTGTTCTCTCCAATATCAGCAGTAAAATCTTTAGTCTTCCTTTGAATTTCCAGCCATACGAAGGAGTTTTCAGACATGACAAGAAAAAGATTGAGGTGGCTGATAATGCAACATTAAAACCAGATTTTGATTCAGAATCTTTATAGGTTTTACTTGATTTCAGGAAATAACATAATGGTGTATTATGTCAATGTTTCTAGTTGGATCTTTCAATACATAATGTAATTCCAACCTTCCCATCATGGGATTCAGCTACTGAAATGGTAGGTAGGAGTGTTCTTGCTGGGCAGCAAAAAGAGCATGATGGATAACCTCCATCAAGCATATCATTGCTTCCAGGTGTTGGCTCATTTTTATTAGTTATTCATGGTGTTACCTACCTTCTTTGAATGTTTTCCTTCTCAAAATGGCAATTCCCAAAAAAAGTAGCTGCCGTCCAAGGCACAGCTAGGTCTGCTAAGGTGCTTGTGATACATTGCTTGATTCTGCTTTCCAGGAATAGTCTAGATCTTATGGGAAGTTCTTGAGAAAAAAACAACCCAATATTAGTTTTCTAATTGTAGATCTCTTCTCAAAAGTTGTAACTGTATTCCTTTCCTCCCAGAAATGTAGAAGATAGCTTAGCATTAATTTGTAAATATTTTTGATGATATGCCACTTTTTGTGAAACAGAATAACACTGAAGACTATTGATTCTGAAAATCCATTTCCTGTCTGGGAAAAATACTTAGTGACTCCAATCAACGGTAGTATATAAAATTACCATGACTGAAAATTATAAGAAGATTTTTTTTTTTTAAATTAATCACCACCTATCGATTGTCAACAGTCAGGGAACAGCTTGTGTCCTGATTTTGCAAATCACCTTCCTTAATGATGGGGGATAGCAAGGAAACATAAACTTCTTATGAGGACTTTAAATATTTGTCTTTAAAAAGAAGTATTTTTAAAGGACGCCAGGTTACAAACTGGACCTCAACACAAACTTGTGCTGAACAATTCAAAACCATGAGAGGGAAACTAGGAGTAGAGTTTCTGCTTAAGTGTTTCAAACATTTTGGCACTGCTAAAACCATTGTGAAAATTCAACTAGATTATGTTTGTCAGGTTGAATAAAAGTTGATGGGATTCATGTGAATTGGGTTCTTGGACAAATTATTCTTTCCATACCCACAGAAAATATCTTCTAGATGCTAAGTCAAAAGGTGAGTATTTGGTACTGCCTTAGAAATCTGTAGAAAAATGCCTTTAATTAAAAACATGTAAAATAAAGAAGCTGCAGGTAAGTGCTTCAGACACCAGACAGGGTTTTATAAACTCCTTAATTTCATACAGGTATATTTTGGCTGAGTGATTACATTTTAATGATAATAATATGCAAAAAGATGTTTTGGGCCCTTGTCAGGTTATAACGGCAGTGGATGGAGGCCTGGGGGTATATGCGCTGTTGTATTCCACACTTGCTTATATTCTGGCAGGTTTTTATTATGATTCCTTGGGTGAGTGGGCACTCACAGCACCGCAGCTGCATACTAGGAGAGAGAAGAACCCTCTGGGTTTGCTCTTGGGTCATCAATGTCATGTCATTTTTCTTCCCTGTCTTTATAGTTATGCTGTCTGCTATGGATGTTGTAAATCAACAGTCACTAATTTTTGTCTCCTGTCTTGAGTTAGAGCTAATGGCCAACTGCTTGTCCAACAACTCCATTTCTCTGGATGTGACAATCCTGAACATCACAGTCCTGGGACACTCTTGAGGCCCCAGACCAACAGACACGTTTCCAAGAATGTGTCTCAGTGAACAGGGTAATAATTCAGCAGCCGATGAAGAACAGCAGTGCTGTGAATGACGTATCTCCTAGGGACTGGACAGATTCCTAAGAATCCTTGGCCAGAAGGACAGAGGATGTTCCAGTACAAAAGGAGCTCCACAGTTTCCATTGCTTTATCTCTCAAACTAGGGATGACTGGAGCCCAGAACAGCAATTCAATGCAGCTGGGAGGAGTTAGATGTCCTTTGTTGCTGGATAATTAAAGCAATTATTGTTTCTTTCTCCTGGTCTCCTGGAGCCACAGGCTCCACACATGTAGTGTGTCTTAACATCCTATCAATCATTCATCCTTATGGATTCCTGGACACATGGGACCAGTATGTGTACATGCTCTTCTCTGCTGTACACCCAGCTTAGTTCCTGCAGTAGCCCTGAGTCTGTAGCCCACAATTTTTTTCTTCCTTTTCTCATCTCACTGAAGCCCCCAACACTGGCGTGATGTGGATAGGAGGCAACAGGACAGATAGTTGCTGGGAACAGGATCATTTTCATCTTATGCTCAAGCATAGGTGGGCCAGAGTTGGGCAGGATTTTTTCTGAGAGCGAGGAAGAGGAATGGTTTTGAGATGCTAAAGCTCACTGAACAGCCCATTAGGCAAAGATAGCCCTTGCCAGGTTCAGCAATTTTATTTAGAAGTCTACCAGAGCTTAAAGCAAATTCCCAGACACTTTCTGGCACTGAGATATGCAAACTTTTCTTCAAACTTGCTTTGAATCTACTAAAGCTATGCCAGTTATAAAAGCGGCTGCTGGAGCTTAAGTGGAGTCTTGGCTTTCACATTTTTCATATCCACAACTGCTTGAGAAAAGTGCAACATTCTGTCTTTGGCAACCAGGAAGAATGTCTGCAGAAGGGAGGTTGACCTGCAGGTGCCCTTGGCAGCCTCTCCGCTGCTGCATGCATCCCAGCAGGCTGGGAGGTAGAACACTGCATTTTGGGTGAAATTCATGTACGGGACCCAGAAGGGCTGGTGAGAGACTGTCTTTCACTATGGCAATGGTTGGGGCTCCCAAAAAGCTGAACTTTGTCACCCACAGGCTTTGCTTAATTCAGAAAGCAGAATTAATTTACAACAGCATCAGTTGATGGTTAATATCAGAAAAACAGTTCTTATTCCATTGATTATAGTGAGAAAATAATCAAAGAAAGAATATAGGTCTAGTCCTTAACAAATATTAATAATATATCAATATATGTTAATAAATATATTTACTTACTTGTTAGAATCTCCCTAATGGTGCAAACTGTATTTAGAATATTCATCCTCTCATGAATGACGAGGAGTTTTGCCCAGATAAAATCTGCAAGACCAGACGAGCTATTTAAAAACTAAAACATCTGGGTTTTGTATTTCTTGCAGGAATGCCCTATTCAGAAGCAACGTAAGATGCATTTTAGTACCAAGATTCACCAGTTAAATATGCAAGCTCTAAGGGAGGCTTAAATGCTACAATTCAAGAGCCTTTCTATACCTATGAACTCCTCAAATGAATCATAGCCCTAGGATACATTTTGTTGCATGCATATGTTTAGAATGTAAGAAAATTAACCCTTGGGCTGCTGTTGCATTGGCAGCAAAGGCATGCTATGCGTGAAGTGGGAGTGCGAACATTTTACTCTTGTTTATTATGGTAGTCACAGTGTTAAAATGAAAACCACTAACTAATAACAGAACAATTACAGTATTGTGCTATCTCGTTTTGTAAAGAATGTGTTAGCTGACACAGGAAGTTCAGATCATAGTTCATAAGACGTAGAAAGCAAGAGACGAGATAGATACAATCAAGATTAGATGAAAGCTTAATGGGGTTCCCAACCCACAATTAACAAAACTACGCCTATTGTAGACTTTCTGTTCCAAACCCTCAGGTGAATATGTCCTCTTTCTTTCCTTTGTCCACAAATGCACCAGCCCTATCTATGCACCTCCAACTGGTGCTGCTGGCCATCAGCTCAGTGCAGTGCAGTTACCTCTTCTGCTTCCTGTGCCTAAACTCCCCATCACTGCTGGTCCGTAGTTCACAGGTCTGCAGCTGTTAATCTGACCCCAGGTGAGGCACAGGGCATCATCCCAAATGGAAAATAATGAAGAAGACCATCAAAGTCTATGGAGAAATTATTTTCTCTTTATCAAAGTTGCCCTTGATGGAAATATCACACATTGGGCAGTTGCCAGCGTATCAGGAGGCAGGAACCTAGACACATATATCCCCAGTCAAATATCTTATACTGGCTTAAAAATTTTCCTTCACTATCTTAAATTCTGGCTTTATTTTCTATGAATTGCTTCTTTATATTCTTTAGTGTCTAATCTCATGTGAACACCTTCTAGCTCCTGGATACTCTATGTACAGTGTCATGAGAGTATGGTCAATGTTCTGTGATGTTGTCCTAATCCCTCTGGCAAGCTGATATGACAAGGCAGCTGATATGAACCCTCTGGCTTACATTAACTATAAGATAGCCAAGGTGGGAAGACAGAAGGCAGTGCCATGAAATCTCGGGGATAGGGGGCCCTTGGTCAGTCTCTACAAGGACTGTAGTCTTATCACTAACTCAGACTGATTCTCAGCAGCAGTAGTAGAAAGGAGCCACAGAGCTGGCTTGAGGCCATCTTCACCAGAACTGGCAAGTTCTATTGCTTTAAGTTAAATAAATTGAAACTAGCTTGTCTCCAGAGAGAGACAAGAACTTGCTTTCACATGCAGCTGCTGTGAAATGGGTGTTGGAAGGAAGCCCAAGGACCTCCATGGAGTGCACTGCTCAGAGTGAGGGATCTTGCCCTGAGATTTGCGTCTCTATTTTGGCATCTGAGGTTACCAGCCAAATTCTGTCCTGTTACTAATCTTAACAAAACATCTACCTGCATGTGATCAAGGGTGATCAAAAGAGACTCAAGGGCCAGCTAGTGAAGGAACCTGGGGCTCAGGGGATTTTTTTCTCCCTCCTTCCATTTGCAGGCAGTGACATTGGAAGGAACAGATGGGCCCAGTCTATTAATACATGGCTCCATGGCTGGTGTCACCCTAACAGCATTGGGTTTTTTGACAATTGGATGACCTACGTGGCACCAGGCTTGCAGGCACCAAACGGGAGCCACATTTCTCAAAGGAGTCTTTGCTCAGGAGCCTGCAGGGCACATTGTCAGGGCTTTAAACTAAATGTGAAGAGGAAGAGTGATCATATCAGGCTTGCCTATGACAAGCTGTGGGAGAACACACTATGGTTAGAGGGATAGGGTGTTAGTAAGGGCCCTCCAGCTGTTGCCCTGGGCGATGCTGGGGATGCTGCAGCATAGCTGAAGTCTTGTGGAGATGAGGACATGCTCCTGACATAGTAGGACCCAGCAAGGAAATGTCCATGGAACACCTTAAAGGAAATAAGGGGTGCTCCACTAAGAAGGTCATGCGGCCAACAGCCCAGATGAAGTGCACCTACATGAATACACACAGCTTGGGCAACAAACAGAAGTTGGAAGCTATGGTGCTGCTAGAAAGCTATGACTTGATGGCTGTTACTGAAACTTGGTGGGATAAATCCCATGATCGGAGTGTGGCTATCAATGGCTACAGGCTGTTCAGAACAGACAGGCTGGGAAGGAGCGGCAGAGGCGTTGCCCTCTATATCAGGAAATGGATAGAATGTGAAGAGCTGGCCCTGAAGAATAGCCACGAACAGATTAAAAGCTTATGGGTGAGGATAAAAGACTGAGGCAAAAAAAGGAACCTTGTGGTTGCTATATATGTCAGGCCACCTGATCAAGGGGAGCCTACTCAAGAAGCCTTCTTCCTACAGAAGGCTTCATACTTGCAAGCTCTTGACCTACTGGGAGACTTCAGCTACTCTGACATATGCTGGAGAAGTAGCACAGGAATCTGTAGGCAATCCAAGGGATTCCAAAAGTGCATTGAATATAATTTCTTAACCCAGGTAATAGACACCCCCACCCAAGGGTATGCATTACTGGACCTGATTAACACTAATGCAAGTGAGCTCATCAGTGACAGATTGGAGGCAGCTTGGGTTGCAGTGATCACACGCTGGTGGAGTTCAAGGCTTTGAGGGACATGGGATAGGAGAGGAGTATAGTCAGGACCCTAAATTTCAGGAAAGCAAAATTCCAGCTCTTCAAGGAGTTACTCAGTAGGACCCCCCGGGAAATGGTCCTCAGGGACAAAGGAGCAGAGCAGAATTGGCAAATATTTAAGAATGCTTTCTATGAGTGCAAGAACCCTCAGTCTCCAAATGTAGGAAATCAGGCACAGACCAGTGTGGCTGAGTTGAGACCTGCTGGTCAAACTGAAAAGTAAGAGAAAACTGCACAGGCAGTGCAAGCAGGGACAGGGAACCTGGGAAAGGTATAGGGACACTGCCTGGTTGTGTAGGGATGGGGTCAGGAAGGCCAAGGTGCAACTGGAGCTGAACTTAACGAAGCAAGAAAAGGATAACAAGAAGGGCTTCTATAGGTATGTCAACCAGAAAAGGAAGGTTAAAGAAAGTGTACCACACCAGCGTGAACGAAAATGGTGACCGCATATCAACAGACAAGGAGAAGGCTGAGGTACTTAACAACATTTTCGCCTCAGTCTTCACCGATAACTGCTCTCCTCACCCCTCCTAGGTCAATGAACAACAAGGCTGACCACCTGAGGAACCTGAACATATATAAGTCTATGGGACCTGGTGAGATGCATCCCAGAGTCCTGAGGGAATTGGTTAATGTGTTTGCCAAGCCACTCTTCACAATATTTGAAAAGTCATGGCAGTCAGGAGAAGTCCCTGGGACTGGAAGAAGGGTAACATTGTGTCCATTTTTCAGAAGGGTAGAAAAGATGACCCTGGATAAAATCTATCTGGAATTCTCTAAAGCCTTTGACATGGTCCCCCACAGCATCCTTCTCTCTAAATTGGAGAGATATGGATTTGATGGGTGGACTGTTCAGTGGGTAAGGAATTGGTTGGATGGTCTTATTCAGAGCGTAGTGGTCCAAGGCTCGATGTCCAGCATTCAGTGCTAAGGTGGAATAAAGGCAACTCTAGACCACTTCCCTTCCTGAGGACAAAAATCTGCTTATTGTTGGGTATTGCCTGGAGATATTTATGTATTCACAGATGGATGGGTATACAAATACATGTCTGGATATACATGCACACACAAGCACACACACACATACTGTATATGTGTGTATATGTATACCATGTTCTCATATGTAGACAAAAATTACGTTTCATGGTATGGATTTATTAGACATGTAATACATTTTATATACCAAACATATATTACATATATACATATATATATTTACATTCTTTCTCTTTTCTTTAAAAAATAAAATTAGCTGACATTGCATGAGTGCTGGGAGTTGCAGAGAGCTATCCCAATTCATGGAGACCTCAGAAACATTCAAAGCTGCAGCACATTAAGAAAGTAGTCTGATTAGCAAAGCTGTCAGGTTTCCTGACTTTTGAAACCGTTGCTTGCAGACATCTGCAGCTATGTCTCTAATAGAGCAGGAAGCACTGCTGTCAGACAATAGCTCTGTTTTCAATTTGTACCTCCTTCAGGGTTTATAAGGCTCAGGAAAAAAATGCCTATTATACTGCAAACAACAAGATTTTCACAATGGCTTGTGCCTTGTCCCATCTTGTATTTGGAGGAATCAGATTGTAGATGTAGAAAGGGTGTTCCTTTTGAGAGTGCCACTTTGAGAAACTGAGCTATGTTGATTTTTTCTCTTCAGAGTTTCAGCTCTTTTTTCCTCTCATTTAATAGTCTCAGAATGTTGCAATGATGTTCAGATCCTTTTGTCCTCAGCCACCAGCCCTTCAAAATACACTGTAAGGTAAGAAGTAGGCAATATAAAAATGAAGCTCCTGTATTTTCCTCCAGCCTCCATATTTTTATTACTTTCAGGCTTTTCATTCAACTCATTTTCCCTGTCTGGTCTTTCGTTCTCAGACATAGCTTCAGGAGAAAAAAGGGCAACAAAGTGCAGCTTCGTGAAGTTCAGCTTGAATCTGTGTAGCTAGCTTTGCTAATGATCTAAATCTGAGACATCTTAAGTCCTAAGAATATAAAAGTTATTTTATATGCTACCATGAATTTCTAGATGATATAAGGTAAAGCCCAGCTCACATCAATTTGTGTCCCACTTAGAGGAGATAATATTTTCAGTATTACATTTCCTGGCAACCTCTGCCAGACAGGGTAACAGCACTTTTCAACAACTGCTGTCTGTGTCATGTTCCCATAGGCAGGAGCTCATTTAACTCAAATATGGATGTCTAAAAATTAGATTTTAAAATTATAATTAATGGCTCTCCGCTCCTTTTATAATCAGAAGAGATAAAAAGACACCTTTGCAGAGCAATGCATCTGACTTAAAGGTATATTTTGGAGTGAGATTAGATTTTTTTCAAGTGGCCATTTCTGTGCAGCAGTGGTTGGTAGATCACGTGTTCCTCTAATGATGTGAAGCATGGGCTAATATACGTCCTCTTTGCCTTCCTTCTCTTCCTCTGCTTTAAATCTAAATAAGTTCTTTAAGAAAGGTACACAGAGTATAAGATGGAAGGTTGTTGCGGTGGATTTGATTCAGCGTAATTGTAACACTATCCAACTTGAAGCAGAGTTTTTAGAAACTTTCAAAACAATTTGTTTGCTCTATGTTTAATACCATCATTTTTAAACATTACCACTACAAGGGCAAACATGGTATTATGTGCAAATTATCAATATACAACTATCTAGGGAATAGAAAATTTCTTCTTAAACATATATTGTTTTTCCCAGTCTGTTTAAAATAAGGCATTTGTATAAATTTTTTTGTTTGTTTTTTTGTTTGTTTGTCTTTTTGTTGATATGTGCTTCTATCTTAATGATATTTAAATGTGGTTGGGCAGGTATGAATAGACAGAAGTCCACTGGCTTCAGCGTTGCATTGGCAGGCCAGCATTTGTCCGTTTGCATTTATCTGACTTAGCAACAGATTCTGTAAAATTTTAGGAAGAAAACAGAGCTGTAGTATACAGATAGGTCAAAATGAAATGTTAACAGTCTATTGTAGAGGCAAACGAGACCACTTTGCTGTTTAACCACATTCCTCGTTACCAAACATATCTCTACAGGCTTTGTGCTAGTAATTAAAAACGTCTGGTTTAGCATTTGATGCGTGTTAGGCAAAGTTTCAAGTCATGCAGTCTTCAGCAGAAATGAATGTCCCCCACGATCAAAAAACTCTTTGGATTCCAAGAGAGCAAAAGTGGAGAACATTTAATTAGACATGCTTTCATATTGTCTTGTGAACGAAATTAAAAAAAAAAAGAAATCTCTTATACGGGAAGATATTGCTTTACAATTTGATATGATTGATGTTGCTCATATATATTCATGTTAGACAGCTATGTGGAAACTACTAAGCACTGAATGCCAGGAACAGACCACGGGCACAGATTTGTCATAACAGTGTGTGGATATGCTTCTGAGACAAATGTGTTAGTAATTTACAGCTCCCAGCCAGTTTGAGTTTGGCTCCTGAGGTCTTTCCTGAGTATGGAATCCCATCTCTGGGAGATGTTTGCATTATCTCAAGTTGCCTCTTGTCTCCCTGTTTATGAGGTTTGATTTTTTTTTTCCAATTATTTTCTCCTTGATTTCCAAGCAGCTCCATTTTGCACCAACAACCACTGACATTTCCATTTTTCAAAGTGTATTTTAAAATCATGGTTGGACCTGCCACATCTCAGGGCAAGGAGAATGACACATTTTTACCATGGGTAACTATACTCAAGTTGGAAACAAGACAGCACTTCCCAAAGTGGTTATTAGACCACAGAAGGAAAATGATGCCATGCAGGAGACAACAGCTAGTGATCCTGTGACACTGTATGATTTCAATCTTTTCTGTATGGTTTGAAACCATGATGAAGATAGAGGTGCCTAATCATTGGGCAGAAATCTCAGGGTTGACAAACTTCAAACAAAAAGAAAAGAGAATTAGTAATGAATTGAAATATTCATTTGCTGTGCATCACTAATATCTTCCTCAAAATGAATTCTATGCACTCTGTGGTACTTCCTGTGTAAACAATGTTATTTTAAGTGGTGTATGTGCATTAAACCACTGTTTACAGGAGATTATATCCAAGCTGACTTGTACAAAATGAACACATCTGCCAAAACATTTGAAAGAGGCACTGTCTACATGTGCATTCAACTGTGCAATTATGGGTTTGACACCTTGCTTATGCATCTTTGAACTTTTATCTTGATTTGCAGACCTGTTACCACTAGACTCTTTCTTCAGATTAAAGTATTTCAAAGACAAATGAAACTATGTTCCTCATGTTGCCTTACTTCCAGTATAATGGTACCTTTTTAATACATAGACAATTATACAACTCTTTGCTTAAATAGGAAGTGTGTTTCTGTCTGACTTCGCACTTTAAACCTGTTAATATTCCTTGCATGTTTGATCCTGTTTAGAGTTTAGACTGCATTGCACATGTCCTCTGGGGAAAGTCAAAGTAAGTTCAGTTTATATATAAAAGTTTAAATTTAAGACTGTACGTTAATGTACTTTGACTTAGCTGAAATGGGAATGATAACTGTCTGGTTATTGTAGGTCTGGGTTGTGCCAGGATCTTTCTAAAATTTAGTAATATTGCATATATTTATGTATATATATATATATACACACACAATAGATGATGATGATGATGTATTTTTTTCCAGGGCATATTCCTATCAGTCTTTTCACAGCCAATTTGCACTTCTTAGATTAGATTAGCACTAGTGAAGGGACATGTTTAAATTTTAAGATATACATAAACAGGAATATGGTGCCTCAGTTCTCCTGAAAGCCATATTCTCTCTGAGAAGTCTTTTCTGCTTTGGAAGATATTTGAGTCAGATAATATTTAAGAAAACATTTTTGAACCTTTTGGTGCATTTGCTGCTCAGGTACCCATTGTTGCTTCAGCAGGTGACTTGTGACCAGTGCAAACAGTGACACTGCATCTTTCCTTTTGTTTCATCAGGTGTGAATCTGCAAGTGCTGACTCAGAGAGGCAGGGTAAGGAATTAGAAAACAGTCAGAACCTCTTCCCCAGTCCCCTTCACTAGAAATCAAAGACTGCATCTGAAGGTTTGGGGTTTTGTTTGGTTTAGGTTTTTTTTCCTTAGTTGAATGTGTTGAACTTTGGACTGAGAATCCAAGATGCCCTCTCTGAGAGTTAGGCATGAACCTGAGACAGAAACCCATCTTTTTTTTTGCTCTGGATAAGCCACATTTTGGGGGTAATTTTTACTTATTAAAAATATATTAATAACCAAGAAGCTTATTCTGCTTCCCCGCTTCTTCACTTATTGTTTCCTGCTTGAGGTTCCAAGGACTATTATTAATCCTTATAACATCTTTTGAATGGGGTTCAAGTTTTGCATCTGCCAGTGCAGCTAAGTAGAGTTGCAGGCAGTCCTGCAGATGTTGTCTGTGGCTGCGAGCCAGTTGCAAATCCTTTAGCAGTTGCAGTGATCCGCAGTGATCCACAGTGAAGTTGCTTCGCTGATGATCGTGGCCCATTGTCATAGTGAGGCAGTGCTGGAATTTCACTTGTTAGAACTACATCCACTGAAATGTCTTGATTTGCCTCCTGAAGTAACGAGAGGGATATAAAGAAATACCATCATAAAAGAGTTTAGTAGATAATGAGTATTTTAATAGCAACAGGAGGGAGAATGAAAGAGCCTAATTACAGTATATGCAGGAAATGCATATTTTAATGTGCTGTAGAAAGATGTGTGGGCAGGGAGCTATTTCAGCTGAACTTTTGCAGTGTGATGTTTCCCCAGTCAGGGGCCTCCTGTTAGCTACCAAGTACCTGCAATCAAACACAGGAAATAATCAATCCAAGAAATTCTAGATATTTAGAAGTAGAAAATAATACCTTGAAGACATGCAATCCCAGACCGTAGCTCGGTTTCTGAACTGATTTGACACATCTGGGACAAACATAGTTTGACCACTGTCAAATCTAGGAGTTATATTTGCTTAGATTTCATAGGTGAGACTGAAGAAAGAAGAAAGCCGCTGAGTGGACCTTTTGAGATGAATCTGGCATTTATATATCTCATTTTCATAGTGCTCACCCATTTCAAAGAAATCTGGCTTTTATTTTTAGAAGAGAAGTCAACATGAAAGCCATGACACTTTGGGAGCCATCCAGAGCCATTTTATAGCTGCAGAGAAGTGACAAGAAAGGACAGGGACAAGAACTGATCAAACATGAGATTTATGTGCATGGGTAATGTGTTCTGGGTTCCTGGAAAAGTTGGATGTGTAGCTAATGTTGTGTCCAGGCAGATCTCACTGGCATCTCACTTGCTCAGGAGATATGCGCAGGTGTCACTGTCCTTGGCAGCTCTTGATTTTGGCTGCTCCTTGACAAGAACACTGTAAAGCCAATGACACTCACCTAGTGCACAGAGATCAGCAAGGGAAGCAAAATATATGAATGGCCATGAAAGTAGTCTGTGAGTGGCTTTCCACCCAGAATCCTGATTCAGTCCTTCTGTGAGAGCATGTCTCGAGAAATGCTGGAGAACTCGATTTGCCATGCTAGCAGGTGACAAAGTAAACTTCTCTGAGACCAGAACATCACATCAGATAGAATACTGACCTCTCTCTACTGAAACAGCATCTTTCACAGCTCTTAGCTTTCTGTCCTTACAGTTACAAAATTTCACAATCTAAGTAAATTTCTGAGGAGGTCACAATGCAGAAATAAAAGCCCCTTAAACTGAATTAGACAAGAGCTAAGACAAACAGCCATTGAAACAGAATATTGCTTTAAGTATTTTCTATTCAACAAAAAAAAAGAAAAAATCAGGGGCTGATTTTGATTTATGCTTTACTACTTTGTGTATGTATAACTCCTTTGTTTATGTATCCAGTTTTTTTTTTCCCCTAGAAAAATCAGCATCAAAGTCATGCCTAGAGGACATGCATAAAATTTAAAACCAAGGCAGACAAGAATAAACAAAATCCATGTGTATCTGTGTCAGTCACTTGCAGGATGCTCAGGAGATATTTGCTGTAACTATTTTCTCAGAAGCAGAATGGGGTTTATCCAAAAAGTGGCTAAAGAATATCGCCCTTTATAGAGCATTCGGCAAATGAGTAAGCTGGTATGAGGTCGGCCGTTCTTGGGAACCTCAGCCCTTACCTCTTGAGGCATTCCTCCAAGAGGAAACAACAGTTACTTTGAGTGCATTTCTGGCTGGGGTCAGTGTGCCGGTCCATTCTAGAACTTCTGGAAGCTGGGCTGCGTTTGGAAGCCCTGGCTGCAATGGGGCTCTGCTGCTGGCAAGGAGGACCTTGATGCCTGGCACCCCTCCAAGCTGGGTTATTTAAAGTCAATGCTGTTCCTTTTCTCCAGGTAGTGCTTTCACATGAGACAGGAGGTGGGGAGACAATTTCATGCCTGTGTCTTTGGATCAAAATATCACCTTAATATAGATCTGCTCAAAACTGTTCGCTACCAAAATGCCTAGAGCGTAATAGGCCAATAAATTTATTTGCACAGATAGAAATCTCTGCAGAGAATAGAGATTGGACCCACAGAATTTATTTTGGATTATTGTATAAAAAGGTTAACGACAAAAATTCTTTTGTATCCGTATGTAATGGCTTTTAACCTAAGTTTACTTTGCTTTTTAGTGTTGAAACATTTGACTGTCTTCAGGGATAATTATTCTTAAGTAAGTAATAAATAATCTGCAACTCATTGACCAAGAAATGAGTGCTGTTTTGTAGCGAAATCCTTAAAGAGCTCCTGCAGTCACAAAGAAGAAGTTGTGTTGCCCTGAATGAGGGTTAGCATATAGTTATGGTCTGTAAGCCATGTGAAGTAACACTCAGTCGTTCCTCAAACACAGCTTAGAAAGTTACTGTTCTGCTGTTGTCAGGCTTAATTCTGCACTTCACTAGGCCAGTTTTATGCATCTCAGCATGACCTCACTGTAAAGGTGGAGAGTCAAAGAAATTTAAGACAAGTTCTACCAGATTAGACTAAAGGTCCATCCATAACAGTGTCCTACCTGTGATAGCTTCCAGCAGCAGATGCACAGAGAAAAGGTAGACATCTAGTAGAAAATCTATAGTGATATTTACTTCTCATATGTTGCCATCTTCCAGCAACCAACAAACTGGTACTTTTCCAGAAAGAAGATGTAGTTTTGTATAAACAGTTTTACTTCTGCTGGAGGCATTTCATCACTTTTTGCACCTATGAAGCTTCAAGCATCCAAAATCCATACTATGAAGTCTTATGGCATCCACATTGAAATGTCACTGCCAATGAATGAATGATGAATTCTGTCTTCTAAAAATATGATAAGGATGTAACACATAGGAAAGCGATAACATATCTCAAAAATCAACATTATACTTGATCCAAACCCCCTAAATTATATCCTTAAACAACTTTCTTGAACTAGAGGTGCCTCTTGCCTTTTTTCCAAGTAAAGGGAAAAGGTAAGTAACTTGTAATACTTGCAAATTTAAATGAGATGTGACAAAGGAGATCTGGACATATTGATGATGCATGTAACTTTGGGAGATGGGGTAGTAAGCCACTGGAACCCTTCCTGCAGGCTCCAAAGAGGTGGCTACTCCTACATCAGGTTGCCAACAACAAATATTTCAGGACACGTTCAGTTCTGGGACTTCCTGTGCTATTCTATTGTCTCCAATGGGACAGACACACTTCTGGACACTTGTAGCTAGAAGTCCTAACCTATTCACAAGGAAAGAGTGGAGGGCTTGAAGATATCACCGTGGAAGGTGCTAAACTGGATGTATAAAGCTCAAGAATCTACAAAGAACCCCAGAGCCTTCCAATCTCATTCCCACCATCTGCATAGTCATGTCTCAGAGGCTGGTGGCTACACCAAAGGGTAGTGGAAGATATTCAACTGTTGAGTTTCACATACTGTCCTGCATAGATAGTTGCTGATTCGCCCACAGCAAAAGCAGCAATTGGATTCCGAGTCTAGGGGCTGCCCTCAGCAGAGACACAGACTGTATTTCAGATAACTCTCTGTGGAGCACTGCAAGTTTTATAGACATTTAGGATCTTTATAACTTCCACTTTGTGACTTCCAGCTGAAAGTCGCATCTGGAGGATGTCTTTTCTCCCCATACATCTTCCTGTTGATCACTTGATATTAGATATTTGATAAGCAAATATGGATTGACACAATCCTAAGAAAAGACTGTACATCAACATATTGTAAGTACACTATTATGATGGCAAGTGCAGAAAGAGGAACCAGTAAAAAAGTGTGAGGAAATCAGATAATAAGAATACAACCCAGATTTAAAGAGCAGGCAATCATAAATCACTCAGTTTAATCAGATGTCTACAAGAAGAAATACTTGGATGACGGACTTGGATATGATTGTCTGCAAAGCTGCCTTTGTAGCGTGACTAATAGCAATGCATGTCAAGTATTACTGTGCTGTACAAGTGCATGCTTGCTTGCACTGGAAAGGTGACTAAAACCACCAGGCATTTTTTCCCTATGACCCAAGCTGGACAAGGGAACAAGTTTTTGGATTTGGAAGTGATGTGTTTTTACACACTTTTTTCCTCCTTCCAAGGTAAAGGGAAGACAAACCTCATCAGATTAAGAAAGCAAACTGTATAGTGGATGTGATATCAAGAAAAAGAACGTTTCATCTCACACAAAGAACAGAAGCAGTTCTGTATAAGTGTTAAATACAGTGTTAGGATAGCTGTTTAATCAGGGAAATTAACAGCAGACTTCAATGATTGAAGGGGCATGTATTCCACATTCACCTACAAAGCCCGAGTGACACACAGCACTTGGCTGCATGTAAAGCAAGCTGGTGTGAAATGCAGAAATGTGGAGGGAGAAGATTGTAATGCTCTCCTTTAAGCTTGCCTTGGATATGCGGCTAAACACACTTCAGGTTTTATTGTCTCGATTTGCATCACAATTGAAATAATATTACAAAGGGTGAATTCAGAAAAGTACAAACCAGATTATTTTTGTCTTGTCTTACTCTAACCTTGCTTTGGAGAGTCAGCTGGATGGATTCTGGCTGTCCTGTCTGGCCTCCTAAGAGAGGTGGGACTTTGATGAGGCAAGTCAGTCCCTCAGATCTGTTTCCTGCACTGACCCAAAGCCTTGGATTTTGTAGTGAAAATTAGCAAGCTTCAGGATAAATTGCATTAGTACCTTTGCAGAATCGGCACTCCATATACATACAGTGCATTTGGGCCTTATTTTATATCTCCAAAGTGCTTAATTTTTTCATCTTGATTATGTAACACGTAAGATAGGTGTACGACAGTGTACAAGGCAAAAGGTATAAGACACATACATACCTGTCAGTAGGCACATTTGAGAACAGAATTAATTCATAGTGTTTTTAACAGAATGCTAAGGAGAGAGAGTAAACCTTTTCTTTTTTACTTCTTTGTACTTGTTTAAAGATTTTACTGAGTTTTTCAGCAAGTAGGTTTTTCTGTGTTTGCAATATATGAGGTTTTACCTGGTTTAAGAGAAAATAATTCCAGTATATTTTTGGATTATCATCTTTAATGGTCCTCAGGATGAGTTTTGGGTTGTACCCATATAAATACTTTCAGACAAAACCTATGCATCAGTTGCTTTGTTTTGTTGAAGTGATTCTGCACAAGTGTCGGGGGAACATTTTATTTTTGGTCACTCTCGAAAGGAGATGTATATCTCTTAATCTCCATGCCCTCCTCCTGCATTATCAGGAAGATACTGCATTATTTTCCCTAGCACTAACAAGCCCTGCCTCCCACTGGTAACACTGATTTGCCTGGAAGAGAAGAGAGGGCGCTCCGCGTGATAACACAGCATTAGGCCCTCTGTTTAACAGCTCTGATAAATGAACCTATACTTGATTATGTATTAAAACCCCTCAGTCTTGTACAGGGTTTCCAAATCCTCCATAACCTCTTCAGTAGGCATAATGGCAATCACCGTGTTTAAAGGTCGTGGCTAGGTGCTTAATTTAAAGCTCTTATAATAATGCAATTTAAATCTGGAAAATGCCATAGTATTGCTCTCTGAGGACTCCTGTCAGACAGAAGACACGTACTGCTTGTTCACAGCTTTAATTTATTTATTCCTTTGAATAACATCTATGTCATTATCTTTTTAACTTAGTAATGTTTCCACTTACCAGGTGGTAGGCAGACTTTCATAGTGGCAGTAAATTTCAAATTAGAAACATTAGCTGCATTTTAAGTTTTGCCGAGGAAAAAAGTTGAGATTTTTTAAGCAGAAGTGGATAATACACGTGCTGTGTAGCTAAATAATTAAAGCAGTTTGATTACCGCAAGATTTTGTCTTGCTTTAAAAAAGAGTTTCACATCAAATGAAGCATGAAACCTGTATTAGGTTTGTGTGGCAAGGTTTTGGTACTGTGAGGGCTACCAAGGTGGCTCTGGGAGAAGCTGCTAGAAGCTTCTCTCATGTTTAGTAGAGCCCATGCCAGCAAGCTCCAAGATGGACCCACCACTTTCCAAGGCTCAGTCCATCAGCAATGGTTGTAGTGCCTCTGGGATTACATATTTAAGAAGTGAGAAAAAAAACCTGTGCAACAGCAACTGCAACCCAAGAGACAACTGAGAATATGGGACACCACTGCAGATACCAAGGTCAGTGAAGGAGGAGGAGGTGCTCCAGGCACTAAAGTAGTCCGTGGAGGTTAACAGTGGGGCAGATATCTACCTGCAGCCTTTGGAGGACCCGAGAGTGGAGCAAACCCCATTTCCTCTTCTTCTGTGCCACTTGATGGGGAGAGGGAAAAACATTTGGAGTGAACTTGAACCCAAGAAGAAGGAAGGGGTGGGGGAAAGGTTTTTTAAGATTTAGTTTATATTTTCTCATTATCCTGTTCTGATTTGATTGGTAACAATTTAAATTGGTTTCCCCCAGGATGAGTCTGTTTTGCTTGTGATGGTAATTGGTGAATGATCTGTCTGTCCTATATCTACCAGTAGGTCTTTTGTTGTATTTTCTCTTCCTGTGCAGCTGAGGAAGTGGGAGTGACAAAAGTGGCTTCAGTGGGCACCTGACATCCAGGTCAGGGTTAACCCACAATAAACCTGCAGTAAATAGATTTGCAATGTGTAGTTTATTTTGATAGCAGAAGCAGCAGCTAAATAAAGCTCAAGAGGTAGTTTAGTGATTTAAGCACCGTGTTTGAAACACCTAGACTCTCTGGAACTGCTGGCTTAAATATTGGCAGGGTTGACTCAGCCCTTCAACTCTATTAGGCAGACACCAAGTTGCATGCTTCAACCATGCAGAGAGGTGAGACTTTATGAACCAAGGCCCTGGCTCCTATGCACAAAACTTGCATCACTTGTTCTGTTCTTAGTGCCACCAGTGTTAATTGCTTTTCTCCTCAGGGCTACAAAGCTTTCTTGGTGCTGAAGGCTGCCAGACTCAGCTCTACAGCAGTCTGCAGGCTGGCAGGGAGGTACTCAGCCAGCTTCAATCTTCCTGAGATACTTGCAAGACTGGAAACTCTGGACAACAGGAAACAAAACTGGTCTTTCACCCAAACTTACCCTTCATGCGACCAGTTTATTAACTGGGTCACAGTGATGTACAACCTCAGTGGGGCAGTGAGGGGCTCCCAGAGCAGGAGAAGTGTGAGGCCAACGCCACAGAGCGTCTCTGTGCCTCCACACGGCTTCTGCATGTTTCTTGCCCACATGGGGAAGGTTTCCTTCTCCCACAGCAGTCACAGACTTGAGCTGGCTGTGTGCATCTGAGAAAAGTTGAAAGTAGGGTAGAAAACTGCTTGGAATCACCGGATGCAGTGAAGCCCAGTGCATAGGGTTAATCAGAGCTAGCTGGCTTGTCTGTGAGATCCTAACAAATATCTCTGTCCCATGTTATCATTCGCCTTAAACGAGAACAGCTGTCCACAGGTGATTTGGACACTGTATAACAGTCAGGCACAAATTTCTGAGGTGTTTAGGGAAAACCAGAAGAGTTTGGCACATGCCAGGGACATATGCCATTTTATCTTGTAAAGGGCTTGAGTTTTTCCACAGAGAACTTACCTTTCCTACCTCTCTAATGCATGACATGGAAAAGGGAAGAAAAACATCAATAAATACATTTACAGCTAATTTATAACAGCGAGGAACATTGGGCATAAAAATGCTGAATTTCTGTAAAGTTTAAGTCAGATGTGACTGCCATTAAATCTATTTTCATTGCATTAATATATGCTGGAGCAGGAGCCAGGTGGCTTTTCATGGGCTTTCAGAAACCTGCCCACTGCAACAGAGCAAAGTGGTGAGTTACAGTACAGCATGAGGGGAGAAAAAGAATAACTAGAGCTCGTGCAGAACTGCCAGACCACCCCCACAGCTTCAGCAGACAGTGTTGTTTAAAAGTAGATCATTGCATAAAATTCAGAGTAACCAAATTGCTCTGGAGGGCCTTGGAGAGCAGTGATGAGCCTGATTCAGTGCCGTATCATGACCTTTGTTATTCTTTTGTGTCCTATGGTGGTGTCTTTTTGGCTTAAAACCAGTGTAACCATGCAAAAACTCAGATCCCATCTTATTCTCATCAAAAGTAAATATTGTTTAAAGGTATCCTTATTTTACTGTGCTAGAATCTTCATACAACATCTAGCGCCTGACCTGAAGTCCAGTGAAATCTGCCTGTCTTCCCATTGACTCTGTGGACTTTGGATTACACTCCTAAATTGCAGAATACTGCATGAATAATAACAGAGAACCAGGCACATAAAAAACTATCTTTCAAGTAAGTATGTGTTCCCATTTAAATCCCTGAACACAAATTACAGGGGTTTTAAAGACTGGTTTTCTTAAAAGCCAGGAACAAAGTATTTATATTAGTTACACCAAAATGAAAAGCTGCACCAAAAAGCTAAGAGAAGAAAGCTACACTAGTAATATGAAACTAAAAATAAAAATGACTGTTGTTTTTAAAAGCTAATATCTGCCTTAAGCATTCTATCTGATTTATATAGAAATAAAACCATGACATATTTCAGCATTAAAGCAACAACTTTGGATGAAATATATAATAATCATAACACAAAAAATAAGGAAATAGAGATCTCTAGCTGTACTCAGATGAGAAGGTGTGGTACAGAGAATAAGAAATCATTTGGTTCTCACTGATTATAGCTCTTTGTATCAAAATACTTGAGGCTGAAATTAGTGCAATCCACAAGAGCAGGTGTTTTGAATTTTAATCTAAGATATAATTAGAGTCTGTAAAAAAAACTATGTGATGCAGTAATTGAAAGGGCTAATCATGAGATGCTTTATTTTAAAAAATATTTTAAAATAGATCTACAAGCCGTAAAAAAATCATACTCCACAAATCTTTATTTTGACTACATATAAAGCTGCAATCCATTACGACTTTGATTTGAAAGACTTAAACAATTCACTTGTATCTTTAAAAGTGATATGTAATTATCAAATTCTTTATCTTGCATTTCATGTTGTTTATATAAACATTGTTAAAATCTCTAATGCTTGCACAATCACTCTGTGGGAATAATTGTCAAGGCCAAATATTAGTTTAAATGCCACCTGGATGAAAGGATTGTATATAGAATGAGCTGAAAAGTTTTCTTTCTATTGTTGCTTATTGTTTGCAAATGATATTTCTTTGGACTTCAGTGTTTACAGTGAGAGAATGCCAAATTCAGCAACTCTTCCTGTTCATAAAGAAGACCAGTATGCAGTCCTATGGTTTTTTTCTGTCACTGCTTTATAGTCAAGGTTGATAACCAAAGGAACTTATGCTGGTTAAAAAGTCATTTGATGGCTCCCATCTTCTTAGCTATTACATCTCATTTTGAGCTAAAATGGCAATGCAATCAAGCAAGACAGGAATGAATCAATTAGATTGTGATCTCAGTCAAATAAATGCTTAACTTTTTAGTGTGCAAACTGTGATGACCTTAAAGAATCTGCATGGCATTGATCATGCTAGTCCTCCAAATTTCTGCCAGCTGGTGCAGTGCAATTCAAATTAAGCCATCTGAAATAAGGCATCTGAAAGGACTAATTGCTAAAAAATGCCAGCTGATATAACTGTGATGCTCTGTTCTCTCTTTACCCTGGGAGCCAGAAAAATTAATGTGGAGCACAACTCTCTGTGGGCACAGCATTCTTTTGGATTGTATGCCATAAGACTCTTACATTGACGCTATTTTCTCCTGCTGAAGAGGCATAAATAAGAACGAAACCCACTGTCATCTAATAAAGAGCAAAATCCATACCTCATAATATGCATCTATTACTAAAACATTAATAGTGTTATCATAGAATCACAGAATGGTTTGGGTTGGAAGGAACATTAAATATCATCTAGTTCAAACTGCCCTGCCATAGGCAGGGACACTTTCCACTAGATCAGGTTGCTCATAGCCTCATCCAACCTAGTCTAGAATACCTCTGAACTGGGCATCCAGACTTCTCTGGGCAACCTGTGCCACCACCTCATCACTCTCACAGCAAAAAAATTTCTTTGTAATATCTAAACTATATCTATCCTCTTTCAGCTTAAAACCATTGCCTGTCATCCTATCATTACACTCCCTGAGAAAGAGCTCCTCCCCAGCTTTCCTGTAGGCCCCCTTTTAAGTACTGGAAGGCTGTTCTAAGGTCTCACTAAAGTCTTCTTTTTTCCAGGCTGAACAACCCCAACTCTCTCAGCCTGTCCTCATATGGGAGGTACTCCAGCCCTCTGATCGTCTTCGTGATCCTCCTCTGGACTTGCTGTAACTGATCCACGTCTTTCCTGTGCTGAGAAGTCCAGAACTGAATGCGGTACTCCAGGTGAGGTCTCACAAGAGCAGAGTAGAGGGGCAGAATCACTTCCCTCGACCTGATGGTCACATTTCTCTATATACAGCCCAGGATACGTTTGGCTTTCTGGGCTGCAAGTGCATGCTGCCAGCTCATGTTGAGCTTCTCATCAACCAGCACATCAAGTCTTTCTCTTCATTCTCTGCCCTCAATCCATTCTCTGCCCAACCTGTAACTGTACTTGGGATTGTCCCTACCCAGGTGCAGGACCAAATATTATCAAACCAGAATACTTGAGAAAGCCTCTCTTTTCTGTAATCATGTTTTTTAAAGTCAGATATTTGCCACGAAGTTTGTAATACATTAAACAGTTATCTCCCAGACAGTCTGAATGCCAGACAAATATGTATTTTATTAGCGCAGTGAAATGTTTCTCTTTACCTGCAGTTCAGGTGACAACTTGCCTTCAGGCCTTCAAGACTGAGATAATGCCAGCGTTCCTCAGATCCATTGCCAGTATATCTCGTGGTGGAGCGAGGTCTGAGGGCCCACGGGTCTGGTAATTAAGGTAACATCAATCTTGCTGCAGGGTCTCTGCCAGCAGCCTTACAATGGAACCAGACGGCTCAATCTTCGCAAGGCTTTCCCTCCGCTGGAGCATGCTGGAAGGGTTTCTTGCCTGTTCAAAGAGAAAAACCTTTCATTCTGAAGGTGTTTTTAATTCATTCGAAAGTGCAGATGTTGTTTATACATAGTGTTAGAGGGGGAAATATTTTTTTTTTCATGCTTTAAACTTATTATTGAGGGGGAAAACAAACCCTGGGCAAGGTTCAAGTTTGCTAAGTGCCAAATTCTTCAAACTTTGTAATTTAAATCATCATCCTGCATACATATTGGAAAACCAGATGCTTTGTATCCTTTTTATCTCCTGTTCTATCTGTCAGGCACAAAGGTTTCTGTGTGTCAGAGAAAGTAAGTGCTGTTTCTCAGCATGGCACTGCAGAGAGAAAGTCAGAGAGATGTTTTCATTAGGCTCCCCTTCCCTTGCTCTCACAGCATTTTCATTTTTGAGCTTTGAGCAAAACTCGTAATAGGAATGCTTTCTATTTTTAGCCTTGAAGGCTTGTTTCTGCTATGACAGTTAGTATTTACCCATGAGAAATGTGTTAAATGAAATCTTGGTTACTTCAATAGACTTCTTTATCTGATTAATTGCTGAGTGCAGTAGATTTCACTGAGATACATGTGTGTTTGTATACTCCATAGAATTTTTTTCTTCTTTCATAGTATTCTTTCAATACTAATCACTAACTCTGACTCAGACTCAAGGTATCTGCTGTAATTGTTATCTTACAGATCTCCATCTTCATAAACTTAAAGCTTAACTCAGACCAAAGACGGCAAAACCAAAAAATTGTTGCCTCAATATTGGTATAAAATTATATGTAGTTGATTGGAATGGCCTGCCAAATCTTACTTTTCAAAAGATAAATGCTAATAAGTACAAAATAAAAAAAAAATAAAGCTTGCTATAGTTTTTAACTACGTGAAGACATACTACCTTCTGCATAGAAGCCATGCTTCAAAGAAACAGTGCAGGACTGTGCTTAATGAATGAGTTTTCAGTCTTGCGTTTACGCATCATGATTCCACGAAGAGCTCTGTCCTCTTGCATTCTCAAATCCCTGATCTGAGTAGTAAATTGCTGATTTCCTCAGAGTGTTTTCTAATGCTCATAAAATAATACCTGAGCAATTCATAAGCAATCTCTAACCTCTGCCTATGAATTGTGTTGGCATTATTTGCTCTGTTTTATAGATGTAATGTTTAAATGTAATATTTTGAGAAGTTCCAAATAATAATTTTGGGTGCTGAGCAGAAAATCTCTGATTTTTTTTGAGCATATGTCTGCTGAAGGCAAAATTTCTAGTGACTGCAGCAGCAGTTGCAGTCTCAGAATAATTCTGGTATGAAGGCACCATCTGATCCACCCCCCTGCTCAAAGGAGCTGGGCCAATTTTGAAGTTGTACCCAACTCCGAAATCGGATCAGGTCTTCCAGGGTCATATCTATTCCAATCTGAAATATCTCTGAGGACTGAAATTTCAAACCCACATAAGTACTTAATAATTCTGCAAATCAGGACCCAGAAGCCCAAAACCAAAGCACCCGAAAAAGTAATTCTGCAAGTTGCTGCCACAGAGAGAGCATGGCTAGCCTTGCAAAGACAACCTTCTGTGTCTTTCTGAGCACTGGAATCGTTATAGTCTTGTGCTGCTGGCAGGTGATGTGTGGTGAAGTCTCCTTTTGGCTCATTTCTTTATGCACAGCCTCCCCCCCAACACTGTAGCAGCTCAGTTTCTCATAAGCAGAAAACTGCACATATCTGCATTTAGTCCAGTGCCCGGAAAGAAACGAGTCTCTGCTGCTGCTTAAGGGTTCTTAGCAAGTCCTTGGTGTCTTTGAACGCTTGTAGACTGTACAGCCTTGCACTTATACCCTGTAATGGAGAATGAGCTGTTTGTGGGTGACAAAGAACAGCTGAGCTGCTGCTCTAACAGCAGGCTGCAGTCCTGAACTCTTTTGTTCCTTTCTGCAGGAGCGATGCCATCCACATCTGAGGAAAAATGCTGGAGAATATTATAAGAGCTACTGTGATCTTGAAATAAGTCATGACCTTGTACTGATAGTTTCCCTACATTTCTTCGTGTGTTCATTTGTTCTGTTCGGAATCGGGGAGGAAGGAGGAGAGAAGAAAGCTGGGGAAGAAAAGGAAGGGTAGCATAGATTGTGATAAGCTAAATCACAGTTCTCTGTGTGTTTTCAAAGTGTACTTAATTGCAACATATGAATAAACACACAATATTTCAAGTATTTTGGACTTCGTTTTCTGTGGTCAATATATGGAAAAGCAAATATGCCAGCCACGGCTGCATGAGGTGGCTGAGGAGCTGCATGATGGCCATGAACCGTGCTGTTGGACCAGTTTCTCAGGGGTTATCTTCTCTGAGAGGACATGGCTGCATCCTGCCAGAGAGTGACTGAACACAAGGCTCAAGGTGGAGCTGTATGCTCCAAGGAGTGGGCTTTGAGTGTATAGTCTCTCATGGCAACATTTCTCCAGCCACAGGAGTGTCCTGCGGCTTCTCTCTTTATCTGTGATGTCCCAAGTTGGGTGCTGCTGGGTTTGTCAGGGTGGACAGGAGGCCAAGTGCAGCGCTTCTGGTTCAAGTAGGAAACACTGTTGGAAACACTGCACTCAGGGAGGGAAATTTGGCAGGTCTGAGACACCAAGGGGAAGTTAGCAGAGCTACCTGTGTATTTTGTCTTAGCAAAAGACTCCAGCTCTGGAGACCTTCTAGGGTGTTTTGTAAAAAGAATAGTGTAGGAATGCTTGTTGTGCTGGCCTGTGCCATGGTGGGTCCTCAGGTGCCATGGTGTTTCCAGGGCGTTGGGGGTGTGGGTGTGTTTGTGTGCTAGTAGGGACTAAACTGCACTGGCAGCAGGAGGCATCTCCTGGCAGCCGGAGGCATCTCCTGGCAGCCCTGTGTCCTCTCCTGCACTAACATGAGGTTGAATTTCCCCTCTTAATGTCAGTGGGAGCCTGTGACATACGAAGAGTGGAAGATACCAACATTAACCATTATAAGGCTATTCTAAGCAAAGAAAGGCAAAGAATAAAAAAGTCAGGTACCACTGATTCACAGAAGAAAGTCAAGAGTGTTATGCATAAAGTAACCACTCAGCAAAAATTTTGTGGGTTATTTTATTTAATTTTAATATAACATTTTTTTAAAAAATTCCAAACATTGAGATTTCTGTTGGAGGAAAGCAGACCTAATACAGAAGGGTGTGCTACCCACAGCAGTCCAAGAGCACGCAAGAGATTTGTAAAAGTAATACTCCAGGAAACTTAGTCCAAAAGCATGTTCCAGCAAATTATTGCACTGAAATTAATCGCAAAGGAAAGCTACAGGAGCCAGCTAGCACTTTAACTCTAGCATAAACTGGCATTGCTTTTCTGGAATGACTAGAGCTGTGCTGATTTATACCAGCTGATGATCTGATCCACAAACATTTTCTTTTTCCAACTTTAATTATTTCCCAGAATGTAAGGGTCTCTATGTCTATCTCTGTTCATTTAACATTTCCAGATGCTAGTCTGGAAGTATGCTTATAGCAACCATTAAATTGGTCAGTTTGGATGGAGTACAGGCTTTCTGACATCTTCATTGGATACTTTTACTTCAGCTTATGAATGTGCTGGTTGATTATGAGAATCTTTTCTTTTCTTTCTTGGTATCGAAATTCTCAGTGAACTTAAGTGAAAAAGTCCTCTATGAGGGCAGGCTATTTTAATGGTAGTTACATGTGTACATTGAATGTATTTGTACGTGGAGGTGGGTCCGTATATTTTGATTTGTATTCCCATGTAAAAAATAGCCCCTGTTTATGAGCTACCAAAACCTTTGATTTCAAACAATTTAAAGTGGCATTTCTCAAGTCCTGTCTTTATGAATACAACCTCTGAGTCTTTTTCACTGCACCTGTACAAACAGAAACAGAGAGAAAACACGTGAGTGTGAAAAGGGCCTTCAGCTTCTCCCACCTACTTAATGAAACCTCCTTGGTTTTTTGCAAGCAAATGGATGACAATAAATTATGTGAGATGTTTTCTCAACAGCAGGAGGAGTGACATGAGTGTCCTCATTTGATGCTCTGGGGGATAAGACCTATAAAAAGCCTTTCGGGGATATGAAGCCTTGCAGAGAATGAGGCAGTTCAGCAAGCTCCATAGTATAAAACAAAATGTGCTGTTCTTGTCATGTGTCTGATCTGGTTTGTCACGACAAAGAGTTTGCTCAAATTTGTGTAGCTCAGCTAGAGGAACACATATTTATACCTACTCAGATGCTGGATAGAAATCTCTGCATTACCATCAGAGTTAGAAGTATTACCAGTAATTGTGCTACTGTTGGAGTCTTTTATCCCAGATAGCTGACAGTGTTTTTCACCAAATGAACTTTAAACCAGATACAGTTCACTCAATTAGATGCAGTTTGGAATACTACTTTGGACACTGAAGAAGTACTCGCTGTACCGGTAACCTTGGATCAAGAGAACTTGGCTTGATTAATTTTAAATTAAATGTAAAGATAAAAACAGGTAGTTCTACTTGAAAGCAAACCTACCATTTGCAGTTTTAAAAATGCACTTCATTGAACTAGGAAACTCATGGATTTGAATGGAAAAGAGCTGGAGTTTCTGAATAACAAAGGTACAACATTTCTCTGGGGCCTCTACTGAAATCAAGGGAAGGGATCTAGACCTAGCTGGATGATTACCCAGCTCAAAAATAACCTATTCAGAATGAGTAGACATCCTATGAAGAATGGAAAAAGAGAGTAATGTTCAGCTAACGCGATTAAGTCTCAGAGGTCAGGAAGTGCATGAATAAAATAAGAATTGCCAAAAGACAAACTAAGTTGGATTTTTCAAACACAGCTAAATCAAACAGAGACTGTTTTAGCCACACAAACAAAAATATGATTTATAGAAACTGCACAGCAATGATGTTGATGAAGTTAAGGATAATACAGATATGGTCCCAAGATGAATACTTTGGCTCAGTTTTCAACAGGAATGATGATTTTAAACAAGGCTGCGTTACTAATGGGAATATGAGAATGGAAATGGGATTAACCACATCTAAGGTGGACACCAGACTCTAAAGAGATTAATGTGATTGAGTCAGCTTGCAGTGGAGACACATCCTAGAACTATGAAAGAACGAGTTTAAGAAACTGTGAGTCTGCTAACAAAGATTTTATATATGTTTATCTGAGATTGTTGTTTTTACTTGAAAAATCAAGCATTGGATCTAACTTGGGTAAAGAGGAAAAGCCTGGACAGTCACTGATCTGGCTTCAAGAATATGTGAAATTTCAGAATATGAGTTAGAGAAAAAACATATAAGGACGAGAAGATTGAAGTGAAATGAAATGTCGCTCACTTTAGCAAAAGTAGATTATGTCTGAATAACCTGACAAATTATTTTTATTAGTAGGAGAACGAGATGCCACTCAGTTACCAGGAAAGCTTTTGAAACAATACTGCATAGGATATTGATCATTAAGCTGGAGAAAATTTGTATTAGCAGAAGAATTGTGAGTTGGAAAAAACCGAAAGATCATATTGAAAGGAAAAATACCAAACTGAAAGGAAGTTACTTAGTGGAGTTCTTCCAAGATGTGTCTAGGGACTGATCCTATTTAACATTTTTAACAACTTTGGCAGAAAAAGTAGTGCTCTGCTCAAGAAATTTTCTGATAATGCAGTATGTAGTGTGAATAAGGAGGAGGACAGCATACAGGAAGAATTGGATAAGCTTCAGGACTGGGAAAATATAAAGGGGATGAATCTGAGTAACCCAAAAGGTGAGGTCAGGCATTTTTGGACTTATAATGTTTCCCCAAGCAGGAAGCTTTGAAAAAAGACTTGGGAATGGACTATTTGATCACCAGATGACACAATCTGTGATGTGCCTGTGGAGAATAGAGATGTGGTTCTCTAAAGTATCAAATGGGGAACCTCCAGATAAGCACCAATGCCATTCTGTGACACAAATTACTTCAACTAGAAATTAGGAGGTTTCTATGCCTCCAAAAAAGCCATATGCTTCTGGAACAGTCATCCATCAACCCAAATATGCTGTTAAGACAGACCCTTATCTGTTAATGAAAACTGGTACGGTGAGGCATTTGGGGGAGACTGGAGACAGCAGCCCAAGAGAGCTCATCTGAATCTGACTTCCCAAGAGAGCTCATCTGAATCTTGATAGCTCGTGCAGAGCTTGAGGTATCACCTAAAGGCTGTCTGGAGCTTGAATTCCACTTTTGATTAAAAAGTAAGCCCAAATTTATAAGAAATATCTGTAGCTGTTAATCACTTGACTGGTTTAATCCCCGAATACATATTTTTCTCTGCAGTAGCAAATGATCCTGGTTAATAATATATTTCCTTATCACCTCCTGTAACAAATCCTGTTACTTAGTGACTTTCTTGATTTTCAGGCAACTTTGACAGCGCGTCTGGCTGCAGTTAGTAAATTTTATTATTAAACCGCATTTTTTCCTTCTGTAGGTAATTTTCACACATCTCCCCCAAAACATGCTGAATAGATTCAATGGAATCTTAATCCCAACAGTTCTTATGTACTACTACCAAAATATTAGACATACTTTCAGTAGCTGGGCTTTCCAAATGCTTACTACCATTTTTGCTCTGAGGGTCCTCTGCTGCTCCAACCACAGACTGGTGAAGGTTAATGGGAAAGGTGTGTGCCTCGTCACCTTGGGAGAGTCTTGTTTGCCTCAGTTTTGAATTCTGCTACACTGATTTCTCTGCAGTTAATAATAAAGACAAAAGTGTCTTCATTTGATAAGAAATTTATTTTGCTATGATAAAGTGCTCAGTTTCTGCTGCGGTCCGCTTTAGTGTGTGTAGAACTGTTCCTTGGACCTATTAACTTATTATTTAGACACTGTGTGGGCACATTTCCAGTAGATGACTGGGTGTTCAGAATTTTTATTTGCTAAAGATTTCTTTGACCTTGGTGAAAACTGAAAGAGAGGAAATAGCATTCAAGGAGGCAGAACTTAAAATGAAAAACACATGAAATAGGAACTCCCCGAGGAACGGAGGAATGGAGCACTGGCCGAACTTCAGGGTGTTTGCTGTTCAGCAGCCTTGCCAGGACATATGCAGAGCAAGAGTTGAACTTTAAGTTCTCTGTGAGCAAAGAAAAAGTCCAAAACAAACTAAAAAGCTGAACAATGGAGGTTGCATCCCTGACAGGCAAACCTTTTCTTCTTTTAATACTGTAACAATTAATAAAATGTGGGTTATTTGGTGAGTTCGCTGTTGGAATCTGGGTCCACACATATCTTTCATTTTAAGATACCAAATTAAACTGCAATTGATTTCTATGGTCACCTTATTTTTTATGAGAGTGAGAGACTGCTTAGTGAAAGGCATGTATTTATGACTAACTAAAAGTGCAGAAAATTTGTCACAGTGGCCCACACCTGTTGCACCCATTGATTTATACATATACTTACTTACCATGTTTGCCTATGGGTAGCTTAAAATGACAGACCTGGTACATTTAGACTGCACAATGATTCCAAAAAATACTACCAGAAAAAACCTAGATTTTTTTTATATACCACAATTATTTAATAAGAGAAAAAAAGGAAATATTTTGCTGACTGAAACAATGAATGTGGTTCTGATTTGCTGCTAACATAATCTCATCCTTTTGAGACTCAAAACAATTTGAAGTCAGGAAAGAAAGGTGGTGGAGAAACCTTTTTAAGATCTCTGACAGAGCACTTGGAGTATACTTCTCACATTCCAGCAGTATATTTGTGACAGGGTACTGTGGATCAGTTGTCTGCTACTCACTCATGCTCCACAAAGGATCATCTGGAGAAGACAGTTTGGGAACTGCTGGTCTCGATCGTAAATTTTGTGTGTCTATGCTCTTGAAACAAAAACTTTGCCATTGTTTTAATAATTTTACCAGTTTTCTGTAAATAATATTAAATATGTCTTCCTCCACTGAATTAGTGAAGTGTTGCCTCCAGTGGTCCTAGCAGGCTCAAAAGTGTTCAGCCTTGGTTATTTTCTGTCTTGTGGGGAGGTAGGCTTTTGGGTCCTGTACTGATGATAATGTGTGAGGCAGAGGGTAGGGATGAGACAGAGACAGGACTGGTGAGCAGACACAGGGTGTGCTGCCTGACACTGCTGACAACATCCGGTCTAATATCAGGCCTTACTTACGGGAGAGCTGTAGCACCATTAATGCCCGTAATATATCCTTACATGATGCAACAGGAACAGATCCAATGTCGTTTCTTCGGGGTAGTGGAGTAGAATGAAGAAGATTCATCCCTATCTCCTGCCCCAGCTTCCCTTCCTCCAGATTGTGGATCCCAAGGAAACCCCCAAGAAAATTGCCCCATTCAGTGCCCGGAGATCCACCACCACCACCACACAAAGGCAGAAAGTCATTGCTAACACCATCTGCCTGAATTGATGGTTTTTGAGAGGTATAATACTACACATTGGTCATTTTAGAGAAGAAGAGTATAAAATAAAACTTCGCATGCAAGTAATAAAATAAGACAAACCAGAATAATATAGTCTTTCCCCCTTAAAAAAAAAAAAAAGTGACATCCTGTTGTAAGGATTTCCTTTTTTTCCTATGGATATCAAATAAACTGTCTTTTTACCAAGCTTTATGGGACTAAACAGACTTATAGACCATCCCTGATTGATTCAGGGTGTAATTTTATCTTGTATAACTCACATGATCTGTCCATTCTGCTTTTCTCATTTCCCTCTTCATTGCCTTCATGCCTGCTTCTCAGACTCACAAGGCTCTGGAGACTGGGGGTTCCTTTCCTTTTTCTGCAGTAGCAAACCTCCTATTTTCTGATTCTTCTGCCATCTTCCTACATGCAGGGTCACAGGGGGGGAAATGCTCAAGGTCTATGGCGATTTATTTAGTTCATTGTTAATGGGAAAAATATCTGTGAATCATTTATCTGGGTTCAGAAAATCACCTGTATACGACTTGCAGTTTCTTGTTGATATGATATGTGTATAACATTTAGGTCTTTTTGACAGTTACATCATGTTATTTTATTTATATATAACATCTGTAATGTAATACATAAAACAAGCTGTGGCATCTCACTTACCTCTATATTTACTGAATCTTAAAATACAAAGACCTGTATTTAAACAATTTTTACTTTTGTCAGCATAAAATTTAGGAAAAACCTGACATTTCTAGATATTAATACAAAAAATTTACACTTAGGTAAACATAAAGCAACACCTCTAAGTCTGTACCCACAGTAAAATCTCAGATGTAGTTAAATAAGTGAGAAGCAACACTTTTTTACCATAACTGACAGATTTAAATTAAGGAATATTGGATATCTTGTTTGACTGAGTGAAGCTGGAAGCCAGCTAGAACTTCCATTTGGATTATTTCTTTTGTGTCTCTTCAAAATATTCCTATTATTGAATATCATGTGTCTTGCTGTGTTTCTAAATTCATGCACATGTCCTGCTAAGAACATATGGAAAAGAGTAGATTGTTTAGAGTGAAATCTGGATGACACAATAAAACTTGAGAGAGAAACTTGAAAGATTAATACAGATCTAAAGCCTGAAACTATGCCTACTGTTAAGAACACAACACCATTTACTATAGTACGGATTTTTATGAGGCAGAAATAGGAAAATGTAAAACTCAGACTATTACAGAATATTGGGGTTTTGTATACAGATTTCTGGATGTGACAATTTAGAAATGACAATTCTTTAAATACTTCTTCATTTTCGTCAATTTTAAGAGTGCGGAGAGCCTGTGTAAGTTTCCAGTATAATCTTGATCCATTACCTTCTTTTTCTCTAGAGTTTGGTTTCTTCTCAACAGATGGACAATTACCTGTGCTCCCCCTTGCTAAGGCGGGTGAAAAATGCCGTGTGTACAGATTTGCTGCCAACAGCATTGTCAGGTAGTCTAATGAACACTGCAGCTATAAACATGGGATTAATAAGAGAGGTGTTGTTGCTTCCTGTTATCTTTATGCCTTGAAAGACATTTCTGGCTAGACCCTCAACTTATAGAAAATTTTGTATTTGAATATCTGATTTCCATAGAGATGTAGAGATGAACTCTAAAGGAAGTGGCCTTACCTCATCTCACTGTGTGTGGTTGTGCAGAGCCGGACTCTGGAGAGGGCTGGCATGGGCTCACCACTTAGCGTTCCTCAGACAGCCATACTCACTAAGGATGCCATCCTGTCAGTTGGGGTTACTGGCAGGCTCACTTCCAGAAATGCATAGCGAGCAAGCCCACCCTGGTACCGCTACATTTATACCTACCTTTAACCTGACACACTGTTCTCTCCCATGTCTGTTTTCTGTGATGATGTAGAAATATCACCAAGGGTTCCTCTCAACAAACCAGGGACATTTCCAAGCTATTCTGCAAGATCTTTACCAGTCCCCCTTTGTTTCTCTACAGAGAGAAGGCAATTGGTGAGACCAGTTTTAGACACTTCTCTTCACATACACTGGTTCACTATCGAGAAACTTCTGTTTCTCTCTGTGACTACCATGGAAACACGGGGCTAGAAGCTTTGTCCTGATAGAAACCACTTATCTAAATCTCAGATTCCTCAACTAGAAGAGATGAACTTAACCAGATTTTCCTAAAAGTGTAATATGTCTTGAAATTAATTAAAATGTGCACTTAAAAAGCTTTCAAATAGAGTATTTTTAAATGTTCTTACTCAGAGAGTTCACATGGTTCTGAGAGCATCTTGTGACTGCTGTCCTGACAGAGGACAATGGTAGCAATGGCACATACTAAGCAGCCAGTGGCTCGTTGCTGCCAAGAAGCAATTCAGGCAGTCTAAGCCCTGCTAGGAAAAGCAACGAGGAACTTCTAAGTGAAGTTCCTTCCTCAGCTGTAGGTAAAGCACGGCTTGGAGAATACGTGATGTGACTTCTTCCCTAACAGAGCTGAGGAAGCTGTCTGGGAAGGTGCTGTGTAGAGATCGTAGGGAGGTCAGGAGGGCACAGAAGAGGTAAGCATCAGTCTGCCAGGAGCTCGAGGATTAAGGGATTCAAGTTTGGGTGTGCAAAGTAAGGGGGAGAAGAAAGAGGCTTGAGCTATATGAGGCAATTTGGCAGTCTGAGTCCTCCTGTGTGAGGACTAGGAGAACATGGCAACATCCCACCCCTTACTTAGTCTGGCTAGGGAAAAGCCCAGGGCTATATCAGTAGAGGTCTACCTAGCTTAGAGAGGAAGAAGAGCTATGGGTACGTAAAAGAAGATTTTGTTCTTTTTGCCAGAAAGGCTAGACCACCTCATGTGACCATTGCAGAGGAAAGCGAGATAAAATCTACTGTGCCTGGACTTTAGTAAGGCTTTTGATACTGTGTCCCACAGCAGTCTCCTAGTGAAAGAGGTGGCTCATGGCTTGGATGGGCATATGCTTCACTGGTAAAACACTGGCTGGATGGCTGGGCACGAAACGTTGTGGTGAATGGAGTCATCCAGGGGTTGCCCAGGGTCCAGTTCTGTGTAATACCTTTATCAATGGTGTAGACGAGAGAATCAAATGCACCCTCACAAAGTTTGCAGATGATACTAAGTTGAGTGGGAGTGTTTATCTGCCTGAGCATAGACAGGATCTACAGAGGGACCTGGACAGGCTGGATCAATGGGCCGAGTCCAATTGCATGATGTTCTACAAGGCCAAGTGCCAGGTACTGCTCTTGGGTCACAACAACCCCATGCAATGCCGCAGGCTTGGAAAGGAGTGACTGGAGAGCTGCCTGGAGGAGAAGGACCTGAGGATGTTGATTGATAGTCGTCTGAATACAAGCCAGCAGTGTGCCTGGGTGGCCAAGAAGGCCAATGGTATCATGGCCTGCATCAGGAATATTGTGGCCAGTAGGACTAGAGAAGTGATCCTTCCCCTGTACTCGGTGACTCGGTGCTAGTGAGGCCGCACCTTGAATCTTGTGTTCAGTTTTGGGTCCCTCACTACAAGAAAGATATTGAGATGCTGGAGCATGTCCAGCGAAGGGCAAAAAAGCTGGTGAAGGGTTTAGAGTGCAAGTATTATGAGGAGCAGCTGAAGGAACTGCGGTTGTTTGCTCTGGAGAAAAGGAGATTGAGGGGAGACTCTACTAACCTTTTGGACTTTGATAAAGCCTCTGACACAGTTTCTCACAGCATTCTGCTTCAGAAACTGTCAGCCTCTGGCCTGGACAGGCACACACTCTCCTGGGTTGAAAACTGGTTGGATGGCCGGGCCCAGAGAGTGGTGGGAAATGGAGTTAACTCCAGCTGGAGGCCAGTTACAAGTGGGGTTCCTCAGGGCTCAGTACTGGGTCCAGCTCTGTTCAATGTCTTTATCAATGACCTGGATGAAGGCATTGAGTGCACCCTCAGCAAGTTTGCGGATGACACTAAGCTGGGTGGAAGTGTGGATCTGCTGGAGGGTAGGGAGGCTCTTCAAAGGGATCTGAACATGCTGGACTGCTGGGCTGAGACCAATGGCATGAGGTTTAACAAGGCCAAATGCCGGGTCCTGCACTTGGGGCACAACAACCCTATGTGGTGCTACAGACTGGGAGAAGAGTGGCTGAAGAGCTGTACAGAGGAGAAGGACCTGGGGGTAATGGTTGACAGCAGACTGAACACGAGCCAGCAGTGTGCCCAGGTGGCCAAGAAGGCCAATGGCATCTTGGCTTGTATCAGAAATGGTGAGACCAGCAGGTCCAGAGAGGTGATTCTCCCTTTGTACTCGGCACTGGTGAGATCGCACCTTGAGTACTGTGTTCAGTTCTGAGCCCCTCACCACAAGAAGGATGTTGAGGCTCTGGAGCGTGTCCAGAGAAGAGCAACAAAGCTGGTGAGGGGGCTGGAGGACAAGTCTTATGAGGAGCGGCTGAGAGAGCTGGGGTTGTTTAGCCTGGAGAAGAGGAGGCTGAGGGGAGACCTTATTGCTCTCTACAACTACCTGAAAGGAGGTTGTGGAGAGGAGGGAGTTGGCCTCTTCTCCCAAGTGACTGAGGACAGGACAAGAGGGAATGGCCTGAAGCTCTGCCAGGGAAGGTTCAGGCTGGATATCAGAAAAAAATTCTTCACAGAAAGAGTCATTGGGCACTGGCAGAGGCTGCCCAGGGAGGTGGTTGAGTCACCTTCCCTGGAGGTGTTTAAGGGACGGGTGGACAAGATGTTGAGGGACATGGTTTAGGGAGTGTTAGGAATGGTTGGACTCGATGATCCAGTGGGTCCTTTCCAACCTGGTGATTCTATGATTCTATGATTCTATGATTCTACAACTACCTAAAATGAGGTTGTAGTGAGGTGGGGGTTGGTCTCTTCTCTGTGGTAGCTGGTGACAGAAAAAGGGGAAATGGCCTCAGGATGCACCAGGGGAGATTTAAGTTTGATATTAGGAGGAATTTCTTCACTGAAAGGGTTGTCAGGTATTAGAACAGGCTGCCCAGATAGGTGGCTGGGCCACCACCCCTGGAGGTGTTTAAAAGATGAGTAGGTGTCATACTCAGGAACATAGTCTAATGGCAGACTTAGCAGAGCTGAATCAATGATTAGACTTGACGACCTTAAAGCTCTTTTCCAACCAAAACTGTTCTATGATTCTATGATTCTATGATTCTATGATTCTATGATTCTATGAGCATGGGTAAGGAAGAAAGCTGAGGCCTTATGTTGAAAGTGAGTTTATGCTATGCCTAAATATCTGTACATGCAAATTAAAATCTGCTCTGAAATGATAATGAGTGGACATCCACTCAATTTTCTGTTATGTGTTTTAAGGCATGTAATTGTGTAACCAGGGGAAAGAAGACTGATGTGGCTATTTCATACTGTTGGTTATGGAGTAAGTGTTGTTTAATAGCTCCTCACTGTAGGAACAGCACTTCAATGTCTGCTCTAAACCTAAGAGACTGAGACTGTTTAAGTATTTAACTATTCACTTTTAAAAATGAGAACCAACCAGATATCTTCTTGTAATAAATGCCTTTTTTTCTGTGCACATGCCAGCCTAAGTATCGTAAGGCTTCTCATAAGTGAAGGCACTAACAGGCAGAACTTGAAGCTGTTAAAATAACATAGTGGAAAATTTCCCGCAGGCAGCTGATCTAATTTTGATTGTCAAAATATCTGTGTTCAGCATGAAACCCCTTGTAATTGTATCCCTAGTGATCTTTTTCACATGTTTTTAAAGTGATTTTTTTAGTCACATCACAGTGAAGTTGGCAATAGAGACATTGAAAAGAATGGAAAAAAAGATCATTCTTATCTGGTCACCTTCTTAGAATCCCTCAGTCAAATTTTGACATTTAGCAATAAAATACTCTATGATTTCCTGCTGGTCAGCAAAAGGAAGCTATCATGCAGAATCTGTTTCCTGGCCATCGCAAAACACTGGCATGGAAACACAACTAAGTTTCCACAAGAGAGGATTGATTAGTATTAATCTCTTCACAGCCCACTACTGTTGCCCAGATCCTTTACTGAGTCTTGAGGAGTATTTCACAGAGGCATTTCAGGTATAGAAATACAATATTAAAAGGTTGGATGTCTTTAATTAGCAGTCTATTGTCCTGAATACAATTATCCATCATTTTAACCTCTATTCTTTGTGCCAGAGCTAGGTCAGCATGGACTCAGTCCCCCTACAGCAAAACGTCTGTTTTCTTAAGTGGTCATTTTGCCTGAGGAGGATCTGAAGGATTGTGTCCTCGAAATTGTTTATCTCTGCTGACTACAGTAGAGAAACAAAAAAATATCCATAAAATCAGAAGTTAATCTTAGTCAAGAAATAAGTAATATTTAGTCACTAAACCTGGCAAAGGTAGCTGCTTAACAGAAGTTATTCTGAGCCAATTCTAATATACACTCCATTGAAATATAGTCATGGCGTTTAATTTAGGTATAAGGGCCAAAGTAAACATTTAATGGACTTTTCTTTTAATCTAAGTTGCCTTAACTTCAGCTATACATAACTGCTGTAGGTACTGCTATAGATACGCTGAGTATGAAGCTCAGACAGTGCTAATTTCTGTAAGGGAAAAAATACCATTTCAATGCTATTCTTTGTGCTGCAATAGAAAATAATAACAACAACAAAAAAAAACCCCTTCCAAACCATAGGTTAAATGCCCACATTGAGAATTTACAGAATTTTTTCTTCTTTTCTGCATCCGAGAGTGGGAAGTCGTACAATATTTGGTTAACTTTCATTGTGGTGAAAATGTTTTGAGAACAAAGTTTTCTATTGGGCAATAGACTTTTAAATCTGTTTTAGTTTTTTATTCTTGGATGTGTAAACAAATTCTGAGAAGCAGGCCTACTAAACCTTTCATTCCTCAGTCATCTTTCTAATGCATCGCAGAGATGTTATTCTCAGCTTTCACTGAAGCCATTGTATTTTTAATCCACTTCAGTCTGGGAAAATAACACCCTGCTTTAATTAAGAGAGTAATGAATGTAAACTGACTTCAGAGAAGAGCTATATTCTTTCCATCCTCACTGAAAACGCATGTACTCAGTTATGTTCAGGAAAAATCACTTACGCCTCTTCCGGATGACACATTAGCACTGACTTGTCATGAGAGGATGAGGTTCTGACCTCACAAGTCCAAACCCATTGAAGTTCACTGTGATTTTACACCCATGACCCCAAGAGTTGAACCTAGTCCCTAGTTTCTCCACTGCTTCTCAGCTATTACCAAAGAGGATACATCTTCCTAATCTGACATCTCAGTAGCACATAGAAAGAGATTTTCTGAAAGTACATCCACAGGGTTTACTATGTTTCTGCATTTTCTATTTTCTTTCCCTGAAGATCTCACAGTATTATAAATAAAACACTATTCTTGAAATATCTTTGGGGGATAGCAAAGAGTGTATGCACATTTATTAATTCTCTGAATCCCTGTTTGCAGTGGCGTAGCTACACATGTGAGGCAAAAAGCTGAAGGAGGACACCTAGTAAGAAACCGTTAAGCAGACTTTAGACAGACAGATCGCAAGCAGAGCATGACTGGGCCTCTGAAGTTGCTTCTCCTAGTCTTAAAAAATAAACACATGGAGTGGTCATGACAGGTCTTTCATGTTTCTCCTGCAAGATGCTTCCAGGAAATCATGGTTTATTTTGGCCCTGTGAGTTTAGTCCAGAAGCGTTAAAGACAGTAAGAGCTGGAAACTGAAGCTGGCACAGACAATGGCAGGTCACTTGTTGGGGATCAGAGTACAACAAGAGGCACTCTGTGGAAGGGGGCGTGGGTGTTCCTTGGCATATTTGCAGATACCACTCTCAGGTGTGGCCTCTCTCATCAGAGGTGGATGCTGTCTGAGGAGGTAATTCGGGAAGGAAGCCTGGAAGCATGTGGGTGTGATTCCTGCCCCAGGGAAAAAGGGGAATTGTTTATTCCAGCAGCAGGAAAAAACTGGCTCTCCATTAGGGTAAAGGCATTGCTTTCCAACAAATAGATTATTCACTGAAAACCAAAACTTTTATTGGCCTGAAAATATCCTTGAATTCAATCCACATCTCAAAGCTGGTTAATGTGTTTGATTTTTTTCTGTCCACACAGGTAGATGAGTATAAATTTATTTCCTCAGGGCTAGATGTGTGTTTGTGGAGAGAATGGCCTCCCCAGTAATCTGGCTATTTGAGTGTTCATCCAGTCTGTGCAAAACTCAGCTTCATCTCTGTCTTCTTCCTGAGGAGATTTGAGCATACCAGTCCTACCGGCCCTGGAACCAACTTCACCTCAATGCTCTAGGGCAGAGTTTTCTACCATGCATACCACCCATAGGACACATATTGCTTCAAACTGACAGTAGCAAAATCTAGTTCAACAACAAATCCCTAGAAAATGTGTTTTCAGGGTATATATGAAATCAAAATCTTTGGGATGAGAAGGAAGGAGGTCCTAGCAAATCTCTTCTCTTGCTACCACATCGTTTCGCAAGTACTGGTCGAGAAGGGATCACTTCAGAGCCTGTGTCCTTTGGGTTTTGACTGAAGGGGAAAGGCACCTGGAGTCCTGACTTTGTGCTGGTGGCTTTTTAATTTGTTTCTTGCAAAGTGGAATGGAGACCTCAGGACAAAGAAGAGTATTCCCTTCCGGACTGGCAGCTAAGTGCACTGTTGGGGCAGTGATTCCTGTCCTCCGTGCATGGGAAGGACAGAACAAGCTGGATGGCAAGCAGGTAGGAGACTGCAGCCTTGCTACCTTCATCACGCCTGGGCAGGCTCTCTCAGTCTCATTTGTAGCTATCTGGTTCATAAAGATACCTCAAATGAAGCTGAAAAACATCAATTGATGCAATGTTTCAAATGATGATGTGAAACAAATTTATACTGAATTGAAACTTCATAATATTTTCTCATTTTTGGTTAATGGGGTTCAAGATGAAAACCAAAGAGTTTTGCTTTAGTTCTGAAGTCTGAACTGTTTAATTTCAGGGACTGTGTTTACTTTAATTTCCTTCAGTGGCCAAACTTTAAAAAAAAGAATCTTATACTTTTAATCTCTACATGAATTTATTTCCACTCAATGATCCTTAGCTGGACTCCATCATTTTTGTTCCCAGTTGTGCTGAGCCAGCAATCATCTGACTGAGCTTGTATAACAGTATTTTTCTGTAAGCATGTAAGATCTGTCCCCCGTGATTTTTGGCTGCTGGTTGGTTTCTTGGCTGGATGTTAAGGTATTGTTAAGTTCTGCCTTACTGTTTCTTTCATATTTTGCTGACATAACCAATCTTGGTGTCACGAGAAGAATGCAAGCATGAGTATCCTCAGTTGAAAAGAGAGAAAAAGTTTCAAACACAATCTTTCGACCTTTAAAGCATACTACAAAGACTATCTATTTCCTAAGGCTTTTTAGGAAGAACTGAGGGAATGAATAGGACTGGATATATTTTACTGCTTTGAATTACTGGTTAATTTAATTTTGTCTTGTGTGAGCTCTGTTGTGTTGAACTTATATTTTAAATAATTGGTAGTGTGCCGAAAGCTATGGATAGCCATTGTCCTTTGTATTTTAGTTGTACTACATAAAATGAGAACTATGGGAGCAAAAAAACTTAGAGGTGAGTCATAAATAAACGTTATTTGGTTTCTAACAGACACGTTTTAGTTTTCCAGTTATAATGGGAGACATAATAAAGACGTTCAAATATGCACTGAACAACGGCGAAACAAATAGCTCTGGGTTTGTTTTATGGTCTGAAATAAAGACTTCTTATTTTCCCGAGCCACTAAAAAAAATTAATCTATGCTGTTCACATAATGCTTATTTTGTTAATAGAACAAACAAAAGAGCTAATGAGAAATTAACAGGTTCTGCAATGGAAGAAACTATTTATATGTAACGGTCAGCTGAACAGTTGAATTATGCTTTGAGCCAGTTGAGAGAAGCAAGAGAGATCATACGATATTAGACAGTAATAGTGAGAAAATTCTCAGTGAATCTTCAAACAGGAACCTGGCTCTGAAATTTTACATTGACCTGAAGAGCCTCACATGACTTGTATAATGCAATGGTTGCAGTAAAATAGCACCACTCATTTCCTCTAAGCTTCGCTCCTAAAGCCAAATAGATTCTGGGGGTGGGTTTTAAGTGTTTTCTGAAGGAGAAAATACTCACAGTTCCACCTGTTAATGCTACCATTTTGTGAGCAAATTTCATCTGTTTCCACCTGTCATATTCCTATCTCTCAGCAGCCTAGATGCAGTACAAGAAGTTCCATTTCCCTCAGCTGTACTGTTACTCATAGCCAACTTGCCCTGATCTCTTTAAAAACCCTGTCAAAACTGACAACAGCCTGCACTGCTGGCATCTTCTCCTCAGACACTTATGTGTTTGTTGTATTTCTTTTTCTCAGTAAATTTTTGCCTAAATTGTCTACTTCATTGTATCCCAGCCAAGCTGGTATAATTTCATAGAGATCACTTTTGCTGCACTGGCACAGAGGGTCCTTACACAGTTATAAACTGCTCAGTTGCCTATGGAGGAGGGCCTCTAGAAATCCATGTCTAGCACCTCTGAGAGACTACTTTGCACTTCCCTAGTGAGTTCTATAGAAGACTCTCACATTATTTGTGGTCTCAAATTATTTGTGAATAAAGTATGAGGACAAACAACCTATTGTGTGACAGGAAGTACACAGTCTGCATGAATGCCCTGAAGTTTTCTGTTGGTTCTTTTCATGAGGAGCACCTGTATATCGCTAAACAGCATATAAATCTTAGGCTATTTGCATTTGACCCACAAAGTCTTCTAATGAGCCTATGCTTTATTTTTATAAACATTTTAAAAGCTGCCTGGAGGCTTATATGTGCTGCAGACGTAATTTTTGGTTGAAATAATCTCATATTTCATTAAAAAAAAAAGTTGTTCCCTATTGATATTCTAAGAATGTATTTTCGTCTCTATTACATGGCTCATCAAACAAATGGTTCCAAGTCTTCAGATTTAATGCTAGACAGATGTCGCGTTAGACAGATATTACCACAATTTTTGGAATTGTACTTGTTAGAGGATATATTTTTGCAGGCTGTGCTGCACATCAGACAAAAACCTTGTCAAAAAAAGGTGTAAGATAACACTTGTGAAGCCTTAGTCTTCTAAAACCAGAGATGCTATTGCACACTCTTGGCCAAATTCAAATAAGAAGGCAAACAGCACAAAGGAACAGTTGGGCTTTGCGTTTCTAGTTACAAGCTTAGGACTGCAAGTTGATTAGTACTCTGGCCCAAATCCAGAAAAGCACTTAGACTGAGAAAGTCTGTTGGAGTTGGGTCTTTAATTCCTTCAAACCTAGTTTGAAAATCTTAGCCTTAAACATTTACTGCCATAAGTGTATTCATGTGTCTAAATTAATCAGGTTGCTGGTAAGGAGCTTGAAGGCTTATCACCACATATCTTCAAGTCTCATTCACCAGTCTCCTCTTGCTGTGGGGTGTGCCAGCAATACTGGACACTGTTGACATTTTCCTTGAAGGCAGAAGATCTCTTTAAGTTCATCAAGGTAGCAAAGCCTGGTGATTGAGCCTTATGTGACTTCGTGAGAGAGGCAGAGAAGCTAGAAAGCCAGACAAGTGAAGAAAGGGAATGAGAGCTGTCCAGAGCCAAGACTCACCTGCAGAACTGAACGTAGACCTCCATCTGTCCTAATACGATTTTGAGACAAGTAATTTAGTATGTAAAGCTCATCCACACTCTCCAAGACAAGAATGAAATTCATTTCTTTCTAACCCCTCTTTTTTGTGTTCAATCATCAGCCATTCCTTTGCTATTTCCTCACACAGGCAGAGCTCATCAACCCTGATGTTTTCTAAACTGCAGCCTTTTGCCTCCACTGATCTTCAAGAAAATGGGACACTTGCAGTTCTCCACAGTGGTTTGTTTGATGGCTGAAGATAAGGCCAAGATCGGAGGCATGTTAATATGAAATTTTTTATTACATCTAGTCACAGTCTGCACTACGTAGTGAGTCTTCTACATCTGAATGTAGATACACCCTGAGGGCAAAGGCAAGCGCTACTCTTTAGTGCAGTGCAATGCACACGGTTCTGCGGGTCTTTTTAATAGTTTCCTACTTTTCAACTGGAAATATATCCTTGAGGATATGTCTAGAGAAGGTAGCTTAGGTATCACTATGTTATATTGTGCTCCACTGAATATAATATATTCCCCTTCTCCCCAGAACTAATTAACTTAGATATAATTCTAAGCTAGCAGAGATGCTAGCTTGTGACACTTGAGATAGAATTTTCACAGGTAGCTCAGGAACCTCTACATGGTGCTTAATTATTCCAGTAAGACATACTCCATGATACCAAGTAATCCTTTGTACAGAAATTCAAAGCAAGGAAACTACAGAACGTAAATGGTATGAAGTGCTGCTGTTGAATTTTGTCTGGATAATTTGATCCACACTCAGATCAGTTTTAATAAATTAACAGCTATTTCTGAATTAGCCTTCTTGTGGTTTACAAATCTGTTTTAAGCTGTAAGATCTGTCTTTGTGAAACTGAAAATTAAAGAAAAAATACTCACAGGAAACTTGCAGGTTTTTACTAACATCTTCATTAAATACCACAGGTTGAAGAAAATTAATTGAAAACTTTTACCACTTTGGCCACTAACTTTTCCTACTCCAGGAATTCAAATAAATGGATTTTACAAATTTACCCACTGTTCTGCTTTAAAACTTCATGAAACTTTGCTTTTTAGTAGGAAGTTAATTAGGAATAGTTCTTATTATGCCTTTAATGTGGCGAAGACTCCTGAGGCAGTGTAAACATTAATTAAGCCCCATAGTACCCTCTGACGTAGACAGTACTTACCCACAGTTGTACTGAAAATAAAGCCTCCCCTCCTACTTGAATCGATGATACACTCTATCTGGATATCATCAAACCTACTTTAAATACTGTTGAAAAAAAAAGAGTGAAAAGAGCACTACAAAATATTTTCCTATGCTCTCTTTTTTCCTAGGAACCATTTTTGAAGGCCATGGAGTTAGGATATTTGCTGTAATGCTATTTGCAACCTATGGTTATTTAGGTCTTTGCAGTCCAAAAATTTGTTACCCGTTACATGACATTTTACACGTCTATATAAAATATAGCCATTCTTCAAAGAAGGAGTTTGGATCTTTTTCAGTTCACCTGCCAAAAATCATTTTGGATGGTCTAGATATTTTTGGTCAATAGCTTTCAAGTTGGACTTTTCTAGGAACTCAACATGTTTGGACCATTCAGGAATACTACTGCACCCACATGACTCTTCTGCTAATACTTCGTTAGAAACAGGGATGTAATAGCTTAATGTATCTGCATCACACCTGAACTGTAGTACTGGTACAGCAATGCTGCCATAACAGGATTCACAGAGGCTGTAAGACTTCCATATGGTTCTGGTGTGTGAAAGCTATTAGCATCGTCTGCAGCTTGTGGGGCTCTTGCTTATGAACATTAGCGAACAGCCAATGGCGCAGCTTGTGCCTTCGAGTGTTGTAAACTGCTACTTTAGCAACTCCAGTATTGCATTCTCCTGATAAGGAAAACAGATCCAGATACGAGTAATCACTTTAAACTCCTGCATTTTCCATTCTAAAAGTTGAATCTCTTAAATGTCATTGATTTTTTGGCACCTCTTAGAGAGTAGTCCACAAATCAATTGTTAAAATGCGTGGTATACCTATAAGCTTCAGGTAAGGGCCTTTGCTCCTCGTAAAAAAAGAAAAAAGAAAAGACTCCTTTTGCCTTCAGTGGGTTCTCAGCCCATCCTGTATTTTGCAAACAGTGATCGCACCTAGACTTACAGGCTGCATCTAAACTGGCAAATTACATGCAACTTATGTCTGCCTAGAAAAGTTCTTTTACTCCAGTCTCTCCGTCTCTCAAAGGCGTTGTCTGTATACATGCCACCGGCTGGGTGCAATCCTTGCCAAGCACTACCTGTGTCTCCAGCACCGCTTTGGCCAAGACTGGCCAGGACTCCCTCTCCTGGGAACCACCACACTGCTATGTCGGTTTGTTTTCATAATGAGATGTGCTCTGTGTGGGAGGTGAGTATAGACACAGTGAGCACATCAGCTGTCAGGTGCTGAAATCTAGGTGTGAGTGAGGAAGAGTAGGACCACGGCAAGGTCACTTACTGGACCAGTGGCAGAGTTGGGTCAGAATGGAGTTTTCAGAACACGTACACTGCAAAGACACCAAAACCAAGCCAGCCAATGGCGGCATTAAAACTCAGATTAGGATTTATTTTCACGTAAAGGGATAGGAACCAAGCTGCAAACTTTGAATCCAAACCACCCACCCCCTGGCTGTGTTCCATCAGTTATTTTCCAGATCTGCTGCACACTACCGTGCAGCAATAAGAAAGCTAAACATGTGGGCAGGTTAGCAAAAGAAATTAAGTGTAGCCAAATGAAAAGTGGGAAACAGTTTGTATAGGATGATTTAAGTTACTTTTACCATATCAATAATAAAAAAAACCTATGCCTTCAATTATGTATTTATTGAAGTAGACCACACTTACTTATACAAATTATAAATATTACTCAAGCATCATAGCTTTGGCCAAGATTCTCTGAAGATTATGGGACTACAAGAATAACATTAAACTGGATCAGATCAAAGGTCCAGGAGCCTGTACCCAAGAGTATCAAATAGAAGATGATTAAGAAAAAGCATAAAACCAGGTCAAGCATATAATGAAACCATTCTGGCCCAATCTTGCAGCTTCATTGATTTGTGGTGCAGGTGCTTCCCAAGCCAGCAACAGTTTATTTTTATTTAATAGCACAAGATGGATTTTTCATCCATGGATTAATCCAATTTCTTTTTGAACTTGTATAAGCTGCTATCATCTGCAATGGTTGTAGTTATGTGAATGAGGACTACCACCTTTTGTTCAATTTGAATTTACCATGTAGCTTCATCTGGTCCTTTAGTTTTGTTTGACACCCTGTAGATCTTGTACTGGAAAAATGGAAATAACAGTCTTTTTTCTTCTCTGTTCACTGTTTGCATCTTACCACTGCTTTTGGAAAACTTTTGTAAAGACAACTTAAATGTTGTCCTGCTATAGTCTCCAGGATTTGCTGCATAGGTTCGGCCATATTGCTGCCTCCTTGGGAGAGTCACACCTCAGGGCAGGTGAGAGATGGCATAGCCCACCCCACACAACCCTCTACCTGACCCGCCACCAGACACCTGGGGACATGGATGTCCACTCTCAATGGTTGTATTTCAGCTACCATCAACTACAGCCAGTGGAAACTACCTCCTGGACCAGGTGCTACCACTGCTGCTGGTATCTCAGGTCAGAAACCCAATTTCCCTCCTCCAGATATCACATTCTCCAAATTGCTGTGTTTCATCAAAAGGGGGAAGCTTTTAATCATCATCCTCGAACAAAATCTGGCATAACTCCTAAGGCTTGGCAGAGGGTTCCATGAAATACGTTTTCTTTCCAACGGTTCTGAAGGTGGTGGACTTCCACCAGTGAGGCATTAGCAATGTTTGGCACAGCGTCCTTGCTATGATCTCTGATACAGCTGCAGGAGTGGTCTGCGTTCTGACTGTGAAAAGGTAAGTCCTGTACTTTTTCCACCCACATCAGCATTCTTCCATTTCTGCGTGTGTACTGCTTAGCCACAGAAAATGACAAAAAATCCCCAGTGTGAGAGGATTTAGTGAAAGTAACACCTCCACCACTCTTTCATCTATGCTGACTGAAAGTTAATCCATATATGCAAGAATCTGATGCTTCAGCTTACTGGGAAAGACAGACGTATAATAGAATCTCCTGAGTGTTATTGCTTCACAATAACAGAGCTTTGTCATCTTTTGTCTCACTTTGGCCTGTACAGGCTTTTTGGTGAGGTTAAAATTCCTAGCACAAACTACAGGAGTCTCAAAGCTGTCATGGAAAAATGGATTAGATATGGATTTAAAACAAACAAACAAACAAAACACAACAAAAAAAACCAAACAAGCTTTGAGGTCTCAGGGAGCCATGCTCATTAATTATTTGGAAGAGGTACTGTGCACAGGCTGGAAAATCAAGAAACTGGGTAAGGATGGAGTTTTGTGCTAAATAATGTATATTTATGTAGCATTGTTGGCTCACTCTCTCTCTTCTTTCATTGTATATTTCATATTTATTTTTTAATGATACTGGTCAGTTATAATTCATCCCAATTTTCTGATCTCCGCTTTTCGTTTTGAAATCCATGTAGACAAAGTGAAATCTGGTAAAATTTCCAATACTCCGTAGTTTTAGAAAGACATAATGCAAAAGGCTAGGACTTTAAGATACTCTGTATGGAAAAGGAAAACACTTTGCTGAGCTCAGGGGTAGAGAGGAACCCAGTGGAAAAGCTTATTCTAGCTACTGCTGCATATTTGGAAGACAAACTGTGGAAAGACAGTTTGCTATGGGATCTGAAAACACAGAACAAGTGAATTCCTGCCATTTTCTGAAACTTCTGTAAAGAGAGGGAGACGAGTTAGGGAAAATGAGACTGGAGGGAGAACAGCGGCTCAGAGCTTTCCCTTCTCTCTGTAAAATGTGACTTAACAATTCAGTGGAGGGGGTCTTCTAATATACTTAGATACACGCTTGAGATACTTTGCCTTCCTGAAAAAGCACAAACTGAGCAGATTTAAAGGAGAAAATATTTTGTGGTTTGTAACTTATCATTGCTGGAGATTTCTGTCATAAACTATATTCTACTAGTTTAATTTGGACTTTTAATGCCAAGATCTACATTTTTAGTAGTGCCAAAAAGAACTATAGGAAGCCACAACAAGAGGATTTTGTGTCAAAGAAAGCAAACCTACAGATTTTTAAAACCTAGATTAGCAACTCATTCTGGTTAGTTTGAAAGTAGCTCTGCACTGGTTCAAAAACACATGAAATTTTCAATTCATCTGATCTGAGTTTGCATTTTGCAGTGAGATCGTGTCTTGAAGAACAGTGGTGGTGCTGGATGTTGCCTGTGACCTTGCAGCAGCCATGCATATTTCTAGAGTGCACCTGATTATGAAGCAATTGAAGGGGACCTGAAGACCTAAATATGCAGTGCTGATAGGCTCATATGAATTTTCTATGACACATGACGTTTGCCAGAAAAGTGTACTCACAGATTACTGCACTGTGCTCAGAATTACTCTTTGAAGCTCCGTCATTTCGGAAAATGAATCGTCTTTGTGTGCAGGAATTTACTGATCCCATGTGCACACTATTCTAACAGTTAATTGCTCTGGCTGCTAAAGTTCAGAGTCTTATTTCTAGGATGAATTTTGTCAACATTCAACTTCTAAGCATCGGATCTTATTATAGGTCACTTTCCTGCTAGGTTGAAGACTCATCACCCATCAGATTCTGCTGGATATATTACTAACATTAAGCCTGCTCCAATATTTAACTCATACCTAATTTCAGACTTCAAGACCTACCATGAAGACTGCAGGACTCTGGCAGTACCAGCTTGCTTGTGTCTCACCTGCTGTTTGCAGAGCCTTGCCAGCAAGTCCTGCCTCTTTTGCTGAGAAATACAATCTTGAAGGATGGGCCTTTCATGCTATTTTTATGTCAACTTCGTTTTTCTAGAAGTCTTCTGTAACCCAGATGCTGGTGGTGTTGTTAACTCTTTGCTGTCCCCCACAAATCTTTTATCACTCAAGACATTCTGATTTCAGGTTAGCAGATATATCATAAGATATAACATCTGCATAAGTCAAACAGTCCCCAGCATGTATTTTATTTTAGCAGAGACAAAACTAATCTGCTTTTCTGCGTATCTGTACTCTTATACTCACATCAGCTGTGCCCATAGTGTGTTTTGTGGGAGGTGGTTTCTAAAGCAGCATGCGTCAAGTTATCTTTAGTGCCACACTGGCTGCAGTGTTGTCTAATGGCTATCAAATCATTTATCTCAGTGGCCAAAGAATACCAATAAAAGAGCAGGTACCCGATGTACATGCCAGGGAAGAGCGGGAAAAAATTTGAATAAAAAAGTGACAAGACACCTCAGAGGAGAAACACTGAGGAGAGACACTGGGCTGTTACAAAACTTGTTTGAATACCACTTCTTAAGGCAAATACTCTCTAGGAGCTTGACTAGTGTCTGGAATATTTCGCCAATATCAAGCTCTATATGTCCAGAAGATATGGCCATTGATCTACTGTCATATATTATGCATCATGCTTTATCTTTCAAAAGTGGAACAGAATTTATTTTACTTCAAGGCAGGGGGGGAATTCCAATCATGTATTATGAAACCCTATAAAGTTTTTTTAATAACACTTGCAAGAGAGACAAAAAATAAACTGAATATTAATGCTAAATTTAGCAACATGGAGCAGGATCAGTAGTACGAAACAGGATTACCCAGTTCGTCATTTCTTTCTTTTGACTGCCGCAACAGCACATCCTACCTGGGGCAGGTTCAGTCCACGTCTTTACCTACTTAAAAACTTAGCTATGCCAACTTCTTAGCCTCTTCCTCACCGTCTGGCACAGATAACTGATCCTGCTTTCCTCCAGTAAGACCTACAGTGACAGTGCGCTATAATGCTCCAGCCATGCAGGATCCGACATAGATATAACAGGAAGTAAAGAGACTTCTGGATCACTAATATTTGTTAAAGGCCTGCTCTCTATCTAGGAAAGGGGTTTTCCCCTTTAAGAAAGACACAGATCATCTTTTTTCGTATTATTTTTCTTATCACTCTTCTTAAATGTTAGTGGTAGAGAAACAGACTATTCTTCTCAAAATAAACAAAAGGCCAAAAACTATCAGCTTTTGTGCCTATATCATTAATTTGAGCTCGATAGAGTTTGTAGTGTTTCAAAATAAAGTAACTGACAGTACATATTTTGATCTTGCATTTTTGAAAGGAATTTAAGCATCTGTCTTTAAAGGGTCTTTTGTCAAGTACAATTAATTTTTCAGATATTAACTACGAGTGCAGCTGGCACTTCTCAAATATGAATAAAATTCCAGAACAACCTTCATTGTCATTCATCTTGAACATTCTTCAGAAAGACTTGACCTTCCTCTCTAACCCTGCTTTTTAGATGTACATTTTCAAGTGTTAAGTGAAGACACAAGACACATTTCTGGGGATGTAGGAGGTGAGATTTATTTTCTGACGATTTAGTGAAAGACATTGACGGGTTTATTACTTCTTATTTCAGTAACATAGTACACAGAACTAAACAGAATCCAAGATGCTAGAAGTGACCTAGCATTTTCACTCTAATGGATTTGCTGTTTTATCTTTGCTTTCTTCAGCTCTCATGCAGTGTTCTGTATCTTATTGAAATTGCTTCTTGTCCTTACAAATCTCGGTGATTTATTTAATAATGCAGTGGTCAACATTAACATGGCAGTGTTGGTCAACAGCTGGCTTGAATACGAGCCAGTAATGTGCCCAGGTGGCCAAGAAGGCTAGCAGCATCCTGGCTTTTATCAGAAACAGCATGGCCAGCAGGACTAAGAAAGTCTTGAGAAGGCTGCACCTTGAATACTGTGATCAGTTTGGCACTTCTCACTACAAGAAAGACATTGAGGTGCTGGAGTATGTCCAAAGAATGGCAATGAAAGTGGCTAAGAGACTGGTGAACAAGTGTTAAGAGGAGTGGCTCAGGGAATGAAGGATGTTTAGTCTGGACAAAAGGAGGCTGAGGGGAGACCTTATTGCTCTTTACCTGAAAGGAAGCAGGTGTTGATCTCGTCCCCCAAGAAACAAGTGACAGGACAAGAGAGAAAGACCTCAAGTTGCACCAGGGGTGTTAGATTGCATACTAGGAAAAAAAATGTCACAGAAAGGGTTATGAAGCATTGGAATAGGCTGCCCAGGGAAGTGCTTGAGTCACTATATTAAGGTGTAGGTGTAGCACTCAGGGATGTGGTGGACTTATGTTTACAGTTGGACTTAATGATCTTAAAGGTCTTTCCAACCTAAATGATTCTATGATTCTATATAATTACCATTTGCAAGTATTTAAAGTTGCCATAGTACCTTATCATAGAAAATACCATGGTAACTTTTATCAGGCAGAACGAAAAATTTTACATACCTCACTGGTACCACTATAATTAACATTTCTAAAACATTTTTTATTTTTAGGTATTTATAATCATGAACTGGTTAATCTCTGCAATAGGTTTTTGAGATCGGTGTCAGAGTCTCTCACATGATTCAGTCCAACATAATATATTTGGAGGCTAGGTAAATCTGGAAGAAAAATACCATAAAATTAAAGATGTTTTTAAAAGGTGACTAAATAGGGCATTAATAAGGAGCACTGCAAGCTGCAAGCTAAAAATCAGCAGTATGGTTCAAAATGCCTGCAACTGGAATAGGAATCATGATAGTCACAAAAGTAAATGTGCATGTTCAACTTGTCTCTGGGGTCATTAGCCATTGGAGTACACTAGGGACTTGATTCTCACTTCTTCTTCAAACCAAGAAAGGCTGTAGCTTTACTCTACAAGTAGAAGCCGGAAGACTCACCCACACATGCCCCAAAGAGTTGAAGCTACAACAAAACCAGCTAATATCACAGATCTCACATAAAGCCACAAGAGCTGGCAACAGTGAGCAAACCAAGGATGCTGCCTTTTGCATATTAGCTCTGTTTCACAGAAAAAAAGTCACAGACATGACCTCACATCAGCCAAAACCACTCCACTACTCTTTTCATATGGCTACCCCTTTCTGGAGGTGGAGTACTGAAGATAAGAAGAAAATGCTGCTCTTCCCTTACTTTCCATATCTTACTCAGCTCTTAAGGTCTTGTACCTTTTTGGGTAGGACCACCACCACAGCAGCATGCCTATCTCTACAGAAAAAATTATTTTGTGTAAGACAGAGGGCAGGCAACATGCCTCCAGCTGTTTTCCTCACAGACTCTGCCTAAACAGACTGGCATTCACATAGATACTTGTGCTGATTCAGCCATAAATTTCTTCCAGTGGCAACTGAAAATGCAAAGTCTAAACGAAGAGAAACAAAGCATTTAAACTGACATAATCAATAGCTGTGATGCAAATAAAATCGCAGTAAAAGCCATACATTTAGGAAATGCTGAAACTTATTCAGACTATCTTATAGGGTGGTTGAGGAGAAATAGTCAGCAATATTCAAAACAAATTTTCTGTAGTAAGAGAGAGATGAGAAAACAATCTAACTGGATACTGTTAAAATTCGGTGTTCTTTATGGTGGGAATAATAAGTAGCATCATTACTTGTTTTTGATTGTTGCATCCCAAGAGAAGTCAGAATGGCTGTTATGTGATTTTAACAACTCCAGAAAAAACAGTGGGGGAGAGGGGAGACGGGCACCAGAAACAATCAAGGTTTTCTTCCTGAACATGGACTTTAAAGAGGCTTTCTTCAAAGAGAGATTTATTCATGCTGTGAGTCTCATACAGTGACATCACTGCCAAGAGAAAATTCTTTGCTCAGATGCTCAGTTCAGTTGTTAATTACAGCTTTTGCTCTCCCTCGCTGTGCAGCACTCCCCTGATGTCACCAGGTTTGGCCTCCTGTGGAGGAGGAGGAGTAGAACACCAGCTCAAGAGAGGCATTGCACCTTAGTTACAGTTACATTTGTCTCACACAAAGACTTATGTGGGTGCATTTAGTGCTACAAACCCAGCTCTGGGATGTTTTTCTGTTTTACATGAGACTGCTACTACATAAACCCCATCTCAGCCAGTTTTGACATCGGTCTGCCTCTCCCACCTACCCCAGCTCCTGAGCAAGTACTTGTCCTGCTAGCTTGTATCCCCAGGCTCATATCCTTTCTACATGGTAGCTGGAAGATTTTCCTACAGAGACAGTCATGTTTTACCCATAATGTTCTTTATATCTTCCCATCTCATTGACTACTGACCCGTGTGATAGAGAGGCATGATTCAAAAAGGCCATTTCTCAGGTCATGGTGGGCTCCCATAAGCTTTTTCTTGGGGACTGTGCCTGCTTGTTAGCCACCCAAGACAGCGCAAGGGCTGGGTGTCCCCCTCGAGTGCTCTGCTCTGGTGTTGGGAGCATTTGCCATGAGGATGGGCATGTGTTTTCCCCCCCACCAAGCACAGACCAGGTCCCATAGCCTGGCTCTGGACCCTAGCCTGCAGCAGGGGTTGTGCTGCAGCATCTAGCTATGGCATACTCATCAAGGACTTTTGAAGAAGGTCATGAAGACTGGCTTTTGGAAGCCAGAGACAGTTGGAAGTTGCTGCTGGTTCCTCATATGCTCAGGTGATGATAAAAGCTTCAAAGGACTGGATCTCTCTTGAAGGCTTCATGAGCTCCAGTGAAGATGGGAGAAATGAAAGAAGTTGGCCATGGTGAGATATTTTCTTAAGTGCTCTCCTTACATAAAGCAAAGTTAGACATAATGAATCAGACTTTTCCTTGCCTTCAATAACGATGACACAACATGCCTAAAGTATCAGTGAGGCAGGTCTGTTATTCATTGCCACTGATTGCATGAGAAACAAAACCAAAGACTGTAAGTTTTTGCAGGATGGAGTCATTAGAGTGAGACTGAACACATGATTTACATGAACTTATGTTCTTCCTGAGAAAAATGACATGGATAGATTAAGTGCTGCAATTTACTGTAGATCTGCCATGTTAGTTTAGTATGTATCTACAGCATCTGTCAAGCTGTTACAGCTTTATTGATCCAGATTATTTTTTCGCCATTAACTTGAGGATTAAAGAGAAAAGGGTTTAATTATATGATGTTTAATCACTGGTTAGACATTTGCAGTTCAAATGCATAGATAGGATTTAGAAGTTGTGTCTTATATCCCAGTGCAGTATTTCAATTTGAATAGTTTTTTTTTATGTCATTATTTCCACCTGTTCCTGTTTAAAAGTGGAGACTTTATATTTTTTCTTTTTAAATCTAATAATGCTGTAGTAATTACAAGATGCCAACATTGTGTACATTTGATTATAACACACATTATTACGTTCTTCCTTAGTTCAAAGACAGGAGGGTCCTGGAGTAGTTTTCTGAAGTTGGAAATAATGTATCCTAAATCAAGTACCTAACTGAAAGAAATGGAGAAGATAGTCAGGTTGTTTAACATCCTCCTTTGCTTAACTGCTCTTGGTACTGTTATGTTTTTCATTTCAGGGGGATCCTAGCTGTTGAATGACTTTTGATGATCCATGCTTTGATTTGGGTGGGTTTGTCCTTGAGAAGTATAATTACATATCTGATATGGATCTGCTAAAAAGAGGTAATTAATAATCTACTTTAGATCCTGCAAAGCTGTGAAATACGGGAATGTCTAAATTACCCTTTCCTTTTTCTGGTGAAGAACATAATAATGTGCAGGATATTTTGTATACAGACCATTGTCTTCCTCCTTCTGAAGAACTGGATTATGTATTATAAGAAAATCTTACTTGACAGTCATGGTGGTTCGTGCATCAGGTTTTAGAAAGCTGTAAAGCTTTATTCCTTAACAGTGAAAACACTGGAAAAATAAAGGCTCATGATAATTTTGTTTTGGATACAAATATATGTTAAAAGCACTCTAAGACTGCCTTTACAAAAAAAATCTTTGATCTCTTTTGCTGATAAGAACCTTTCATTCTCATTTGAGTATTGGCCAAATTGTGATTTTCTTACTCACACAGCAAAAAATTATTTTTTCACCATTAGACCTACTAATATCTACAGCAGTACTTATGGTACAAAGCTTTATCAACTGTCTAGGTATCTTAGACCTGTGGTGTTTATCTGATTTCACACCTTGAGGTCTTTCCTTTATCTGCTTTTCTTTGTCTTCTCTCCTTTTTTCTCTTTCCCTATACTTTGGGTATATACATATTTAGATGGGGATATTTCAGCAGGTGGATAGCCTGAAACTTGGATAATTAGTGTGTCCTTTGCCAGATTTTGGTTGATCTCTTTGTTATTTACAACTAGAAAATGTGCTCATGTTTCTTAACAGGGAAGTGAGAATCACTTGAATTTGGTTTTAAGAGGATAAAACTACAGCTCCAATTAGGTTGAATTTTAACTAGTTATGACAGGTGGGTTCATAATTGCAAAAAAATGAGTGTGCTCCATGTGCTGGATTTACATAGCTGATTGGCACAGCACAGTGTCTGGTCTGAAGTCAGAGGCTGAACTGTGATTTCTGTCCACTGGGACCCCGCGGCACCTACCAGAGAGGAGTTTCTGCTGTTTGGTTGCTCTCATCAGTCTCTGCTCACCCTTAATCTACAGCATGGCTTAGCATAGGGTCAATCAGAGAAGTACCCTGATTGCCAACACTTTCTTTTGCCACACTACAAAATCTCATAAGAACAATTTCAGACAGCTATTTCAGAACTCATGGGATCAGAGTGCCACCTCCGTCCTCCACTTCCTTCCCTCAGCGTGAACTTCACCTTAGCTCCCTGCTTCACTGGCCCACTTTTCCAGTAACATCATGTCCGGGTGATGGCAGCAGTGCAGGATTCACGTATATCTTTGCTGATGTGGTTTAGTAGGCTGCTACTAGGGCTACTTTGACGTCTGAGTCATGTTTCGGTGGACCATATGTTCTCCGTCTCCTGGCCCCAACAGCTATATAAACACCATGCAGTTGTTCCCAGAAAAGGGCTGTCAGATTTAAAACTCAGATGATAATTAGGCAAGGGCTCTCTGCTCTCCATCGGGCTAAACAAGCTCTCTGAAAGTCTCACACTTGCAGCTCTGTCTTGACTTCAGGACAGGCATGATGTCTTGTCAATCAGATGAGGCAGTTTTCTGTATTCCTGTTACATGCACACCTGCCAAGATGAGCAAAATAATGGAATTTATTCTTGTTTCAAGCTCTCCTGTTGTTCTGAGAAGGAGTTAGTCAATGTACTCAAACATCCCAAAGAAAACTCTCAGTGTCAGATCTTGGAGGCACAGTCTACTTTTTCATTAACTGGAATGCTGTGCAGTGCAAGCTCCCCCAGGCATGGCAGGGGGCTGGTTTGGAATGCCACTGACAATGTTCACTTGCACAGTGAACTGTGTCAGTTGTGGCCTTCCCTGGCTGTGAGCATGAGTCCTGAACTCTCGGTGCATGGCTGCCTTGGCTGTTTCCCCTCCTATTCCTTTCCATCTCTAATCTTTTCTTCTCCGCTGACTGACAAGCATGTGGAAGAGAGCAGCGTAGGATCTGTATTCATATTCCGCATTGACCACAGATGTCTTGGAGTTCTGTGCAAGACATACGAGGAAGTGCTCTGACTTGCTTATTTATCTGTTTTTAATTTACCTGCTTTTAAAGTCAGCAGAGAGAGAAAGAGGGAACCCTGAAGAGGACAGCTGAGTGCTGAAGTCCAGTCTTAATGTGAAATTAATAGACAAAACAATAACAACAACAAGAAAAAAATAGGATGAATGAGGCTTAGTTTAATGTCTAAGGTGGACAAGTAGTTTTTAAGGGACAAGAATACCATCTTCCTTGCCCTGTTTCACTTATGCACAAAACCTTTTCTAGTCTGTTTAGGAATGGAAAAGTACACTTAGGGTACCATATGAACTGAGAGCGATGCCATATTGAGAGAGCTCTGGGTTCTACCAAGATGTTATATAAGGAAACTCCCAAGGTACTGTACCCAGAATATGGCTGGCCAGGGAGGTGTGAGCAATGATTACAATGAAGACCTGGGAATTTGGCTTTCCTGGCCCCTGCATAGCCCCTCTATCACCATGGCAGTTGCACCTTCTAAATGTAAATAAATATTGACTTGGTCTCAGAAGAATGATAGTTTCACATGATTTTCCAACACTGCATTAATAAGCAACTCGCAATCCAGTTAGGCAAACTGTCAGTAGTGCTAGCCAAATAATTTACATGGCAACAACATGTAACAGATTCTAACACAACAAAATTCTTTACTCAAGATCAACAATGCAATTTATACACAGATCTGACTGCTTTTACAGACGCCTATGAGGTGCATCTCAACATCCAGGTTTTTTTCATGATTTTCTGATGGTTTTGGTTTGGGTATTTTTTTTAATGAAGGAAGGATAAGACTTATTGAGTTGACATTTTCCCCTTCTCTCATTAAAATAAAAAGACCTGCCGATCAATAAGAAGCGGTAAGACACTTCCAAGACTAAAATAAAGATGCAACAAAAGTTCAGTTCCAGGATGAAATACATAATTACAAAATTATATGACAAGAGACTGCATGGTGCTTATAACATCTTTTTTTTCGCTCATGAAAGTTATACTAATTGCTCGTCTACAATACATGGAGGAATTATCTGTTCTAAATAAATCTCCTAGGGTATCAGCTGCCTCAGCTGGTTGAAGACTTTCTCAAGCTAAATTCCAACTGAATTTGAAAGCACCTGGTTTAAATTTGTCTTGTGACATTTAGTCAGAGTATATGTGCAAACTACCTAACTTAAATAAGATAGGTTCCTTATTTTCCTAAGCCCTAGCCAGTGGGGAGAGAGTTAGTTCCTATAGAGCATGGAAGTCTCGTTTAGCAATTCTGAATTGCCTTCATCCTGATTCTCACTGTTGGTAAAAGGAAAAGCGTAGTAGAGAACTAAATTAAGTGCCTAAAATTCACTACAGTTAATAGATTTGCAATGTGTTCACCTCTTGTAAAACACCTTCCACAGCCAAAGGCCAAATTCTGCAGCTTCCTCATTGCTGAGGATGTTTCACACCTGAAGTGAAACACTTCCAGCCCTATGGAAGCTGCTGAATTTCAAGTTGTACTTCAGTGGTCATGCTCAGCAACTCAGAATAGACTTCAGAGCCAGCTTCCAGCTGTGCAGGGGGATGAATAGCCTGCCAAGGGTTATCTGCATTGCATGACTCTGGATGTACATGCTGCACATAACAGCGGTAATAAGCCCACCAGACCCCTCCAATTAAACTGCGTTTGTTTGAATTAACACATTTTTCAAATAGGTCTGCTTGTCTCCTGAGGTAAAATTTGAAATAGTTTGCAGTTCAAGATCATAATGTGCTGTTCTCTGGTCTTCAAGCAAGTACCTCTGCGTTAGTTTGTTGAGAGATGTGCTGAGATATGAATATGAAACATTATACCCCAGTAAGATTGAGTGAAGAAGCATGATCAAGGTCACAGAAATCACTCCAGGAGGTCTGAGCTGAACATCTGCCAAAGTATTACAGAAAGTATGTTTTTTTTCCAGGAAACACAACAGAATTATTTAGTTCAGATTACTGAACTGGAAATCAAAGGTCTCAATTAGTCCTCAAGCTTGGAGAGTCTTTTTGGGATGTGATAAAACCAAGAAAAAATGCATTAATCTTCAAACCTGGACACTCTATGGATGAAGGCAACAGTGGCCTAAGAGGGGTTGCTACATTGACATCTCAATGTGCACCACAGTGGCAGTGCTAAAGAAAGGTAGCTGAAAAAGCTTCTCAGGCCCACAGTAATTCAGCACTCCACACTCCCACATCTACAGGTAGAGCTAAAAAAATGACTCATACCACATCTTATGTGGAGGGATATGGTTTTGACTTGGACTCACCTGAACTCTGTGGGTTCCAAGCAAACAAATGCAAACAAACTTCATGAAAGCCTCCATTGTTGGTGTGTGGCATTGACATTTTCTGGAGACTTACGGCTCCAGCTCAGTATGGTTAATTGACATCTTCGTTGCCAAAAATTTCAAAGCAACATGTTGACTGGATCAGAAATCACCCACTAAGTGGACTTTGATGGAAGGAGGCAAATTAATAGAAGATACCCTGGTGACAGAAAGAAGAAAGTGTCCTAAAAGGTTGTAAAGGTGGTAGAAGAATCCTTGCTCTTAGGAAGAGAAAGGACAGTGCGAAAGAATATTTGGCAGAGAAATGATCCTTCAAGTCACCGAGAAAAAGTTACCTTTTTCCCCCTTTTCACCCAAAATTGTGGGCAGCAATTGACAACATCAAATCTGCCTGGGAAGTCAGGAAACTGGGAGACAGCCAAGAAATTTTAAAATACTGTCTTTTAATAAAGTTGAAGATGTTTAAGTTAGTAGAACTTTAATTTTACTAGTGGAAAAATTATGAACAGTGGAGGCTCAACTGTTACATTTGCTGTAAATTGTTACTCATCTTCAGTATGAAATTGTGCAGTGAGCTGAATATGAGGTAGAAAGAAATAAAATACCTGATTTCAAACTGTGGTCTGCCTACTGCATTCTGTGTTACATAAAGCTCCTTGTGTACACCATGAAGCTCAGATAGCTGCTGTCAATGGGAATTTCTTAGAGGACCATAGACAGAAGGGGCCTGGGGAATTACTGGGAGCAGAAGGCTAAAGAGGTCTGCTAAGCAATGACCAACTGAACAAATTTCCACTGCTAGATGTCAATGCAATTTCATCCCCTGTCATTGTTTCTCCATCCTGTGGCTGCAGATGCACATTATGCAGAGATGTATCTGGTGTCTACAGGGAGACAAAAATGAGATAAGGCTATATGACACCAGAAGGTGCTTTTGCCAGCATGGTAGTGCTTATCAAGAAGGGCTTGGGGGTTGTATTTGGTAAATAGGAGCGTATTGCTTATCTAAGCTAGTAAAACCCTAAAGGCAGGCACTGTCATATTGGCAAATACACATCAAACAGTGCCAAGATAGCTTGGTTTGTTTGCAAGACTGATGAATGTAGCACAGACATAACCAATTTACCCTGATAAGCTGCACCTGTACTAAGAGGGACTCTAAACAAGTGTTTTCTAATTTGCACTGTGGCCAAAAGCTGCTTTCGAGAATGATTTGTTAAATGCTAGAAAAAGTGGCTATACCACTGAGGATTTTTGCCTTTTAGAAGCATGGATGGTATCCTTTCACAGATTTGTTCCCTGCCTGAATATCCTGTAACCATTGTGGATTTTAAAAGTTTTCTTAATACTTATCATATTTATCATTTCCAGATATTTGCCTGTCAGGGTGCACTGCCCTCAGGGGTTTCTGTGCTGATTCGTGTCTGGGCAGCTCCAACTCCAAAGGCAGAAGTGATGTTGAGGGGTGTGGGGAGCTTGCTGGCAATCTGCAGCAACGGGTTCCGCTCACTTTCACTACCAGTTCATAGTCTCATGCAAAGGTCTCTACTCCTTTGCCCACCTTTCTTCTTCAACATCTGGGTTGTCTGTTTGAAATGGCCTTTTTCTGTAGAGAGTTTCTTGGTGTTACTGGGAAGTGATAATGAAAATGTGTTGTGAACAGATTGGTTGAATCAGGCAATCAGCAAGGTTCATTTTCACTCAGCCTTAGATTTTCCTCTTGCTTTTAACTGTTCCATTTTTTATTTTCATACTAACATAATCTTTTTAGAGAACTGGATTATCCATGCAGTTGAATTAAAAGAACTAGGATCTGACTTTCAGTTCATCACTTAGTCTTGAAGATATTTTACTGTCTGCTGGAAAAATATACCTTTTCAAACAGTACTTACTTTCAGACTTTATTACTGAAAGAGCACCCATAATTAATCTTCTGGTAATTCATAAGATACTTTCTCCACATCTTTTGTGAAGCCTGGTTCTGTTACATTAAGTCAAGCGAATTTTTTGAAATTACCTGCATTTTTTAAAGATAGCTTATAATATCAAAAATTATCTAAATTATCTAAATGAAAATGCTTAAATTTGTCAAGATCTGGAGAGCTAGCTAAGAAATTATTGCTGGATAGGGAAATAAAAGGCTTATATTTACGTTAGATTATAGATAGGAGCATACTTAGAAGCTTGCTTAAAAACGGCTTTGGTAAGGGAAGAAAGTCAGGGAAGCTGATTCTTGTGGGTTTTGATCCCGTAGCATGCAATTCTCTGTGATTGAATCAGCCACTTAATGAGGTGGAGCATTCCAGAACAAAGCGAGAGTAATGGGAAAAAACGCCTTGGGCAGGGAGCATCCATGTTTGGTTTTAATGGTAAGTAGTTTTGGTGGCCAACATGAATGGTGGCCACTTGAGACCTACTTTCACTTTGTACTAGAGTCTATAATTTCATCCTTAACACTCTGTACTTCCCTTCAATGATTCTTTAAAATTAATCTCTTAAGTCTGCAAATTCTTCTTCAGCTTTCTTCCCCAGTAAAAATAAAATTGTCCTTGGGCTTTTGACACCTTTGAGCAGAACTAAACTCTGACAATCTGAAGATGTCCAGAGATGGAATTCCCTTTTATTTTCACACAGAGCTAACCCCCTGCTCTGGGATCATCTTAACAGAAACGAGGTTATAAGTCAGAATGCACGTGTGTCCGTATATGAAGGTGTAAATACCGCCTCGTAAAAAAAAGGGGAACTTTCGATACAGAATACAGACATGATACATTCCACTAAGAAATTACAGGTAGCACACCAGACAGCTAGACAAAACAAGCAAAAAACACCTTAAACATTCCACACTTTTTGAAGCCTATATGAAATCCGTACAAAACTGAATCCAGAAAATATACTGAAAAAAATAACCAAAGGATCCAGCAGATGAGTTATAGTTATTCTTCTATAACTGTCTTCTTTTTGTTACTAATTTTCTGATAAAAAAGTAGGTTTTACGAATATGGATGTTTTATGGGGTTTTGGATGGAAGTATAATAATAATATAAAGAGTTTATTATTTGAAAAATTTCATGCAACAGTATAATATATATTGTGGCAACATAGGGAGGAAAATAAAAATTAATACTTGTCAGGAGTGAATAGTGGGAGAGCTGAGAGGAAAACTTAGCTTCTGTCTCATTAAATGGCAGTGCACGGTTTCATCACTTCCTTCATTATGTGATTGCTATCACCTGGTGCTTTGGAACAGCCTTTACTCATTAGTCAACAAATAATTAGCTACACAGAATTTTAATGGTATCCTGTAAACTTTTACAATATTCAAAGGAGAGCCAGATTCAAAGAATCAAAACTTACAAAATACCACCACTGGCTTTAAAAGACAACATGTTCTGTTAATATACTCACTGGGCTCCAAACAGTTCTTGGGTATTTGCGTATGAACACTGAAGTGCTATAGATTTAGTAGAACTTCTTTAGTATAAAGTACCATCATCATCAGGGATTTCTTTTTATGTAGTTATTCATACTTTCTTATATTTCAGGTTCAAAAATTGCTACCTGAATGAAGTGAGGTTGAAAATCTGGCATGTAAGCATTGGACAACATTTTGGACAGAATCTTGCTTAATTTGGCAGCTCACTGGCCTCATATAGATCCAGCACTTGATTTCCTGAAATATTTCATCTTCTTGAAAGTCGTATTTTAGGCATGCACTGATGCAGACTGCAATGCATGCATTTATGTTTTCTGTAATGTCTTAACTACTGCATATGAAGAAATAGAAACCATTAGCAATTCCCTCTGCAAACATAGCAGCAAGAAATGTACTGATTTTTTGTGAAAGCCTGGGTGTGCATAGAAAAGCTAGGGTTTTTCTTTTTTCAAATTTGGGCTCTGTGATGCTTATGCTTATCATAGAATAATAGAATAGTTTGGGTTGGAAGGGACCTTAAAGATCATCTAGTTCCAACACCCCTGCCATAAGCAGGGACACCTCTCAGGCTGCCCAAGGCCCCATCCAACCTGGCCTTGAACACCTCCAGGGATGGGGCAGCCACAACCTCCCTGGGCAACCTGTGCCAGTGCCTCACCACTCTCATGGTGAAGAAATTCTTCCTAATGTCCAGCCTAAATCTGCCCCTCTCCAGTTTATACCTGTTCCCACTCATCCTATCCCCACAAGCCTTTATGAATAGCCCCTCTCCATCTCTCTTGTAGCCCCTTTCAGGTACTGGAAGGTCGCTATAAGGTCTCCTCTGAGCCTTCTCTTCTCGAGGCTGAACAAGCCCAACTGTCTCAGCCTGTTCTCATATGGAGGGTTCTCCAGCCCTATGGTCATCTTTTTAGCCCTCCTCTGGACCCGTTCTAACAGCTCCATATCCTTCTTACATTGAGGATTCCAGAACTGGACACAGTACTCCAGATAAGGTATCACAAGTAGTCCTACAGTTGCCTTGATTTCTTAAATATAGTAGACACTATAAGCTAAAGACGCTGCATCTTCACGGGCCTGTTAGAATAAACTAATTTCATTACCACACTATTTCCTGAACATGTCTAATTTCTGTCCAGACTGGAGTTTTTTGTTTCAGCAGGAAGTTTCTCTGTTGATAATGTATTTGCCTCAGTCAAAGGACAATACCTTATTGCAAAAGCAGGTATTTCGCATCTCCACTTCTAGACATTACTGACTGACTTTACAAACTCTATTTGTTTCAGACAAGCTTCTTCACATTTTTGCATGATCTATTAAGGCCTTGAGAAGAGGAAGTACTTTTATTATTGTTTGTTTGTGGTTATGTTGCAATTATAAGGTCTTATCTCTGAAGTTTAAAGAATCTCCTGTATCTGAAGTTATTCAGTCAAACAGAAATTTAAGACTGAACTTCTCTGAATCTTCCCAGCCTCTCCATGAATTTAGTCCCAAATCTCTTATATGCTTAGAAAAATTCATGGTGTAAATAAGTGGAAGATCAGAAAGGGAACCGTTTTCTTCAGAACTGTGTCCTGAACCATGAAATTGTGTTTTGTAATTCAAGTAGACTTCATTCAAAAAGAATCCAGTTAACAGATTTTCAGGAATCTGTTTGGGAACAGCCTTACACCCTTAATGACTGAGTATTTTTTTGTTGTCATGCATTGCACGCATTTTCTCAAAATGTCAACCCAAGGCTGGTTTTAGAGGTTACTTAGTTAACCCAATGCAGAGTGCTGCCAGGATTTCTTCACCTATGTCCACTGACATAAGATACTAAAAACCTGGGATACCGAAGCAAAAGTTTATGTTTAAGCTCAACTTAAGTTCAGAGTGACTCTACTGAAGCTAGGCACATGCTTGACTACTTTGCTGAACTATAGCCAAGTAAAAAAAGTAATAAATGGTGACATTATATTACTATTTCAGATCATCGGCTTTATGAACTAGAAGTATAAAGAAACAAGAACTATTTTTGTTGCTTGTGTGCTAGTGATTCAATTTCCTTAGCCAGTTACAGCTCTCCGTAAAGATAAATATACCCTTAACATACAGCCAGATTTTTAAATCTGGCAGCATGATAATGCGTGCAGGGACCAATGCTGTCCCTATTGTAGGAAAAAAAAATCATGTTGTAAGCAGCTAAGATGAAAGCAATACGTAACTCGCTTTGGTATTGCTGCAGACAGACTCAGGTTAACTACAAAGGGCAACTCGGCATGCACCTATGGTCTCCTGAATTCCTTCAGCGCCTGTCTGCACCTGGAGAGGTTTTGTAAGTTGTGGATAAAAATAGAGATAGACAGTATTTCCAGAACACTCTGTAAAGCTTGAAAAACACTTTAACAATACTGGGAGGAAAAAAAAAAAAAAAAGGAAAAGGAGAAGGAAAAGGAAAAGGAAAAGGAGAAGGAGAAGGAGAAGGGGAAAGGGAAACCATTATTTTGATCAAAAAATATCTCTGGATAAGTATCTTATGCAGTTTGCTGTTTGTGTGTCACAAACTACGTCTACTCCCACCCATTCAGACAATCTCTTCTGGTACAATAGAAATAATGTCATTTATTTCATGGACCTCGTACAAAACACGAAGTCATTATAGTGTGAATCTCATTCAAGGTAGTGTTACGTTATAAATTTTCTTAATGCAAGAAATGTGATGCTAGCTTTAGCATAGTTAACTATATTCCCATTCAAGAAATCATACGCTAACCATATATCAAACTTTCTATGGGGCTTTGTGGTAAAGACAAATGTACGATTCTTTAGCTATGCTTATTTACTGCTACTATTTTAGCAAGAAACAAATTGAATTTTCCTTCAGAAAAAGTAGGTTTTGTCAAGTATCTGGCAATGAAACTTTCCAGTTTTCCCTGCGAGATACGCCTTTCCTGATCTTCTCGCTGTTAATTTAAAGTGAAGTTACATGGGTTGAGCTCCAACTGCATATTCAATCAGTCTTATTACACCACAGACCAGTGAGTCATGACAGGGGCTGATAAAGGCAGATGCTATACTTTCCTTTCTGTACTGAGATTAGTTTACATTTTAATTATGTTTTGACGGTATAGGTGGCCTTTCATTAGCATTAGAGGGCTGCAACAACACCCTAAGTTGGAACCTGCTCACAGTTTCCATCACATGTGGGTTTCCTTTGATACTACCCTGGTAGGGCCAAGAAGGAACCGCGTTCTGCATTCAGGTCACAAATGAGCAACCCCGTTGGGCTCCACAGGGCTCCACTTCTGACAGCCGACTGCTACTTATTCCGTCCTATTAAGGCATAAATAGATGAAAAATGCAATCTAAGCGTCTGTGCAGGTTATTCATATGCAGACCGTGCTGTCGATAGATGCTGGAGTCGTCACTCGCCTTGGCTGCTGAGCAGTGTTGGATTGTCAGCTGCAAGAACTAATAGAAACTTGCTGATTATCACCAAGAAAACAAGAAGCAGGTACAATGGGGAGAACTCTTTGCTGTTACAGATAAGTAACAGTACTTCTTCCTCTAGATCCACAGTGAAAGGAAGTGCAATGCTAAGAAACCTTTCTCTCCCTTGGCTACTTCTACTGCAATGTCCCTTCATGTTATTTTTTCTGGGGTTGCTTTAACCCTAAATGATCATGAAAGTCCAGCTCCACCTGATCATCCTTGCAGACTGCTGTAAAGAGCTCTAAAAGAGGCTTGGGATTGTTTTCAGAGAGAGAAATGGTTGGCAGTGTATATAGATCCCAGCTTTACGAATCCATAAGTTAGTAAACTTAACTAATAAACCCACCCCAAAATCTTTTCTGTTTTCCACACGTTGAAAGTAAATAACTGTACCCTTATACTCGTATGCTACTTTCCTGAAGAATAATGCTATTTTTCACATTCCAATAAACTTGTTAAAACCATTAAACATAGATGGTTTTGATAGTACTCAGGGATTCCTCAGCCTGATTTAGTGGGATGTCCCTGCCCATGGTGGGGGGGTTGGAACTAGATGATCTTCAAGGTCTCTTCCAATCCCAACTATTCTATGATTCTATGATTCAGATGCAGATACAACATGAAGCAAGAAAATATTTTCCCTTATATTATACTACAATTTAAACTACATTTGATTAGGCTGCATTTAGGGCGAAATAATGAGTTAAAAATATTTTTTTTCCGATTTGTAAAAATCATATTCAACATACCAGTTATTCAAATAAATTTTGCTCTGATGGAATAATCTGCCACCTGTTGGATGCATTATTAATAACATTGGATTTGGGGTGGGACTTCTAATAAGTGGTTGCCATGACTAAAACCACAGCAGAAATTCCCTCACAACCTAAACTACAAGCTAGGCAATGGAAACCTGCATCTAGCATTTGACAAGTTGGACATGGAGCTTCTATTGTCTTGTTGTCTGCATAAAGTTTGTGTTGGGCTTGATTCAAAGACTGTTTTTTACTGGACTACCTGCAAAGTAGATTCTTTTTAAAGTACGCTTGAAAATGTGAATAAGAAATGTGTCTGAACTGGAAGCAACACTGCATTTGCATGAGAGGTTTGTAACAATGCAAATTACAGCCTTTTTCAAAGTGCAGTACCTGCCAATTAAAACAAATATTCTCTGTGTTCAAAAGCACCAAATGGTTTTTGTTCTGAGAAGGAATTGATACATTAAATGACAGAGAAATTACACAAACAGCCTCTGTTCTGTGAAATCCTGTAAACCAGCTAATGCAGAAGAGCTACAACAGCCTAACATGAAAAATGCAGCAGGTCAATGCACTGAAGGCTACGTCATGGACCCTTAGCCTCTCCCATCTTGCTGAGTGTTCCTTGTAGGATGTTAAAAGGCTGAGTGAGAAGAAGCATTATGTTGGAAAGAACAAATATTTTAAAATCACAACGATCTATACATAAGAGAAAAATATTTAGTGTATGTCTAAGGGAAACAGGAAATACACAGGTTTCTTCAGTTGCCAAAAAAGAAAAAGTTGAACAGTAGCCCCCCTAAAAACAGTGAAAGATTAATTACTGCAGAATGAATACAAACTGCTGAAGGGATGAAGTATCTGCTGGAAAAATCTTTACAATCACAGAAATAAAAGCTCAAATAATTAGCATGTGCCTTTACTTGGACTTGACACTTGACACAACATCAAACTCAAAACTAACATGAGGAATCGAAGGCAAACTTGTTGCCAAACAAGTAAAAATGTGCAAATGAATGACCAGTCAGGTACTAGGAAAAACGGAAGATTTTAATCTCTTATTTATGCAAGAGTTATGAACTAATAACTGCTGAAATCTTCAGTGATTTTTTTATTCTCCAAAAATGCTTGGAAGCTCTTTTCTATACCCACTGCCCCTGCATGGGAAACATGGTTAACCTTACTGATGAAATGGGAAGGGAGTTTTCTTCAAAATAACCTGTTGACATATGGAAAATGATGGAAACAAATTCTGCCAAGGAACATCTGAAATGAATCATTTGAAAGCTGAGCATATGTAGGTGGATCTGGCCAAATTAGACTTTGCTAAAGGGGAAAAAAACCCTTTGGGAAAATAAAGGAGAAAACAGAATGAGATAATTATTAGAAAAGATAGTACTGTAATACTTGCAGGGAATAGGAATACTTCAGCTTACAAAGCAAAAGACAGAATTTATGTAGACAGAATAAAATCTTCATCTGGGCAAAAGTCTACTAACTTTTCTTGATTTAATTGCAATTCTATTAGATAATTTTTAAAGCATATCCTAGCTAAGCTTAGACAGTCTGTTTACAATATGTATAGGCTTACAAAAGGATTTACAAATACACTGTGTTTGCCAAAAATGTAAATTCAAACCATATTGTCTTCTGTACAGGAATCATTGAGTCACCTGTGCTATAAGATTGACTAGATGATTGTTCATGTAATATTATGGCAGTTCCTGTTCGCATACCACGAGTGGCTACTAGGATGGCTGAAACCCCCAATGCCTTCAGCACCAGTACAGAAGTACCATGTTTCACTATGGATAAAAAGACTTCATTTCTGCAGTGACTTATGCAAACAATTGCTAGAAAACTGACCTAATTTTTTGTTTCTAAAAGTTCTTCTTGAGTTATTCTGAGAAACAAAAAAATATTGTCAAGTATATGTAGACATGTCTAGATCAATACATAGATTTTTTTTGTCTGCAAAGTTTACTCACAAGGTACCAGTTGCTATGAATTTTTTAGAAGCCAAGACAAAGGACTTAGTAATACTCCTATGTAGTGTAATTGAGATGTATCGCTTTTTCATTAAGTTTTCTATAAAGATTAGGCCAACTTCAAGTGGACTGTGCAGAATAATTTATCAAATTGAAGAAGCAAGTAAGTGTAAATTACAGAAACACAGAACCTCCCAAGAATCCAGTTAGAACCACTGCTTCCAATTTCCGGAGTAGTGTATTTTGAAAACCAGTAAGGTTCTCCTTATACTGTTATTTCTCCTGAGTTCTCTGAAAACTGTTCAGTAAATTTCTTTCATATTAGGCCTAAACATTTATGATGTCTGCAATATCTTCAGGACAGCCATGATCATATTAATCATTATAATTTCAAAGAGGTTCTTCTCATATCAGGTATATGAAATATTTCAAAAAGCTCGACTAACAAGCCAAAGATGAAGAAGTATATTATTTTGTTTATCTATTTAAACATTGTTTGGAGAGTAGCTGCTTCATAACTTGTTAATAAAAAGTCCTCTGAGAGATATAAAAAAGACATGCAATTTAAAAGTTATCAAAAAACATAATTATCTTTTACTCTTACAGACTTAGATATATAGGCAGTATATGATACCAAACAAAACCCCTTGAAATTAATGGAATTAACTCTCATTTTCCAGACATGAGGTATGTGCTGCAGTCCTGATATTTTCTGGTGTCTTGAAATGTAGAATTTTTATCTAGTGGACTCTTGAACTCTGTTATCTGCCAAGGAAAAGATTGGTCCTTTGAGTTTTCTTTCATTCTAGAATGAGATAGCTAGATATTATCTAGCTAGAATCACATCCTTATCCACTCTTTGGCAACCTGGATAACACATTTCAGGAAGGTGTCTGGTGCCAATTTGGTGATTAAAATATTATAACCATCTGATCTATCTGCACTAGTTATAAATCCTAGATATTAGATATTCTATTTCTTTGAGATTTTTCTTCCACCTGTATCATCTCACAAGCTTCAAGTGCATCAGATTTACTGAGCTCTTCTGTGACACGAAGAAGTTATTTCATACATGCATTAAATCTCACTTCAAAATATCCAGGACTTGTCACACTGCCTAATTTCTTGGTGAAGAGTGAATTGCACTTTTGCAGCATGTGATAGCTGAAAGTCTTCTCATTTGGACTAGATTTTCCAGGCCTGATATAGTCTTTGATCCAAGAAAAGGTATTGTTCCTCTTCGTGGTGGTCTGCAGTGAGATCTTCAGAGACCTCCATCTTGTAGCAGGAGTAGGCTTCTACAAAACTGTAATTAGAATTTGCTCGGTATTGTTTGAAATGATTGATTCAGCATATTTCAAAGCCAGGCTGGTTCCTGCAGGAATGAATATTCACTCTTCACCAAAATCTGTACAGATGCAGCTTTTTTTTTCCACAGAGGATCATTGAGGTGATCATAGCTCATTTTCTTGCTTAGGTATTATGGTCATTAACTTTCTTCTAAGCATCTGCATCACAGCTTTGGTAGATCAAAGGAGATAGTGACTACCTAAGTTTGCTGGCATGAACATACTTTCAGATGCATGTAATACCAAGGTTTAGGTATTTATTGCCACCTGAAAAATCGGTCATGTCTGCAAAACTTTATGCAAAATCACTAGCACCATGCAGACACATAGAAACATTTTTAAATTAAAGGATTATTTCAGGGAATGAGTGAGCAGCAGAGTCAGACCAAAGTCATCTCCATGGTGCAACACATTGTTCAGAAACAAAGATGAAAAATAATCAAAATTTACATATGCTCAAGTAAGTTAATGATGTGTCTTATACTACCAAATAATCATTTCCAAAACTCCAAACTTAGTCTTTTTCTTAGAAAGTGTTCTTTCTTATATCTTGAATTGGCTTTTCTCTGTCCCAGATGAAGCATTAAGACATGCAGCACAGTGCTGACCCATTTTTAAAAGTACTTTTTAACTTGAACATTGTGTTTCAAGACTTTAAGATCCCCTAAAAATGAGGCAAAAACATGAGTTATATATGTCCAAGGAAACCCTAGCCTCCAGACCTGCTTTGCTTGCAAGATTTTTGTGGGATGATACCAAACGTGCTCACATTGGAAGAGTTTAAACCAGGGCTGCTCCAAAATACATTAGAGTGGTGAGTTCTAAATGACTGTTTTATCAATTGTATCTGTATTTCTGATGAAAATTATTTTCTAGCAATATTTACTGTTCTTTTATTAACATGCTAGGTGAGTGTCTCTTTTAAGTTTTCAGACTAAATCTTTATACCTAAGAAATCATATTCTCTTACCTTTCTCTAGAACTCACTGTTATAACAGACACTGAGTTTTCCTCATTTGGTATTGTTATTTCTCTTACATATTCTTTCAGATGCTTTGCTATTTTATTATGGCAATGCATCTATATAGAGTACAGGGCAGCATCACCCTGTTGTGATGGCTACCATAAAGATATACTGTTACAAGTCCTAATCCAAAGTGGTTTTGATTGAAAAATACAAAGGCAGACAGTAGGAAAATTAATTTAGGGTATAAAGTAAGTTTCATGTGTCGTACAAATTTGCATCTGTGTATTGCTAGAGTTTGGATGGTTCCTTATAGTTGCAAGGAAGGACATGAAGAACATCACACAAGTAAAAAAGTATGAAAGGACAGAGGAGTGATTTAGGTGCTGAAGAGTGGGAAACAAAACAGACAAAGCGAATGAGGCAGAACAGCTGAAAGCTGAGAAGAAACAACAAATAACTAAGGTCAGTGGCACAAATGCTGAAAAAAAAAAAAAGGGGGGGGTTATTTATGCCCAGAGGCACTAAACCATGGAGCAGTGATGCAATGCTACATTTGCAATGCAAATGGAAAGATCTTTCAGGTAACATGAACTGACAAAGTGTGCAGCAATTGACTGGTAAGCAGAAACATGTCTATTTTCTACATTGTAGTCACCATATCGATATCATCCTTTAGCTCTCTCAGTGGAAGGACACCGTGCAGCTGATACTCTCTCTCCTATATTCTCATGATTTGTTTGTATCTCAGTAGAATCCTCACCTAAACTTCTTGCATTTCTTGTGTTTCAGCTTTTGAGATGCTGTGCTGTTAATGTTTCATCCAGGATTTTTTTTTATAAATCTCTATCATACTTTCAGCAAATGCTTGTGTACATTGGCTGGCTTCCTGGAATAGTTTTATATATATTCTTTCTGAAGAACATCTCCTTACCACCTAAAATGTGTCTTATAACTATAAAACTGCAATCTCAACTCTTACCTTCCTAAAGCATGAAATGTTTATCTCACTTTATTGATGGGTAAATCCCAAAAGGGCAATTCTAGAAGGCCCATATAGCTCTAGGATTATTTAAGAGATCATTAATGTGGCATTAGTAGCTAAGATCTACCACCTTATTTTCCAATTAAAATACACGTTTCAAATTTGTTTTTCCTGGTTAGGTGTAACTGAACTACAGTTATTGCATGACAACAACCTGGAAATCTTCCAGCTTTCACTCATCCATTGGAAGACTAATTATATTGCATTAAAAGACATATTTAAGTAATGCAAAATGAAGCCCTATAAAACCTGTCATCATTATCAGAGTTCATATTTCATATTAAGTGTTTAACCACATTCCATTGTTCGTCAAAATCAAGCACATGAGCAGAATGGTCTGCTGTCCTATGATTCATTCCCTCTCAAATGAACCCATTGAAACGCCAACACTCAGGTTAGTTCAGCAAACATCCCTCTGGCGACAGCCAGCCTCCCTCTGATAGCTCTGCTTTTACTCATCAAATGCTTTGTTCATTCACAGATTTTTGGACACAGTTATTTATATCACACCAAGCTGGTTGCCAGTGGGTTAGCAGCTTGCCTGCCTCCTCACAGAGGTCTGCCAGGCTCTCTCCAGGGGAGCCTGGAGAGCAGCCCTTGCTGGAGGCTCTGCGGTATTAACCGCTGGAGGCTTTTGAAGCAGAGGTATGGAGCAAGAGAAATCTGTTGCAGGCTAGGTTGCACATCACGTATCCTGTAGGTAGAAGGCAGGTAAATCTTGGCCTGTACTGTGGCTGTGACTGTACTGTGTGACTGCTTTCACGGTTGCCTGTGAAACAGAACTTGAGATATAACCTAAAAATCCCTAGCAGAGATGATCGCTGGTGCAGATGCATATAAGTAGACAACCAGAATAACATTACACTTCATTGCAGCCAGGACTTTGGAGCACTTTCAAAATGATCAGACTTACTGCCATGTACTGTCCAGCTCACACTCCCATTTCCTGCTCTATTGAGGAGCATCTGGGAAAGAGGCCAGGAACAAGCTGGTTTCTCCAAAAGAGTCATTCAAGGAGCTCACTCTGGCTGCCAGCTTCTACAAAGACTCATGAGACGCAGGCAGGAAGAAGGCTGAAATTTGCATACCTTGCTGCAGCTCCCTCCCACATAACACCTTTTCTTAAGGCTCCTCAACTCCCTCTCAGCATCTGTCCAAGTGTGCACTCATCACATTCCTGGGCGGGGTGTAGCAAGATCTCTGCTGGAGTCCTAAAATGAAACCATTTCAGCAGAGGCCTTTTAAAATCCAAATTATATGAAAATAAAAGAGCTGAATCTTAGAAATACCGAGCCCAAATAGAAAACACGGAGTTGCTGAGGTTTCATTCTCCCCTCCAAATTCTTTCCATGGTAGCCCAGTTCATGGTGGAGCTGTGTTTCAACAAACTATCACATTGCTCTTGAGCCATTTCCCTGCAGACAATGAGCGTGGGTGAATATGCACAACCCAGCTACAGGCATCAGGATCCTACCAGACATCAGCTCTCCTGGCCATGCAACATAGCCTGTGGGACATCACCTTTCAGGGAAACTCAGGTAAAAGTTAAGTTGTAATGAAGCCTGCAGCCACTAATCAAACCCCCACTTTAGATGCTGCATTCATATAGTGTAGGCACATTTCAGGTCTTTTGTGGCTACCATGATGGACAACTTTTAGAAAAATAACCTGTCAAAATGCTACCTCTGAATATGGTCAAACCCAAAGAAGTATCATAATTGTAGGTGCTTGTTAGAGAGCCAAAACTTCTCAAAAATATCAAGAATAAACCTTTCCTATGTTGAGACTGCACTCCCAGAATTTGCCAGCTGCCTCATCCTGGGAAAACACAGCTCCTGGCTACAAAGGAGTCACTGATACCTTTGAGCCCAATCAGTGACTCTGAAAAACTACATCCCAAGTCTCTTACTGGCAGCAGAATTGGGTGGAAGTCACAGCAGTGGCTGCACCACTGCTCATTTATTCACTGTGGGTCCTTTCAATTGAGGCGTTATGCTCATGCTAGAAATCTAGAGTTACTTGCAGCAAGGTCTAGTTGTGCAGCCTGGGAAGGACACACATGTGGATCTCACTAGCAGGAGGAGGTGAGCTTCCTGCAAACCTAATCAAAGGAAGAGAAAGCACACTATGTGACACTTACTACATTTGCGCTCTGTGGAACAAGAAAACACATATGCTTTGTACTGAGCTTGGAAAATTATGTGTGTGAGCAGAAACAACTGTGCTACAGCTCCTCGGTGTCTGTTCCTTGGTGTCTGCTCATGTGTTCAACATGAGATGATAACAAACTAATAGGTATTTCCTGCTTAACAATTACATGAACAAAAAGAGCAGCAGATGCCAGACATCAGCAAAATGTGTCCAGCTCCCAGCTGGGGAAACACACCTTAGCAACAGATCATAAACCAAACACAGGAGCACCAACACTGGTGATCAGAGAGGTACAAAAGCTTGTGTAAGTAGTGGAGACGCTTTGCATACTCATGTGACTGTTGCCTTTCGAAATCACAAGTACCATTGCAGCTATCAAACCAACTGACTGAAAACCAAGTGCAAGAAAACACACAGGTCTGGGGTTTTTGGTTTGTTTTGTTTTTCAGGGAGAAGAGTTGTTATGAGATATCCCAAGTCCAAATGACTACAGATGGGAGAAAATAGCTGTACCAAGAAAAACAAAAAGCTTCCTCTCAGCCCCAAACTCACCGGCCCAGCACAGGCTGTAACAGCATCCCAGTTCTATTATCATGACTTATTTTTCTTATTTTCACTACATCAAAGAAGTGATTTAAGAGGTAAAACTTGCTGGAGTGATTACTGCCGGAAAATGTACTGAGTTCTTTCCCTTGGACTAACAGTAACTCAAGCTGTGGCCAAGCCTAAAGCAGTGTTTTTGAGAGGTATTTGTTGCCTTCCTTATAGCTGTCCAGTAAAAATGTTCAAGATGTTAAATGTCATTAACCTGTCACTGCTTAAATTCTGCAAAATGACAGAGGGGAGATAATGGGTAGGGATGGAGGAACAATCACTGACCTGATGTTGTCATGTAGGGAGAAGGGGAAGCCCCATTCTGGGTCTGTGAATAGCTTCAGCTGAAGAAGTTTGAACATTTTATTTCAAGAGACTAAAAATAAATATTTTGATATTTCATTTTGAAATGACATATTTTCTTTTGAAATAAACATGTCTCTTATGGAAAAGAAAAACATGAGGAGCACATCAGTAGGAAACCAAACAATATTACAATATGTTTCACTTTAACTCTGGAAAAAAAAATATCCTACTAAGCATCTTTTCATTGACATGCCTGGAGTGACTCTGGCTATTAATTTTGCTTGGGAAGAAAATAAAAATTTCTGAATATTTTTCAAGTTAAGCTCAGTTGAAAAAATTAGTTCAACTATTTCCTTCCAAGTTAGCTACAAGTCCACTGTTTGCCTGCTTTTAATGGAGACCTGAACATGTGAGTGCAATGACATGTCATGCAAGTTGTGCACACTTGGAAGAGAAATTCTGCTTTTTCCTTCTTTCTTTTCTTTCTTTTGTGCCTGACTTTGGCCCAGCAAAAAAGACAAAGACCCAACAGACCTTACAATCTCCCCAGGGCAGTGCAAGAGCTCAGCAACACAACTCAGTCCAGACAGCTAAACTCCCTATCCCCCCTGCCCACATTGCCACCTAGGGCTGGGGCCTGAGCTGGGCAGCCCCATGCAGGGGGGCTGTAAACAAACACGGAATAGGTGAAGGTGAGGTCAGATGACAGCTTCATTTCCAGGAGCAGATGGAATAGCAAGTCACAGCGAGAGGGAGCAGCAGCAGGGCACAGCAGGCAGCGAGACCACTGAGCCACTTTGACATACCAGAGCTGCACTGTCCTCCTTCTGTCAGGGCTCCTGAGCAGGACTGTGTTTGGAAAGTGAACTTGACTGACCATCACTATCTTTCCTGCCCCCTCAATGGCTAAAATTGCAATGTTATAAAGAATGAGGAAGAAGAAAGTAAGGAAAAGAGCAAAATAAACACCAAGAGCAACCAAACCCAAACTGATGCTCTCTGATCAGCCAGGAATATCCATGACCACCAGTTCTTCCTCTGCACCGCTCCTCCTCTTGTGCTCTCTGGTCAGAAACATAGCCAGTGGGTAGGTCGCCAATGGGATGGTGCAAGAACACTGCTGAAGTTACCATAATGGGACTTTGGAGACCACAACCCACCATTGTCTCACTCATAAGCTTATGAGTGGCTGCAGGCAATTTCCCAGTTCTCATTCCATTAAAGTAATTCCCCAGGAGCTGAACTTAATTACTTCAGTGGGATTCACGTATGTTCTTAAGTATTTTCGTGAATCAGGACCTTAATTGCTCTGTGCCTTTGCTCCCCATCTGCAAGATAGTTTTAACGTTTGCTTTCTCCTGCACTCTATTTAGATTTACGTCCTCCAAGTCAAAGCCTGTCTTGCGGTGCCTGTCTGCTCAGCAATTTGTCTGATAAGGCTGAGGTTTCGCTTGAGTTATTTTCGGACCTTGTCACATTTCACGCTTACAGAAGCCGTCCTCCAAAACCTAGTGGCCTTTATGCGGCTTCTGCGTCTCTAACAGTGCTAAAATAAGTTGCTTGTTGATTTGGGAGCCAAGCAACAAGCAGTATTTTTTATTGCACTCCATCACAAACAGAATAATTACATGGCACTTTGAGACAATTTGCTAAAGATGCTCACACATTTCAAGAGGGTAAAATTACTTTATCCAAAGCAATTACAAAATAGCTAATTAGTGAAAGTAACTGTGAACTGCTACAAATGTGTTACATGGAGATGTTGCTTCTAATGTCAGTCAACAAGCCTCTAGTTTGTGAGTTGTTTTTTGGTAATGAAGAAACTCTTCCAACGCAATAAATATATTGTTTTCAAATGAGAATTTCTTGGGCAAGGTGTGTGTAGATCCCCAAATTAATAAGCCAGTGTTCCTGCCATGTACCTTCCCTACAGCCTCATTGCTCTGTAACTTTATCTTTGTCAGGTGAGCAGCAAGATAATTGCTGGAGCAGCTAGGCAGCAGCTTCACGCGGATAAAGGCAGCCAGGACATAAGCACACTTGTCATAAAACAGACTTTGGATGCCTTCTGGGTGAATGCACCTGCTGCTGTGCTCTCCCCAGAGGTGCTGTACTCCAGAACCAGTGGCCTCAGAAAGGAGCTTTAAAAGAGCTTTCTAATTCTGACATAAGGATTAATTGACAATTAATTCTTTCTGTCATTTCACTACAAGCTGACAAAGGACCTGTGGGGAAAAAAAGCAGTTATTTTTGCCCTGCTGGCAGTTAGGTGGTTTGCTGTCTGAGACAGTAGTATCTGTGAAAACAGAAGAGACTGTATTTCAGCTATTCATATTTAGATTCCACTAGCTGATATAAAAATGAACAGACTATGGAAATGTGTTTTTTGCTGAAACACTTCTTTAAAATTCTACAGGGAGAGCAAACACATGTGAAGCAAAACGTAATTTCTGAGTTAGAGTTTTTCTTTTCTTTTCCGATGAAAGATATCTATTCTGTATGCAGTAATTGTTGCAGGCTGTGAAATTAGTCTTAAACATAAGTGATGGACAGGAATGACATAGCTTTACAGAGTTAATAAACTACGAACTGGAGGTAAAGTGAGGCCCTGCCTTTTTTTGTTGGAGAGCTGTTAAAGCAATTGCTGGCAGAACATTACACCTCGGTGTAAATCTAGGGACGTTTTGCAATAAATAACTTTAAGAAAAAAATCCAGACTCTGAATTTAGTGAAGAATTTTAAACCATCTGTACATTGTTGCTCTAACACTGAGATGTCACTTATTTGTGTATTTTACCCATATGATCGGATGTAAGTGGAAATAGTACCCCATTAAAATCAGAGATAACACAGAGAAGCGTTTCATTCTTCAAAGGTATAAAATTTCCTTCATTTTGTTTTAAAACCAGATCCACATTTATGTTTCTCTTCATCTGTCTCATAGAAGAATTTATGCTTATAAAGGCACAATAGCTTAGATATTTTGTACATTAAACTTCACAGAATGGAAAAATGAACAATTCTATTCCTTCTGCCTGTAAACTAGGGAAGAAACTATGCAATATACAGGTGTATTCTTGGGTATAACTTAACGTTTTACAAGTTCTCTTCATTTTTGGATTGATCTTTCTCTTATAAATGAATGAAAATGTAGAAAATCTGTTTCAAACCCAAATGCTTTTGTTTGGCTGCCTCTTATTCCATGCAGGTCTTTGATATGACCTGTTAAGCTCATAACTGCAATGAAAGAGCATTACGGAAATCTGATATACAGTTAGACACAGTAGGCATTAAGTACCTCAGCTTTTTCCTCATCCTTGGTGCCAGTGTTCCCCCCAGGGAACTTAATAAAGGATGGAGATTGTCTTTGACTCTCTTTTTGTTGTTAATGTATTTGTAAAAACACCTTTTTACAACAGTGGCCAGATTGAGTTCTAGCTGGGCTTTGGTCTTTCTAATTTTCTCTTTGCATGACCTAATGAATCCTTTTACTCTTCTTGAATTGCCTGCCCCTTCTTCCAAAAGCCATAAGCTCTCCTTTTTTATTTCCTGAGTCCTAGCAAAAGATTCACGTTCAGTCAGGCCAGTCATCTTCCCTGCAGGTTTGTCTTCTGGCTCACTGAGGACAGCCTGCTCCTGTGCCTTCAAGACTTCCTTCCTGAAGAATATCTAGCCTTCCTGGACCCATTTGCCCTTCAAGACTGTCTCCCATAAGAGCTTATCATCACACTTGTTGAGCTCTATGCAATTGAATTCCTCCTTAACATGCAGAGCCTCCCCACAGCCTCTCCTTCCTTGCCTATAGCTTCTGAAGATCTTATTGCCATCCATTGCAGCATTCCAGTCATGAGAGATTCTCACCACATTGCTGTAATGGGAAATGTCATAGCTATCCTGCTGCACAATGGCTTCCATCTCCTCCTCCTTGACCATGCTGCATACGTTGTTGTAGATGCAGTTGAGCTGGACTATTGGTTTCACACTGTGCACCGGGATGCCTCTCAGTGCACTCTAGCCTCTTCAGTGCAGCTGGTCATATTCCTTTCCCCCTTCAGTATATGAAAATGGCTTGAGATGCACTAAACCCACGGATTGCTGAGTGATATGCAGCTCTAACCACTGGCATCTCCCTTTGCAGGTTCAGCCATCTCTCCAAGCAGCATTATAATAATGTTGCCGCCATTAAAACATTTGGTTACCTCGAGCAGACTCTGGACTTGCTTACTGTTTGCATGTCTTAGACCAGGAGGAAACATCTTTTGCAACCTACCTGCTATTTTCATAAAGAAGACCTCACTCCTTACTTTTAAGTGAGTCAAATGGCCTTTTTTTAGTATTCGCCTAATCAATTTATTTCAGACTCCTTAGTTATAATACATAAATGACTGTGTATTTCCAGACACCCTACTAAAATCACTTTTGAAATCTTTTACAAGGAGCTGACCCTCACACCTGTCACACTTACAGCTGGATGAAGTGACATAGCTCATACCTACTGACATTCATAGCATAATTTCCAAGTAAGGCAGGTTGACTGGCAGGCATCAACTGCAAACTATGATCTGGAAGATTTTCCTCCTCCTTTTCTTACTGTCTTGGCAGGTTTTTTTAACTAGCTGTTGATAAGAAGCAATAACTCTACTCAAGTGTTGACAGGGATAATCCAGACAATTGTTGCACTCTGAGTGAGGTGGAACAGATTTTCTTTGGTTTGTTTATTTGTTGAACATAATCTAACACTTACACCCTACTGCATGTGAGAAATTTACTGCACATTCGCCTCTGGCAGATGTTTGAGACAATACCATCCTACACGAAAGCTGTAGATTTGGAGATAGACAAGGGTCCAGACTTGGTAATCACTGTTAATCTATGTGTCAACCTGTGTTTTATGTGCCTGTTCCAGCATAATAGATACTCTCTCACCCAGATGGGAGGCCCAGAAGGCATTGTGTGTCTAGGATTCCTCTTAACCCTAGAACATCACTAAATTACAGAGATAATATACCTGCTAGGCCTTTCCTGTCAGTTCTGGGAATAATACAGCACATGCCGGTCTCACTAGGCCGATGTTCCTGCCACCCTCTCTATAGCTAAGGCTATCACTTTCCAATTATTTTTCAGGTGGCCCCATCATAAGGGTAGCTGGAGGAAGCACGTCGCTGTGCTTTAGCCCTAGGCAGTGAATGCACACCTTGCATGTTCCCTCCTCAACGGCTGCATAAAAGCTGGGAAGGGTTTTGTCAAATCCTCACACTGAATGGTTTATGTTAAGTAGATACGTCATTGCAATGATATATGAACATGCAAGCACAACAAATATAAAATTACTTTAAAAATCTGGACATTTTGAGCACACCGAAGGTAAATAAAGTTGTTCTCTGACATTTCTAAGGATGTACATCCATTCATGTGTTCTTCTGGTCATTATAGTCTCTGATTTGTTGGAATCAAACTTGTTTCATCATGGCCTTATTTAAGTTCATTGCCAAACCTGACCATCTTTGTATCCTTCTACTACTTCATCCTGTTTCCCGACACTCATGAAAATATCCTATCATGGGATGCAAGCAGCTGAAAATATTTAAGCAATAGTCCCCAAACTGCAGATGCCTCTGACAGAATAATTAACTACAATGACAGCTGAATGCCGAGGAAAGGCACAAAGATAAAGATAGCAGTCTTAAGACTTCCGAGAGAAACAAGAAACATTTGCTGCTTTCATTTCTGAGGATTAGAAAACATTCTCAAATATTTTGGAAAGAAAGTCTGTTAATCTTTGGAGGGTAATATTGTCTCCTCATTCTAGGAGACTGACTGTGCTGAGGGAAATCTCATGGAAGGATGGAGTACCTGATGGCGAGATGTCATCCAGCCAGTAACCCCTCACTGTCAGTCTAGGCACTTTTAAATCTAAAAATAGGATTTCCCCAAGTGCCCTGCTGGCTGATAACACCTTTTTTGGTGCCATCAGAGTGTGTATTTGTCTGAGTCTTACGGGCAAATCCCAGAGTCTGAATTTTCTGCTGCTGCACATAACGAAATTGCCTGAAGATGTGACAACATTGAGAAGCCGAGTGGCTCCCTACCTCAGACTGATGCCTGTTAGAGGTATATCATGCTCATTCTCTCTGTAGTGGGCAACTCAGAGCACCCTGAATTGGTCTTCCAGTATGGAAGACTACTCCTCTTCCCTGATACATAAGACCCATTATTTGAAGGTTTAGAGCATTCGCCTGAAGCACAGGAGACACACAGATTTATTACTTTGTAATAAAGGCAGATGTACTAATTGGAACAATCATTAGTGCCCAGGTCTCTCTTATCTGAGGTGAGAGCTGTCATCCCAGCTACAGTTTCCTACTGGCTTCTACCCAAGTTATTTACTATGAATATATAATTAATCCATGTAAAACGAACAAGGGACTACAACCTGCACAGCTACAGCCCAGCAGATAGGAGGTGGCGAAGAATGGTGCAAATTTGTTTTACTTTCTTTCTAGCTCAGAATAGCAGCCTCAGGCTTAACTATTTTGTCAGGCTGCTCCACAGCAGTCTAAATACCTACTGAAATACACAATTATTTTTTAATGGTTTTAGAGCTTGAACTTCATTTTAATAAAGAGTATGGCTTGGCTTCTGTTTTTCACATAAATCAACTGTTATAAATCCCAAGTTTAGTTTTATGAGGTATCTTTCTTTTTGCAAATACCGCAGTAAAAGCAGCTCAGATATCAGAAACTGCATTCTGTTTAATCACCTTTCAAATGCCAACAGTGCATATGGATGTTCCATAAACTGTTATCACCAAGGCATTTGTCTGTAATGGCTTGCCTTGTAAACACAAGTTGTCTGTATTTTACTTTCTGAAGTCAGGTGAAGTTCTTTCATCGCAATTCAGATGTGCTTTACTGTAAATAACTCTGTTGTTGCTAAGAGACAAATTTCAAACAAGTCTCAACCACAACAGTGTTGATATTAAAAAATCTTAAATAAAGATTTTCACAGAACACATTTTAACATACTCTGACAAGGCCAAGTAGCTTTCTTAATTTGAGGGAAGCTGTCTTACCAGCACTGGCAAGTCAGAGGACAGCAGGTCTGACGTGTCCCATGGTATAGCTATTGCACACGCTTGAATGACCCCTGCACTCATAGTAGCTGTTTCTCCATAAGCCTAACAGCACAGGCTGCTGAAATCCAGAAAATCGGTGCACTTGAGAGGTCTAGGGAAGGTTATCTTTTTTGCACATAAAAAGTACTTTGATGTTTACATTGTCTTCAAAGACAAGTTTAATCCCACCACTAATCCAGAGGAAGATTTGCTGAAATAAGATTGTTCAATGCAAAGTATGGAAATTAGGCACCAAAAATACAGTGTAAGAGCATGTCTGCTAGAAGGAGAAAAATGCCACTAAAACTTCAAGCTGGGTCATTAAATAGTGGAGTTTGGTAGAAAATCTGAAAAAAATATTAGCTTATTTCATTCCTTTCTCCTGTTCCAAAACATATACAACCTTGCCTGACTTTGGGGGGCAAGAAACTCAAAGTAAGGAGTAAGGAATCAACTCTGCCTGAGTTAGGGTAACAATGTTGGTGCTATCCAGGGAGATTCAAACTACCTTTCTAAAGTTGAGATACCAGAAAAACGCATGTTGAGTAAGAGACACGGTCTCATGGGAAATGAGAAAAGAAAGAAATGAGTCAGCATTACAGATGTCTATACAAAAGCCTTCAAGTGATATGTGCTTTATCTAACACCATTATGATATATATTGGTTCTTTTTTCAATTTAAGTAAAATAGAATAATATACCTTAGTAGCTATTGAACAGATACGGTGCAGTTTCAAAAGAAGCTCATTTTAATTAATCCAAAAGTGCTAAATAGTTCTCAAGAGAATGAAAAAATTAACTAATCTCTGGAGATCTCTAGGAGAGTATTGAGGAAGCAGAGTGCTGAGAACTAAGGGAAGTTAAAGTTAGGCTGTAGGAACTTTGAAATTTAACAATTCTGATACACCTCTTTTTAGAAGTTGACATTTGTACTTAACCTACATTGCTAACACAACCCTATTTACCATGGTAGTTTCTTTAGAGAGTATAATAAAGTTTGGACTTCTAAAAGGAAACAGACATTTTAAAATTAGCATTAGTGTTAGTGACAGGACCAGGCAGCTAACACGGATGCTGGCCGAGGGAGGGTGCAACTGCAGCCACAAGATCTGGGGTGAGTATGTTACCCTGTCGTGAGAACAAGCTCATGGAAAGAGATGTATGGAAGATGAAGGGAGCAAAACAATGAGAAGGAAGAAAATTATAAGAAAAATATAAAGGAAAATGGGAGGATCAGACCACGTTCTTATTATTTTAATTACACTGACTGTGAGATGTACAATTAATTGGCAGTACGTGCAGCTCGTGGAGTTTAGATTGGCTTATCCCTAGAGGCAAAGAAGCAGATGAAAAAAAAAATATATATGCAGCTTTAGAGGGCTCAAATCAGGCTACACAAAGTGCCTGAAAACACATGAGAGGCTGGAAAAATTACACTGGCTTTTGCTGCAGCAAGAAATTTCATTTAAAGTGTTCAAGTCAGCTGTGAAAAGACAGGAAGTAAATGAGCCTAATTTGTATAATATGGGACAGACCTGCTCTGGGAGACCTTTCTGAGCTTTGGCAAGCTTTGGTGAGCAGGCACTTCCAGTAGCTTGTTGCCCATAGTTGCGCGATACTGACTACACAAAAAGCCCTGAGTATCTTTCAGCAAGTGCTCCTCCATGACATGAAATGTTCAGGGTGTTTTGAATGGACAGGATTTCATGACAGCAGCAGTAGGAATAAAACTAATTATATCTGTTTGATGGTAGGACCTACTTTAAGATAATTTGCAACAAGATCCCTAGGGAAGCTTTCCCCTTTGAAGTGTTTCTTACTCCAGGGTTCCCTTTTGAAGTTAACTCTGTCTCTGGATTGCTTTTGAAGTGCTACTTTTCCTTTTCGTAGGTCTTCTTTGGGTTCTACTTTGTTGCACCTTTCACATTGGAGGTTCACAGCTGAAGATAAGTTGAGTAGAAAGGAAGCCTTTTGATTTAGACCAGTTTCTCTCTCGCACCACCAAGAACGAGGCTGGCCTGCACCTTCCTGTAAGTTGCCATATAGGGAGGATTAAGAAAGCTACTGCAATTCATTCATCTCTTCACTGGCACCAGTTTCATGTCTAAACTGGCCATCATCCAGACTGAGATGCAGAAATGTCTCCAGCTGTCTAAAATTCCTGTTTTGCATCAGTGCAGAACAAAATGTTCCTCCCACCAGCTTAGATATCTGGTCCTCTGCTTCTTAACATGGCATACATCTCCACTCACCACCTGGAAAGCCCTTAATTCTGAGGGAGTTCATAACGCTGCTCCTGACTACTACCAAAGCTAACCTGGGGCTGGCAATACTTGACACTACCACTACCATGGGGCCAGGGGCAACAGGGAATTTTTGATGTGACCAAAGATATTTCTGAGGGAGAATTTGGATGCAGTTCCTTATTGCTGTGCTCCCTCCTCAGATAATATCTGTAAAGAAAGGGCAGGTAAGAAGGCATAGGTGCTACAGTGGAATTGATAGTGGACAGCTAGCTCCTCAAGGCATCATTTGCCTTCCTCTTCCCTCAGCCTTGTACAGCAGCACTTCCGAGCTATGCCTCCTTCTTCCTAAAGTGGGCATCAGTGTGTGGTACCAATCATCTAAAGAAAGTATGGGGCCCTACGTCCACAACCACGCTCTGTTGTGTCAGGTCTCTTCTGATGCTGATACAGAAGGGCAAGGTTAACTATGGAAGTGGACCAACACTGCTGACATAAGGTGCTTTGCAAGCTGCCCAGTAAACCAGTCTGAAATAGAAATGTATTTGTTAAAGGCAGAGTTTTGAACAAGAAGATGAACCGACAACCTGGCAAAACAGCAAATGATCTGGGAAGTCACTAACAGCAGTTTTCCTAAGCAAATTAGAGGTGGTGAAATCAGGCTCAGCCATCTAGATTATTGGTGCAATAACATGAAAAGTATGTAGCTGGCAAATATTAATTTAAGAATGTTGTGCTGTCCAAAGCAGATTTTTAAAACCTAGAAAATGTTTGGATTTTAACAGGGTCATAATTGAAATGGAAACAAATGTGCCCCATAAGCAAATCAGTCCAAATGAAATGAAAGTGGGAAATTTTTTTGGCTCTGCAGAAAATCAGGTTAAACTAAATCAGAATAGCTGAAAATACTGAAACAAATGGTGAAGAGATAGTTTGAGCATTATTTAAAATGATATGAAATCAGTGGAAATCCCTCTGAAACACTGTCATCCTCACTATCATACTAGTAAATACTATTTATGGAGATACTGGGGCCTTTTAAACACAGAAGGATGCTGACAACACCACATTGTGCCTCAGTGCAGGCAGCCTTCCCTTTTTTGCTATGCCGGTATCTTCCATAACTCAGAAGTTCACCTTGCTAGCTATCATATTTAGCATCAGTGTGAAATTGCAGGTGAGATTTATCTTTTTACCACCATAATGCCTGTTTATTAGGTATCTCTGGGGTTATATGTCATAGGATCATTTAGTCATTCAGACTCATGTATTTAAACTCAAGCTTTAGTTTCACGTTATGTTTGTCCCCATATTAGTGTAAGGAGAATATTCCCTGCCTCTCCCTGCCACTGTCTTTGTTGCTGTCCCTGTCTTCATGCACCCTCTCTAGGCTGAATGAAATATTTGTGGGTCCATCAGGAGGTCATGAAGTGATCTGATGGTTTGGGGTTGGAAGGAGTCTGAAAAGCATGTCACCCCATCACTATCATCGGAAAAAAATTCATATGAATCCATAGCCTCAGAGATAATTTAACATTTTCCATCAGCATTTGTCAAGTAGGAATACATGTGTGTATTATGAATGAATTATCTATTGACAGCGAAATGATAGCGCTTTCTGGGCCACCCAGAGTGAGGTAGAGTTTCAAAAGCATTTTTGCATATCAAAAGCTAACATTATATCAACCAGATTTTCACTAGCAAAAAGATCATAAATTGATATCCTAATTAAACTAATTATCAAGTCTCTGGGCTACAGGAAATCCCCAGTGTGGCATTCACACTTGGTCGAATTCCCAGGGAGAGGATGGGTTCACATGGTTTTGCCTTGAGTATAGGAGCCTGACATTACAGGGATTAGGCTGCTTGGGAGAAGAGTTGTATAAGCCTCTGGGCTGGCACACAGCTTGCTGTGCAGGGGGAAGGCAGGCTTCACTACCCTCTGTCCTCACCACAACCCTCCTGCAGCTCCCTTCCTCAGCCCTGGTACCTTCCAGATGTCCTGCTGAGCCAAATGGCCTCACTGAGACCTCAGACTATCATTTACTTCCCTTTCCTCCTTCTGAGATTAGTTTTCTGCCACTTTAGTGAGTTAAATCAACTAATGAAAGGCTTCATCCAAGTCCAGACCTGGTGCAAGGGACGCATAGCTAAGAGGCCAAGGGCAAGCATGGGGATGGGGCATGGGAGTTCAGAGCAGGATCTGCCCTTTGATTCTTTGCACCTGTTTTCCAAATCTAGCAAGCTTTTAAAAAGTGTTTCCAGTGCAGCAGAACAAAACTTGTTTCTTTTTTTTTTTTTGGCCCAGCAGGGCAAATGAAATGCTGGGTTACCACCTTGCACTAGGAGTAATATGCAAAAGAAATCCGTTTGGGAGAGCTTCATACACCACGCAGACCTTGGATTTGGGGGGATTTTTCCTGGCACTGAGCTGTGAGGATCTCCTTAAAGGTCTCTAACTCTGACAGCTAAGGCCTGGAGAGCAGGACCTCACTGGGAAGGCTTAGTTAAACTCAGTGACATGAAATCAAATGACAGCGATAAGTAGTGACCTTGATCAGGATCCACTCACCTGCTTGTGGTACCCTCTGTTTAGCTGACAGATTACTCAAAATGCTGCTGTTGGCCCCCTTACACATTGTGCTTGGTGTTAAAAATACAAATGATGCTGGAGCAGTAACAGCAATAGGAAGAGTGATAGCAAATATTTCTGACTCAATGGGTCAGAAAACCCCTAAGTTGAGTCCATCTGGGGTTGAGCACCTGGTCTGTGCCAATTGCCTTGGCTCTCGCAGCCACTGGGCACTGAAGGGCCATGGGCTTTTCCACTGACTGCCGAGGGGCCTTGGGAGGCAGATCAGATTAAATATCTGCCTTAGCAGCCAGAGACCATTTCAAGCTGATTCTCACATGCATCCCCATTCTGCTTCTTCAAAACATCTACACTGCACCACAAACAAGGATAAGGCAGGCCAAACTATGATTTCTACTTTTTATGATCATTGACACAGAAGCTGAACCAAATTATGGTCATCACTTGCACATGGGCAGCTAGGCACTAGATAGAGAGTTTCAAAGCAAAACAGAAAGATCTTGGATCTTTTCCTGATGACAAAATTCTTTGTATTTATGAATTCCAGTTATTTCCCCAAATGGTTCAAAATGTATTTGTTATTTGTCTCAAGGCGCTGTGAATCAGCCAGGAGCTGACACAGGCCCTAAGACACATCACTCACCCTGGCTAGAAAAAGCTACAGAAAAAACAGCAGAGCTCATAAACCATATCCATTGGGCTCTGGCCAAAGAGCGACTGTGATAAGGGAGGTGACTGAGTGGGAAAATTAGTTTGATTAACTTTATCAGCAGGAAGGTGAGGAGTGGAAAATCCCTAAGCAGGAGAACAAAGGGGCAGAGGTGATAGAGCAGTGGTTTAAAAATCGAGGCAGCTTTGGGCAAAAAGGAGGAACAAAGGCACATGCCTTCACAGAGAGAGCTTCTCTCTTGTGCATCATAAGCCAACAAAACAGAAACTAACTGGAGATGAGAAAACTCCAGGGAGAGGGCAGGAGGAGGGTGTCTATGTGCTTCAGGGAAAAAAAATCACATGAAGGTTAGCGAGAAGGAGTAGGTAAAGGGGGATTAGAATTACTGGACTTCATGTTGGTCTTCAACCAAAACATTTATGCATTTTCCCCCAGATGTGCCTACTTTTCTCCTCTATCAAGAAACTTCTTTGAAAGAAGGAACTTTTTGGCCTATTAAAGATATCGGGCCATGCAAAGAGAAGGAGAAAGAGAAATAATACTAATGGAGTTGCCAGATTTCCAGAAGTTCCAGACACATTGCCATCGTACATGACAGATTGACTATGCAGCTCATAAACAACATTGTCATATCCCAGATACACAGGACTTCTTAAGTAGGCCCTGCAAGGTACCCTGAACACACACTCACCACTAGCAGAACTCATGCTCCAGAGTGTGGAGGTGTTGCGCGTAGTCCTGGCAGATGTTTGGAGGTTCTTCCAAAAAATGTTCCAGAAAGGTATAGAATGCTAATAGTTGCTCTGTCAAGATCTGTTTCTCCTGTGCAGTCTACAGTCGGATAGAATTGTGACAGTCTTTCACAGAGCCTGGGTGCCATCACTTACTTCAAATTGCTTCGAATATCATATACCTTCAAATATCAATCATCTATTAGAAACTATTTTATAAATTATAACCCTCATGCTAAATTTTTTGGTAAAGAATGTGTTTGTCTACCAAGGGTAGGTATGATGAGACTTAGGAAGGACAAGGTCTTACAGCCTATTTTTATAAGGAGTAAGAGACACAAGGATTTTGCCCAGAAAGTATAAAGGGCAGGCTAAGAAGAAAGAAAATAAACAGTACCTCAGTGTATCTGCAAGCATGACAGCACACGGATTGAGCATTCTCTTGGCAGAAAGCTGTCTGCCAAGATAACTAGGAAGGGAAATTGTGTTATGGCTTACCTAATTGCTTCTCATCAAGAGATATTAAGTATGTCTTCTTAATTTGAGGAGACTGAAGCAAAGAACAGGAAGGGACCCCTTCAAGGTGACCCACTAAACAAAGCAACAGAGATAAGAATAGACTCTGCCTTCCAAATCCTCACACAAACTGACCTACAAATATCCATCACTTGTGCAATCACATTATCTAGGCTAAGGACACCTCAAGGTCACTGCAGGGAACTAAAGGTACTTGAGAGGTAGTACTGTGACTATTGAGGAGCAAGGCTCAAGGACTTTTTTAGGCATAGTCATGACAAAGACAATCCCAGGACAAAAATGTACTTAAAACAGGAATGAACTGTACTGCATTAGGATGAGAAATAGAAGAATACGACAAAAATGCTCTGGAGAGTGTGAACCTCTGTCATGACAACTTAACTTGCTACAAGGGAACATGAGGCACTGTCTGAGGTAAACTGCTACTCTGACTAAGATATGCTGTGTTGTGAAAGCACCTTTCCCAGGCAGATTTTCCATCTGGGGGGAACAGTGGTACATGACCAGTGATACTGCTGTTTTTTCCAACCAGTTGCCAGGATAATATTCTTGTCTTTCAGCCTGTTCAAATCACCATAGAAATGCAACTACCTCTCACTTCAGCAGTTTTGAAAAGATATTTCACTCCTGTGTAGTTCTTAACTGGCCGTGCACATACCTTGCATCCATCCCAGCTGGCACGTTGTTTTCTACAAACAGAACTTTGTTGATGTAATTCTGGTTATACAGAGAAAAAGATTTCATGCTGTGCCACTGCTGAGAATGAATCCTGGCTTTGGAGACAGTGAGTGCCAGGTTTGGTACAAAATGTGACAGAGTAAACAGTAAAAGCAAGAATACATTCATTACTAAAACAAAAACTAGCAACAAACAGCCAGCAGTAAGCCAGAAGGATACAGGTGGACACAGTGCTGTCTGCAGTTTACATCTCTGTGGCTGCTGTGGTTGTATGAAGACATCTTAAGTACATGAAGTTGCTCTCTGGTTCTGATAAAATGGATTTTAGACTAAGAGGAACACAAAAATACATGAGGACTATAAGAGAAAGTCTCAGGTTAAAACTGGACCTTAAGACACCAAGGACAGCAGAATGACAGAGGTCATGAACTCCTCAGGGCAAATCAGTAAATAACTGGGTAAAGCTGGTGCCTCAGTCGCCTTGCAGAAGAAGGAGATGGGGCTTGGAGTCTCCACACTGCTCACCAGATGCAGTGCACACTGATCTGCAGCCCAGCTCTCTTTCAGTAAACAGAGTGCTCAGAAAGATTGTCACTGCTTGCTGCAGTGAGGGAGCAAGATCATTTATTCCAGCGATGTCATTGCATGCCACCACAAGGATAGCATTCCTGCAGCACACTCTCTTTGCAATACTGTTCTGTTATCAGGCATCATAAATCTTTTTGATGAAGGGCAAGTGACTAAATGTGCTAGTAATGCACTAAAAGTGTATAGGCGGTGTTCACTGCTTCCTAAGCTCTTTCCTGGGATGCTTGTGTAATCTTTCCTGGTGTCAGCTTTCCTTCAACATTGCAATATATTAGCGGCAGATAAAATATTGCAGAGTGACTGACTTCATTGCCTTTTACCTCTGGGAGTTTACAGTGAATTTGTCTTGAATCTTTAAAGACTGTGTTCTTGGTGGATGGATGGAGAACAGGTGTACTAAAGTCACCCTGTTTTCCTTTATGTGCTTTAACCTACAGCTCAAAGTGTTCAGCTTGGAGATGTATGTCAGCATCTCAAACCACAAAAATCTGACAGGTTGGGAATCACACACGCTTTCAGAATAATCAGTTAGCCATAGTGATTATGTATGTGCTGTGGCTGGGAAAAGGACTTAGAGGGACAGACTTCGGGAAGTGCAGGTGGTCTTCTAGGAATCACTTAAATACATAGCATTTCATCTTGGCTAGCAGAGCTAGCGCAGAAGAAGGAAGTAATTTTAAGGAAGGCTTTGGTTTCCAAGACTGTAATCAAATAGTGAGTCCAGAACCTTGGCCCAATACATCACCTGATTTACTCTGGTTTTGTCCAAGTGCGTATGCAATTGAGAAGGGAGTCTTAATAAGAAGGATGTTAAAACATAACTTTAAAACGTTTAACCTCTCTCAGCTGTCATTCATTCCTGGGCAAAACAAAATGCATCAACTTAAAGCACTGGCACTTCCCATTTTAAGCTCTTTGGCCCTGCACTGGCATGAAATAGATAGAACTGAAAAGTGGTTTCAGAGGAAATTTCTGTCCCATAGCTATTGGCTGAAGTTTAGCAGAGCTTGCTGTCCACACGGCCCTCTGCTGATGATCAGATCCTACTTCCTTAGCAGGCACCACCAAAGCAGGAGGTAGAGTCAGGGTTGGAAGGCTGAGGAGTTTGTTTGGCTCTAAATAAGCAGCGATGGTGGGACTTAACTAACAACATGACCATCACTTTATATTCTAGTGAGTTACAGATATGTGTCATTAACAGGGATTTGTGTGTGAGAGTGAGATGGGCTTTTGCAAATGGAAATAAATAACTTTAAGTAAATCTTGGCCAAATGCAAAATAACACAATAGTGCTTAAAACCCTATTTAGCTTTAAAATTACTCCACCAGAATTAAAAGGGGTTCTTGCCTTCACAGTGGGTCAGCTCTTGTCTGGCTACCAGCCAGTGAGTTGTGTGGCCCTGAAAGAGTGGGAAAGAAGAGGAAAACAAGGATAACTCTAAGCCTCCAAGATCATCTCAGTCTTCAGTGTAAAACAGAGAAGCCTGTTCTTCTCCTGATCCTGCACAGGTGATCACCAAGGCATGGAAGTCATCCATATTTTTCATCTTGAAATTCAACTGGGTGTGGGGATGCACTGTATTTGAGGAGAGGCAGAAAGCCACCCCCCCTTGTGATCTTTAGAGCCCTCTAGATAAAATCAGATGTCTAGATAAACAATTCAGATTTCTACATAAAATAATCTAGAGATTTACCTAGAGTAAAATCATCTGTTCATGTCTACTAAGGTCGCACACATTTGCCTGACACCTCTCCGAACATCAATTTCAACAGAGTATTTGTTTTGAAGGGGAACAATAACAGTATAATTTAGAACTAGCCACACTTAGTGTAAGAATACATTGCTTAAAAATTTTAAATGGGAGCACTCATATTGAGTAAAACAAAATTAATACTAACATTAATTCCGTCTTTACATGGTGGTTGCAATAAGAAACCTTCATCAGTCATTGAGTGCAGCCATGGCACACCTTCTTATTGCATCTTGTTCTTGCAAGGTCACAGGGCAGTATGTAGACTTCAGGAGGTACCTGCAGGGAGCTCCGAGTGATGTGAGCTGTCTTATTTCTCCACCTCCATCTAATTTATAGTCCTTCATTCCTCTTCAGGCCTGTGGCTTTAATGCAGCTGAGAGCAGGGACTAAAAAGCTTTAAAGAACATTGCAAAATTATTTTGGTAGTATTTTTTTAAATATTAACAAGCTGTGTCAATACTGTAAAAATCTGTACTTTTCGTTCTTTGTTAATTGTCAAATATGCTGAACTAATATGACAGCATTGCAGCTGTGCAAAAGGAAGATAAGTTAAAAATAGCTCTAGTACTATATCTGCCATTCGCTCATCAGCTCCATGTCCAGCATGACAGCACCGTGCCAATCACATCATTTCAATGCCAGATGCCTCGTACAAGACCATATTTATGCAGAAGAAAGGGTATCCTTCAGATGACGGTGGGAATTGCACTGTGGGAAGGTGACAGGAGTAACACGCAGGGAAGGTGCCGGTAGGAAAGCAGGGATTTGCACTTGGCAGAGAGCAAAGATAGACGCACAGAGGTGGGGAAGGTGATGTTCACCTACCACAGGCAAGGTCTGACTGGAAAAAGGATGAACAGAACTGAGGTCCTGAGGTTTTATTGTCTGTTCCCATGATAGAGCCCCCGTGTGCCTCAGACCTTAGACAATTTTGGGCTGTAAATCTCCCTGTCAAGGTGTCTCAGTGTCTCACATGTCTGTGATAGGGGAGGGACAAAACATTGTCACTCTGTAGGATGAGTCCAGCATCAATAACAGCAGATCATCCTCCCTTTCTACAAAAAATGTTCAGTCATTTCTTGCTTCACAGCACTGTGAGGTAATTGAACTTTTTAGCAGATATTCACATGTTAGCATCAAGAATGTTCATGTATATGTAGAGATATATACAGTTAACAGAATTGTGTTCGTTACATTGCTTGAATGTTACATCCTTTTGATGGGCAAATTATTTGGCTTGAGGTTTCCTTTTGTGTTTCCTGCTCTTATTGCTCATTGTTCAGGGCATGCCAAAGCTACCACACTTTTTAAAATACTAACTTTGAGAGCTGCATGGCTTTATATCTAATGACTTAGCTAAGAATCTAACAAATAGATCATTAAATATACCCTACTGTATGCATTTGTGTTAAGGAGATGGAAATTGCAAGCAACATCATCTGCATTTTTTGTTTTGTCTGAATTGAAATCATTCCCCCTCCTCCCTCCTCCTCTTTAACCACCAAAGAAAAAAAACCCCACATATTATTGTCCAGATATCAGAGACTAAGGGAAGTTAGCTTCTGGTCAAAACCTGCTTAAAAGATTTATGTCATCAAATACATAAAGACGGAGCTTGAGGCAAGAAAATGATGAGTTGTAGGAAAGGGTTTGTTGTAAGAAAGTGTTAACACATTTATTATAGCTCTAGGGAAAGGTGTATTTTACATTCTTATCAGACCAGCTGTTAAACTATAAAGGCACTAAATTTTGCATCTGGTTTTGAAAACCCAGACAGAGTCACATGATTGACGCAATACTGAGTTGATCAGATCTAATTTTTTAACTATAAAATGCCTTGTTACATTAGACACGAAACTCTGGAGACTGGTCATTATGGCCTACACGCAACAGCGGAATTTCAGCTTGTATTAATTTTGTTGTCAGAGATACAGCTGTTGTAGGAAATATTTTGAATTTTTAGTACCATCTGGTGTGCTGAAAGAAGAAATGCTTCAAATGTTGGCATAAATCCATTTTCTAAGTGGGTAATATTGGTGCTTTGAGAAAGGGGCTGTCAGAGCAAGAGATGAGAGTTGTTGTTAATCGGGGCTGTTTTCATCGTTCTATCACACTACAAATACCACCCTACCTCAATTACAACAAACATGTTTATCACTCTTACAGGGTCCTCAGAATGGTTCATCATTACTAAATAGAGTTGCATTATAAAGCATTTTTTCCAGGGTTCAATGTTTAGTGAGGCAGGGAGCAGAGGAAGCCGAGACCTTACGCTGAAGCAGTTACAGCAGCTCACCATGGGGGTAGGCATGTACTTGATGACCCCTCTGTAGTGCTTGTACCTCAGTTTGCCTCTCCACGCTGTCGATGCAAGCAAAAAATTTACAGAGGTTTAGAGCCTCCGTTTGTTGTGCAGATAATGGATTGTGAGATTGACCTTTGTCATACAATTAGCTCAGAGAGAAATAACTGAGCTTCTCTAGGAATGTTTAGATGAATGCCTATAGTTTGTATGTAATGTCTCCTACCCAGGAGTCATTTCCTTTCATGACGACTTGGGTTACAGGAGAAGCAACAACTCTGCTGCAATAGTACATTTCCACATGAGAGCCCTGAAATCTTTATTCACGAGGTGTTCAGTGTAGCTAAAAACATTAAGACAATCCTAAAACCACAGAAACTGATGACAACAAAAATTAAGAAATTAGTTCCAGTAAAAATGAGATGAAAAGTCCCCCACAAAAATATTTTCACACAGTAACAAAAAGCCCTTTTAGAGATGAAACACAGACCTCAGTATTCAGGTACTTAAATCCATAGAGCTGATGCCATAAGTGTCTTTTCAGTAAGGAAGATTTTGCATTTGCTGGCCATCAGTTTTGCTCAGATCCTACAGAGTTCTAGGGAAAAACTATTGCAAACCCATGGAGGCCAGGAACTACATGTGTGGAGGCAGCATCTCCTTTGTGGGCTACATAACTGTCTGTCATGGGGGACACTCAGCATCACACAGAGCAAGGGGAGAGCCAACTGCCTTTCTGCCAAAAAAATCAATGTACATTTTTGGAAGAATCCTGGAAAGAGTAATTTTTCCTTCTTTCCTTAAACTACTGGTTTTGCACAATATCATCTCTTTGCTTCATTAATCTCACCAAACTAATACATTATTTTTTGCTGAAATATTACTAAAAGTGGTTAATATCCTCTCTTACTATTCCGTAAATGACTCTTTGCACAGATAACTGGTTTCCTGAGAGACATGAACTTATATCCTGCCTCTCTGTGGGATACTTTCTCCTTCACCAATACTGAGCTGTAAGTTAACTTTATTGAGTCTAAGGTACTGAAGACATTCAACACTTAATGGTGAGCAAATATTTCTTTTTTCCTTTTTATTCCCATGCTTTACAAAGCCTTACTTTGGATACACATGCTTCTTCTCATGCAAATATCTATAGTGTGGGCAGAGGAGATGTTTTGAATACCACATTTCATAAACATTTGTAACTGGATGCTCTCACTCTCAGTGCTCAGTACCATTTAAAGTCTTCCCAAATAAGAGCTGTAGTACCACACTGTAGAGTGAAAATCAGGTCCAGGAACTGAAAACAGGACTGAGATTCATCATAATTATCTCCTCTTGAAAAAAGTATTTGGTTTTGCTCTGGTATTTTATAGCAGCAGGAGACCATCTTGTGATGATATGGCCTTCCACCAACATTATCACTTAATTCTCTTCTTTTTGAAGGTTTTTATAGGGATGGGATGCAGCTGTTTTTCATCAGTCTGTTCTTATTAGAGTTTCTAAGAATCCTGATTAATTTAGAGCCTGTTTCAGCTGCTGCTTAAGGAGATTGAACATTTTGCCCTCACCCTTCACGGTCTGCTTTCCCAATAGCTTTTAAAACATTAAATGCAGTATTAAGGATTTCCTTCTGTTGTTTATGGGCAAATACATGCATAGATTTCTCTCTATTGAAGGCATTTGTCTTATTCTCAGAGGTTTAATTGTGTCTTTCTTATTCCCTATATTTCAATTTATTAAAATGAGTCTAATTTGTAGGACAGTACAAAAACGTGTGGACATAAATTTAAGCTCTAAGGAGACTGTTACATAGTCTGATGCTGGAAGGAATTGAGTAATGCTAAGCTTTGCCTGAAAGCAAGTAATTCACAGTATGTTGCAAGACTTTCCATGGTCCTCCCCCAGTTGGTTGCCTGTGAGTTTTTTGGGATTTAACATGAAATATTTCCCAGGGAAAATGCTTTCTCCTCTCCTAAACAGTCATTTTAGCTATTCTATAAAGGGTTTCAGATACCTCTTTGTGTTACCTCCCCGCTGTATAGTTTTGATCTCCCTCTTCTTGGAAGTTCCTGTGGTTCTGCTTGTTGCTACAGCTGAAGGACTTGTGGTCATAGGGCCTACAACTCTTGGGCACCTTCATGATCTTCTGCAAACCCCCTTGTCTTACTCTTGAAGCAAAGGGATTGAGCTGGCAGGAAGAGGGAAAAGGTACAGGGAGAGACAGGTAGCCAGAGGCAGAGAGCCGTGAGAGGACAAGCACGACTGCGTTCACTCACCAGCTCCCAGGGAAGGCTGGGGAATGCTGTGCTGCACCTGTGCTTCTGGTAGCTTTTCAAGCAGACACTGGGCAAATCAGAGGGTTTGTGACACTGAGAACCTAGCTCGGGTGTTACGGGGTTGACAGAGCAAACAATGATACCTTGAAGACCAGGAGGGCTGTGACTGAGTGAAAACGTAAAAGGAAAATCTTCACAAGTGTTGAAGAAAGGATCTTAGAATGCAGGTCACCTGGAAGCAGGTATATAAATCCTAGATGAGTCTCTCTGTAGGCTATGAGCGTTTGTAATGCCTCTTTGGTTTAAAGAATAACTGACGGTTCTAAAACAAATAAATAAATAAAATACGTAGCAATTTTATGGCTCTCTCGCAGGTAGTTATAGGGATAAGGAAAATAACTTCAGACTTGAGACTTCTGGTTTGGTCCTGTTTCCATTGCTTAATCTCAACCCTCGGATATGTTGCAGAAAATGCAATTTCTTTTCCCCAGAAAAAGCCTCTTTACTGCTTAGTGTAGGGTGGCCTTTTCCTCAGCATCTTTTACAGATGAGACAAATGCCTCAGAGTTGATCGTAGAGCTTTTTGAAGAATTCTTTCCAGATTGGCTCCTGTATTGGGCAAGTTTTCTCTGAATCCAGGAGCAAATTCACTGTTAAAATGTCTAAATAAATCATTTACCAATAAACTTTAAATAAATTTCCTTGTAATAGAAAACAATCTTTCTGCTGTCACTCACTCTGCATTTGGGACAATGGGAGTTTAGAACAGTGAATACGAAGACAGTACAAAACTGTTAGAGGAAAAGGTTGGAAAAATAACTTTTAATTATTTTAAAATTTAAAAATAATTAATTTTGTGGTACAGTGGAGTCTATAGGCCTTTACCCAGTTGTTCTCTACTTCATAAATGCTATATATTGCTAAACACTTCTACAACCTTACAGGGAGGAAAAGGTTTAATTAAGGAGAGAACAGTTTTCTCCTTAGACTGTGGAAAAGGCTAGACAAAACCATCACATGATTCTTATTTTATATACTGTTTATGGTTTCCTTAATGATCCATGTAGCTAGTAATATCTTAGTTTTATACAGGGTGTCTAATCAGCCTTACACAGTGAATGCTAAACAAAGAATACACATTGCCTCCAAACCAGGGGATAGGGTCATAGAGCTTGAGGTTCTGTAACCTTTTAGGCTACATTTTTAGTGTTCAGTAATCTAATTTCAGCCTGCCTTTTCTACCCAAGCAGGAGTTCATCTCTTTTTTTTTAAAAGTGAATGCCCTAAGTGTTAGCACAATGCTTTCATTTTCTCATCAGGTTCCTCATCCCACCTTCACATTCCTGTGGACTTTCTTTCAAGAGTTGTGGAAACTGAGTAACACTCAATTTAGAGTTACACTTCCAAACCTATCTTGTTAAAATAGGTCACAAATTTACTAAGGCAAGCCTGATATTTTCCAAAGGGAAAACGTGACCCTTAAGGATGTTAATGCATTTGAGGGCAGGGTGTTCTAGGGAAAAGGCTGCAGTAGGACTTTATTTTCAATGACAGAGTACTTCAATGGAAAATCCATTCACATATGGCTATCATTTAAAAAAAAATCAGACTTATAATGTTATGACATCTACACTGTACAATATTTCCTCGTCTAATCCAATTTCATCCTCAGGTAGTGATTTGGTGCAAGGTGTCTGAAGTGACTAGCGAAAATCACTTCCTTAGAAAATCCCAATCTTAGTTTTCATGAGCAGTTCTGCAAGTTCTGCTGGGGAGCTGATGATTTTCAGAAGGTATTTATGATTCAGGTTTCCTTGCGAAGAAGGTACACTTCATAAACTAGTGTCCACAAGCACTTGCTGATCTCAGACAAATCTCTTATTTTTGTTTAATTTATTTAGTTGTAGCATCAGAAGTTCTTTGTTCATACAGCAGAGTAAACTTATTGAAGAACGTGGGATGATGCTAGAATCAAGCAGGAAACCTACAAAAAGGACACAAACATCACTCATGTTACTGATACAAAGAGAAAATATTGAGGAGAACCTGATAGCAACCTAAGAGAAGAGAGAGGAATCTTACTGAGGTAGGCAGAGTTTTTGACTGATTGATGTTTCACTTAACTGAGGAAATTAATGTAGTTTTTAATAAAAGAATTAGTTATGTTTCTGATAATATCACTGTCTGATAATTTAGTTAAATTGTGTTAGTTAAAAGTTAATTCATATTTAATTGACTTTGCTGTCTGCAGGAGGAAGACGGTTCAGTTCCAGCTGGGGTGCCCACAGAGCAACACAGAAAGCAAAAGGAACTCACAATGGCACAACAAACAATGTGAGGTTCGAACTTAGTTGCTGTAACACACTTTCTGCTCCTTACAGCCTTTTGCAGCTAAGACTCTTAGGTGATACTTATAATGCATGACAGACTTTATTTTTCTGTTGGAGTAACTTTGGGTTTTCTGTTGCTCGAAACAAAGACAGAACATAGATGCAGGACTAATTTACTAACTGGATGTTAGTTCTCCCTCCACCTTGTTTTACTTTGCTATCAAAACATATTTTGTTTCTGGTAATCTAGAAGATTAAGCTGTAGTAATCTAAGGCTATTTACCCTGAATGAAACTATTCACACCGAGGTTTAACATGCTATAACTTATATAAATTGACTTCACACCTTTAGTTGATTGATTTATTTAACTTTCCTGAGTGACCCTGTGTAGGCAGCCCAAACTGTTTCATTAGTAAAACGAGGACTGCCCTTCAAGGTGTATCTCTTTCAGCTATTCTCAGCCCTTAGCCCCTTTTATTACTCTGAAAATTTAAAACCTTGCAAGGGGCCTGAGGCCAGCGTTAGCTCATTGCTATGGACTACACATCAGACCCAGCATTTCTTTCACCCCCACAGGAGCTTTGCTTCCACCTCCTGCAACACCTCATCCTCCCACCTAAGCAGATTTTTCAATCAGGCCTCCCAGCACGGATCACTAGGATTTCTTCGAACATTACCCACGCACCTCCATTTTTGTTCTTTCCTTTTCTGACAACTTTTCTGCTTCTTTATGGCATTACTTTAATTTGGTATTTTTCCTGTAACCTTTTCCAACGAGGACACTCTCAGATACATTTCCTACTTAGTGTAAATCAAAAGCCCTCTTGCAGGAAAAGCATGAGTGCCCCCTCTCGTCTCCTCTCAAGTAAAACAGCTCCATCATCTTTTCCATAGAGGAAAAGCAGAATAAAGTAATTCTGCTTCATCAGTTCATTTGCGTTTATTTACAGACTGAAATGGAATAAAATAGAGATGTTCACAACCTGATAAATGCAGATGTGTACATATGCTTGCAGACCCAAAGGCTGCACTGTTTGGGTTTTTTTTGGTGGGAAGGGGGTTCAGAAGTGCAGGCACACATACTAGTGAATGAGCACTAGATTTTCTGCCTACTCCACATTCTTCATTGTTTTCTCTGCAGACAGAGAAATGCTTTTGCTATTGCTTTGATCAGAGAGATCATAGCTAATAAAATATTCTCTTTCTTTCTCAGCCCCGCTTGAACATTGGGATTCACTTTTCCTTGAAACAGGATCTTCAAAATGGTTATGCCTTGATATGAAAAAGTAATTTCCCAGCTAGTCAGACCCATAAATATTAACATTCTCAGAGCCCCTCCAGAACAATTCAGGAAAAGAAAATACGTCTGCCCTTTTGAAACGTCCTAGGTGATAAGAATGGAATGGCAAATCAAGGCCACAAAAAAGAACTACCAGAGGAGAGATCCATCCATATTTACTGTAGCTATGCTGTCATTTTCAGGACACTTGCCAAGCTAGCAGGGCTGCTGTCAGGGTGCTGTGCTGCAGGCTGGGTCTGGACAGAGAAGGCTGAGGGGTAGGATCTGTGGGGAAATGGATCCACACAATGATCTGTATGTTCCCAGACACAGCTGGGAAACCACCAGCTCCTCACTGTCAGATGAACATGGAGGGCTTGAACATGAAAATCCTAATCCGTGGGTTTATATATTTCCCGGTAAAGAGCCCTGAAAGGTTTTCATGTCATAAATTGAAGGTCTGCAACACAGCCTGCTTTTTTTCTCTCTCTTTGCTTGTATTTGTTCTCCTGCACGGCTTTTGGTTTGCTGGCTGGAAAGTGACCCCTGGAGACAAAGTTAATCTTATTTCAGGAACTGTGCCTGCAAAACAGGGAGATGACTGTTGGGTTCTGGGTAATATTAAAGAGAAACAAACACAATGCAGCATTAAAGTTCCTGTGAAGGCAGTGCTTGCAAGCAGTGCCATGCTGACAGTTACAGGGAATAAAGGCTCTGATTTATCTGGGTAACATGTGAGCCAAGTGCTATGTTATCCTGCTAGCACGTCTAGATGTCAGGGCTGTGTCTCTACCATCTAATCAATATGGCACTGTGCCTCTCCTAATTGGCTCCATTTCTTTAATTAGGCCAGGCAGGATGCTATAGTGATGTGGTCACGCTGCTTCGGGACCTTGGCTAGTATCTTTGCAGGGAACAGTACTGCACTGCATGAATCTGTCCGCCTGTTGGGGTTTGAGATCCCACTCAGCTTTGTACAAGACGCTGTAGGTGTACTCATGGTGTTTGTTTGGTGTTCAGCCCCTGCTGACGCCCCAGAGCTGGCCAGTGACCGAGATTGTGTGCTTTGTTTGTGCTGGAGTCCTCTCCTGGTGAAATAAAGGATCCTGTAGCACTTCGTAGACCCTGCTCTGCAGAAAGCTCAGTTCAGGGCTTTGCCTTATTAACGTCCAAATAATTGACGGCTCAGTCACAGTTTCTCTCTCCTGTGTGGATTCATTGAGGAGAGAGTTCATGCCTCGCGCCTATTATAATTGAGTTAAAAAGTCAGTCAGCCATGAAACATGAACCCACCAGGAATGGGGTTTGATGAGTCCCAGAGGTTGGAGGAAGGACATCTCTTCCAGGCCTGCTGGCATGCAGGGTGGGCTGGCACATCCTCATCACCTATGTTGCCCACATTACCAGGTGAGTGGGTTCATTTGTCTCTGATCTAGTCAGCTTTTTTTTTTCATTCATACCCTTCAATGCTAACTTATTATTTTTATTTTCTTTACAGCTTTGGAATATTTTTGCTTTCCTAGGATACTGTTCCCAGATGAGACTACACTATATTACCTCGGATCTCTGCCAGAAAGAATTACAGAAGTTGCAAAGGAAATGTGCTGAAACCATGTGGCTGAAACAGAGTAAATTATGCTTAAAATCAAGGAAATGTCCTAATAGGTGAGAAATGCGTCAATTTCTCTGAGAGCTTTTCCCTTGCCTTTACCACCAGTGTTTATTTTTGTTTTTGACTTTATTATGTGGTACAACAGCTGGTTCTTCCACATGAAAAACTCTGCAGCAAGGCCAAAGTATTGAAGGATTTTTAGAATTTCTGACATTTTCTAACTTCAGAGTGCTTTACTAAAATGTACAGGTGTTTCTTTTTCTGTACAATAAGAAAACATGGATCTGGAGCAGATGTCAGAATTGCATGCTCTCCCTGACAAACTACAGATTGAACACTCGACCCAGTTGCCAGACAGACACAAAGTGCTGGCAGGAGCGTTCTCAACTTGAACCGGAGGAGTGAAATGAGCCCCTGCACTCAGCTGGATGACACTTCTCATTCTCCTGTCTGCAACATGCTGTATTCAGAGAAGAGTATTTCTAATTTTTTTATCTCCTCATGGCTGTATGCCAGGTGAATCTGCAAACTTGAGTGATGTCCCTTGGCTCCTTGCTGTCCAATGAGCTTTTCCCTTACTTAGCAGTGCCTATTGCCTGCGTGTACACGTACTCAAGCAATGTAAAACACCTCTGGTCTGATAATCTCAGGCTATTCTTTTTTACCAGTTTTCCCTTGGAAACACTCAAACAAAATCCTTGATTGAAAAGCCTGGCCCAAAGCCTCAGAAAACCTGGTCCAACAGAAGATACCAGAATTTTACGCCTTCCTTGCCAAACCACAGCTATTAAATATCTGATGGGATCTTCATGTAGTCACCTGTTTCAACACTTGCTCATTCCCTTTAAGTCCTTCTGGAGAAAGGCACTTCCAACTGGTTTTAGGCAGGAAAATACATCTTAGAATAAAGTTTATCTGAAGAGGCAGAAGGTATTTTTCTAGACAGTTGTACTGTTTCCTGTATTTTCCTATCCTGTGTTTGGTTTCTTCAATTTAACTTGTACTATCTAATCATACCTGAAGCTCACTGTGTCTTCCGAACTTCCCTGGAGAACCGTAGTAGCCACAATAGTAACATTCATGAGATGAGATCACCTGGTCTGTTATGGAAGAAATATGTAATTCCACAGGAATTTTATTGTAATTTAGCATGCATTTATGTCCGCTTATTTGAAAGTTTATCTGGATAATGAATTGTATCCCTCAGGCATTCCATAATAGTTTCATAGTTCTTTTTCAGTAGTAGTATATCTTCAGTGCATTTCTAATACCAAAAAGTACTTGTCAAGCAACATGATCAAAACTGAACGTAGTTTCCTCAGTGTAATTTAGCCCAAATTTGAATTCCTTTCTAGCTCTGCATTTTAATTATGCAAACGAGGGATTCAAAACAATTTTCCCATGTTAATGGAAAGCTCAACAGATTTTCCCAATGCTGAAAAATGCAAATCACTTCAGCCTTTGCTTGCTTCCAGACCTACTGCATTTTGAAGTATCTTTGTCCTTTAAGCTCTGTCACACTGTGCGCATTGCATCACCTCTCACAAAACCAGGACTTTGTTGTCCTGAGTTTGGTTTGTAAATATGTAGTTTGTATTTTGTAGTTCATAAACTAGCTACAGCTATCCTGCTGTCTTTTTTTTTTTTTAACATGTAATCCCTGGTTATCTGTTCTGTGTTTAGAAAGAGGTTGAGGTTTTTCTCATGGAAGACCAATGCACTTGAAACCACTGAGTCAAAAAGAACCATGAGCCTATTCTCAATGCTCCCTGTTCATAACGTAATGGTCACCAGTGTGCCCATCTAGGGCTCCTGTGCCACTGAGATCCACACATGACCCATGCCATCCCACATCATTTCGCATGCTGCAACCTATTGACTCCCCTTGTGTTGCTTGCCAGCAGCTGCAATCGCGCCTTCACTGGCTGTGCTGTCATGGATTGTTTTCCTTCAAACTCCAAAAATAAGTCAATTAGAGCAGGATTAGCCTTGGGGAAATGAAACCAGTAAATCCCTCTCTCTTCCAGGATGAGGACCCTTAAATGATCTGCCTGAAAGTTTTGATTTCCTTCCTTTTGTATTTCCTGCAATCCAGTGAATCCCTTCTGTCTAATTAAATTGTCAATAGGCATGTGTCAAATATTTCTCTCATTAACTTAATGCTAGAAGAGTGTTTTGTAGCATCTTGTCAGGGTACAGCCAAGTTTAGTGTCTCATAGACCTGGAAAGCAAACAAACACCACATTCTGCCCCCCAAAAAGCTCTGTGTGACTTCTTGCTGAATTTGCGTGCAGGAATGGGATCATTTTCCACCCTGGCTGAAGCTCTCATTCCACTCCTTAGGCAGCTGGTAAGAATCATGGTGGAGTCCTTTTTTTTTTCTCTGAACACCAATATGCCAGTGTTTAGAGAAGAGGACTGCATTTCTGGTCACAGTTCTCATTTCCTATATTAAGACAGATAAAAAACGTGGTTTGCCAATATAAATGAGTTTTGGCCTTAGTATTAAGAGGTAAGCAAATTCAAAATATCAGCCAGTCAGCTGTGCCCAGAGTTCAAAGGATCAGCACTAGCCCCTTGCCATCCATCCAACCCTTGCTCCAACCCCAGGAAAACCAGATCCTCCTCCTGTTGGCTAGGCTGATCTTGAGGGCCGTTGTCCCAACAGAGTGTCATTGGCACTGGAAAGCCCTTCGGGTTACGAATTGCCTGACTGCAGTTTCCCACAAGCCTCCATCCCTCCGGGAGTGGCAGTTGAGACCAGAAGCAGTAGCTACAGAAAAGAAAGAACCAGGGAGACACTCCAGCAGTGAGCACAGCAGTTCAGGGTCTCCCTGCATTCTCTGCTGCTGCCCAGTGTCTTCTCTGTGGCATTTAGGACTTCTGGACTCATGTTACCTATGAGATGCATGGTACAGGCTTTCCTGCAGGGCTACAACCATTAATAAGTACGAAGAGAAGGCAGTGCATGACAACAAAATCTGCTGGCAAATAAGTTTGAGAGGAGCTGTAAGAAAAAATGCTGGAAAGACCCTGAGGTATGGCTGTGGACCCCTTTTAGAAGGTTCCACTAGGTCCTAGAAAATGCTCATCTTGTTTCCAAACAAGTCAATGTAACTGTAGTGTTAAAAAAAAAACCTGGATGCATTGTGGGCCTTGAATTATGCAAAGAGTTAAAACACAGCATAAAAGTTTTAGATTAAGAGAATCACAGCACTGAATTTTCCAAGCAAGACTGCTGAGAATTCTATTGGTTGTCAAACCTGGAAATACAGCTTCTGCTTTTAGCTTTTCTACTTGCTGTCTGCTTCCCGCAAGGAGTTTGCAGATTTATCTGAATACTCTGGGTGCTTTGCTTGGTACTATGATCTGAATTGCACACACAGGAATCTTCATATTCTGAACTGCAAAATGTGTGCTATATTTTAAAGTTAATAAAGGAAATATCCGTTGACAGGGAATAAGATGTCCATGTCAGGTAGAGCCAGTAAGAGAGACAAATGTAGAAATGTGCATATAGAAAACATTCAGGGAGTCACTAAGCACTGGTTAATAGACTCTGATGACAGCTTTGCACATGGCGTTCAGCAGCGCTAGCACCCAGCGTGTCGCTCGCTGACAAAGAACTCCCAACCATCCAGGCTGGACTTGCCATGCACCGGGCTCTTCTCAGCATCCTCTTCCTGGCAGCAGAGCTATGATTAACAGCCTGGTCAGGCTGGGCCAGAGGCCTCTTGATAAATTCAATGCTTTAGAACAAAGCCATCATTCTCCGGAGCAGTTGAATGTGCCATAATGAACTGAAACAAGGCAGAATGTAAAGGCAGGGAGATACAGGCACTCTGCTGGAAAGCAAAGTCATTAAAAATAATGAGCAGTCTTTCACTTCCTTCTTTTTATTAACTTTCTGCAGAGGACAACCTGGCACTTTATTTTTAACACAGTCTCCACTTTACTAATATCCGTTAGTCAGATGGCTAAAATTTTTCCACAACATACCCCACAATATTTAGAAAAACAGAAAAAAAAAAAAAGAAAAGGTAATACTGTCACCATCTTCTCAATTCTTCTTTCTATACTGCTCAGCCAATTATTTTTTCCAACAATCTCTCTGAATTCCACAACTTTTGCCATGCTCTGGGGTGATCAGATGAAAAGTGGTGCACAGAGGTGCCATGTCCAGCAGAGTTTGAAGCATGCGTATACTAAGTGTCAATAATAACTAGTGAAAATTTGAATAAATGAGGTTTTGCAAGCTCTTCCTTGGGATAAAGGCATGTCTGAAGCCACTGACAGAGCCGTGGCATCCCTGTTTGGGCTGATTGAATTGGTCCTGCCCTGCAGAGCAGGGGTGATGTGGGTGAGAGGAGCTGTCAAGCATTGCACGGCTCAGGTTGCTTTTAAAATGTCTGTTCAGGCACATGTCCTCAGCCTTTAGAAGGGTCTGCTCACCAGAAACCAGGCTGTTAATTAATCTATCATCTCTCTCTTCCCTGTAACTGCAAAAAACTTCAGTCCCCTCGGGCTCCTCAGCCCATACCAGCTGCCCAGGCTTGTAATACAGAGATTGTCCTTTGTAGATACTGAGGTACCAAGTACTGTGCAGATTTAGCTTAGTTACAAGCAACATTAAAATTTCTATAATCAGATGTGTGGCTCAAATCATTGCCCCAGATCTCAAGAACAGTTGAACAAGATTCAGCCTTCTAATCTAACTTGTCTCTTAACTTGCCTTTGTTGCAGATTAAAATTGTTGGGTATTTTAAATTTATTACTGCAGCTCTGCCACTTAGGCCAGGGATTCCTGGGCTCCTAAAATCCAAAACAGCTTCTCAGGCCCCCTTGGGTGAGATGGGTCGGAGCTACTAAGCCAGGCTTTCAGTTTCTGCTGCATCCCTGTCCGCATTCACGTACCACCTTGGATCATGAAAATCTGAAATGAGGCCAGAAATGAAAATTTAAGAAGGTAAACTGAAGGTAACGTTAAAATAAATAAGCAATGCATTTGCATCAGGCTTGAGAATGGGGTGAATGGGGAGCGGGAGAGAATTGGCCAGAGATGGAGAACAATATTGCACAACCTTGAACTACATTTTGGCTATAGCCTAAAGCACTGGAAAAGCCTCAAAGGTTTAGACATGGCAGGCAAACGGAACCATGAGCGGTGTGTTAGTGCTCTGCAGGTCTACTCAGGGTTCTATAGCCCCAGCTGAATTTAACGTCAGTAGACTGCACCAACGTTGCAGCCACAGGGGTCCTAAAGACAACAAAAGAACATCCTTTACAGCCAGCCACATTCATGGTATAACGATCTAACAAGTTTGTATAACTTGCACAGTTTTTGCGATTTCTCTGGTGCAAACATTCAGAGAAGTGACTGAAATACTGTGTCTGCCCTCAGACTTTGGCCTGAAAGTGGAGTAATTGATGGTAACATTTATGCAGAAGATTTCAGCTATTTTTTATGTTGCTTTGACAGGCCGTTTCCTCTCTACGTTGCAAACCCTGGTGTGTCTCACATCAGTTAACTCATGACAAATCACTGGCTACTCCTAGTCTCCCTCTTCCGAAACATTTGTGAGCAGACTGGGATTTTGGCTTACTTGGCTGGCACCACCAAGAGGTGTTGTTAGTCCAGAGCTCATGTTGCTGCCTCCCAGTAAGTGCACTGCAGAGAGGATGCTGAGACTAGCATCCTCCTAAAAGCTGCCCATGTGGATCTGGAATATCTATTAAGTATTTGTTGTCCTTTTCCTCTTTTGTTGGCAGAGGATTCTTTGGAGTCTGGCAGGAGCCTAAGGGACATGGGAGTCACAATTCAGCTTCTAACACACCCAAAGAGTGCGCTGGATGGGGATGGCTCTCAAGTCATTGCTTTTCAGCCCAGCTTCTCCAACATTATATGCATGTATTTCTGCAGAACAATCCCACCGCTTGTCCCAGTGTTTTGTATAACCAAATCAAGTCAACACAGAGCTTTCCTACATGATCACATCACAGGTCTCTATTGTTCATGTTAGTCTGGATTTACATGGCTGTCATACTGACCTGGCAGTGATCATCTGATAACAGAACAAATATTTAAGTCTGAGCTAGCTGCAAATATTTGCATTCACACTGTCTTTCACCTCATAACTAATAAAACGCACACTGTCATGTCTGTCAAGGAAAGTCTGGTGACTTTTCAGGGTTAGTTCCGGTGGGATTTCTCTCTGAGGTTGCTATCCATACTCTGTCTGGTTTTACAGTCACTTCCAGCAGCAGTAGAATCGACAAGACCATACACCATAAGCAGATCCCCATTTCATGTTGGACGTTCAATTTTCCAAATGAAATATTTTTAGAATTTCCTTTCTGTATCTGCATTTATACATAAAGCTATGTATAAAGATTATTTTTGTCCTAGTTGGGACTGAGTCAAATTTGTGAAAATCTTGAACTTTTTATGAACAGTATGAAACAGCAGAGCCTTTGTTTCTGTCAGTTGACTACAGAAGGCCAGAGGAAATTCAATTAAGAGAAAAATATTCGTTGTGCTTGCGTATCATCATATATTAGTCTTCTTCCCCCTGTTCTAAAAATTACTGTGGGCTATACTGGTGTACAAGGTATATGCCACATGAGGATTTGTTTTTGTAAACCCCTTTTGGGTTTGCACCCCTGCAGGGCCCGTGCCAGTGACTATCTCCTACAGCCCAGAAGAGATATGAGCTGTAATTGGTTGTGCCCTCGAGAGCTTTTCTTCCTGTTCTTCTGTGTGTGCAAGAGAATGACTGTCTTTTATCTTTTGCCAAAAAATGGCTTTAATCCAGCACTGAGTTTTCCTTCTTCATGCATGTTCCCAAATGCACAACATTTTGTGTTTTCAGGGCGGAATCAGCAAAAGGCAGCTTTTAGAGAACATCTTGCTCCAGAAATTTCAGAAAGCAGACTTTTTCTTTAGAAGAGAGGCGAGGGAGGCAACAGAAGTGATGACAGAGCTCAGTTTTGATGGCACAGAGGGAATGGCATTGCCACACCATGCCGGGTCTTCTGCTCTGCCAGATCCTGTAGAGACAGAGAGGTCACAGCTTCCCACTGCTCTGCTCCTTCCCTTCCTGTGCCTGCAGTCCCTGTCCCGGTACGCTGAGTGCTGCAGAGCAGAGAGAGCTGCATTTCACACCCTGCCTGCCAGCCAGTGAGGAGGAGATGGATCGTTTCACCAGGCTGTGAAATGCAGTGGAGTGGTGTGAACCACTTTTTCCACTGCTGCGCCTCCCCCAGAGGCCATGGTGTGTGGAGACATGCCATTCCTCAGCCTGCGGCTGCCACCCTTGCTATTGCTTCATGGGTTTGGGGGCTGTGGTTGCATGTTGGCTTGCAAAAGTGACTCCATACACACACACAGGCTGTAGTAGTTGTCCTACACTTCTGCTCTAATTAGCAATTTCCAGTTTGAGAAGGCCTGTGCTGACAGAAACTGGTATCAGGAATAACATCTGCTAGAAGTGAACACCTTGTCTGCATGGGGGAAAGGAACGATGGTCACAAAATACTTGGCCACATTTTGGGATAAAGCAGGGACACAGAACTCTTGCCATTCATGTCTTTTCCTGACTCGGATCCAATCTAACTCCATAATTGTCTTAAAAATGCATACATTGAGTAATTACAAAACACACACTCTCTTAGTGCCTGTAAATTAGAATCACAGAACCATAGGACAGCCCAGGTTGGAAGGGACCTCCAAAGATTATCTGATCCAAACTTTTGAGGAAAAGAGACACTAGGTGAGATGATCTATCATCTGTTCAATTGCATCTTGAAAATCTCCAGTGTTGAGGACTCTACCACATCCTGGGGAGATTATTAAAGTGAATGATTGTTCTCACTGTAAAAACTTTCTTCCTTATATCAAGATGAACTTGCTGCAACGTGCACCTGTTATCTCTTGTCTTCTCTACGTGGCTCTTTGTGAAGAGAGAGCCTCCATCCTCTTTGTAGCTGCCTCTTAAGTACTGGAAGACTGTGATGAGGTCCCTCCAGAGTTGTCACTTCTCTCTAGAGGCTCTGCAGGGACCTCCAAGCAGTAGTCTGTTCTTAAAGGAGAAGATGCCTAACTCCTTCAGTCTTTCCTCAAAGGGCAGGTCCTTCAGCTCCTTCATCTTCTTTGTGAACATTTTTCGGGCCCTATCCTGTCTGCTTGAATCTTTTTTTAATTGTAGGGATCAGACCTGGACACAGTACTCAGGAACGACCTGATAAGCGCTAAGTAGAGTGGGATGACCATGGCTGTAACTCTGCTAGTAACGCCTTCATGGATGCAGCCCAGGATCAAACATTGCCTGTTGTTCACCAGAATCCCCATGTCCTTTTCAGTAAGGCTGTGTCCAAGCCACACAGATCCTAGCTTGTACTGGAATATTTGGTTATTTCTTTGCACACGCAGGACCTTGTATTTGTTAATATTCATATTGCTCTTGCTAGTGCACTCTTCCAGATTATTTGGGTCTGTCTATAAGACAGAGACAGTTCTCCCTTCTGACATGTCCACCTCACCACCAGTTTAGTGTCATCAGCAAACTTAATGGGCGTGCTCTCAATCCCATTATCCAGATCATTTATGAAAAAGTTGGACGGGAGCATCAGGAGTTGTTTCCATTGTAGAGAAATATTCAGACTTTCATTTTATTCTGAGGCTAAAGACAAAATATCCCCTGGGTCCCAGAAAGTTAATGGACAAAATTCTCCTGGAAGCCATTTGCAAGGGCATAAAAGATGGGAAAGTACTTGGGAAAAGTCAGAGTGGGTTTGCCAGAGGCAATGACCAACCTGATAGCCCTCCGTCATGAGATAGCTGGCAGTCAAACAAGAGGAGAGCAGGACTTAGTATCTACTTTGACTTAAGGAAGGTTTTCTACAGTCTCCTTATACCCAAACCAGTGAGATATGGGCAAGAGATTTGGATTTAGAATAGGTGGAATTGGCTAGGTGGATGGTGACCATCAAGACTAAAGATGGTGAGCAGCAGAGCAATGTCCATCTGGTGTTTGGTTAATAGTGGCATCCTCACGGATTGACACCAAAGCCAATACAGTTCAACATTTATTAAAAACCTGGACAACAGGATGAGGTTTTGCAGATAACAAATTCCTTTATACTCAGCACTTGTGAAACCAGGTTTGGTATACTTCTTCTAATTTCTGCTCTCTCCAGTGCAAGAAAGACATTGACAAAATAGAGCAAGTTCAGTGGAGGGCCACAAAGCTGTCAGGGGCTGCAGCACAAGGCATATAAAGACAGACTGGGAGTGCCAGGTTTGTTCAGTCCAGAGAAGATATGGTTTTGGGGGGTATCTTATTGCTGTCTACAAAAAATTAATGAGGATGTAGAGAAGAAGAACTCTTTCTGGAAACGTATAAGGCAGCAGACACAAACTGCAAGACAGAAAATTCCAGTTAGATAGTAAGACATCATTTTTTTTCCCTGCTATGAGGGCAGTCAAACACTGGAAGATGATGTCCGGAGACTTTATTGCTGTAGATTTTCAGTACTCAACTTTATGAGGAGATCCTGATCAACCTGTTCTAGTTGGAAAGCCAGCTAAGAATGGAGTGGTGGGGCTCCACATTTTCAGTGGCACTTTTTGTTCATAGCTTAATAATTTTCTCCATCATTGCTGAATAGGGACAAGAACCAGTTCCTGTTGGGTCTGACAAGAGAAATAGTAGTCTGACTATATTTTCTTTTCTATAGTTACATTTTTGTTGCTTCTGCTAATTAAAAAAAAACAAAGTAATGATTGTGTTAAATTCCTTGCAGAAGCCTAAATAAATTTTACCATTCTTAAAACCTATAACAACCAACCTTACTTTGTTAAAACATCCTTGTTAAAATAGCTTGGATAAAGATAGTAAATGAGTCAATGAGTTGTTTTCCATAAAATATCAACTAGCATGGCTGTTAGCATTAGGCTGTGAAGAGAACTCTATCAGTAACTCTGATGTTTTGCCCAGGACTGGTGGCAAGCCCAGATGCCTACTTTCAGAAGACTGTGTTTATGCCTTTAGAATAATGATATACAAATGAGCTTTCTTATAGACCTCTGGAAATATAAGCTAAAACTTTCCCAGTTAGGTGCCAAGGGCTGCACATTTGAATAATGTCTGAAAAGGCCATGGGAATGGCAGATGCTTAAAATTAGGTCATGTATATTTATATGCTGAACATGAGTTTAGGCATCTAGTTTCTTATATGAAAATTATACAAGTGCAATTAGCTCACTTCCAGACAAGTGTGGTTGTGCTTGTAATCATTTGCTTTGCTTATATGTAAAAACCAGCAAAAAAAGGGTGTAGACAGCAGGAACTCATCCAGTGTGTCTGTGTTGGCAGGGAAGGGCAGAGTTTCCTCCACTGCCAGGTGTCAAATGCAGCATGAGGCAACAATGGAGGTGTGGAACAATGTCCATGAAGATCCACCTGACTGGGGATTTGCTGCAGAGCAGGTCTGGAGTGGAGATTATATGGCATTTGAAGAAAGAGACACAGAGAGGGAGGGAGAGATGGAGACAGGGAGAACAACTCTTAGAATCAGAATTAACATGGGAAAAGTGTAAGTTCCACTAAGTGTGACTAAGCTACTGCTGCTGAGGACAGGACTGTCCCTTGAGTTCACACCATCTCACTTGCTACCATTTACACTGCCATCAAAGTGTGCTTTTCCAACTGGGTATATCCCATCTCCCAGAATAGAAGCTAAACATTGCCACAATAAATCTGACTGAATGTCATATGCAAGTATTGAAAATTACAAGTGCTTTGCAATTGGCCTTTGTTGGTCCTGGGCAAAATCCATAGGAAAGAAATTCACAGCAAATGTATTTGCAGTGCTGAGGGCGGGAGGTGAGATTTTGAAGGCAATTTAAGTACATGCCTGATTTTCCTGGGCGGGCTGTCATGCTCACATGGGCATAGTACATCTGATAGCCAAACGAGCTTGTTCAGAACAAGCCGGGCGTCGCTGCACAGCCGTGATTTATCACACAAGATTTGCATCTCACATTGTCTTCTGAATGCATAAGCAATTTTAAAGTGGTATTTCTGGGCAGAAATCAAACATATTTAGATGGTAAATTCATATTTAAATCACTGGGAATTAAACATCTAAAATACTTTTGAAAATCTGGCTTTCAAGTCACTGAAATAAATCTCTACGTCTTCGCCAAAGAACTAGTCTGATCTTGCCACCTATTGATAGAAACCCACAGCTACAGGTAGGAGTGGATTTTCTGTAAAACATTTTTCAGGCACCTGAGTGGCTGGAGCCATTCAGTCTATGAAAATGAACTCCTGCCTTCACTGAAATGAAGAAAGAATTAGTGTTCACAGAGTGTTTCTATTGTCTCTTGAAAGGATAAAAAAAAAGGGCTTTGTTGCCTTTATTGTTTCTAAAACAATAGGACCCAGGGAAACAACTGTTTCTAATATTGGACAATACATTTACCCCTAAAAATCATGTAGTTTGTAATGTGGGATGCTTTCTCCATCTCCAGTGCCATTTGAGGGCACAATTTCCTAAAGGCAAATTCTGCAGTTCAAGGTCCTTTCAGTTTCTCAACTTTGTTGCCCAAAGAAACGAATAGCCCAAATCCATCATCGTCAAAAAAAATTTAAAGGAAATATTAAAAGAAAAAGAAAGTATTTGGGGGCTAAAGACAAGGGAGATGATTTCCAGACTTTCTGTGCTTCTGGGTCCTCCATTCTTCCTTGCCATGCTTGCTCTCAGCCTTGCCTCTGGACAGCATGTATCAGCTCTACAGTGGCCATCTTTCTCATGCTTAATTAACTGAGCCATTTTTTTCATGCTTAATTCAGAAACGGAAGAGTCTACAGACCATGAGACCTCACACAAAAAATCAGGGGGTGTGAGGGGAAGTAGTCTGGCAAAGGGATAGATCAGAAGCAATAAAACTGCTTTTCCTTAGCATCTAGGCAACTTGTGATTCCTAATGTGGGAGGACTGAAACTTGCTGTGTAGTCCTGAAGTTAATTTATAACTTACTCAACAAAGTACTTAAAAGAATGAACCTCTGCCAAACGAGCAAGCTATTAAAATATGTCTAAAGTATGTTATATAAGCAGAGTTCAGTGCAACTCATAGTAAGAAAATATTTCGAATCACTAAGTCTGTGTACCACAAATCAAAGTGTTGTGTAATTAAAATTCTTTTGTCACCATCTTGTGGGACATTAGGGTAACATCTGGTGTGCTCCCGATTCCATCTTGTGGGTTCGATATGTGCTGAGGAAAATGCTTAGGAAGTGATTGTTCTAAGTATTACACTTTTGTCAGTACACACAATACTGTAAAATGATCATTTTAGAGCTCCAGCAGTTTTCACCGTGCTGCTGAGAAAACTTTCCTGTTTGCAGGCGAAACGTTTCTCTCACAGGCTGCATGCAGATTCTTAGAAGAGTTAGCACAACAAAGGGCAAAGAGAAATCAGATTGCTAACAGAGTTATGTCTTCTCAGAAAAAGTCTCTGTTTCAGCCATCTGATTTCAAATGGTTTCCTTAAGTTCTAATTTATTACTTCAATTTCAGAAACCGTGCCTAGCCTGAAGATGCTTGAGAAATACACTCCTTCTCTCCATTGGCCCAAGTTGTTGGTGTCTGATGCAAACTTTTCCGGCTAAATGTGAACCAGATGTTCCTCAGTCCTGACTTGTGAACTTCTGTCCTGGGTTTCCACCCTGAACCAGTGCAAGTCGGTTGGAGAGCTGCAAAGCGGCAAGAGGCTGTCTGGGTAAGCGCGCTGCTCCAGACTCCTGTTTGCAGAGCTGTCGTAGCCCCCCTCCCTTCCTGCCCACCTCCACCAAAATACAGAGCACACTCTTTCCAGGGCCACTGTACAGCACTCGGCACAGCAAAACAGATTTGCAGCAAACAAACACATCCTGCCGTGAGCTTCTAAGAGAGGTGTCACAGCAACCCCCCTCACAGCCAGCTTTCCTGCTGCTGTGTTAGCTGAGGACATTGTGTCCAAGAGGTTCATGATAGAGGAATCTGGAGTCAGATTGTATTTCCCAACTGTTAATAAAATTTCTCCTGGAATAAAAGTAGAGGAGCTGGCGCCAGCTTATGTTATTCTAAGCCACAAATTTCCCCTCCCTCAAAATCTGCCAGAGTTACAGTCTCTTTTGCAACCTCTTAAATATTCAGGATGTTTTCCTCAAGTGAGTATCATCCTTCTCGTGTCTCCCCTGTGCCAATCTCAGCCTCACAGGTTCCCTTGCACAATAGACATGAAGCTCTGCAAGTGAAACCAAACCTCAATGAGGTTGGTGGGTCTCACAACCTAGAAACGTTCCCTAGGTTAAGAAACAATAAATCATCCATCATAAATGGCCTCCGTTAAGAAGAAAAGACAGGCTGTTGTCATAGAGGACTCTCTTCTGAAGGGAACAGAAGGCCCAATCTGCAAATGAGACGCATTACATAGGGAAGTCTGCTGCCTACCTGGGGCCTTGGTTAGAGATGTAGAAAGAAAACTTTCAGCTCTGATCAGGCCCACAGATTATCATCCACTATTGATTTTCCAAGTAGGTAGTAATGAAATCCAGACAAGAAACCTGAGGGCAATTAAAAGGGACTTCAAGGCCTTGGGACAAATGGAAGGGATTGGGAGCACAGGTAGTGTTCTCCTCTGTCATTCCAACTACTGGAAATGACGAAGGAAGGAATAGGAAGAGCCCAGAAATAAATACCTGGGTTTGAACCTGGTGTGAGGAGCAAAACTTTGGGTTCTTTGATCATGCGTTGGCCTATCCAGCACCAGGCTTGCTGTCCAAGGATGGGGTTCACTTGTCCCCAAGGAGCCTAAAAAAGGCAACTATGAAGAAGTTAGTGGGGCTCATTAATAGAGCTTTAAACTAGATGTGAAGGGGGAGGAGGACAAAACCAGGTTTGATAGAGATAAGCTGGTGAATGGCATTCCAGTGTCTGAGGAATGGTATGCTGGCGAGGACCCTTGGTCTGTCACCTTTGAGGAAGCAGAGGATAGCACAAATGGCAGCACAGATGTAAAGATTACTGATGGGTTAGAAAATCTAGTGAGCGGTCACTTAGGAATTAAGTCTATTCCCCTTAGGAGTGCAGCAGGATCAACAGCCCAGCCGAGGTGCATCTACAGCAATGCATATGACGTGGGCAATAAACAAGAGGAACTAGAAGTGATTGTAAGGCAAGAAGACTACAATATAATAGCCATCATGGAAGTGTGGTGGGATGACCTGCACAACTGGAGTGCTGCTACGGTTGGCTGTAAACTTTAGGAGGGATAGGTGAGGAAGGAGAGGCAGTGGGTCTGTGTTACTAGTGAAGACATTAAAGAGTACTGGTCTCAATATGTACCCCTGAGGGACACCTCTTGCCACCAATCTCCATCTGCACAATGAAGTCATTGAGAAATTGACTTCTTGATGTGACCATCCAACCAATTCTTTATCCACCAAACAGTACATCCCTCAAATCCATACCACTCCAATTGAGAGGATATCGTGGAAGACAGTGTCAAAGCACAGAAGTCCAGATGGGTGACACCATAGCTTTTCCCTTGTCCACTCATGTAGTCACTCCATCATAGAAAGCCACTAGGCTGGTCAGGCAAGACTTACCCTTGGTGAAGCCATGCTGGCTGCCTCAAATCACGTCCCATGTGCTTTTGCATGGCTTCTATGAGTTCCATAATTTTCCTAGGCACAGAAGTGAGGCTGACAGGTCGATAGTTCCAGGGCCCTCTTTTCCACCCTTTTTAAAAATGGGTGCAATGTTTTCCACCCCTCACTTTTCCACTCTTTTAAAAAATGGGTGCAATGTTTACCCCACGTCACTGACATGACTTTTCAAATATCATGGAAAGTGACAACTACATCAGTCAGTTCCTTCAGGACTGTGGAGTGCATCTCCTCAGGTACCATAGATCTATCTATGTTCAGGTTCCACAGGTGATCACAAACCTGATCTTTTCTTACAGCAGGAGGCACTTTGCTCCCCCAGTCCCTGCACTGAAGAGATGTAGAAAGGTGGCCAGTTAAGAATGAGGCAATAATGTTCTTGAGTACCTTGGCCTCTTCTAGTCTGCTGTTACCAGTTTGCCAGTCATGTTCATCAGGACAGGTGTGTTTTCTTTGACCTTCCTTTTCTCAACTTGTGAAATTTGTTACCGGTAATAGGAACCATAAATCAAACAGGGAGAGATTTGAAGAAGACATCTTTCATATTAGACTTGTCTGACAATTTCTAACAGTCTAAAAACAAGCAGGACAGAAGGAGAACTCTCCTGAGCAAGTTATCACAGACACCCGAGTGCAGAGCCTCAAAGATGCCCTGCCTTGTCACGTGAGCCACAGCTGCACACAGGACACCTGAGCTCCTCGATGACTCCTGCAGAAAGAAATAGGGCTTGAGTATGAGACTGACAAGGCCAGTGCTTCTGGGGAACCAGTTACCGCTTTGCCTCTGGGTGATGCCAAGGCATGAGCTCTGCACTGACCACTGAAGCCATGCTGAAAGGAGCAGCTTTCTCCGTTGTGGCTCACAAAGGAGCCCTTTCTTGATGACAAAGCATCAGTGCACTATCACTGGAGCACGGATGGATCAACAAGGTGAGTGAGGAAAACTGTATCACCTCCCAGACAAACAAGCAGGGGTTTTATAAATGCAAGGGAGATTCTTTGACATGTTATGCAATTCAGTACTTAGGACCACGTTCTTTTGAGGAAGAAAATCTATGTTTAGGACTATCATCTGTTAGTTGCAGCTATGTAGGCATGACAGCCTGTCTCTTGCATGACAAGAGATCATTTCAATGTTCTTATATCTAATATTCTGATATTTTTAGCTCCTAGTTGGCATGGCACTCATAACTTCATTTAGCTTTGGATCATATGGTAAAGGCAGTGTGAATTAGCAGTGAAAAAACATACAACTAGATAGACCTATAAAGCAAAATACGCTCTCAAATTTGCATGAAATTTCTGCTTCCACTGTGACTGATTCTTGTGTGGCTATAGGAATTTTATCTGGCAAAATTTGTAAGAAAACAGAAATTTTGAATAGCAACTCCTGATTAAAAATACACTATGAGAGTTACTGCATTACACCGCTTCTCTTGTATTCCTATTAGTAGTAGTGTAGTCTGAAAAATAATCAGATGCTTTGTCTTGAACAAAATGCTAAAGGAAGACATATAGGCAGGAACAAGCATCCAAAAAAACCCACAGCCTGAGGTCGCAAGAACGGGGAACTTGATCCCCACACTAGATCCATGCGCCAGTACAGAATTACTTGTGTATTATCAGGATACAGTGAAGGGTTAGAAATACACCCTGGTATGGTGACTTGTGGGATCAGGGCCAGAAAGCTTTTATTGCACCAAACAGTGGTCACACTGATTCATATAAATTTTTTTTGTAATGTAGCACATTAGGTTGCCAAGTAGCTTCGTATGCTTGTTCCAATTTCTGCCTTTTGACATGGAAAATGCCACTGTCTTGATGAGGAGTGTATACGGGGTGGGTGTGGAAATATTCATATAGATGTTTTCTTGAATGTGTGTTTCTAGGGCAATAACATTAAAATATGATACCTCACTTTTTTCAGTGCATAAAGCAGAAAGAAGAAATTTCTCCATAAAAATGTGGTTTTGGTTAGAAAAGCCAGGCTCATCTGAAAGACATGAAATGTTTGGAGTGCACAGAACAAAACACACAAAGGGAAAAAAACACTGGACAACACAGAATTGCCTGTAGATATATATTTTTATTAAAGTTTAGTGATTCTTAAAGCTTGTATATAGCTAATTATGGCAATAACAGCACAGTGCTAATAACAGTGATGGGAGTTCCTTTACTTCTGGGCTTGGTAAGGTTTTCAGGTAGCCAGAAGCTTGTTTCCATTTTAGAGATAAAGCCCTCCCTGTCCCTCTGCCTAATTAGGGTGTAAGTTACTGCTGGAAACAGTGCTCCAGCATTCACTTCCTTCACTGCTTTGAAAATATTCTGAATGTCCAATTTCGTATGAAGCAATGCTGTCGACATCTGGCCAGGCAAACACATTGCAGGAGGGTGTGCTTCCAACGCGAAGAAAATCTCCCCCTTTTACGCTTGTCTATCTGCATTCTCCATAGATTCATTTCAAAATAATCCCTCTGAGTAAATATATGGCAGCATAATACCAAAAGTATTCCCAGCCACATAAGAAATAGCAGCAATACATCTCTAATCCTAGCATGGAAGAGAGGATTCTAGGCGCAAAATAATTTTTTTTTTTTTTTTTACTGTGCACTTTCTAGTACTGCTTTTATGTCTGCACACAGGTTGCGCATTTTCCCTTTGAGGTAACAACTATGAATTTACTCCCCTCATTTTGCTTTCTCTCTCAGCAGTTACAAGCAGAAAATTAGTTAAGGAACTGGGGACAGTGTTACTTTTCTACCAAGAGTAGTAATAAACCTGAGACAGAAAACAAGAATTGAAAGGCAAAAGATTTTAGTTCAATACCTTGTAAAATCTGATGAAAGGGGCCGGTAGAGGCCGCTTTCTTAGCCCCGTCTGAGTTGCAGACTTTCAAGGAACACAAATATTAGCAAGGCTGCTGTTTTCTTTATTGAGGTGTTAAGTAAATGTTTTTATAGCAACCCTTTCTGCAAGACATTTTAAATACAAAGCAGTAAAATGAAGCTTTCTACCACCTGATTTTACAAGCACAAATTTCAATTTGTTTTCAGTGCAATCATTTTTAATTTTTCCAACTTCCAGAAGAACATCAACAAACTCCTGTTGAATGATGAACTGACCCTGAGTGTCATTAGCATGATCAATGAATGACCAACAGAGACAACTGAAGTGCAAAAAAGGATTTCATCCCACCCAGCATAAATATGTGCTGCTGCTCTGCTATCAATCACGCTAGCCTTTTGCATAGAGAAAATTCATGAGCTCTCCTTGAATGTTCCTTGCTTCTGTAAATCAGACTGTAAAATAAAACCATACAGGGATTTCAAAAAGAGTCTTTCAGTATTCATAAATGTGGAGGTTTGCTTTCCAAAACAAAATAGTAATGGTATGCAAGGCAGAAATCGCTTATTTGATTTCAGCGACTCTGAGAGTAGTTCTCTACCATTTATAGTGCAGGTTCTCCCCGTTGCATGCTTTGTTTAATTATACAAATAAGATTTAAAAAACCTATGTGGACAAGAGAATTTTGTTGCAAGAACAGAGATAAAACACACACACAGATTAAAGAAGGAAATGTTTATTAAAAAGGAAAAGGTTCTGGATGGCAGCACAGAGTCAGACATGAGACAGATGAATGTATGCACAGCTGTTCATGTTTAAAGGCAGAATATACACATAAATACAGTTAGATCTTTGCTCTGCTCTGCTGCTACAGTATTTTTATACAGTCAATTCAAAGAAATATCTGTCATAACTGAACACAAGGAGAAATTTATCAGAAACAGAGCACAGATTGCTTCTCTAAATCTAGGATAAACAAAGCCCAGAAAAGCCTCTCAAGCTAAGGTATTGCAAAATAAACTTAATTGTCCAAAAGCAAACCACCTTATGTGGATGTGAAGATTAAATGTCAGATTCAACTGCAAGTCAGATAGGTTATTGTTCTGTTTGAATAAAACGCAGGTAATTTTCCCCTGCCATAGTCACATTTCCTGTTCTGTCTGAAGGGAAGCCAGTATCATGAAGAAGGAATGCACTTTAAAAGCAATACCTTACTTTTTATACGATCAGTTCAACCTATTTCCGAACCAGACCAGAGAGAGAGAGAGGCTGTTGAGGCCCCTCTCAAAGTTTTTTTAAATGCATAGATGCAATGAGATGGTCTTAAAAAATCATAAAGGCTCAAGAAAAGGTGGCCAAGTACTGCAAGGCAGCAAAGCAAGCCTTACAAGAGAGACCATGAACTAGTCCACAGGATTAAAATGCTTCCCCAGGGTTGTCACTCTTACAGAACATTCTGCTACACCAGTTTCCACTCCTACTTGTGTTGAGTGAGTGGACACCACATTCAGTATATGAGTAAGTATAAAGGTATCTAAATGCAGCCTTTGGCCTTTCGTGGCTCATGAAACACATCTACAACACTAGAAATATGGAAGTGTATTGTATCATGAAAGTTAATTTTTGGAAAAAGTTCCTCTGGGCTTCTTTGGAGTGCAGCTGGAAATGGTTTTAACTTATAAATAAGGCCAACATGGATTACTATAAAAACTCAACTGCAATGTTTATATATATATAATATGCTAATTTTTATATTAATTTCACATTTCAATATTCAATTATCTTGCTTGAATACTATTCTTGCACATAATTTCCCTGCTCTCTACTTTTTAAGTTAAGGTTAAAATATTACAGCATATTTCTGTTCCACTTTTAATTCTAGTTTAGTTTCAACAGCCACAAAACATCAGTTTTCAGGAATCTATTTGTTTTTTATGGAAACAATAAAAACTGACTCCTCACACTCTTCACTAATCTTTCTTAAAGCCCTGCAAGACACAGACAGCACTGGCCAGATAGTAATATTTTATTCAGATTCTGAATTTCTCTGGGATTTTATGATGTCTTAAATATCATAGTCTTTCAGTTAATAAGAAAAATACACAACCATCTATCAGAAACCTGCATATAGACACATTTATGCTTGGAGCACACAGTCATAACTCTTCCCATGAATGTGGGACTAGCTGATTGCACAACTTGTGTGTGCCCTGGATCAAATGCCTGCTCCTGTCTACAGGGACAGTGGCGCAGCATACCACGCCACCATGAATTCAGCGAGGATGGAGACCGGATAGTAAAACCAGATCCAGGGCTTCCAGCTCCACTGCTACCTCCCAGATATCACCTTAGAGGAAATACAGGTAGAAGACACCTAGATGATATCTTCATCAAGAGATGTCACAGGTACTGCCACATGCCAGTGTATCATTTCATAGCACAGCAAGTGACATTTTGTCAGATAAATGAGAGCAATAAGGTTTTGTACATCTAATCCATCTTCATCATTCAGTTTTCCGACAAGCACCAAATGTGTGTCTACATGCATACACCCAAGCAAGTAAGCACAGTTGTGTCACCTAATATTTGATGCTGTCATTGATGGGATTGAAAATGTCCTAGAAGACATCTAGCAAAGTATCCTTACAATCATCTTAAACTATTACTGTTATTTTTCTGTGTAAAATAATGATGGGACAATTCAGCATTTCATTTCCTAAACATCAACCAGAACTGGAGAGCTGCGTGACTGTGATTAGCTGTGGGCAGATTGGCACATGCAGACCCACGAGGTGGAGCTCACACCACTCTCATGGAGCACCCCACTGGTCCACCATGAATCTCAGCTGCCCAGTGCAATGGAAACCCACAGCAATATCACTAAAGGAGATGGAAGCATCGTACTACAAGTACAGCCCACGGTTCTCATTTTATTGCTTGAATCTTTCGCAACGTCAGCAACATCATGTCTCCAAAATCATCAGAGCAGATCATCAGGTTCACGTTTTCCTGAAATTACCTTCAGGATTAAAAGTTAGTAAGTTGAAAAGGGGTGATTAAGCCCTTTTTCTCAACAAAATCGAAATTCTAACAGAAGGAATTCACAAAGTGCCAGAACACATAAGTACTTTCTCCCTACCCTAAGGCTAGAATTCCAAAGTAAGGAGAAAAGAATGAAAAGATGTAAAAAACTACAATACAACACTGGTTTTTTATGCAGAAGTTGTCATTGGGCCACAGGGTTCGCTCTGATTATAGAAAATATATCTTTACTCAAGAATACTAATATTAGCCAATAAAAATCATACTTTGTTGAATACTGGCTTAAAAATCACTTTGTTTTGTAGTAGATCTTCAGAGCAATTCTGTGGCAGCAGAGCTGAGTGCTTCCTAGCCTTGAAATGGAGTTTCAGGGCTAAAAAGAGAATGGTCCTCTTAGGAATGGACATGGCCTGCAGTTCCCTTTCTGCCAAAGGAGAAGGGTCAAGGGACCAGACTACAAATGAATTGATCCGAGTTTAGCACAGGGAGGAGAAAGATTATTTCAGATTTCTACACTATTTCAGAGAGCGATTTACAGGTCAGCCTTCCAAAAAATGTGTAGGTGAGCATGGGGGGATGACTGGAAAGAGCACACAGATGTGGAGTTTGTATCTTTTGAAATAGGATTTACTTTTGTGGGAAATATTTGTGTGACCATAACCTGCTTGTGTGGCACTTACTGCAGTATAAGTCTATGTATATCACTGTGAAGCACTATTAAGACTGTAGTTCTTCTGTGCATGAACATGTAAAGTGGTTTTGCAACATTTTGTACAAAGCATTAATAAAAAAATGCAAAAGTACTCTGGTACTATTCACACAAGCATATTTATTATATAAATACTTTATAAATTATAAGATTTTAATCATAAATGTAAACATTTTTAGGAAAATAATTTTTTTTGTATTCTTAATGTTTACAACTAATACAGGGCACATAGTGCAAAGACACATTTCTGATGCAGAGATCACAAAATAATTACCTACATGTGTTATCTAAAAAGTAGCTGCTTACACTTCTGTGGTACGTTATTATTTTTAATCAATACATATATCTAATTCATGGCTAACTTAGTGGGTAAAAATATGATATAGCTGCCATTTGATCTACCAATTTTACTGGCTATCTGGTATATAAGGTACGATATTGTGCATGTAGAAAGTTTTATTCTGAATACCTGAGAGTAAGCCCTGAAGTGCATATATTTCTGCAGTTTTGGACTGTAAAGTAATACAAAACAACAAATCAAAGAGCTAGATCTTTTTTAAACCTTGTTAACTCTTTCATATGCTTTTCTGGAAGAAATAATTTTTAACTAGGAGATGTTAGAACTGTATTTACAACCACTGAAAAATTAAACTGAGCCGAAGATGGACACTAAACACACTGTGGGGCTTGATGCTGCCTCTACCCAGAGTTTTCACTAAGGTTACTGAAAATAATGCTGAATCATAATATGAGAGGGACACACACTACAACTTTCACTAATATGCCATCGGACAGTATATAAAGGAGTAAGATGTATATGGAAAGTCTTTAAGTAAATGCATATTCATACAATCACATGTAAGATGCTACAGTAAACAGAATATACTGCTTTTATAGCATATTTGGGTAAGAGGCAGGGATTTAAATTCAGATTTCCAGGCAATTTGTTTTCTTATTTTCTTTTCCTATAACCACAGCAAAACTAAGTCTAGATGTTTAACGTGTGCTATAGAGATTACAGAGGTTAAACCACACTTCTCAGGATTACTGCTAGTTTTTAAGCACCGCAAAGAATACAATTAAAGGGATGGGGAAAAGTGTTTTACTGACAGAGAACACATAGATCTACAGAAACCATCTCAAGTACTTTGTTTATAAACTTTTCTTCTGTAAATTGTTGTCAGACATTTCCTGAAAGGTTTCACAAAATGAAAGTATTTTGAAATATTACCTGTCTTCTCTATATAGCAATAACTCTTTCCTTTTTATATTTTAGTACAGTTGACCAAGAAAATCAGTAGAGTATCAATTTTATTAAATAATGCATAAAAAATTGCACTGAATCTGCTGCAGGTAAAGTGTTACAATTATGGTACAGTTTAGGGTGTTACCCATAGTAGTAACCTCAGTGCAATTTGCTTGCTAATATATACTGTGCATTGAATGAACACCTCTCCATTAAAACCTGAAGGCTTATGATTGTGATTTATGCACTCGCTAGTCCACTAACAGATAATACATCCCTGAACAAACACTGAAGAAAAGAGGAGTTCTTAGTAGTGAGCATTACAGTAACGAGCATTACAGAGATGAAAGAATTAAAGGTATACATATATACACAGCACCTACAATTTGCACCTGAATGGCGGATGTCCCTGCTTTGATGTTTTTACCACATCAGAGTTCTCATTGTATTTGAAGTTGGAGACCAGTAATTGTGCTAGGAATACATTTTCCACAAAATCCTCCGCATCTTCCATATATTTTAGTACCATCCTGGGAATTAGACAAAAAGAACAGTCAGTCTAGAAAAGCAATTGAAATCACAGTTGTACAAAAATCTTCTTGAGATTTGCATACAATAGGTCTTTTGACAAATTTTACCTACAAATACTAAATCAAGAGACAGCATCAAATCAGCAAAAAGGGACAGAGATCCTTTATCAGCATTGCTGTATACCTTCTTTCCTGGCTTACCATCAATGCGGTCTCAAACTGTGCATATTCAAAGTTCTTGTTTAACCAGTCTTTTGGTTTCCCATACAGTTCAAGTTGGAGGCAACAAATCTGTACGGATCGTCTGTAGCAGGGTATCTTTAACAAAATTGGGGATGGGTGGGGGGGGTTGTTTATTTTTTAAAAGAAGTATTACTCTGTATTTTCGAAACTTTTAATAATTGGATTGTATTCTGGGTAGTATCATTAAACATGGTATGAGATCTTTAAATTATCAGGCCTAGATTTCACATAACATCTGGAAGGACACTTGGGTGGGTCAGAGACCTTGTGTACTACTTCTGATTCACATTTAGCTTTCACTTGCACCTCTAGAGGCAAAATATTCCAAGCCACAAGAGCAGGTAAAGGAAAGCAACACCAACTTACGTGGGATTTGTGTATGTCAGCAGTTGCGTAGTTGCCCTGAGCAATCCACCTAACTTTACTGGATAATCTCAGACCTGTACCAGCCAAGTTAATGCTGAACTGCCCCTAAGGAGGGGAAAAGAAAAAATAAAAGAGGTAAAATACAGAGCTGATAGAGTTTAAAACACTAAAACAATTTACATTGGCATGTCTGCACATATCACTTAATGTATATCCAGATCTTAAGTATTCAAAGGTGTGTACTTAACCTGGGTTAGTTACGCTGCATTGTACCCTTTTCTTGGACACCCAGGGCAGATATATAAACGCGTTATTCTGCAGTAAGAAGTAGCACTTGTGCATCAGCTGATCAGTAGCATTTGTCTGCAGAGTCTGAATACAGAACTAATGTCAGACAATTCAAATTACTTTAGCCTCCTTCATACATATGGAATTTTAATCGACAAAAGAAATCCTGAAAGGGCAGGAATGGAGGCCTTTCTAATGCATTAAAACGCCAGCTTCAGTGCAGATCTTGCAGATAGAAACGAGTCAGTGCATAAGCATGTAAGCAGAAGCACTTCCCAAAAGAAGTTACGGATTACAAATAGATGTATAACATATTAAGCCCAAAGAATTTGCGGTTTGAAAGTATCCAATGCCATAATGAACTCTAACTGTTTTCTTGTCAGGAGTTAAGTCTGCCTAACTTGGGCAGCTCATTTGTACCAAAATCGTACATAATATTCTCTATCTCCCTTTGACTGTGTCCACCCACATAGTCTGAGTTTAAACACCTAAGATAGATAGACAACAGGGATTCACCTCCATACAAGTCTGAGCTAATCTGTTTTAACACCCTTGTAACCAGGGAGCATATATAAGTATGCACTTCCGGAGGATAATTGACCTAAAGCATTTAACAGGGTAAGATTGGCTGTTTTCTAGGAAAACAGCAAGATTGAACTGTTTTCTAGGGAATCTCATTTCTGCCAGTGACTCCAAAGGCAGCCTAGGTGGCTAGTTCAGACCAGGGCTATGTCTGCATTAGTAAGGACACTGCAGTATGAGCAGATCTGTAAGGTCAAAAAGTGATCTCAGAGTGAAACCTCAGACAGCCCAATGTCTGTATACAGCACACAGATCAGGGTTTCACTTTGGACTAGCTCTCATCTAGTCCCACAGACTAAATCCGCATTAGCAGTTAGGTTGCATTAAGATCCGTCTTCTGGAGATCATAGCTTCATTTATTTCTATTCAGAAATAACCCCATTCATGCCTTTCAAGACTTCTCTGTGATATGAACCAAAAACCAATAAATTGGGACAATACAGAGAGTCACTTAAAAAAGCAGCATTCCATCCAAACTAAAACACTGATATAGACAGACCAATGGACGTATAAATTTGAAATGATACTGCTAAACAGGATTGATTTTGTCTGGTAGTCTTCAAAGCTATGAAGAGTCAGAAAAGAAACAGAAAAGAAGAAAAATTCTGCAAGATTATAGAAAAGGAAAGTTGCTGGAGGAAAATAAAAATTGAGAAGGAATTAGGGGAAACAAAGGATATGGATATATGTCTGCAGTGAGGGAGGGCAATACTTGAAATATGTAGAAAGCTGATTATACAGACATGAAGCCTAGAGGGAAGGTGTGGAGTAAACAATTTGAGGAAAAACCAGAAAAGTAAAAAAAGACGATGTAGCAGGACAAAAAGGAGTAAGAAAACTACTTACCACTAATCCACCCAAGAACAGAACACAAGATCAGTTTAGAACCTTGCAGCTCTAAACCAGTCATATAGATTTCCCCCCCTCTCCTTACACACACATTTCAGGGCAGAAGAAATCATAAATACCTGTGGACATCTGGCAGCACTGTAGCAATCTCCAGCTGTAGCAAATGGAACTGCTCTCCCAAGTATAGTCTGAGCAAAAAGAAAATCTGTGGCTAGAAAACAGAAAATTACCAAACGCTAAAACTGCTGCTTTAGAAGGTCAGGTGAAGAGTGAGAAAAGGCATTAACATGATGGTGGTGGTGTTTGGTTTGGGTGGGATTTTTGTTTGTTTGAGGAAGGGTGTTTGTGTGTCTCAGTTTGTTTTTTTAGCAACTATGTTTTAAATCACCCATTTTGGTTGTATGTAATCTCAGTCCAACCTACAAGCCCAGATTTTTTTCTGGAATAGGGGAGGGATGAAGGGCAGGGAGATCTGCACTTGAATGCAACTCCACTTGAGATGGTTGTCAGCCCTCTTGTGACCTTCAGGAAGGGGCTTTAAAGTGCTGCAAGATTCCTTGTCTGTTTAGTATGTCTACCAAAGTCTGAGAAGGGGCTATCTATGAGATAGGAAGACTTTCCCAAGAAAAACAGGACAGGGACTAAAACCAAACGGAATAATGGGAATAAAACCTTAGGAAGTGGAGCTAGTTCACATATAAAATATGAATCTGTAAGATGGCACTTGACCACTTGGGACGAACTAACAAGAGAAGTAGTGGTGGTTTCTCCATTTTTTTTTTTTTTCATTCTTTGAAATTCTCATTTAATTCCTAAAGGAAATAATAATTTTGTTTGCCAAAACCCAGTATAATTGGATCCATAAGTGGGTCAAAACAGTAATTTCATAATCACAACCATGTGCAATTTCAAAAGAACACTCACATTAGCTAAAATTGCCAAAATGCTTACTTTTAATTTGCATGGAAGCTACATCAAATCTTATTTTGCTAAAAACCGTGAAACCAGCTGCAAGGTAATCATTTCGACAGGCACAGTCTTGCTTTCTGCTTCCATTGAAAGGACACTCATATGGATTTTGTAGCCTAGAAAACAGCAAAGATTTAGTTTTCCTTTTGACATTTTTCCATAATATAGAAAAATGTGAAAAATAATTGCATTGCACTGTGGTGCAAAAAAACACCCCATAAAAATGACAACAGCCCAGCTATTAATCTTGGCTTATCTAAAACACCAATTTCAATGCTATTTCTCCTAAGTCAAAATAGAATTTTTTTGTAATAATTTAGTGCAATTAACATGATTTTGTCCTGGAAGTATCCATATTTTGGCATGTGTGTTCATATGCCTCAATATTCAAAACAGAAAATCAAGGGAAAAAAAAAATTCTGCTCATTTGTTCTCACAGAAGGTATTATTTTATTCTTTTATTTCGGATGACATAAATGTGTTACAGTTACAAAACCACCTTTGTACCTGAATCCATATACTTCAGAGAAGTTGTCTGCTTCACCTTTTAGCAACGTCAAATATTCTTTGGGATTCTCTAAGTGCATGTCTGAGCAGTAAATCTGCAAGACAAAATTTAGAAAAATCTTTATTAGAAGGGTATTATTTCACAAGAATATAGGCTTATAAAAACTCATAAATATTAAGAGTACCTTTAGTATCCTTCCCTTGATGTTAAGTAGGTATTCACCATCCTTTCTAATCCCTTTTTTAATCTGGATATCTTTGCAGGTGGTAAGAATTTCACCTTCAAATGAATGATTGAATCATATTAATACTTCATGAACAGAGCTTAGTTTTATGACTTACTTTTGCATAATTGTGCTTCAAATATATTTATAGCTTTGTATAAATAACCTGGGAAAACATTAAGCTCAACTGAAAATTGCAGCTGTCACTTACATTCTTCCTCACGGCAGATCTTTCTGGCATCTGGTTTTAAATGCGGCAGGCATAAGTTACTGGATAAGCCATTTTCAGTCATACATTCTACGGTTCTTTCCTTTACCCCAACTCCGCAAGACACTGAGCACTAGATGTGGATAGCCATCAAGAGTTTAGAAGGTAGTAAATAATTAACATAATTACATCAGCAAATTAGTGTTGACATTTGTGTTTGAGGCAGCTATCAAAAATCAGCTTGCACGTCTGTACTCACCTTGGTCCACTTCCCCACTCTCCAGCTAGCTGCTTGTGAACATCCTTTGAGATTACAGTTATAGTTGTATGGGGATGGCCCTACCGGGCATTCCTGGTATGCTACAGTTCGAAGGCCATGGGCATACTGATTTTGAAGAGAATGGATTCCAACACAGTACGTGATTCTCTGCTGGTAATGAAACCCACAGCTGTCTGAGCACTAAAATAAAATCCCCAAGCACAGGCATTATTTCTGTGAAACCAAACCTTTCCGCAGCATTGCAATTACGGATAAATCAGCTCTGATCCTCGCTTTGGCAAAAGACTTAATCCAATGTGTGCTGCCTCGGGGCTGGTATTATACATTCATGTGCAAAAGTGAGGATATGCAATAGTTATTCTTGTAAGGAGATGGCAAGGACCATGCTGCTCCGCTCTCGGAGCTCTCAGAGCAGTTCTACCTCAGCTGCAGTCCACAGACACGCACAGGTAGATAGTGCAGGTGTGTAGGGGAAACAAGGCACTAATCCACCGCTTCACTGAAATCAAGGAAAATATTATTGTTTCAGCTTGCAGGGGAGTTTCCTGGAACCAGGAAAGGAATCCTGCTATAAGGACCACAACTGTCCTCTAGCTGGTGTTCATAGGTCCCAGTCAGGGGTGACCAGAAGACTGATTCCAGTCACTAAAATAATTCATGGCTGATTAGAAGGTTCAATGCGGAGAAAGTTCAGGCGCTCACGTTCAAATAAAAAAATACATTTTTTTTTTTGCTTTGCATGTAATGTATATTTTACAGCAATGCAACATTCTTAAATATAAAGTTATATAAAAGAAGTGCTAGCAGTATAATTAGTTTACCTGTGACAGGTCTCCTGTAAGCACAACGTATTTGGAGGGAGTTATCCTGCATTTTTTTGTTGATAGAGGCTTTGTGGCAGGATCACAGAAAATGTCATCCACTTGGAGCTGGTTTTCATCCACACATTTAACCTTCCGGTGTACTTCCTTTCTTCTATATGATGCCAAGCACTGAGTATGAGAAAAACAGTCACAGTGTTTGTACTTAAAGTAGCCATGTACAGAAGAAGGTTATTTGGCAATTGCCACACACCAGTAAAACCTAGACAACAACAACTTTTGTGACATCTGTCATGAGCATTGGACTGAATCAGTCACTGAATCAAAGTTCTTTACATTGTTTTCAAAGTTCAGGTACATCTAATCAGCTAAAAACCAACAGTGTATAATGACGTGACACCCTAACCGCTTGGTGGGACTGAGGAGAAAATGTCAGGCCAAGATAAGTTGAGTGAAAAAAGGATTTAAGTGAGCTATGAAAGAAATAAGTTGGGCTTGAAAACAAGACAAAAATAATCCCTGTACATCATATTACACTGATAAAACAAAAGAAAACAAAACTCCCTATTAATGAAGCCAGTGTCAGCTTTGGGCAGCAGATGTCTGTTGAGCCTGTGCATTTACTCCCAGTACCCTCCCATTTCCTCCTGTGGCAAACTTGTGGGATGGAAAGTCATTGTGGTTCTGCCAGGAAAGGAAAATACGCTTGCTGCCACCAGAATCCAGAAAAGTGGAGGTACAGGCTAAGTAATACATGTCAACAGCATGTCCCCAGATACGAAGCAGTTTGTTTTCTACTTCAGAAATTAAGTACAACAGATCTTGTAGCACTTTTCTTTTATAACAAGATTTCAGAATTGCAGTTATTAAACAGAATTAAAACTAAACAAAGAAGGAAAACCTGTAACTGGGCAAAGCTGAATTAGTTTAGGAAAACTCAGCGTAGAAATACTTTGGTTTCAGGATACGTCTTATTCAAACAATCAAATGTTATGTAAAAATTCCTGTTACAACTCATATTGGACATTTGCCGTTCCCAATTAAGTCTATAATAATCATAGAATCAATATGGATGGTTTATATGGGTGTTTTAACTTGTTTGCTGTGATAAAGAAAGCAAGCTCAAACATGCAAACTCCAGTCTCAGCAGAGCAAATAGTCCATAACTCCACTTACTACAGGCAGACCTGAACCTAACCATACTAATTTGGACCCAACAACAGTCAGTTAGAAGATTCATCAAGGTCTGATCAAGCCTGTTGTTTAAATTTTGTTATTATTGGCTCAAATAGGCAACTTGAAGTGCAAAAACCGGACACTGTATGGTAAACAGCTTTACTAAAGGAAACCTCTAACTTTATCAAGAGAGGCCTTGAAAAGATCAAAAGAATGGAGGCTGCGCAAATTCCCTGGACAGCCCATTCAGCTGCCTGAATTTTCCTTACAGAGAAGCAGCTTTTCATAATATCCTCCCTGCTTTGAACCTCCCTGGTTTCACCTTACTCTCATTGTCTATCATCCCACTACGTGTCACTGTGAGGATCCATCCTCTTGGTAACTTCATTGCTCTGGACTTCGATCAGGGATGGAATGTGGATACAGTTGACTGCTGTAATTTACAGAAACACCTGTTTCTTTAATGGTATGGAACAGTCCACAGTAGTAGGCACATCAGGAATAACCAAGCCATGAGATAACGGGAACAGGCAGAAGGATACTCTTCATTATGCTTTATGTATTAGTCTTATAAATATGCTTTTCTTTAGTACCAAAATGCATATTTGGTAGGAGAATACTGCTGTTGCTGATGCCCATCCTCCCAGCTGCAAGCTGGAGAAATGTTTGGTGTAGAAATTTCTGTTATGCTGTGGCTGGTGAGGCAAGGAACTGACACACAAGCACTCAGGGCTGAGACAGATGGGCAAAATATTGCAAGATCAGTGGAGGATGTATTGAACCAGGAGTGGAATACAGATACATAAACACTGGAACTTGTACATTAATACTAGATGAACAGGGTTATATACTAATCTGGTGAGAGAAGGCAATCAAACACAGTAATTTCAAGCAAACAGCAGTATCCATGTGGAAGGAGTTATGGATTAGCCGGAAGAAGTAGTGAAACACAATGCATTTGCAGCTAAGAGCTCCAAGTACCCAGCTGGAACATGCAAATGTTTGACAAGAAAGAAATTCACCCTCATCCTCTCAAAGTGTATATTTGTGCTAAAAGAACATTTTGAATCATTTCCACTAATTTCTGATTTTAAGAGCTTCTTATGAGAAGAGAACGCTTTGAAGAAACATACATCATCAGCTTTCCCTGAGTACAGCTTAACAGAGGAATATATATGTCCAAACTGCATGAATACAATCCAGGTTTTGCAGAGCACCAACAAATGATATATATTTTAACAGTAACCACTTCTACAGCATTGTGTCCCTGAGGCTTTTGAGTCTTCATATTCAGGGCTTCAAGGAGGTTGCCCTAGGAAACTTAACAGGGCAGATTACTAAAATGCCACAAGTACATAAACTGGGTTTTGTCTAACATCACAATAAAAGACACTTCTGTACAGCATTTCAGGTATTACACATAACTTTTGATTCTCTGTCTCACTCACTTTGTATATGTTTGTGTGTTCAGGTACACGGGTATAAAAATTATTCCATTTTTAGCATGTAGAAAATAGTTACTACATCTTTAATAATGACAGTTCTCTTCTCAGGGTATCCTTAGATACTCTTGAGTATGAAAATGCTTTTTGGGTAGGAGAATGCTGAGTTTTATTTTGCTTCTTTTCTTTCCTGGTCAGTCTTCCATAAAGATTCTTGAAAAAAAAAGTTGTCCAATTTTTACCTCTGGGGTTTTTACTTCCACATGACATTTTATCTGTATTTCTATTCTTACAAAGTGGGGTTTTCATAATGAGGTTTTATTAAATATTTTATGTGATATATAAAGAACTTTGTATGGAAATGATACAAATTATACAGTCCCTGCTCACAGCTCCACCAGAGCTTTTGATTATACTTGTACACAAATGAGTCCTTTACAAAAGAGTAAACAAAGCCTTTGACTTTTTTTGGTCACTCTTCAGTTTTGCAAGCTTGCAGAATATCCAGCATGGTCACTTATTATTCTGCACCCTAAGAGCTTTCAGAAATGTATCCAAATGTGAAAACAATACAAAACAAAAAACACAACCAAAAAACAGAGACAACTCGTGACATCATCCAATTACGTCGTAAAAGTTGAAAGCTTTACTTACATCTTCCCATTCACCTTCCAGCCACTGGTACTGCCTGCAGGCAGGCAGCCAGCAATGCCTCTTGCTAGCAGGCTGGGTACCAGGATTACACATTGCTTCAGTCACTTGACCCAGGCCCTTCAGCTCACAGTAGACATCTCTTTGCTCAACTCCCACTCCACATGATACAGAACACTAAAAATTGATCAAAATTAGGCATGTCAGTATGAAATGAGATAGTACCCAGAAGGTGGTACCATTGCCATTATTACACGTTCTTAGTATATTATTTAAAAATAAACTTCATTGCCTCTACCATACAAGTGTTTCACTGTATCTGAAAAAAAAGATTACAAAAAAGATGTGAAACTACAAATAAAATTTTTAAGAAATATGGTAAATGTATCTGAGACACCTAAACCGTTCTTTCTGCTTATATTAATTCACAGTAGGAGCAATCACTACAGGAATATGTAAAACAAGCAAGAGTAAACAGTTCTGAGTTTACATCATTCCTTTATTAGAGACTAATGGTCTGGTCTGTTGTTTTAAAATGCAAACATTAAACCGAAAGAAAAAATCTCAGTATTTCAGATTGAAAAATCTTGCAAATGGTGTAGTATTTTGAGGATAGTTCTCTTACTTTGCAGGTAGTACTAAGGTTAAAAGGTTCAAATCCTTTCTGCCATATGCCATCTATGCTCCCTCTGGGCCAAAGGTATTCCACCACAGCAGTAAGGCTTGCTGGGACAGAAGCCCCCTTTCATCTTAGTCGGAAGCATGATTAGGTTCTAAATCCTAAAGACTCAAGCCTAACCATGGAGCAGGTATTGCTCTGTTGAGCGTGGCCAACTTGTGAAGAGTGGCAATGCGTCTTTGTCAAATGTTGAGAACTATATTTTGAAAGAATAAGTAAAAGATAAAATATTGCTATGTGCTTAGTTGCACAAAATTTCACAATAAGGCGAGAGATCGTTCATGAGATCAAACCAGGGGAAAAGCCAGTATTGTGCACACAGTCACTTTTCTTGTCTTTCCGCCACAGAATTGGCTTCGCTACAATATTCAGACTATGACAGCAATCACAGTGGAATTACTGAATTAATCATTGAAGGTAAGACATAAACCTTAAAAATTTATGATTACCTTGATTTTGCAAGGTATATCTAATATAAGGGTCAGATTACCAAATACTCGCAGTTTTCACAGATGTTTACTTTCAATTTCTTTTAAAAGAAAGAAAAAGATAATATACTGAACTGCTTATTAATCTGTAGACTTAATTGTGATGTTCATATAAAAAAAAAAGATTCCTAACAATTACTTCCATTGAAGCACAGTGCCAGGAACATTGTCTTGTCTTCTTGTAGAGAACATAATTACAGCAGATTTTACATACCTCTTTCCATCTGCTGGCCTTCCAAGCAGGACATCTTCCAGCTCTACATATTTTGTATGTCCGAGGCTTTTTTAAATGTCTGCAGTTTCCTTCCTCTATTTCAGCTTGGAAGCTATTAAAGCAACGCACATCACGAAACTTCAGTCCTTTTCCACAGGAAACAGAACACTGAAAAGAGAAGTGTATTTCATTACTTTACGAAAAATCTCAAAGTAATAAGAAAAGCAAAAGAAGCTGTGGCTTCACCCAAAACGGACTCTCTATATAAAGTTTCTTTATTATGACAGAATGTCTACCATACTTATCTGAAATTTCTGTGTAAGCTCTCTCATACTGAGTGTTACTGCTCAGTAACCACAAACATCTCCTGTCTCGTTCATTCATTCATATCGTCATTGACAAATACCTGAGCTCAGCCATCTGTATCCATGCAGGGGATTGTAATATCAAGCTATCAATCCCGCAAGAAAATGCGCTATCACCTTTTTGTTTCCAAGCCTATTAAACAGCACTGGTGCTGTTCAATATCTTTATCAATGATATTGACAGTGAGATTGAGTGCACCCTCAGCAAGTTTGCAGATGACACCAAGCTGAGTGCTGTAGTTGCCACACTGGAAGGAGAGGATATCATCCAGAGAGACCTGGACAGACTGGAGAAGTGGGCCTGTGAGAACCTCATGAGGTTCAACAAGGCCAAGTGTAAGGTCCTACATGTGGGTCGGGGCAATCCCCTTTTTCAGTACACGATGGGGGATGATGTGATTGAGAGCAGCCCTACAGAGAAGGATTTGCGGGTGCTGGTCGATAAGAAGCTCAACATGAGCCGGAAATGTGTGTTCGCAGCCCAGAAGGTCAACCGTGTCCTGGGCTGCATCAAAAGGAGTGTGGCCAACAGGGCGAGGGAAGTGATTTTGCCTCTCTGTTTCTCTCTTGTGAGACTTCATCTGGAGTATTGTGTCCAGTTCTGGAATCTTCAACATAAGAAGGATACGGAGCTGTTGGAATGGGTCCAGAGGAGGGCTACAAAGGTGATCGGAGGGCTGGACCACCTTCCCTACGAGGACAGGCTAAGAGAGTTAGGCTTGTTCAGCCTGGAGAAGAGAGGAGATCTCATAGAGACCTTCCAGTACCTGAAGGGGCTACAAGCAAGCTGGAAAGGGGCTATTCACAAAGGCTTGTGGGGATAGGACTGGAGGCAATGGGTATAAACTGGAGAGGGGCAGATTTAGACTGGACATTAGGAGGAATTTCTTCATGATGAGAGTGGTGAGGCACTGGCACAGGTTGTCCAGGGAAGTTGTGGATGCCCCATCCCTGGAGGTGTTCAAGGCCAGGTTGGATGGGGCCTTGGGCAGCCTGATCTGGTGGGATATGTCCCTGTCCGTGGCAGAGGGATTGGAACTGGATGATCTTTAAAGTCCCTTCCAACTCAAACTATTCTATGATTCTATGATTTCTCACACATTAGATAGAGAATCAATACTCAAATCAAAATATAATTTCTAAGTGGATGTGAAAAGGACTTAAATATACACTTTTTTCCAACGCACATAAGACATTTCCCTTCCTTTTGTCTTACATTGTTGTCTATGTCACCAGAATTACACATAAATGTAATTAAGTACATTTAAATACATACATCTTCTATTTTCCAGCAATGAAGTTCAGAACATACAACTTCCAGTAGCTGGAAATACTTGCAAAAAAACCCCAAACACCAAAACAACCTGTCAAATACTTGCATGAGAAAAACAGAAAGGCTTTTAAATTATAGAACAATCTACTGTAATAAATTAATTTGATAGAAAGAAACATTTTTTACAATAACAGTAACTACCCTTTGTTAAACAGAATCTCTTGCCTGCTTTCAATACCAAAGGGACTTTTGTGTGTTCTTAAACATTTATATGTGTAATCTTAAATGGTTAATTGAAACTGCCAATTTATTTAAAATGGAACATTTGCAGAATAAAGCAATAAATTTATCACACAATGCAATGGATAGCATGTTCCTCTTTTGCAACTATAATTATATTTGCAAAAACATAGAGTATTGATTTGGCCACTGCTTGCTTTTATATGTCTCCTATACCATTCCAGTAAATAAGAATGTTCCTAAAGTACATAATTTTTCTTTCAAAATCTTGCAATTTATCATTATCATAAAACTGTTCATGTAGTCTTACAATTTATTTCGTTAATTTAGAACTATTCAGGAAATACTTCCTAGTGCAAAAGTTACCCAAAACTAAATTCTTTCTTTCTTTTTATCTATAAAAAAAATGTAGGTCAGAAAACCTAAATCTTGGCAACCCGTGTCATTATAAAAGCCTTTCAGAAAACTCAGCTCTGAATTCAGAGGATTCAATTATCCAAGCAGATAAGATAACATACATATGGAAACTAAAATACTGATGTTATCTTGATAACTAATTCTAGCCTCAGTTAGAGTTTCCTTCAGGAATTTCAATCATAAAACGTAGAAGTAAAGGACCCCTAAACTCTGAAGATTCTTCCTTTTTATTGTCCAGTACCTCGAAAGTGAAGTGCAGTACAACGTTCCTCAATCTCCTCCTATCATGTGTTAGGAAAATGTCATGTGCCCCTCCTTAGAATAAATGAGGCTCCAGAGGGATGTCAGGTAGAGCCCTTATATACGTAAACATATAATCATCTTCTGGGGGTATCATTCCAGATTGAGAACTGCAGCTAAAGAAGTTGTCCTAAGTAGTCTCCAATTCACTAGGTGAGGCTAACACAGCACAGAATAGTCTCCCTCTTTAATTTCACCTTGCTCTCAATGTTCAGTATCAAGACAACACTTTTCAGTATATATACACACACATATATTTGTCTTATAGCCAGTGCAGATATATTTGGAAGGCGGCTAATAGCAAGACAATATGTAAAGAAATCTTCTGCCCTAAGTCTCAGTCTTTCAAATATCTTTCAATAATATCTCCACCAACTAGATACTACATTACCTGTTTACTTCCACACGTTAGTAGTGGCTCTGCGATTTTTGGGTTGTTTCTATTTTTCTTAATTGGTCTAGACACAACTGACTGACTTTTCATGTTTAAAAGGCCTAATCTAGTATTTACCATCTGTGCTGTTTTTATCTTCAATTTTTGTCTTTAAAAGAACATGTGTTAAGTAAGCCTGTTACAACAGTAAGGTATTTTTAGCAGTTATAATGCAATGCCTGTACATAAAGAGATTATTTGCAGTTCTTTCATAAAGATGTCCTATTGAATTTTTTCATTAGGGTACAATTATACAAGAATTAAGAGAATCCATATTTTTTCCAACTATATTAGAGAGGAAGCTGAAGCAAGACTTCAAAAAAGAAAATATCACTTTGGGTGTTAAAAACAGAACATCTATTTATGAACAGATACTTCAAACGTTATTTAAGCTTTCTTTCGCTTACATAATGTTTAGTTTTGACTCAAGGTAGTAGAAACCTATTGTTATCTTAATGTAAAATGCAGAAATACAAATGAAAGAATTGAAATCTGCAGGTAGGAATTATTTTCAATTTTTTAGAAAAATATAGATAAGATTTATAGTACAACCTAAGACATGGACATGCTCTTAATGTTTTATTATTTAATGTATGAAAAATCTAATGCACTCACCCTGGATGTAGATAATTTACGTCCTTCTTAAAGGGAACATTTAAGAGTGTATATTACTCTGTAGGTAAAGTATTCTTTTGAAATTGGACATACTACTGCTTAATTCCTTCGGTAATTCATAAAAATAGTTCTTAAAGGGACCATTTTCTCCCAGAGTACCTTAGCATCAGATGCAGGCAGGCCAGCTGTTTTCTTTACTAGACAGTGGCCCACCTTCAGAAAAGAAAAGAAAGACTGCTCCTGTCTATGCGGCTTCTCATTGGAGGTTCCTGACAAGGGAATAAGGGTTGCCTGTCCTCCAGCACAGACAATGAATACGAAGGGAAGGAAACCAAGTCTCTCAAATACTGAATCAAAAGTTTTAAATAATATAAAGTGGGGGATGCCTCCTAACTTTTCTGTAAGGGCAAAGCATAGCTCCTGCTCAGTTCTTTGAGTGAAAAATAAAGGCTTCATAGAATATCTCTGAGTGGGACTCCCAAGCGGCTAGAGGTATCTAAACATAGCTTATAGGATGTATTGCATCTACCTCTAGCTGCACTTTCAGTGCACTTTCACTTTGAGACCTGTCCTTTCTGCGCACCTAGACTAGAGCACACTCCTTACAAAGCTGGATTTTGTCCTTTATAAGCTTGTGCTCCTTCTTCGAGATCCTAATGCATTATTTCACACTGTCTGTGGAATATGGTCTTCTCACTGCTTGGTGCCTCCTCTACTCTGTGACATGCTCTGGAAGTGATCTTCCCAAGGCTTAACTCTCCTGGCAGGGGAAAGTACAACTGCACTTAACTCCTTGCTGCTGGAGCTCCTTCCATTCAAACCTGGACATGGTCAAGAACAACACAGTCTTTATGGCTCAACACATCTATAACGTGGCTTCACTTGTATGACATTCCACACAACTGGAGGCTTATGGAGTGTACATTTTGCATACACTTTCTGCAGACTGCACGTGTAGAAAGAAGAAAAATCCATAAGAACTTTAAAGCTCAAAATAAATGTGAATATGTCTTTGAAAAAAAAAATCCTATAACCATTTCACATAGAAATTCTAGCACTCGTCTCAAAGTTGGCTAAAGTAATATTTCCCATATGTCAGAGCGTTTCAAAAACATAAAACTACAGCAAAAAGCTGGACTTGATTACTATTGTTCAAAGTCATTCCATAACACTGGTAACTAGGATTCATCTGTTTGGGGTTTTTTTCCACAGTAATAAAGCTTTGTGAGGATCGGCCTGATAGACCTCCTCATGCTTTCTGTGGCACAGACAGATGTGCCACCATCAATTCCTACCAAATTCATCTTCCTGCAGCTGACGTGCTGATATTCATTAAAAGTGTTTTGATTCTTTTGCTATTGATATTGTTTCATTGAAAAGTTGAAGCCTTTGGACTGTTTGGTGGATTTTGTTCTAAATTTTCTCAGCCTTTTCTTTCAAGGGAACATTTTCAGTAGCTTAGCTGGTTACTCTGTAGGTTTATGAATACTGAAAAACAGACCAGTAAAGGCAAAGCATAGAGCAGTTTCTCTTTGTATTCATATTAACTGTTTAAAAAATAAGTCACTGTGTCTAAAAATAGTGCTGTAATTGTACTGGTTTTGCCTAGGATAGAGGTAATTCTCCTCATAGTAGCTAGTGTGGTGCAAGGTTTTAGATTTGTGACTAAAGCAGTGCTGATAATACATGGATTTTTTTTTTTTTTTTAATTTATTTTATACAGCATCAAGGACTCTTCTGGTCCCCGTGCTGCCCCACCAGTGAGTAGCCTGGGGTGCACAAGAGGTTTGGAGAGGGGACAGCCAGGACAGCTGACCCCTACTGACCACATGACATTGTGTTCAGCAATAAAAGCTGAGGGAAGAAAGAGGAAAGGGGGAAATCTGGAGTGATGGCTTTTGTTTTCCCAAGTAACACTTCTGTGTGAGACACTTGCCTCCCGCTGTTGATGGAAGGTAATGAATGAATTCCTTATTTTGCATTCCGTGCTGCCACAGCTTTTGCTTTACCTATTATAATAAAATGACTTAATCTTAACCCTTGAATGTCTCTTCTATATTTCTGATTCTCTACTCCATCCCACCAGAGGGCACTGGGCCAGCAGCTCTGTGGGACTTAACTGTCTACAGGGGTTAAGCCTCAAAAATAGCACTGAAAAAAATAAAACTTATTAGAAATATTAAAAGGTTTTTTCTTCTGTCTTCTTTCTTTTCCCTGACTGGACAGGAATATCAGTGTGAAAAGAAAAAAAAAAAAGACAAATTTATACTATGGATCACAGTAATTACAAACCTAGCGGGTTGAACACAGGAGTTGCTTGAGTGTCTGACAAATTATTTTGACTATCTCTGGTTGGCAAAAAAAATCAGTTTGGTCTCTTTTAAAACTATGCTACAACTAGACCAGGACCATTGCTGTGCAAGATGCTAGTAAAACACTACTTGGAGAATTACATAGTTCAGAGTTTTTGAACTTTTAAATTGTCCTATCAGAACTAGCTCTTCTTGTGCCTGACATCTCCCCATTAGCTGCATCTCCCCAGGAGTTCTTGCAATGCTTGAGCATGAAATAGGCATTTTCCAGCTAGAAGTTTTCAAGAAGTTGTTCTTTCCTTTAACAATGTAGACTACTGTCAAGAAGAAACAGACTCTGTAATTAGGTCCTATTGAGTTCTTTGATTCAGAGTTAGTAATTGTTCACTTAAACAAGTACGAACACTTGTGCCATTAACTAGAGCACTCAGAAAAAGACCATGGTTACAGAAGACCAAACATTCCATTGCTCCTGAGAGAGTGGATTGAACTCCAAGAGATATGTATGATTTATTGTAACATCTAAGTTACAATAGATCATGTTAACTATATGAACTACGTTAACTACAGAAGTTACGCTGAAGATATTTTCAAGTCACTGTCTTGATTTGATCAAGTCCTCCTTGCAGCTGCAGTTTGTATGTCTGTTTTGCCAAACCTCGAAATGTGCTTTTGCAGTTATAGCAATGGAAGGGAGACAGGCTAAGCTAAGGAAGACTCAGACTTCATCCAGTCCATCATGCTGCTCAGCATTTAGATCAGGTATATTGGACCATTCCTGTTTGTTAGTCTTGTCTTCGATGACAGGGACATTGCAGCCTTCCCTGCATGCATTCTTGCACTGTATAACCATCCTTATAGAAAAGCATCTTAGAATTTCACGACAGTCTCTCTTACTGTTCAAGTTAAATAAGAGGGCTATTTCTCATTGTACCCTTAGCAGACTCAAACACTTACCTCTTTGTAACCACTAATTATGCGTTGGAAGAACACCTCATTCAGTCCATTCTAATAAAGGCTTGGTGTTGAAACACAGCCACCCTCACTTTTTCTCATTTGTCACTTCGGCCAAGTCTCTTACCGATGATGTTGCTGTCCTCTGAACATTGCAGCTGCCCCCCGTGTTTTGTACAAGGAGGTATCCACGACTGTATGCTATGTATCAACCGAGCACTAGAGTTAAAACATGCCACAAAAAAAAGCATATACCCAACAAGAATATGCCCAGGGTCTTTCTTCTCTGTTCAAGTTCTTTGTGGCCTTCCCACTTTGCAGAGTTGTAGATGGCATTTGGAAGATAAGATCTAGAGTGAAAACTACTTCCCGCAGAAATATTTGCAGTCATACTGCAAACGTCATGAGATCTTTGATGCAAAATAATAATAAACACACTTCCCTCCTACAGGTAACCATATTTCCACTAGGGCTGCAATGCTACCCTCTGAGCTAAACACTACCTAGATGATATTCCCACTATTCCCACCACATAATTTGACTGGATCTCTAAGGTCAGGGGCATTTTTTAATTATTTTTTTTTATTTTTTTTTTTTTTTTTAAAATCAAGCAAGACTATTTCCAGTAGCCAAATGCAGAGCCAGCTGAGACCAATGAGTTCCTACAGATCCCTTTCTCTCAAGCTGATGAATTTCTGCTCTGTGATCTCCACTTGTAGACTATTTCAAGTAACATCCACAGTTACTGCAAATTCCTCCCCGTCTGTTGCCTGTGCATGAGGAAATATTGCACCCATTGATTCTGGCTTCTGTATCAAAATGTGAAAGATGAGAAATCCACACTCCTTGTGTTTCAGTAAGATGCAACACAAGCATCATCCCTAAAACACTTTGCAAAGTTAGCCCACAGCACAGCTTTGGCTCCCATGACACTGACAGAGGGACACCTGGGGTCAGTGACACAGCACAAATCTCCATGTTTCTACTGCTCTACTTGTCAAAACCACTTGCAAAGTGTACCATGAGGTACTGTAGCACATCTGAAAACCAAACCAGGTACAGACAACCCTGCAATGAATGCTCCAATCACATCTCTCTAAGACAAACAGGTAATCATGATGTTTATCTGTTGTTCTTTCATAGGCTTTAAGCAGAGAGAGGTCAAGAATGCGGATAGTCTTCTGTTCAAGCTCTACAGTGAGACTTCACAGTGCAGATGACTAGTTGTATGACACAAAAAAAGTCACAATTTTTAGCTATTGCAACTACCACCACCCACAAAACTACGAATTTGGATTAGATGTCCAAGACTGAATTCCCCATGAACTTGTTAGAGATGCCTGAAGTCCTTTCTGATTTCTTGCTAAGCTTGAATGGCCCATGATTCCACAACCACATTACCTCATAAAATATGAGTGACTCTTTTGAGGTCACTAACCTGCACACAGGTTTCTGATCAGACTGAGTCTGGTATGCTCCATAACAAGGTAGCTTTTGTTGGATTCTTTTTAAGGTAATAATTTTGTTTCAACTTTTATCTGAAGAATAACAGAAAACTCCTGAATAACTATTTTTGAAGTTTGCTGAAGCGTATCTATTTATTAGGTGAGCATAAATGAGAAATCATGTACATAAATGAGAAATTATGTACATATACATACATAGAAAAAGTAGGAATGAAGAACAGATAAAGGGGATGAAAGACATTTTAGGATTGATGTGGATAAGATGAAGATAAAACTGCTACGAGAGGATATATATATATGGCTTCTAATAGGAGTGTTAATGTATTCCTTTTAAAAATAAAGATATCTGATTAAAGCAAACAATACTGAAGTCAGACCTTCAAGATCTGTCCTGATGGTTAAGTTGACTTCATGCCTGCAGAACTCAAATTCTACCGAATATGTTACAGAGGAATTTCACAGTATTTAAAGTTGCCATCACATTGACTGATGTTTTTTGTCCTGTGCAGCTGGCAGTCGCCTTAAAGATGGAGACCTCTCGAAAAAAAAAACAGGAATCTGCCTGGATGGCAGATGAAAAAAAATATTCTTTGCAGTTGTTTGAAAAATCAAACCCAGAACTCTTGAAATTCCACTTAATGACTTTCCATAGAATTTCATTTATTTATTCTAGCTAGATTTGTGAATGTCTTTTAATTTAGCCTGTGTCTCTGACATCTCAAAGCACTACCCATTACATCAGGCTTAACAGAACTAAAACAGATGACCAAGTCCTCCTTTTAAAGCCCTGTCATCTTTCCCGCTCATGACTGAACACCAACATCCTGCCCATCACTGCCCAAAGCCTGGCACCCTTTTTGATGGCTGCTACAGAGCATTTGAGAAACAGGCTGTAACCATGCTCAGCTCCACACCTCCCAAGATACTCAGCCAGGCCAGGCCACCCTGTGCCATGTATTTCCAACCTGCCCACATACATCTGAACGAGATCATAAACTCAAGTGAGCAACCTTCTTTGTTTTACCTTCATAACACATAGTGCAATTAAGTCTTCAAACAAGCTTATATTTATTACAATAACAGAAGAACAACAGGACTGCCAAAACAGTTGCAACATTACTTTAGCAACTGTAGGATTTGGCTTTTACACTACATATATCTTCAGATCCTGGTATATATTCAGTTATATCCAAGTCCTTTTCAAGGGCATGCTCAAATAAAAATTCAGTGCCCAAAGAACTGTATTTCACAGGTGCCACTTCATGTGTCCCTATTAAAGAACAGGAAACTTAGAAACTTCTTTCTGTAAGTGACTGATCATACTTCACATATCACATAGCTACTCTTCCCACATTTGCTATTTTTTGCTAAAAACTTAGAAGTATGAATGAGTCTTAATTTCGATAAGTAAATAAGTGAAGAAATTTTCAACTTGTTGAAAAAACAACTTGTTCAAAATGTTGTCTCTAGACAAAGTTCTATCCTTTTTGTTTCAAAAGAAAAGGGTTGCCTTATTTGAATGGAGTTGACTCTAGTACTCTGCTGCTATAATAAGTGAAAAAGCCTCATGTCAGGTAAAAATCTCAAATTTTAGTGCAGCTGAGAACTAATAAATAAAAAAAAAACTTTCATAAAAGTTCACTGTGAAGCCTAACAAGTACTAAGCACAAAATTCATAAAGGAAAAACTGGACTAGCAATATTCAAGTCTAAATTTTATAACAACAAACAAAATTTGACTCAAACTTTGGACAAGATTAAGTCAACATGGCATACAGGGAGAAGAGTATAATCCAAGGCATTAGAGAACAATTAGGTTGCATTCCATGTGCTGTTCCACACAGATTATGGAGATATTAGTGTGGGTGTCAATAGAAGTTTGTGTGGCACAGTGGAAGAAGATGAAAATAAAATGAACAGAACAGTGGCAGAAATACAAGGACATCTAGAAAAAGAGGGCAATTCTTCACAGAAAATGAGTATTATACTTTATTGGACTTAAACATGAATAATTGAGTCAAAGTCCAAAACCGGACTCAGTTGTCATAATCTGTCCCCCCACATGTTACTTTCTTTCAGGTTTCAGCTTCCCTGGAAGAAGCGCTCTTTATTAGGCACAACAATAATCGAAGAGAACCATCTACCGGTGGTGGGCACATGCTACATGACAGCATTAGTAAGGTGTAAAACCAAGCCTTGTGCTTGGTGTTTTTGAAAACTTGAAACTAATGATCACAATTTCATGAGTTAATGACTAACATGTTTACCACTAATGACGTATCACATTTGGTATCTCATTTAACACTTCCTTTATAGGCTCCCTTTCATCTCTCAATTACAGTAAAAAATGAATTTTATAGTTACTCTTCCTGCCTTACTTGCTCTTGATTCGAATCCACTGCATCTGGTTACCATCTGAGAATCAGAAAAACAATAGGTATTTCTGCCTCCTTTCAGCAGCCATTTGGCAGGCTATGCTACCTCACGGGGAGGTCTTAAGTGTCACTGTAGGGTCTGCACATACCGCTGCTAAGAACTTCACCATCAGCCTTCACTCAAGCAACGTTCTCACTGTAATTAATAACAGTACATATTAAAAGAATGAGAAACATGATCAGCTTATTAATTGCTGGGAGGGAGGGAACAGAAACTACATTGCTCAGCCAGCATTCCTGCAACAACATATCTGGTACATGCACCTAACTTTTATCATTTTTCCGTTCAATGATATATAGAACAAATGGCTGATGCAAATCACATCTAAAAATACAAGAACAGTGGTAAATTAAAAAAATAATAAAAATTTATAAAAAAAACAATACCAAGAAAAAACCCAAAACCAAACCCTCAAAACCCATCAGACAATTCTGCCTTACCTCTCCTTCTGAAACCAGCAGCAAACAGGAACAGAGCTAGACCCTCACTAGGTCTTTCTGAAAATCTGAATCTTCAAGTACAAATTCATGTCAAACTTACAATGCTGAACAGCAACCCTGCTTTTTCTTTGATACCTCCTAGAAAGTACTTGGTACGGGCACTTTCACCATTACATCATTGCAGACATCAAATTGCTGACTTGGTCAGACTTCAGCAAGTCTTGTCCTTCATTCCACAGTCACATAAGACTAGTAATACCTTTAAGGAATTGCACATGGGCAGCAGCAGCATTGGAGACAAACAGTGAGTAAAGTGGAAGCATCAAGAAAGAAAGGTAGCACAAATGGGCACGAGTCCTCAGAGAAATCTGGTGTGAGCTAAAGACATGAAGGGCTTTTTTTTTGTGTTTCCAATAAATGGATACATTTCTGGACATGTTTTCCAAATGGAGAACAGATTTGTCTGTGTCCATCCAGCAGTTACATTCACAACCTCCACCAAAACCAAACAGCAACCCAAAGCTAATTCACTGTTGCTCCCAACAACCAGATGCCACTTAACAGACCTGTGAAGCTCAGGAAAACTGAACAAATGCATGGGAATGACATAATCTGCATCCTCACTGAAAAGTAATGCTCCCCCTTGAGTGTGACATTTTATTCATAGGTCTTCACAGTAAAAGCAGGACCATATTTTTAACATGCTGGAGGGTCTCTGGCGTGGAAGCTTATACAATCAAAGGGGTTGCACAGAAAAAGCATTTATTTATATACTTTTCACAATTTAAAACTTAATTTTATGGATTCTTCTTTTTTTATCTTCAGAGATACGGTCCCTTCAATTAGCCAATTACAAAAGTAACTAGACAATACAGTACACCAATTAGTTTTAGCTGAGTTTGCAAAAAACTGAACAAGGGCAGAAGAAACACTGGATCACAACTGCAATTCTGATTAGCAGCAGCAAAACAGCCGCTCAGAAATTAAAGGAATAGCAAATACATGAGCTCTGTGTCTGTCTATAAATGTCATTTTTTCATTTGATTAAAAACTAAGGTCATGTACTTGAACTCTACAAACAACTGGAAATACAAAGCAATATATACTGGAACGATATGGTATTGTAAGAAATTTTTCAAACTTTTTAGATGCATACAAAATTACAATTCTTTCTATGGCACTTAACTAAATATCAGCTAAAGAATTAAGAAAAAGAACACATTTTTCAATATTAATAGGGCATGAAAATACGTTTTTGAGTATATTTTAGATAATAAGTAGGACATTTTACCTACCTTCACACGTTCAATTCCAGTCAGTTTTCAACGCAAGCCACTCTTCCATATATTTCCAAATTTACTTACAGACCAATCTTTCCAACACTACAGTCACGTGTATAAATGTGAGCATGCATGCGAGCTTCTCAAGGACTGATTCAGCAGGACATTTACGTGTCCAATCCTGCTCTGACTGAAGTGAAAAGGGTCTACATGGATGCATAGTAGCACATATTGATCAATGCAGCAGCCTGTCTCAGTGGAGCCACCAGTCTCCCACAATTACCAGTTTCCACAAGAAGGACTAGGAGCTTCCGTAACAGAGAATTACGGAATATTTTGTTCATTTCCTAACCTATGCCAGGTAAGCAAAATATTAGCGTACTAACCTTCATAAATATTAGGAAATGCTAATACTTTAATATATGTTTGATAATTTCTAAATTTGGGCCTCAAAATTATTCTGAACCAACATTTATGAGTTGTGATGGGTTTTCAAAACTGCTACATATATACAGCCAGCTCAGAATGATTTTCACATAGATTTGACTACCCAGAGCCCTTCAGCTTTTCTGAAAGTTCTAATGCTGCAAAAAAAGAAATAAATACATCAGTAGCTTTGTATTTATTTCACTCTCATGAACTGGCTATATATATATCTAGGAACGGTAGTAAGGGCCATTTGGTTTTTTCCCCCCTTCCATGATATCCTAGTTTTATTTATTTTTTTAAATTTGTTCCCCTCTTACTTGTCCTCTTTCTAAACAGAGAGTCTGAAAGTTCTGCAAACCTTCTCATGCAAAAGTGTTCTAGGAATGTAAAAAATTAGGTTATGTCTTTGAGGCTGACTACAGCATTATGTTACAATCCTCATTTTTTCCATGTCTTTTGTCACTGACTAAGTGGAAGCAGGACTAGGCCCTAAAATTATAGCTCCAGCAAAGTGTTCAATAGCTCGTATCTTTAAGCTTTATCATCAAAGGTTGTGTGCCAACTACCTATTCCAGTCCAGTTGTCCAACAGTGTCAACAGCTGCATTTATCAGTAACAATGTTTATACATTCTTTCATGTTCAAGGATAAGAGCTCCCCCCATGAAAACACTGTCATTAAAATATCATATGAAGCTCATTGCAATACAAGGATTATTCAATGGTAAAAAATCCTCACTTTCAGCAAAAGTGGTTAGTTCCCATCCCCCCCTTTTTTATTTTTTAGTTTTTTAAGGAGTTTAAACATAAGCATTCCTTAATAAATGACACATTAAATATAAACACAAAGCCACATAACATGCATACAAAAGAAGGGTTAAAATGAAACTGTATTTGAGACACAAGTCAGTCATTAAATTAAATTATCACACATACATTATAACTTATTTATTATTTCAAGCTATACAGGCAACATAGCACCAAAACGGAGAAATTTCCTCTAAACTTGATGGACAATACACGAATATTTGTATTTGAATTTTGGAAAAAATATTCTCTCTCATTTTTATCATAATTACCCTAAATGAAATCCACTATCCCAAGTCTGGTTTACGACATTTTTCAGGTAGTGACACATGTTATCAGTTATCTCTGAAAAGGCACCCCCATTTCCAAAGTTTTAAAAAATGAACAGCATGTGCTAACATTAACATTTCAGCCATTTTCACATTAAATAAATGTGCTGTATTGGTAATGAGGTATTCTGAAGTTTGACATTGGGCAGCAGCAGAAGTAGAGGTAAATGACTGGAGCTGGTTTTGAAAACCAAGTTCACTGATTCTGAATTCCCTTTTAATATAAAAGATTATCTTTAAAGATATAAATACTTTTTACACATTAGAAAAAGTGAATGAAGGCACTTATCATACATAGCAAGATTTTTTGCATTAAAATGACAACAAATAACTATTTTCAAGTCTGGGCTGCTTCCATTCCTGCAGAAGTCAATGGGATGTCTGGCAGTAACAACAGTGGGAGAGGACTTGGATGTCAATTCTTAAAAAATAAGTTTATATTTGTTAAAAGCAATAACAGATTTCTTCCACTAGTGCAAAGACAGAACTACCCTGAAATGATTCTGGAGCAACTAAAAAGAAAACTAAAGTACTAGATCAACAGCCACTTAAAATAATATTATAGTATTTATTTGAAGGGCAGTAAGAAACAGCAGTAAGATGTTTCTGGCTACTTAAAGTTAACTTAGAAGATGAGCTGATCCACTCTTTTTATACCTATTTCCTCTGAAATCATTAGTGATACCTGTGAAACTATGTAAAAATCCTAAAACTAAAGAAAAGAAAAAAAATATTTTATCAACATTTCAGACAAAATATAACTATCTTCTGTAAGGATCAAATCTTGTCTCTATCACTGACCATAAAGTTACCTCAGCACAATCAGTTTTAGACTGTTTCCAAAGAACTCAGAAAAACCATCATTCTTAAACAGTACTTGTGTAGGACTCTTTTAATATAATTTGAACAGTCAGTGAAACACTTGTCTGTGACACTCGATTTCTTGACTAACAAAATACAATTGACATGACTACTATGTTGTCAGTATGTTGTTCTTTTAATTGTGTTAGAACAGTGTAAAAGCACTCTGCACAAATACTATTATTGGGAAAGTTGTCTGTCCACTTTTAATCTTCAGTCCCTTTAACTACAGAAAAATCTTAAAAACGTTGAAGTCATTAAGAAAAGAATTCTGCAGTTATCTGACTTCACAACTGATATATGGTAAAATCTTACTCCTAACCATGAAAAGAACTGGATGTATCTTATATCAAATCACAATATAAAAGTGAAGTAAAAGAGCATGAAGTCCAACATGAAAGATAAATGTAGGAAAGTGCTAATGACAGCACTACAGTTAACTCACAACAGCAAGCATAAATTGTCTCTCATTAGTATTGAAACAGATTCCTAACGTAGACGTTTTCAAGAAAATCTGACAGAAAACAAAAGCCTCAACATGGACCTTTACTTTGCCATACTCTGAACTGTAACCGGTAGAGTTTAGCAACAAAGCTATACATGAAAGCTTTGCAAGCTAGTACATGTATCTACACCATGTATCTGAAGAGCTGTTGTATCTAAACACAACCATTAATCTCATTAATGGCTGATTTGATTGTATTCCCACATAACTTTTTGTCAGGTAACAGACAGTTGTTTAGCTGGGAATACTAAAGCATGTGGATATGGGAAATACTCTTTAGAGGAAAAAAGCTTAGTACAGAAAGCAATAAAGCATCATTCTTGATTAAGACAGATCATTATAAAAGTCTTTCAGCACAACGTTGTTAAATCTTGTCATTATGGTTCAGTTTTAAAAATCTTATGATATCTTTGCAAATTTGTAATACTCTCTCTTTTCATGCTTTAAGTAAAAGAGAACTTCTTGTTATTAGGGTCAGAAAATCTGAGCCACTCTGATGAAAACCAATACAATAAACCTTAAGTCTTACTGCATGGACTAAGCACAAAAACTCAATAATGAACTGTAGAAAGAAGGAATACAATAAAAATCTATACTAGGGCAAAGTACTCTTAGCCAGCTGTCAGAACGCTATGGAATTTTTCTTGACATTATATAATGTGACATATGGTTCCCATACTCTTTAGCTTGTAATTTATTCATTGTTTCATGAAATTTTGGATCATTGCCTCAATCCCTTCACCAATGAAACTAGAGTAGTCTAAAAGAAAAATATCCAAGATACATGGGCCAGAATTACTGGTGGTGGAACTCCAAAGTAAGCAGCTATATTTACCTATGTATTATTTAACTTATAAATACATTTTAAATATATATATATGTATGTATAAATATATACAACTGTATTGTAATTTTTGTATACAAAAAAGAGATAGTGTACTTAGATACATGCCAATTAGGGAATGAAAACTTAAAACATCTGAATTTAGGAAAGTTTGTGTAATATTCATCAACCTCATTTAAATAAACAATTGATGGCGGTATTCTTTGAAGACAAGGCAGAGTCCCTCAAGATACAGACAGAGACTAGGTGTGAACTCACTCCATTTCCTTCACCTTTTGATAAAAAGGCAGGGAAACAAAAATATGAGCATGATTCAGTTCTTAATAACGAAAATTCCCTCAGAAACTTGCACAAGAGGGTGGAAGATGTAAGCTACATTCTAGGAAGTTCACTGTTGAGGTGTCTCAGTGACCTCCAGATAAAACAAATTCAAGTTACAGTATGTATTTCCTAGCCATCTGAAAAACTTCAGAGCATGTTTCTGGCTCAGATACCATTATATGAAAATTCTGGATTGAATTAATGTTTCAAAGACTCAGAGTCTCAGAGTACGCATAATATTTCTGAGAAAGTGTCCTGGAGTGTCCATCCCTTTGGACAAGCGCAGAAACCAGCAACAGAGGAGTGCACAGACTTTAAATTTTGTAACAGCCAGCTCTGTTACTGACAGACACTATAAAAGTGTAACAGCTTATAGCCGCTAAACTGCAAAAAGCATCAATCAGAATTGTCACTTTAAATCATAAACAGAGCCTTTCTAACAACTGCCCCACTGTGGACTGAAAACTGATAATATAGAATAATCCTACATGGTGGATCAGGTTCTGGACTCAGGATTCTGAACTACTCTTAGCTAATTTGACTTGTTCTGAATCTATTTCTGCTGGAATCTAAAATTGAAGAGGAAACTATCTGGCTGTGTAAAAGCTGGAGTAATCAGTGAGCAAACCCTCTGACAGAAACACACAGGTTAAGGGGTTGGAAGGGACCTCTGGAGATCATCTAGTCCAACCCACCTGCTGAAGTGCGTTCCACCTACAGCAGGTTGCACAGGAACATGTCCAAGTTGGTTTTTAATATCTCGAGAAAGATTCCACAACCTGAGCATTCTGTTCCTGTGCTCTGCCACCCTCACAGTAAAGATGATTTACCTTATGTTCAGGTGGAACTTCTGGTGCTCCAGTTTGCGCCCACTGCCCCTTGTCCTGTTGCTGGGCACCGCTGAAAAGAGTCTAGCCCCATCCTTTTGACACTCAACATTTAGATATTTATAGCACCGATAATGTCCTCTCTGTCTTCTTTTAGTTCAGAAATGGTTTAGACAAAGCTATATCAGAATGGGGAAAGGGTCTTCTAAGCAATTTTGATACCCATTTCTGAAATGGCTAGGCCACAGACAGGGCCAGTATTCAAGGAGGTCAAGCTTCCAGGTAGAGCAATCACTTAGAAATTCCTATCCTTCTACTCATGCTCTCCATGTACTACCTTTGTGCCATGCACGCCAGAAGTAAAAGACAGTAGAATCTATTATGGCAAGTGACACTACTTGTGGGAAGTCTCGCCTTTCAATTTCTACTGAACTTCTGACACTGGAATCTCATTAGTAGATATAAAAGTGTAGTGCATTGTTGTTCAGACACAAATATTACTCAATATTTTATCACAAATATGAAGAGTGTTTCATCTGGTTCTTGCTACCTTTAAAGAGAAGGGAATAAGTGTAAATGTGGCATGTTTGATGCCTCCAGTCTTCAGAGACTGTCCACTCACTAACAGTCCCCTACATTAGGGCGCACACTGTAGGACAGAAAGACATAAAATTGGCAATACATCACAACTCTGCCTAACTATCACATCACTAGTCAACCACCCACAAGTGCAGACTATACAATCCCATTTGTGCTAGGCTACAACAAGTGTTTCTGTGACTAAAGCTTTCAGTGCTCTTTCACAATAGTCATTCTCAGTGAATAAATTGTGCTCAGCAACAAAAAATAACTGAAGTTTGTGTGTGGGCAGCATTCAAACTAGTTAAATTACTAAAAAGTGACAGCATATTTAATATGTGAACCTGCTTTTACTTCTCGAGCCTGCTGTTTGTTTCTGCACACCATGTGACATTGTGATGAAATTAAAGCTATTACTCAATAACCAGAGAGCCAACAATCATATATAAAACAGTGGCCACAGACACTCTGACAACTAGATTCCATTCTAAACTTAGGTTTTGAAGGATTAAAATGGCTTTTTATGTCAATTGAGATGTAAACCAAGATGAAAATTTTTGCAAAACTAAGCCATATGTTACTTCTATGATACATAACAATAGCTTTTAGGTAATCTATTAATGTAGGACAAACTGCATCACTCAAGGAAGGAACAGAGGAACAGGCTGTGAATAACTTTCAATCTAAGAGGAAAACAAACACTGAGTTCAAAGGCAACTGTGTGCTGAACACCCTGGCTGTCTTCTCAGCATCTGATGTACATACATTAATTAAACATTAGCAAGTCACTGCTAATTATTTGGCCAATGGCTAAAAAGGATACTCCAATGCCTATTAAACGCAGACCCAAAACTTTTTTGCACAGCGGAAGAGAGAACTGTGGTAAATTAGTAATTCAAATTTTCATTCTGAAGTGTACGTTCAATAAAGTAGAATAGATTATATAAACAGTAATAAATTATTAAAAGTCAAAATTGGAGAACAGTTAAAAAGTGTTTCCTTGTTAATTCAAGGAACCAAATTACATCATTTTTATCAGCTGAAAATATATATTTATAGAACTGTTGTCTTAGTCCATCTCCCAGGGATGTTAATGACAGGTTTTTAACTAATTTAAATGGAAACAGAATTGGATCCAGCCTGCTTTGACAGCCATTATTCTCCTTAGAACTGAGCACAACAATAAATATTGTTGTCAAATTAAGAGCTTGGGAAATATAATGTACTCTATATTGTAGAGCTTGCTAAGATTACTTTAGTATGTTAATAATCTGTCAGTGGCAATTTTAAAGATTAATAGTGATTACAGTAGGCATTTTTACATATTAGACAGTGACATGTAGACAATAACATGGTATAGTTACATACATAATTATACATAGACAGCTTTCATTAGTCACTGTTTTAAAACCACAAATATAAACTTTTATACACAAATGTACACGTAATAAGAAGTAAAATGTTTGATGACAGAGTGTAATATACATGTATGCAAGTTCTTTCATACTTCAATATGCTATAAGAAAAAAAACTATGCACTAACCGGCTTTTTTTTTTTTTTTTACAAATATAAATATGTAGATAATAGTATAAATTACAGCATCTCCTTTTAAATTTAAACACAGATCAAATCATAACCCTTCAAAATAGAACAACCTATTAGGTAGTGCTATCAACTACGATGATATCTGGTAATTTTCAAAATATTCAATATGATATTTTACAGAGCATGATACTGTTCCCACTGAATAAATGGCTGTTTCCCATTTAATTCAATGACTGCAGGAACAATTGTTTAATAAAACTACACAGACTACATTCCACATGCATTATTGTTTCACTGTTATCAAATAAAATAACAATACACTTTTAAAAAGGCAAGAGGAAAGACTGACAGAAAGAAAAAGAAAGCATAAATTAACAGTGAATGCTATCGTACCGATTTCCATGGTCCCCGATGCCATGAAACCTCACCAGGGCAAGAATGCACATTACATTGTGCCATGTTAGGTGGCTTGTCTAGAATTTCACAGTTTTGATCACCCAATATTTGGCCAGTAGGAAGCTGACAAATCACCAGTCTTGTCTTTATTCCAGCTCCACAAGTTTGAGTACACTGAAAAACAGAATTTTACATGCAATACTTTTGTTAAGAGTCACCACTTATCATTAAAACAAACAGAAATATCAATAATCAGTACATATTATTCAGTATATTTATTTTCATATTCCCTCGACAAAAAAAAAAAAAAAAAATCAGACAAAACCTGCAGCAGTTTGCAGCTACAGACAGAAAAATAACAACACTCAGACTGGCCTTGAGAACTAAATGGCTAGACAGGGCCAAAATGAGGGAGAAAGAAGAAAAACTAAATAGTTATTCAAACAACTTTTCTTCTTTTCCCAACTCCAGACATTTATCCATCAAGAATAAGAAAAGAGGGCAGGAATCATAAGAGGCCAGTTTAGAATGACTGCCAAACTAACCAGCTTTAACTCTTTCTGTAGTGGCTGAGCAAGAATGCACAGTCAAGATATGACATTACATGGCACAGAGAAACCACTCTTTGTCCAACAATGTATAATGTTTCACCAAACATTCCAACTCAGGTACAACTTTTAGATGCATGATCCTATCTTAATACTTCTAATTTGTAACTACAACCTAGTAGAAACTACTACTTGCAGATCTCCTAGGCAGTACCTATGAAATTTGATGTAATAACATTTCTTTAGAGCTTCTAGTGCTCATTTTGTTAGACTAGCTATTACACTGATATTTTACTGCATACAATTAATCTTTTTGTAACAGACAATTTTGTATGTCTCAAGATTCAAAGTGCTACTGCAATGCTCAATTACATGTTGTACATCCTTAGTCTCACATAATACTTACTTCTTCTGGATGAATATTTACTCTATGTATGTTTACACTAGAGTTCTGGATTTGATCAAAGAAAGTTTAGAAAAACAGGTTGAAACTCATTCCTTTAAAACATGTAAAAAACCGGTGTTCACTTCCCCTCACAGTCAAGTATTTGTTATTATTTCAAAGCTCATGTGGTAAATAACATTTCCCTTTGAAACTGAAATTATCTTACTTCTCCCCAGTTCCCATAGTTCCACCGCGGGCAGGGTCCAGAATCACAGTGTGTTGACTCTGGAGGTTTTGTTGCTTCATCACAATAACTAGCGCTTCTTCCTTCCTCATCTTGACATACTACAACTCGACGGTGAAATCCACCTGCACATGTACTAGAGCACTACCAAAACATGTAAATATACGTATCATCATGTATCAGAAAAATGTAAAAAATGTTGGTTAAAACAACTTAATTATTATTTTGAATGTTTCAAAACTGAAATTCGCAAATAAAAATTACAGCTATTTAGAATGATCTTAAAGTTTTAATTGTAGAAAAATTACATTTTTATTTAATAACAATGATAAGAAGAAGTTTTAAAATAAATGTTTCACTTTTGATCAAATCTGTACTGCAATAACATTTCAAAAAACGTTAGCGTATTAATATATTTAAAAAATAAATAATCTTACTGCTCCCCAGGGTCCAGTTCTCCATTGATATCCCCCCACAGAGGGACGGTTCCGCTGGTTTATATTGTCTTGTGGATGGTGTATTGGAACGTAACCTATTTCTGGAAAATGGCTTGGCTGGTCATGTATTTTCAAAATATCACGATAAACCGGTGGACACGGTGGCATATTACATTCTTGTTCTTTAGAAGGTCGGCCTTCAGGATCACAGTAATTCTCGTTGATTTGTTGGTGGTAGTTGATACAGATAACTTGCCTTGTGACTATTCCACTATCACACGTAACTGTGCACTGACCAAAAATAAACCCAATATTTGTAACAGAACATCGATAATTAATAAACAAAGGTATTTACTTTGACAATAAGAAAAATATACTTGATTTTTTTCAAGGGATACAATTTCAGTAATCACACTTGCACAAAATATTAAGTCCCAATTTCTAACCCATTAAAAAAAAGTTATGATTAATACTTACAGGGGACCAATTTCCAACTTGCCACTCTCCACATGGGCTAAAGCAGCTTGAAATTTCGGCTGGTCGTGGTAAATGAGCACAGAAAGAATCATCTGCTATTCCTCCATATGCATCTCTACAACTCACATAGCGAGCACGATCACCCTTCCCACAGGACGCAGAGCACTGTCAGAGAACAATCCAAGCTCATCGCACTTCACGAGACCAAAACAAGATCACGCAAGCATCTAAAATACTAACACAGCTTAGTATCACCTCAACTTTAGAATTAAACACCAAGAACCAGATTCCATCTCACACTGATGCATTCAGGAGAAAAAGCGAAATATTGCTGGATGATTTAGGGGCAATGGGTATAAACTGGAGAGGGGCAGGTTTAGACCGGACATAAGGAGGAATTTCTTCACTAAGAGAACGGTGAGGCACTGGCACAGGTTGCCCAAGGAAATTGTGGCTGCCCCATCCCTAGAGATGTTCAAGGCCAGGTTGGATGGGGCCTTGGGCAGCCTGGTCTGGTGGGAGGTGTCCCTGCCCATGGTGGGGGAGGTGGAACTGGATGATATTTAAGGTCCCTTCCAACCCGAACTATTCTATGATCCAGGCCTTAAGAACTCCATTTAGGTTGGAACTGATTTGCACAGCCTTAATTCTTGTGAAACAACTCAGTGTATCTGAACAGGCAGAATTTCAATGATAGCATGGAATCATTATGCAGCTGCAAAAGCAATTTAAAACTTATTAACAAGAGAAACCTTAAAGAGTAACTTTCAGAACGTTTTATTTATTATACAGTGATGCAATATTTACATCAACTGATAAAATAAAAACTGATATTCACAATCCATGTGCCATTCTAGTTTACATTAGCATATTCCATTGAGCCCCTTCTGACGCTTTTATAGCTAAGAAGTTCAAGGTGGATTTAGTGAAGAGTTTCTGAATAGCCTCAGTCTATGCACTCTTTAGGGCTATTTAGTTAAAATAGTTGTGCAAGGATGTAGTTGTATTTATCAAGGGATCAAAAGACACATCCACATTTTCATAGATAATTTTATATTTTCACATCTGTCAACTAGAACTAATTTTCAGCACATTCAAAATCAAAAACTCTTCCCTTAAATAGTTTATGTAGAAAAAATTTATAAAGCTTATTTTACAAATTATGTAAAATTTTACCTTTAAAGACCCAAATAGTTTAATATTGCTATTCACATAAAATACTTAAACCATATTTTACAATGAAAGATGTCTCCACACTCGGAAACGGAACAATTATTTTTTAAAAAAAAGCACTTCCTTACACACTCTCAATCATTTGAAATCTATTTTGTTCATAATCCAGGTCCCAGAATCCTGTTTTTTCCCCCTCCTTATTTTCCCTGGCTAGATTTAAAGAACACAGAATTTGTTGGGATTGTCTCTCTCCTACTTAAGAAACAGGTTCTTAAAAACAATTTTAGAATCCCTTTAAAATCTAGGCCAAGCAGATTTCAGTCTGAAAAATAGATTGAGAGCTTTATGAAAAAAAAGGGTGAAGGAACACAACACTGCTCTGCAAGACATGACCACCATTGCATTACATACTGGGGTCCATGATCCATATCTCCATTGAGTCACCTTCCCCACTTGAACAAGAGGAAGCAGCGTAGTCCATAACTTTGTATTTTCTGGACAAGAGGGCAATTCACATTCCTGCGGGTATAAGAGAAAAAAATAGCTTTAAAAATATATGTTTTGAAAAACCAAATGTAAAGCAAATGGCTCCTATCATTACAATAAACCATTTAGGTTTATTTTTAAAAGCATTAATTAACAAGTAACTACCATCTAACTTTTTCATGGCATTATTCAAAGGTCTTTCACTGAATTATTTTGGTTTGTTTCACTTCAAATCGAAGCAAAGAAAATTTGTTTGACATTAAAACTGTACTAGCAATAATAATAATATTTGCACTTTGAGAAAGAACTGTGTTGGGTAACTTGCTGGAAGCAGCAAGCATAGACATTACTATGTCCTGTTTCATAGTCACACGCAGTACTGGAGAACTGAGTGAGGACAGTGGCTGTGCCGTCCTGTCCTTTATGCCTTCAGCTACACAAAATTGCCCAGTTTCAGTCAACAGTCAAAGTGGTACCACAATTCAAAATACAAAGCATACTCAAACTCAGTGTTTTCACCTGTAAGTGGAAATAAATTTATATCAATTACTCTGCTTTTATGTTTTCAAATCTTATTAAAGAAGCCATCAGAAGGCTGGTAACTTGTGATGGATTCACTCTGGATTACAGAATCCTTTTTTTTCCCCCTCTTCTCCTTGAGACAAGAAGCAGAGTAAGCCTTCAAGAAGGTATGTGATTACCAGCTTAGCTGGATAAAAATGAGATGTATCAATCTGGTGATCAGATCAACATACTAATACACAGCACCTAAGATAGCAGCTCCTTTTAGTTAAACGTAAACCCACTAACTGTATTAAAAACATTTCTTCTGAAAAATAAAGTAAACTGAGACAAGAAGGAAAACCATATCAATATCATATTAAATCAGAATACATGTCTACACAGTTCTGAATTAGTATTATTAAAACAACTAAAGCTTTTTTCCATATCATTCTTTTAAGAACTATATGTGAGCAGAATTTTAGAGAATACCAAGACAGTTAGTTGCTATTACTAAACATCATGGGAAGCAGCCTCCCCGTAGCATTCCACTTGCTGGACCTCCCACATCACAAATAATCAAAGGCCTCTGCACCTCTTCAAGCATATATCGAATTCATAAACCTCCAATCTCCAAATTACTCTTCTTTTACTCTAACTCCCCAGGCCAAATTTGAAGTTCAGGAAAAAAAACAGATAGCGTCAGTATTTTTTTCTCCTTTTAGAACTCATTTCCTGCAAATTCCCTCAAAGAGTCAGCAGACAACACTTGCATTTAGATGCTTCTAACCGAAAAATATAATTAACAGAAAGGTATTTTTTAACTTACTTGGTTGTCTCTGGGACGAGTAGCAGCATTACATTCCCTGTCATCATCCAAAATAACTCTGTAAGTCCCAGTAACACATTTGACTGCACGCATCTGGTATCCACGTCCACATGTTACAGTACACTGTTAAAAGTCAATTTCATGCACATGAAATGGCACTATTTATAAACAAATTTAATTTTTAATTACATTTTCTACTTTAAAACTCATTCTAGAATGAATGACTACTGAGATGGTGTTAACTTTCTTCATGGCAGCCCACAGAGTGCTTAAACATTGTCCATAAAACACCAATATTTTGTCTATTGCTGAACAGTGCTTGTGTAGAATAAAGGCTTTTTCTTTTTGTCCCTTCTGCCCCCTGCAGTGAGTAGACTGGAGGGCAGGAGACTGGCAGGGAACATAGCCAGGACAGCTGACCTGAACTGATCAAAGGGACAATCCATGCTATGTAATGTCATGCTCAGCAATAAAAACTGGGGTAGAGAAAGTATGTGTGGGAGGGAGTAAGGAGTAGCTTCCAAATGAATCACTAACTGCAGCAGTTAAATATCGTTCCCTTCACTACAGAATTTGCTAAGAGCACACCCAAAGGCACCTAAAATGTTAGATGCCTGAAAATATTACTACATAAATCCCAACCTATAAATGTTGTGGTTCAAGCACAAATACTGGTAAAAACCCAGGCTGTCAATAGCTATTACCAGAGGGTAGAGTGGAAAAACTGCAATGGAAAGTGCTACTCCAGTGACATGGATTGATAAAATGCTCGTAAAAGCTATTCCAGCAAGGCCATACACAGTATTTTTTTTATTCAGAAGAATTATATCATGGGACTGAATTTTTTTTTTTATTTCATTACATGAGAATAGTTCTATACAAAAGTTCTATACACTCAATTTCCAAAGATGTATTTATCCTGTATTTTACCAACTTGTTATATGTAAAAGAATAAATATAATTTGCTCTTCAGTTATGAATTCTCACTAGCATCCAAGAAACACAGAATAATCCAACAGCTCTGTTGGCTTAAGTAACTTGATCTTATGAAACCTCTATGAAATTGAGTACTTTAATATTTCTTAATTACTTCTCATCTATTTGGTGACAAAGACAAAGTTTTCTGTTGCAAGCTAATTTTTTCTCCCCCCCCTCAGAATTTTGAAACCACTCTGGTATACATTAGATGAGCATCATTTCAAACAGGCACATATTTTTCAACAGCACTTTCACATAAAGAGATAGCAGATCTTTTATCACAGAAGGTCAAAACAAAACATAACAAAAAAATACTATTTTTTTGGCCGGCTATTATTAGCATACACACCTCTATGATCTTAATTAAAAAAACACCTTTGTGTAAAAGCATCTTTGATACTATTGGGTCAATGACTATTTTGGGCATTTAACTTATACGTGGTTGTTCCTAAATTACCAATTAGGTGGCCAATAGGAGCAAATAAACATACAAATCAATTCAACTAAAGTAACTGCCTAGGATCCAGCACCTCCCATATGAGGACAGGCTGAGAGAGTTAGAGTTGTTTAGCCTGGAGAAGAGAAGGCTCTGAGGAGACCTTATACCAACTTTCCAGCACCTGAAGGGGCTACAAGAATGCTGGGGAGGGACTGTTCACAAAACCTTGTAGTGACAGGACCAGGGACAATGGGTATAAACTGGAGAGGGGCAGATTTAGACTGGACATGAGGAATTTCTTCACCAAGAGAATGGTGAGGCAATGGCACAGGTTGCCCAGGGAAATTGTGGCTGCCCCATCCCTGGAGGTGTTCAAGGCCAGGTTGGATGGGGCCTTGGGCAGCCTGGTCTGATGGGAAGTGTCTCTGCCTACGGCGGGAGGGTTGGAACTAGATGATCTTTAAAGTCCCTTCCAACCCTAAACAGTCTATCATTCTATTAAATGCGTAAAAGGTATTAGTTTGTGATCATTCAGAGCCTGAACCAGGAATCAAGAAGCCAGGAATTTTTATGTACTCACTGATCCCCAAGGCCCTACTTGCCAAGATGCACATTCATGAAGTTCACATGGTATTATTGATTCTGGTCGATCATCTGGATTACAGAAATCATCTCTCAGTTGTTCATCATTAAGATGGCACCACACTTGACGATGCTTCATTCCTTTGCCACATGTCACAGGACACTGTAAAATTATTAGTCATCAATTTTGTAAAGACATGAATCTGCATTAATGACTTCATTTTCTTTTAGTAATTTGTTGGATTTTAAAGATCACATAAATAACAACAATATTTCAAGAATGTATGTAGTCCACCAAGAATATCTCTATTAATAACTCTCCATTTCCTGTAAACATCAACCCAAATGCTAATACAAACGAATCATTATGAAGTTTTTAAAGCTACAAGACTACAAGAGCAATGTACAGATAATTTATTTCCATTAAAATATGAGTGCACATATCACAGCTTTCACAAGAAAAATGGTTAAACTATTGGTGAATCTTTTATAGCTATGTAGTCTATAAAAACGGATATAATTTTGTTGCCTGGATGGTTCTCATTGCTTCATTAAAAAAAGGCAGGTATGCCTGTTACTGTAGACAGATGTACTTTAAGCAGCTTCACTATCTCCTCTTAACATAATGAAATTTCAGAGCAAAATAAATTCTAGGTGTGTTTTTCAGAAGTTCTCATGTTATTTGTACATCTGGGATGTATACAAGCCAAATCCTAGGACTTCCAAATGGTTAGTATCGTCTACCCCAAAATGGCCCAAATAAATACCAAACATTTAAAGCAGCTTATGCTAACATTCATGACCAGGACTAAAGTTGTCTTAAGTGTTATGTGGTTCATTACCTCACTCCACTCACTAACAGACCAGCTTGGGCATAAGAATTCATTACAACTCTGTGTTACAACTCTTGGAAGCTCTTGGCATTCTCTGTCTGGAAGATGACGACCCAAACTGTTCATACAAAAAGCTTCTCTGGTTCTGACACCTCTTTCACAGCTCCTGGAACACTGTGGTGTATAGATAATATTATCAGACAGAAAACACAACACAAAACCAAGTCAAAATACATTGTCAGTATAAAGGTGAAAGACATTAATCATTGTGCTAGACAAACGTATCCTACATTTAATTCACAGACTGCTAATGGGTTCACATGACAGAAATCTGGTACTTTGTTCAGTAGTTCCAAGACAAAACTCTAATGAGGATTCAAGCTGGAATTGTACTTATTCTTTTTCTCAGAACTAAATTATTAAGACTGTAAATAAAATATACACCTGTAAGCAACAGATCTTCTCTGCTGACTTCCAAAACTAAGCCGCCAACAATTTAGCCACCCTTTCAAAAATACGAGGAAGTTGCCAAAATATAAAGATTAGTTATAACTCCTCCTACAAATTCGCATTTGTCAAGTGTTATTTTCTTTTAGTTACTTAAACTAAAAAAAATTGATATAAATTGATAAAAATTTGATATGAACGCTAACCAGAACTATAATGGTACAACTATAAGGTTTTGAATTTGTACCTCTGACCATTCTGTGTAGTGCCAACTTGTTGACATACAGTCACCATGACAGGGCTCTCTGGTTGGTGGTTTCTGCTGATCAGCACAGTACTTATCATCCACTGGAACACTGAGTCCTTTAGAAATAGAGTACTTCATGCAGTGGATCTCTATAGACCGATACCCTGGGCCACACTTTGATGTGCAGTCACTTTTGCCAAAGTTGTGCCACCTACGAGGATAAACTGTTATAGAAAGCTAACAACGTTTTAAAAAACAAAACCACAGCGAATAAAGCACCCAGAACATATCACCGACTGTCATGTAAATACAGATCTGCATTTTAGGGAGCAGATAAAAATCTATCTCATGACTGGAATTTTCAAAGCAACACAAAAGAATTTGACTCATAAGCTTAAAAACATTTTTTTTACTATAAAGGATCTTTTGTCTTAATCTCCTAGGTGACATTGAAAAACATGACCTAGAATTCTAACTGTTCATCTTCTGAATATTTCAGTGTAGGCTTTCTTGGAGTGCAAAACCAAGTCTGCTTCAGATTAGTTCTAGGTGCGGATACAAGTCAGGTGAAAAAAAGTATTCTGTTCAGCAATACAAGTTTTTGCACCAGGATATATAGAACAGATTCATAATCCTAAAAAAGACTTTGTATTTTACCAATAAAAACCAGAGAAGTACACTAGCTCTATTTAGATTTAGAGGTGTAAACATAATGTATAAATCCAATATACCAATAGATTTGATGAAAAAAGGAAATGACAAGAGGGATAAGGAAGATAGGGGTGGAGGGGCAGAGGATAAAGCAATCTTAATTACTTTGTTTCAAACTCTAATAACAAGAATATGTAAGTTCAGAATAGCTTCACCATTTAGGAACCTCTTTTTACCTTAATTCACACTCGGTATTACATTTCTCAAAGACATCTGGCACAGCAGGTATAAGTTCACATCTCTGATCAGACACTATCACATGATCACTTTTACGTATGCATATCATCCTTCTTCTTCGAACACCTTAAAAAGAAACAAAAACAAAAACAAAAGGCAAATAAAGGGCTAAAATAAGAGTGTCTTTTTGCAGTAATACATTCCATTAACCACTTAGGAATTTAACTGAAATACCCTGTTAACACTAATTGTTGCATACAACAGATTCCTCACAAACATGCTGCTTTGAGCAGCTGACTACATTCCAGGTAGAGAACAATATTGTTCCAGTCATCCCTGCCATCTCCCAGCTGTACCGCAATGGTCTCATGAGGATATCAACTTCATGGAAACTGCAGAAGTGCAACAGTTCATTTACTTCTCAGGCGAAGTATTCCAAACACATCACATCTCTCCTTTGCTAATTACCAAATTTTCAAACCACCGTGTTAATCTAGAGGTTGTGATCCTCTTCCTTAAGGAAGTAGAAAATTTGGTCACAGGGTATCTAAAAGATCTGGAGTGCTGGGAGATGTACCACCCTTGACGGATCTCTGCTTCTCTAGCACATATGGCATGCCTAAAGCTTGACTCAAAACCAGAAGAAACTCACCATAACGTATCTACAAGCATTTCTAGCTCCTACTACTAAGAGTATCTATCAAAAAAAACTTGTGTACATACACTTTATATATATATATACACACACACACGCTCTTCATAGATACCGTCGTTTTATTTTTACGCTGGAATGGCCTATAGAATAACACTTTAACAATCATAAAATATATCTTTAAATACATTCACTTTATGTAGCAGATAACCAAAATACCCAAATATATACATACATATATATATATATGTATAGATATATGAAAGATTAACTAGACACATCTGTGATCATCTGGAAATAGGATATAACAAAGCCTAATACATATTAGTAGATAAACAATACTTTTTTCTGAGGAGGCACTGTACTCGATTTACCTTCCTTTTTTTTATAAATCACTACTATGGCTACAAAAGAAAGGAATACAACTGTAATTTTGAATATAGAAATATAATACATAAATACTGAAAACAGCAAACCAAAACCAGAATCCGTTCTGCCCTTAAAGCCTCTGTACATCTAAGGTCTACTGAGAGTGCTGAGTCTCCTTCCTACAAGCCAGGGTGAAAAACCTGAGTACTTAACACCAGTCCCTTCCTAAACGCCACTGGGTCTTCGGTTCTGGTGACAAAAGAATTCACGTTACCTTGGCACATCCTGCTGCAGTCTTGCCAGGGTCCATAAGGATTCCACGTAAACAGATCGCTTCTGTCTTCTATTGGGATATTGAATGAATAACGCACATCAGGGCTGTATAAATTCCCTACACACAAAACCTTAATTGAAATAAAACAATACCTGTTTTTCAGTGAATTTGAACATAAAATTATGAACATAACGATCATGTAGCAAATTTTCAAACTTATGAAAAAAGTAAACATGCACCTGTAAGGTTAGCTCTTCTTCGACTCTATCAGTGCTGTTAATTCGTTCTATCGTACTGTTTGAACCACTGTACTCAAAAATGGCTCCTTGTATATTGATTTCTCTTTTTGACATGCTTACAACAAAATTTCCATTCAAGATAAAATTTCCATGAATATCAGATAAAGCTACAAGTAAAATAAAATATTGGAAATAAAGCATCTATTAAATTAAAAGGTTCTACCAATAAAAACTCGTAATAATATATCTTCTTATCAACACTTAGCTTTATGTTAGTGCATGTGTAATACTTTCAAGTTTTCCCAAACAGTTTCTAACGTATGAATTCAATCCTAACTGTCAGTAACTTTCACCTAAGCAGTTGTCATGGATTTTCTCTACATTAAACAACACTACTTTAAAAATATTTGTTCCGCTGAAGGGTTGGCTGCAATCACCACTTTTAGATTTGGTTAAGTTTTGCAACTGTGGAAGGAAGCAATAATTATTGGTTTTTCTGACCTATTCTACAGCCCCCATCCTTGTATTTGCAAGAGCTACTTTTAGTTAAGTGGCTTTTAGAAGTAAATTTTGAAGTAAAAATAAACTAAATAATTAAGCATTTATAATACTAATAATTTAAAATAATGATCTATTTACAATAATCAAGATTAATAACAAAAATTAAATGACAATAATAAAGTAAAATTTTTAGTAAAGGTATACTATTCAGGCACTACTACATTTGAAATGGCAGCTAGCATCAGGGACTGAAGGATGTGTGTCCTGTGAGATATTTGCTCTAAAAACTTTATCAGACTTTGGATAATATACATCTAGAGCAGATCTCTGGCAAGAGCAGAAAAACTATCCATCAATGCTATACATAGGAGTCTTTTACCAAGGTAGTTGTCATCTTCTGGTTTCCCTGAGTAGCTGTGCTGCTGAATATCAATGTTTGTTGCTCCTCTGGGAATATTTACTACAACATTGTAACCTGCAATGTAAATTTTCACAAATTAATTATATATATATAAAATAGTCAAATACTAGTAAGTATGAACATACTTTTAACTAGTTTTATTGACAAAAACCTACAGTGCACCAGTGACCTTATGCTGAATGACCTCATGTTTTAGGAAGGAAATGTGAATATCTTCATGTATATTAAATTATTGTTGTTATGTTTTGCTTTGTTGTTCTTTTTTTTAATCATTTGAACTCAACTTCTATTTTCACATCGCATTAAAATTCATTCCTGTGTTCAGAAATGAGTTCAATACTTAACCAATAACTTGAGTTCAATCTACCGAAAGTCTCCACAGAGCCACGCAACGCTAGGAAGCAGTCCAGTATATCAAGTAAGACTCAAGAAACACTGTGGCTACTCACAATTTAACCACAAAACTCTTATACAAATTTACTTATTACGAATACCCCCACTCTCTGGTTACACAATTGGGTTAGTTTTTCTCTGTCTCGCAAAAGTATTGTATGACAGCACTCTAGAGAACGAGTCCTAAATACTCAAATATTGCAGTATTGCAGGCCATTCACATAGGTAGATGGATCTAGTAAACTAACCATGCTTGACCCACATTCTCCTACTGAAAATGCTACCCTAGTGTGCTCCCTTCAAAATACAAATGCTTCACAAATGAGTTATATTTCTTCTAATACCTTCAACTACTATTATGGTAGCCTTGTTGTAAGTTAACAAAATAAGATGCATTGAGCTCTACGTTTTAGAACTGTCACTCTGCACATAAGTACAGGCTAAAGCAAACAAAGAAAAAAAAGCTGTTTCTCATGGATGCTAGATCAAAAATTCAAAAAGATTCTTATGTCTAAGAAATCTGAGTATGGAAAACATTGGAAACAAATCATAAGCACAAACATGCAATCTGAAGCATTAATATAACATCTGCTAAGTTTTCCACTTATTCATCTGTGTTTAACAGTCTTGCCGTGATTTAACTTTAGAGGTGAGTGACTAACTGTGGGTAAAAATTTGAATCTAAATACCCTTTTCAATTTCATAATTCATTAACTTCACGGTGCTTTTAATCTATTATAACCGTGTCGTGCATTTAAATGAACATTTAAACTTATCAGAAGTCCATCAGATTTACCAGCTGGGGGCAGCACTGCAACTGCAAACTTGACATGCTGCATGCTCTGTATAAACACAACGTTCAGTCAATCTTTCAACATATTGAAAAGAAACCCAAAACACACTCAAAGGCCCTCATCTCAGTTGCCCAAGACTTTGTGGTAGTAGCATTACACAAGACAAAATATGGGAGGAAACTATAAACAAAACCACGTAGTATGTTGTGAAGGATACACAGGAGAATACATCCCATACTAAGGCACTGAGAGGCACCAAGAATCACCGTTTTCCAGGAAATCCTCAGATACTCTAATTTGACGCAATAATAATAATTATGTGTACACAATTAGATTACCATTTACTATATTGGGAGCTAAGTAAATTAGTATTTCAAGTAATGAATTTCTGAAGATGGTTTCACTACTGCTTAAACTCTTAATGACAATTTTATAACTCTATGAATATAAGCATGTACCACGGGTTGCTATTGTCTAATTCAAAATTCTGCCTTAACAAAATGACTTATGTTGGTAAGGCAAGGCACTAGGTGAAGTTAAAAGAAAAAGATGAAGCATTTAGACTTTGGCTTACTTATCTTGTGATCCTAAGAATTTTTTTGAAGAAGAACATTTCCTCAGACGATGTTTTAAGTCATTAGCCTTGAGATGTCATAGGCCCCCATACAGACACTGATGCTGTAGCGATCAGCTAGCTACAACCTCTTGTTTGCATTGCTGCACTCCTACCTGTGCACACTCGAGTGATAATCCTAAATATTTAAACACACTGTCCAGTACTATTATTCAGTATAATCTTTTATATGCTAGAATTCCAAGAATTCAAACATAATTTGAAACACTCAGTATAAAACCAACATAACAAATCAAGGTTTTCCTCATCCCAAAATGTGGTTTTTTTCCTCCAGCTTCATTTGGAAGCAAATATGTCTGTGACAATGAAAGCTGATAAACAGCAGTGGGGAATACTGCTAACCATAATTGTATAAATGGCAGTTTTAATGTAATGGTCACTTCTATCAAACATATTTGTAACAGAATTCCTGTGCTACCAATAAGCAAAAAAATCTTTCATAGTGGTGGAAAACAAAACAACTGGCAGTCCTTTACACTCCAGAATTACCAAAACAATACATTCTTTTCCTCCAGTGCTTTGACCGCATGTTCAGAAATCCAGTCTCTAATAGCTGGTTGTGTCTTCTTCCAATTTCTCAGGACAGACACAAGTAAAGTTACTTGTGTCTCTATGGGAATGGTAGCTGTATCCAACCTTTAAGATTTTTAGCACTTTTGCTTGCTGCAAGCCCTCTACCAGGAAAAAAATTTCAACAGGATACTGGGCACATTTTCCTCTTCAACCAGCAATTCCTTTGTTCCATGAAGATCCTATTTGGCAGTTCTCCAGGTATCATTTTCACTTTGCCTGTGTTTTCTCTTAACCAGTGATGCAGCATGAAAGAGCCTTTAGGAATCAGATATAACATGAAGACTTCCGTCCTTATGAACTATGCTCTAACTATGAAACTGCACTGCTGAACGCATACAATAGCCTCTCCGTATTTCCCAGAAAGGAATACATATAGAAGAACTATCGGTTATTCTATTAGAGAAACTAAGAGAAAGAAATAGAAATTACCAGGGTTAGTCAGAAGTTTTTCATTCACCACATGCCAATGAAGAGGAACATACAAATGTTGCTGCCCATGTTCTCTGGAAAGAGAAGGCTCACAATTCACAGGCTATCATTTCCCCTCTAGGAAAAAAGGAACCTCCTCAGCTGCTCACACCACAGACTTCTTGCTATCCCATTACATAATCGAAAGGAGATATTGGAGTAAGTCCTTCAGCTGCATGGTGTCAGACAAGCGAAAGCAAAGTGCAAAGCAGGAAGCTTTCTTCCTTCGAAAGTGCTTTTTCTAAACCATACTGAAATGAGCATCAAGTTTAAAAAAAAAAAAAACAGAAAAAAAACAAAACAAAACCAAAACATACCATAACGAGCACTGTTGAAAGTACCTGTAAGAGTCTTACATGAAGAATTATCACCACCACAGATTCCACATTTGTCTCGCCTTGCCTTGGAATTCAAAACATGATCACAGCCTGCTTGCTAGAAAAAAATAAATATTAAAATAGAATAGCTCTGCATCACTCAGCCCAATGGAAAAAAATCAAAACAACACCAGCTTCCCACTCCCCAAAAATGTTCTTATTCACTCTATGTAACTGCTCTTCCTTGGTAATTCAGGAAAAGCCTTTTAGTTTTTTTGGGTGCCATGATTTAAAGTCAAAACACAATAGTGCTATTGTACTAAGAATGTATAATCAAAATACACTTAATACATCAAAAACCATATAAGAATACATAAAAGTATAAAAAGATTTTGTACAAAGAAAATCAACATAGTGTATAAAAACTCAAATTATAATTACATTAGGAAGTCTTAAAATCCTAAAAGCACTATGCATGTGTACACGGTCATCAATTCTTTTAAAGTCTGTCATTACTGCAAAAGAAGCAAAGGAATACACACACACAATGTTGGTCAAACTGGCATAAGCACAATTTTCATTTATGTATCTTTACTTAAACTTCCTTTTTTAAAAATTATGATAAACAGGACGACTTTCTGGCATTTTGTTCTTCATCTTGATTCCACAGTATAAAAAAGGCTGTATTTTCTCCTTATCCCAAATTGACTGTTTCACTGCAATTGGCAAAACACTCTGAACTTGACAAAAAAAAGTCTTCAGTTGTTATAACATAGCACCTTGCTTCTCCCAACAAAATCTTGTGGCGTTTACATAACTGATATTAAGTAAAGAATGCTGAAATTATCCGTTTCAAGGATTAGTCCCTCCTGATTTTGCAATGAAATAATAAATACATAATCTATCTACCCTTGGATTTTCTACCATTTGAAATTCTTTGATAGCAGAAATATTACAGCAATAAATACACAGCATGTACATTTAATGTCAATTTTGGATCATTTTCTATCTGCTTACTTGGTCAATATTAACTCTCACACTGTACGTTCTTCACTTAATTACCTCCATTTCCAGATCTTTAATTTGGTAGGGATTAAAATGAAGTTCAGTAAATTCAAAACATCTTGCTTCACATATTTTCAATAGTGGTTATTAGAATAAATATTTAATATCCACTTTTACCATCTGTTAAAATTGATTTTAATAATTAATAAGTTTAGATTTAAATACCCTGCATAAGCCTTGAACACAGAGGTCATTGGTTTCTGGTCCACAGGGAGTACCATCAGCAACTCTGTCCTTCAGCTGATAGTAGGAAGTTGTTCCAGAAACTCGGCAAAAAAGTTTACAGCGATCTTTCATAGAAACTGGAAAGAAAATCCAACAGGTTTCTTGTCTTGTTTTAAAACTTCAATTAAAGTAACATTTTTATTTCATTAACTGAAAAAATGTATAATTACTTACTACCACTGTATTTGGGAAGCCAGCGAACAGCAGACGTAAGACCATTGATATTAAAGTGTTTGCCATCAAATTCAGAGCACTGTTGCTCCCGGAAATCTTTTTTGCCTTTTGGACATGAATCAGTATTACACGATCGAAATTTCATCCTGCGGCCAACACAGTACTTTCCTCCATTTCTTGGTCTAAGAAACAAGGAAATGCAGAACACACACAGTTTCTAAAATCATTCTTTTTCATTGTAAATGTCTCGAGCCACCAATTTAAAGAAAAAAAATCCTAACGCAGCATTCTGCCATAGCTACTGACTTCCCCCCCCAAATTCATATTTTCTGTTGTGCTGTGCATACATTTATACCCAAGTGAAGAAAATAAAAAGATCGTGTAAGATGCTACTGTCGAGGTATGTAGTCATCAAGAAACTGCTGTTCATAATGTCTGTTACATTTTTATGTCTCTTCCAGTCATAATTATTCTGCCTGCAGAAAAGCATTATGACCTTTAACAGTTTTATCAATTTAGCTAAGACAGCAGCCCTATTATTACAGAAGCAGCACCGGCCTCAGTAATTTGAAATTATTATTTCACAGAGTGACAACGAAAGGAGACAGAATTAGGAGCTGAAAAATCTGTAGTCCTAATACTGGTTTCAGTTTAGAGATCAAAAGAAATAAAAATGGAAAGTTGTGGAAAACACACCATTTACTGTAATGTCTAAAATACATTTCCTAACTTTTATAAACCCTGCTACACAATAATTCATAATCTTGGGGACGAAAAAAATAATAAATCAATAGTATATTGATACTACCAGTTACTACAGACTGACAGATACATATCTACTGGAAATCTACTGCCTCTTACTCAGAGAAAACAAAATAACCTGCAGTAGTTTGAAGTTCATTTATCCCACTGATAATATCAAGATGACATAACTTTCTAGAAAAGCCCTGAAACTACCCAAGATGCAGCTATGGTTCTCCTGGAGAAGTTAAGGGTAAAGTTCTCATTGACTTTTATTACAGAAAATGAAAACCACATAGAATTATTCAGTAAACAGAAGTTTCTCATTGTAAAGGTAAGTTGTAAATGACTCTGCTGTAACCAGTGTTCCTTGTGGGCATTCCTGGTGGTCACAGTGTGAAGGGGACTTAAATCAAAGCAAATCAAGTGTTTCACTAAAATGATTGCCAGGGAATATATATATGCATTTCTTTTTGCAGACTTTACTCCAAAGAAAGCATCTCAATGTCTAAAGAAACCTTCAGCATACAGAGTAAAGCTAGACATAAAAATAGACTGCCAAAATAAGCCTTTAGAAATATCTATAAATATGAATGACATAATTATGAGACAAGAGTAATCCCAAAGTTATCTGTGTATTAGAGGTTGTAGACTTCTCTCTTTTCAACCATAGCTGAAATAAGCGGATTCTGTATTGGCACTTTGAACTAATTTGTGTAACCCACAATGCCTTCAATTTGTTTTGAACCAATGCATTATGTTGTAAGATCTTCATTAAGCACTGTTGTAAAACAATTTAAAACATACTCTGGTCTATTACACAGCCTGGTGCTGCTCTTGATTCCACCTCCACAAGTTCTTGAACATGAGCTATAAGGTCCCCATGGTCCCCATTCTCCATCTACAGGACGTGTCTCCATTTCTCTGCTCACACAAATTCCATGGCGACAGTGCTGCACAGTTGACAAATAAAATAAAATTTGTAAGTCAAGCAAAACCTACTTCATATTTTAGGCACAGAAAAAACAACATATAATAGCTTACTGCTCTTAATCTGGGTCTGGACATTTTCTAAAACATTCAGCTTCCTTTAAGATATCTTACCCAGTGGTCCTATTTTCAAAAATGCTGTATAGAGTTCTTTGCTGTCTATAAAAGCTACTGGATGCTGAATACATCTTTAGGTCTTGTTCCTTTATTCAAATGACTACATAAGAATATCAAAATCTTGAATTCCTGATATGTTCTCATGCACTTCAAAAACAGCTTTACAGTCATCTTATATGTATAAGATTCTTCCAAGTTAATGTGGAAATTCATGCTGACACAAAAAGTAAAAAGGTACAATGATAAACCACCAAGAAATTCAAGAGTGTTTTGAATACCCCAAAAGGTAAAAATCTAGTGGGATTGTTTGGGAAAATAACATAATTTTTCAAGCATTTAAGCCCTTGGTTATTCTAAAGCAAGATGATGCTACAGATTTATCCTTAACCTCAGATTTACACATATACAAAAACAGGTGTAAAATATTTTATATTTTTATTTATTTATATTTTACAAAAATATATTTACTACTAATTTATTAAATTTACTGTTAAACTTTAATTGATGTTTAAATAAATAATTCTTATATCACGATACTACATTGCAATGATTGTTGCATTACTTCAGATTTCCTTACTGCTGAAGAACTACCTATTTTCAACTAAAAGCTTACATAAAGGTGCAATTTGCATTTCACCTGCTGGAATTTACATTATTAAGAAGACAAAGGTTGCAAAACTATTCTGCTGTGCTCATGTCAGTTATGAAACTTCACCACTCCATACCTGTAAACTGTTACTTATGGAAAGTTTTAATTACTAACTTTTTTTTTCCTCAGAAGAAACAAATGATCAGTCTATTGCTTCTAAGTATTTACTATCAGGTCCCTGACTTTGCAAGTATTTATCCACTTAGGTGGTTACTCAAAAAGTACATGACTAAAAAGCCTCAATGGAAGTATTATGATTGCTGCATGTGTAACTATTTCCAAAGAAGCAGCAGGAATTACCAGCACTAATCCTATTGATAACTTATGGCAGTTGGAATTCTAATTCACTTGTATGCTTTATAAAATCCCAAGTGGTGTATCTGATCAAAGCACAGTGGAACAGTTTAAATAATAAAATAGAATATTTACAAGATACTATAATGTCAGCATTATGTCTCCTATTGACATCTATGTGGATAATATGCCCTCAACTTTGTCCTTCAAACACCCTCTAAAGTATCAAAGATTGCCCACATCTGGAGACAAGACACTGAGCAGTATGGACTATGTGGGGTCAGTGCTCTTACACAATAGAGAGGACTTTTTATTTCAGATGACTGTTTGCAGACTCAGGATTAGACTAATCATTAAGTTTGTTGTCAAGAGAGATTCGTCTAGTCCTACTGACAGAGTGGCTTATTCCATCCTTCCCTGCACTGCATACATGGGTCAGTCACTAGAATCATCAGAATGGATTATATCAACTCAATTGCTTGTTATTTCTGAAGCTAAGGCTTTGCCTCTCTGCTTTCCGTGACATAAATCAGCTTTGAATTACCTGAAAGCCTAGAATTGTTTTGGTAATTAAAGTCCTTGACACATGAAAAAATTCAAGAACCTCTGATACACCGAAGAAGATCATTCCAGGACTCCACTGTTTTTTAAAACTAATGTAAACATCACATAGAATTTCTCAAGACTTACGATGTTACAAATTTAGTGTAGGAACTATCAATTAACATAGATTTTGCTGAACATACAAATTATGTGTGCAGTCTTTCTGGATAGATCTGAACAATACAAAAGTCAGATGTTGTTCAATGGTTTTATTACTGCATAAAATAATTGATAGAAGCTATTTTTTCTTCCTCATTAGTATATTCTTTTATTATATTGATACTTACTCTCATATGGTAACAATCATTTTGCTCTCAAAACAGGAATATGATTCTCCTTTGAGTTCTGCCCGAGTTCCTAATCTAACTTGGCAAGAAAATTGCCTGCCCGTATAATTCTTCATCACACCAACTCCCGCACATGGGACTTATTGTTTCAGCCCTGAATGCCTTCCTCTAAGAATATGACCCAAGTGGTTTTCAAGACCAAAAGAACACAGAACAAAAACCCTAGATCTATCTTGTCATATAACCATTTAAGTGATCCAGCAAACTGGCCAGATCATCACTTCCTTGATGTTAAGACTAACGCTTTAACTTAAGACCAAAAAGACAAATATTTCACTGTGTGCCTGTGCTAACAGAAAATAACTCTCATATACTGTAGTACCTGGGGTCTCTTCTTGTATTTTTGTCCTCAATGCAGCATATAAATACTTCCCTTATTGAGATTTATTATATTCTTCATTTGTACATAGAGTTTATACCATAGGAACAAAAATTACAACTGTTATATGAAATTCACTGTGGCATGCAGTGAGCAGGCTACCTCTGCCTAATCAAATGCATTGTTCTTAATTCTGAAGATAATCCCATAGTAACTTTGATTACAGAGACAAGACATGAAAAACCACTAGCCATTTCATATCTTTCATGCCATTATGCCTCATTACACAAAAAAAATAACATTTCAATAAAAACTTTATATTCTGTTTTTATCATATGATTGTATTTAGGAAGACAATCCAGGAATGCATTCCTTTGTATTTAATAATAACTCTCACAAAAAACCTCCACCAGATACACTTTCAAGCAATGACAAACAGTCCTATGAGTTGGAAAAATTCACCACTGCAAACCCGTACATGTTTACATATGGTCTGTCTCCATACATCTACTACCATTTTGTCCCTGAAGCACCAAATGCCAAAGAATTTAAAGATCTCATCCTCTGCTTCAGGGAAGATTTACATGGTGTTAGAAGAGCTGGCAGAAGCTTAGACTTCCTATGGATCTTTGTGAAGCCAAAACGGCAACCTAAAAGTACCTGAAGTGATGAGATGACAACGTGAACATCAATGGAGTAAGAAACTGTTCTCAGACACAGCAGAACAGCTACCTATAGGCTACTGTCAGACCTAAAGACTCTGCTTGTTGGAAAAAGAGAGGGTGAAGAGAAATTTTCAGATACTTCAGCAGAAGCCCAACAGGCAATTAATCTTTCTAAGCAACTCCAGGATGAACGAAGTTTTAGATTTTAGTAATATTAATTCTAGATAATCAATAATATTAACTCTACAGAATTAATACAGGAAATGTTCAAATTCCCAAGAAAAGATTTTCTTTATTTTCTAAAAGACACTGAAATGTTAAGCTGCATTTTCCCTTTAATGTTTAAAGAAAATGCTACCCATACCTTCTAATATTATACAAAGAAGTCGCTGAGCTCCACAAGCGTGTGCACCATGAGACACACCAAACATAATTCTCTTTCAATGTGCGTGCATGCTGATAGATGGCATATGGCAAAAAGATTAGGAAATGCAAGCACTAAGGAAAAGTTGTTTGTTCGTTCACTTGAGTCTGATATGCTAAGATTTACATCTTGCATTTTGTGGAAGGAAAGATAAAGACTGCCACAGTCAAGATAAAGAGAGGGCCACAGAGCAAGATCCACTAATTAGACATACAACCTGAAGAAAAAATAAAGATTACTGTGAAAATGAACTCATTGTGAAATCTAAGCTTAAAAAGTTGACACTAAAATTACAAATGCCTTAAAGGGATCTTTTCCCTATTCACAGCAAAAATGCTGCAAATAAATTTATTTAGCTTGCCAGCAAATATTAATTACAATTACTAGTCACCATGTCCTATTCCTATTAACGTCAACAGAAACTTGCTGACTGAGCTTGAAAGGAGCTCGTCCCTTAGACAAGAACAGATGACAATTTATCAGATTAATTGCTGTTCTTTCTTACATCTTTCAGAGGTAATGACTGTAATTAGCTCTTCACTTCCTACAGAGTACTGGTTTCACTGCAGTAATTGCGCAAAATAGGTTTTTGTGTTCTTTTATAAAAGAAGTCCTCTGCTGTTGGCAAATTAGAATCAAGTCAACTGAATGTAAAGATTAAACATGAAGTTTTATATAAAAGATGAACTTCCTTCCTGACTGAAAAATGGGATAAACACTAACACCAGCTGCATGCATAAGATTTAATCAAGGAAAGCTTCCACTGCAAGCTTCAAATAACTTTTCCTAATCAGGCAAAAGGGAAAGAAACCATTTGAGACAGTTCACTCACTAAATAGTTCTCCCTTAGGACTGTATTTTCAAGTTCCTTACCTCTATCTGTTTACCAAACAGAAGGAAAAAAAAAAGCCAGTCTGTAAAGATTAAAAGTTATTGGGTAAAATTCAGTAATAACTGAGTGAAGTGTAGCAGCCAGCTACACATAGCAATTAGACTAGATAGTTTTTAATCACCTTTAATCATCTATAAAATTATCAAAAGGTAAAAAATTATCATGGTTCCCACAGCACTATTAAAAGCAGCTCAACATAAACCAGCCATACTAAAGATAATCACTGTCACAGGCATGTCAAAAATCTCTTAACTATTTATTCTCACAATCCCCTGATAAGTAAGAAAATACTTCTACTTTGCTGGTGGAAGTGAGACACAGAAACCAAAGATTAGATCAGCAAAGAACTCAAGCACCTAATTTTCACTTCCCAAACCACATACAAATCCAAAACTAAAGCCCTCATATCTTCACTGATAACTCTAGATTCAATAGCCCCCACCAGTACTTCCGTTTCCATCACATTCTATTACTGTTCACACAATCAGTAAGCTACAGGCGCAGTAAGTTATTGGCACACAGCCAGCACTGATCTTTATTTACATGAACAATTTTGTTATACACAAGTCCCAAGAAACAAATGAAGGCTTACCATTCCCACACCACAAACTGTTCCATCAGCCAAAGGCATGTGCTGAGTACGACAACCCTTGTGAACACCTTCTGTGCTTGTGCACCACAAGCGTTTACATTGTTTCTAAAAAGAAAACAAGATTATTTTTGTTGTACATTAAACACAATATTAGACATTAGTTTGATTATATTTATTGTTTTCTCATCCTACACAGGCTTACTGTTTGCTATTAGCACTAGCACTTTCACAGATAAGACTCAAAAAAAAGAAACCCAAATAAAATAAAACCCAACAAAACAAAAATTGATTTTGCTTAAGACCAGGTGGGAATGTGGAATATTTAAACTGATTCCATTAGAAAATGAAGTTATCCATTACTTCTAATTCAGTAGAAAATTTAATTAAAAAGTATGTAAGAGGTTATGCTTGAGATTATGCAGCACAGTTTGAGTATAGTTGCCAGATAAAGACTTTAACTAGAATTCTTAAATTCACTGACTAGAAAATTAAGAAGAAAGCCTCCTTTTCAAATTGTTAACAGATTCTTAATGGACAAATAACATTTACGGATCACAAACGTGTAAAGCAGTCTTCAGTAACATCATCTGTTACATCCAACCTTTGGACCAAGCATTTAGAACAAATATTTGTATTCGCATATTAACTTTCAAGTTATAATTTTTTAAAAAGTACTGAAAGAAGCAGATAAGAAATACTGGTAATGTAAAATAGGAGCTATAATGTGAAAACATCTGTTGAAAGCATTGAAATTATTTTCTTTCAGTAGCTTCCGGAAGCCTAAATTTATGCAGCTTTAAATCTTTTAAAGGAATTATCACCTTCACAGATGGGCAATTCAAAATTAATTCATCTTACTTTTGAATTCTATATATTTCTAGCAGATGAAGCTGCAATGCTCTCCAGTGAAATCGTTCCCCTTCAACAGAATAGAATCTGAACTTTGACATATTTCAGGACAAAATTCTTCCAAAACCAGAAGATCCGAGATATCATTTCTAAACCTAGCTTTCAACATTTATTTTAGCATAAATTGAGCATGACTTGCATGTTGTTTACTCACCAGATATGGGCACACTTGTGATCCAACACCAAACATAAGTTCACACTGCTTATTGACATCATACATTGACCCAGGCAGCTGAGATGAAAGATCATATATTTTTCCACTAGGTTTGTCTAGCAGACATTCACCATAACCAGTACTGTTGTAAGAACAGGATCAAAATGTGAATAAGTCGCTATTAATTCATTGAGAGCTTACTCGCACAACACTAACACATGCATGTCTCAGTGGAATTAAGGGTCTGCATGCCTACACGCCTACCTAGTGATTTCACTACAACTAGCAAAATAAACAAGGTCACAATTTTTTATTTTTTTTTTATGGATTCTGCATTATATCCACCACAGAAAGCTTAAGTTCTTTTGCTTTCTGTCTGTCACTTCTCATTTTCACATTCTTACAGGATAAAAAGAGGGTACTGCCTAAATTATACCTGCCACCTTTTTTTTTTAAATAAAAACTTCTGAAAATACAGAGTTTCAATTCTGATCTACTAAAATCATAGTAAAGATATTTTCAATAACCAACACCACTATATTGAAACAAAAAAATAATCTTAGCTTCATGTGTTGAATTCAACTTTAATAAAGTCACGAATCCTCCAAAGACTTAAACATATATTTTTTTGGAGGACCAAGGCCCTAGAGGTCAGTGGTTAAACCTAAGAACACCACAAAATTGGTATTAAAGAAATACCTATAAAATACTTCCCAGAAAGACATGAAATAGATTAAAAAAAAACCAAACACCCCACCCAAACCCCACAAAAAACACAGCATTATATTGATACTTACTCAAGAAATTCAGTGATATATTTTTGACTGCATTTTGACCATGTCCATGGACTTGTATGGTAATTTAAAGTTGGAGCCATCACATGGTATTGATGTTTAATTCCAGCTTCTTTACACTTGAAACTGTCATCATGAGGCACATTAAATCTAAAAAGTAAAACAGACAAACTCCAAAACAAATTCAGCAATAGTTAATCGAAACTCTGTTGTAGCAGCAAATGTGTGAGTTTTCAGTTTATTTTCAAACTTAACTTTATTTTTGCCTTAAAATTTAGTAGGACTCACTTACTATGATTATCTGACATTATGGCAATAAGTATCTTTAGAGTACCCTATAAAATTCTCTCCTTATCCAAAATGCTCCTTATTATATGCACAGACACATACACAAGGTCTGACACAAAAAAACCCAGACTGTGCCTGTAACTTTTTATTTAACAAGTTAAGAAAACCGACCACGATCACCTTTAAAATAGCTCCCTTCTGAACTGACACAGTTGCATATGATGCTGCCAATGTTCAAAGCAATTTCGTAGATCATTTTCTGAAAGGCTGTTGAGGATCTCCATCATTTTGGGTTTCACATCATCTACCAACAGAAAATGGGTTCTTTTGCGCACCAACTTGATCTTTGGGATCTCTTCACCATAAGCTTCAGATAATAGTTGAAAAGTTTATCATCGATTTCTTTGGTTTCACAGGAAATCTTGACGTCAACCCACTGTTCACTCTTGCACACTGGCATTTTCTAACCGCAGGCAAGAAGACATCTATATTTGAACCTGTGTCCACTCGTACTGAGTGAAGTGATCAGGTTGAGCCTTGTCTCACTGTGATAGGTTAGAAAATGCTTTATAACCATCTCTTTGTCTCTCCTCCTCCACTCTTGGCTCCCAAGCTATAGGGTTAGTCTCAGGGGTTTTTTTTTTTGCATTGGACCTTGTGTGTATATATAGATAGCTAGGCACAGTAAGAATTTTACAATTACATAGTTCTTTAGCTCACCAGAAAAATTCTAGTATTTTGGGAGTGTGACACTTTAAATGAACAACGCCTCTCCTCAACTGAATATACAGGCCATTGCTACACTGTAACGTATTACTCCAGTATTCACATCATAACTCTTACTATTCAGTAACAGACTACAGAGCACATCAATACCATATTTATGCAATAAACTTATTTTGTATTTCAGTTGAAGCACCATGACAAATGAACTTCCAGGCACATGAAAATCAACAAGCTAGCTACTGAGCTGTCTAACATCATCATTACCTATACTGTGGCATGCCTCATGGAGCTAGAGTATAACACCTTTCTGCCATCACTGATGAGGTATGCTTCATAAAATAAAATGCTGTCATCTCCTCTTATTTTTCTGTGTAAAGTATTTCTTTTTCTGTAACTCTATTGTATTCTGAAAGGATCAAACACAAGGAAGAATATTTCTGCGTTATATTAACAGTTGTCTTTGCTTAACGGTAAATTCCTGTCAGGCTAGAATGCAATTGGAGTTAACAGGACTACGTTCCACAACTAAGACACCTGTCCCAGTGTCCAAACCAGTTCATATGACAACAGGACAAAATACAGCTGTATGGCCAGTATCTCCCATAGTTCAAGATTCCAACCAGCCAGGCTACAGAATTCACAATTTCGCTGCCTCTAGGTGCTGGGCAGAGTTGGCTCACTGAAAAGGGCAAAATTAACAACTGTCCTCAAAAGGACGCAGCAGAATGTGCCCTCTTAGAAAGGTAGAGTCCATAACTGGAAATTGGTCATATTCAAAAGGAAACAAAAATTTACCTGCTGGGAAATAGTTACTTACACATGTCCAAGCTCATGCGCTATAGTAAAAGCGGCACTCAATCCATTTTCTTCACTTATAGAACAGCTGCGTAGTGGGTCACACATTGTACCTAGCTCTGCTAAACCTGCAAAATTGAATCCTTATATAAAAGCTTAACAGAATTAATTTTTATGTGTGCCTCTACAAATAAACACTATGGCACTTGAGTTCAAAGTCATGCCTCAACTGTGCAGCAAATTTACATAAAATGAACAACCACTTCGCACTGAAGTACATGCCAGGGCAGAACAGCATTGAGAATTTGACTTTTTTTTTTTTTGGTCTGTGTGACTTAAACTTTGCATCTATTTTCTGATTTGCTCCTAATTGATTTCCCCCCCCTACAGTGGAATTCTTTTAAAGATTTTCTGTTATAAAATCATACTAATTAAAAAAAACTCACCAAGAGTATCACACTTCTCTCTAGCTCTGCAGATATCTTCCCTTGAAGGAAAAGATTTATTTAAAATTATTAAAGCCAGTAAAAGACAAATTTTAAACTACTTCACTGTTGCTATACTAATTACAGCAACTGCAAGTCTGACTCTTAATTTTTAATCTTACAGTCCATTCACGCAATTTGCACTCCAGTGAAAAGTAATTTAAATTCACCAGACTAAGCTCACAGTATTGATTTCTACCTAGCTTGCAAAGAATAAAATTTCAAATACTAGATTCTTTCTCTACAATGCAGAAGGTAGATCAAGCATGAAATGCTGCTGAAAAACATACAGACTGTAGTATACTTGAAACCATCTTATGTAGTGGACCATCTGCCAAAATAACAACATAAAATTCCAGACAAATATTGACCAGTTTGAAGTACTAGAGTGTGCCCAAATTGAACACTGGGGGGAACAAAATAATGACAAAAAACAGCAAAGAGAGAATATACGCCAGTGAATGAACATCAGAACCTTCACTGAGGGCAGTGTACAGGAAGAATATATATTAATATTTAAATGTTTTCCATTGGTAAGCTTTTGGTAGCTCTAATTACACCTGGGTTATCAGGAGCTGACTGTCACTGCAACTTGCATCTGATTCTAATATGTACAACAGCCTGTCCCCATCATATATGCATACAAAGACTTAATTTCCTTGTAACAATTCCAAGTCTAATTTATTTCCATTATCTTTAATGAAATGTTCATCAGATGGGTAGCTACCAACATAGCACTACCTGAGTAGTTGCTTCAGTATTGATAATCAGTAGTTTGAGAAGTGCAAGAGTGTCTTTATCCACTTCAGTTACCTATAAACAATACCAGTGGAATAGCTAAAAAATGATGATGTAAAAAAGAAACTGAAACATTTGTCTCACCTAACTGAGTAATTACAGCTATTTCAGATACTTTACCTAGTGATAAGAACAGCAGTATCATGATGAGAAGGGTGAGAATCATCCAAAGTGTTCTGTGCTTGCTGCCATAAGCAAAAATTACGAAGAGTAGTAGCTGCGTTAAAAGTGATAGCTGGTCCTTCCTATGCAAGAAATGGCACAAATAAACAAATAAGAGTTTTAAAATCATGCACTTCCACTTACTGCTTTTTCATTTGTGCCCCTAATCTGCAAAACAATGACCGTGCACAGAAAGGAAGTCAGCAGGACTCCGTATTAGTTTACTCACACAGATTTGTTTGCAGGTTCGGGTCTTAATTTAGTTACAAGTCATCAGTCATGAGAAGTCACTATTTTAATCAATCTATGTGAGCATGCACCACATGTTAAATCTTAAAAAAATAGCATGAGAAGACAATGATAAATAAATATAAAACTGTGCATATGAAAAGCATCTGCTTCTTACAATCTTAAAATATTACAGCTGTTAAGGCTGAAAACCCTCCATCAAAACCCATTATAAAAGCTGTCATTTCCCTGTCATGTTTCCATGCATATAACCACACTTTAGGTAGTTATGCCATAAGCTTTCACATACTATTGGATTTATGTCCATTTAGGTTAACAGGAGGTGCTAATAGAGACATGGGGAAATATAGGCATAAATAAAGATAAAGGCTCTGCAGTTAACCACACATTTGACATTTAGTCTCCTATTTTAACAAAAAAACCCAAACAGAAACTGAGTTAAAAAAACATTTTGTATCTAAACCAAAAACATTTTAAACTTAGGCGTTATAACAGCAATTCATGTATTTTGTTTCTTCTACTAGAAAGAAATCTTTTCGATATTTATTTTTCCTACCTGTTCATTGTGAATTACAATTAATTTTACAATAACTATATTTATAAGATTTCCAATACTTGAATCTTTATAGATTGCTGCAACCTAAAGAGAAAAAAGTCAGAAGATTAGAATATTAAACTCACCTGATAAAACTTCTCTCTTTTCCATATGCAAACTATTTATCAAAGAAAAACAAGTCGCTATGCACAGATCTCATGGTTCTGTCTGTACCTTTCCACCCACGGATACGGTGACAAATCAAAGATAGTTGACCAGTTTTTAAACTATGATGCTACCTCAAAATAGCTTGTATTTAATATACACAAAAAGATCAGAACAGGCACACATGCTGTTTTCCAATACTAACCTCCACATAAAAAGTAACTATCCTAAAAGAGTCTCAAATGAAAAAAAATGCAGGGTTTAATATGAAAATAGCTATAAGTTTGTATTTACTTCCAAACATTTAGACACCACGTTGAAATGCTAATGTACAAAGTATACTTATTATACACTGTAAAACTCGTAGTTTATTGATAAAATAAAGTAATGTCACTGTGACTGTCATAGACAAGTTTATGCAGAGGATTTGTCCATACCTAAAAAATTAGAGGGTTTTAGAAAGCAACTTTGAAACAATAAGCTTTTGGCCTTGCTTTTCGTGGAAGCTAGACAGAGTTTTAAATCTCTATTGGAAATATAATGACACATTGAAAGTTTTTTTCCTCATTCATAAAGTTCATATTCACATACTCAACAGGTATTTTTTATATAAAATCTTGTAGACAGACAGTAAAAATCATGAGTCAATCCCATACACCAAAGTGTATAACTTTTGAAGTTATACATCATAAAAGCAGTAGAAAAGTTTATCCAGTTTATGCATTCACAATAACAGCTGCAGGCATCCTATCCATATGGATTCTACAGCTTGGCTTAAAGCAGTTGTTGAATGACAGCCTTGTCTACACAAGAGTTGCCACCAGATGCAGAAGTACTGGCTTTCCTCCCTTCTGATGTGCTAAGACTGCAAGGCTACAGGATCAAGGAACAGATTCAGCTGCACAAAGAAGTTTTTTTTCCTTTCTTGTATCACATTATATTAATCAACATGATCTCATTCCTGGTGCAGCCCCTCCCACACAGGTGCTGACAGAGGGAAAGGTGCAGAAAAACAGACTTCTTTCAAAAGTAACCTGCGCTTGAACTGGCTCAAATTGCTGTGAAACCACAGCCTTACTATGTATGAATACTACGTACCTCAGACAGTAATTCTGATAAAGTTGGGACTGACAAAGCACTGGCTCCCACTGACTCATATCCTCCCCTTCCCTAAATTGAAGAGAGCACAATGTGCAGTGTTGTCCTTCATTCTTTTATCAATAAATGAGCCAGAAACAGAAAATTTGATAAGGGTAGGGAAGGAGCCTGAGTTTTGGAATCCATGTGGACAACACCTTTCAGAGCAGCACAACTATTGTCTGCTTCCTTCCATATGGACTCCATTCTTGGCTACTAACCATCAAGTGTCCAGTTATTTCAAGATGGGAATAAGGAACATCTCTCAAGCACTCACTGAAGAGGTCAGTTTAGCATAGACACATTTAGAATACCTTTATCAATGAACAGGTGCCTGTAAAGGCTCAACCACTATATAGGCAGAAGGGTTCATCTAAATTTTAATGGAATAAACTACCATTTTACTACTATCAAAACTATCTTTAAACTACCAGAAATTATCAAGCCTATAATGTGTTCTTACAGTTTGATCCACTTTGATAAACCTGGAGAGGATATTTATCCTCCTCATGAAAGACCACAAACAGTCAACATATGCTCCTCAATGAATTACCGCCTTAGAATAACATAACACAATTATCACATACATCTCAGTTCATGTAACTAAAAGTAAGCTGGCTGTCCAAATTCCTTCAACAGTCAATGGAGAAGGAGAAAGGATGAACTGTTGTGTAGACATTCCTATCTGAAGATATATGTTTAAATATAGGTATTTCCATACAAGACAGTAATATAAGTTATTCCATTTATTTACCCCTTACTTCAGAGAGAGACAAGGTTTTCGGATGTACGAGGTTAGGGGAGATTAATTCCAGTCCAAATAAGTTCTATTTTTTTTTAGCAAAGAAGAAAGAGAGGATGGTTCATATGGCATTCCAAAACCATGTCAGAGAGGAATCTGAAATGAGTTCTGCAAGGATCTTTGGCTTTAAATTGAAGACGCTTGTCCCAAGGACTCACTGTCCTAGCACTTAAGCTGATATAAGAGCCACATATAACTGAGAATTTGTTAGAGCACAAACCTATACAAGAAGATTTCGTGCATATATGCATTTCGTGCATATATAATGCATATAGCATTAACAAAGATCTTTCCTGGAACAGGTAGCAAAGCCAGACAGGTTCATGTCTAGTTTATAATGTTGAAACAGGCACTGCTATATAAATACACTAAACACAATCATCCAGTCCAACTTTACCTGGTCACGAGCAGGGACACCTTCCACTAGATCACATTGCTCAAAGATCCATCCAACCTCACCTTCAACTCTTCCAAGCATGAGGCTCATCCACAACTTGTGGACAACCTGTTACATGTATTAGCACTCTCATAATAAAAGATTTATTCTTTATATCCAAACTAAATCCATTCTATTCCAGTTCAAAACTGTTACCCCTCATCCTGCTAACTGCAGGCCTTAGTCTCTCTCAATCTTATGAGCCCTCTTCATAAATTGAAAGGCTGCAATAAGATCTCCCCGGAGCCTTCTCTTCTCTGGGCTGAACAACTCTCTCAGCCTTTCCTCATAGAAGAGATATTCCAACACTCTGATGATTTTTGTGCCCCTCCTCTGGACTCACTCTAATAGGTACATGTCTTTCTCATACTAGGGACCCCAGAGCTAGATGCAGTTCTCCAGATAGGGCCTCATGAGAGCAGAGCAGAAGGGAGGAATCACCTCCCTCAACCCGCTATCTATGCTTCTTTTGGTGCAGCCCAGGATACGGTTGGCCTTCTGGGCTGCAAGTACCCAATGCTGGCTCATGACCAGTTTTTCATCCACCGGTATCCCAAAGCCCTTCTATGCAGAGTTGCTGTCAACCCATTCATTTCCTAGTCTGTATCAATACTGGGAATTGCCTCAATCCAGCTGCAAGACCTTTAACTTGGCCCTGTTGAACTTCCTGAGGCTCACATGGGTCCTTTCCTCAAGCCTGTCTAGGTAGCATCCTTCCCTTAAAGCAAATCAACTGAGTCACTCAGCTTGGTGTGATCTTCAGACTTGCAGAGGGTACACTCAATCCCACTACGTTATTGATAAAGAGAGTAAATAGTATTTACTTACGGGACTCTTGAGGGACACCACTCATTACTGGTTTACACTTGGACATCGAGCCACTGACTATAACTCCTTGGACTTGGCCATCCAGCTAATTCCTTACCCATTTAACAGTCCACCCATCAAACTCACGTCTCCAATTTAGCAGCCAGAACATTGTGAGGGACTGTATCCAATGTCTTAGAGAATTCAAGTTAGATGACATCCACAGCTCTTCCCTCATCCACTGACGCAGTCACTCTCTCACAGAAACTCCATCATAGAACGCCACTAGATTGGTCAGAAACATCTTTCAAGTAACTTGCAAAGCAGTCTAGTTAATGTCTCGTTTTGGAACAGAAAGCTCTGAATTTCAGGGAACAGCTGCATTTCACTGGCTGTCAAGTAAAGAGCATGCAGGTCGTCTGAAGTAGTGACACTTGACACAGTGGACAAAAACAGACACAGGATTCATCCAGTTCTGCAAGGGCATCTATCAGGTGAAAGCAGCAAAGAGAATGAGAATTGGGTGGGGATGTTAATCAGCTTCAGCTAACGTCAAATAATACCACGAGAGCCTAAACTGTGACTATCAACCTTCAGTGCAATGTTACTCCTCAGTTTCTCAAATGCCTTCTGTAGTATAGTATATGAGAGGAAGACTCATTTCTGATCCTGAGTGACATGAATAAGCTGGGCAAGGAGTCTAAGATGGAGCCTTCCCAGGATTAAAACTTAGCATTTCTTGTTTATGGTTATTACCATAGTTGATGGATCATAGAATCATAGAATGGTCCGGGATGGAAGGGACCTTAAAGATCATTCAGTTCCAGCCCCACTACTATGGGTAGGGACACCTTCCAATAGATGATGGTGCTCAAAGCCTCATCCAACCTGGCCTTGAACACCTCCAGGGATGAGGCAAGCACAGCTTCTCTGGGCAACTTGTTCCAGTGCCTTACCACTCTCACAGTAAAAAATTTCTTCATAATTTCTAATCCAAATCTCCCCTCTTTCAATTTAAAACCATTATCCCTTGTCCTATCACTGCACACCCTGATAAAGAGGCCCACCTTCCCAGCTTTCCTGTAAGCTCCATTGTGTGTTCCAGGAGTTTCTAAATAGAATTTGTACCTCACTGCATACCTGAAGAGAATCTTTTGCAGGATCTTCAACACCATATTCATGCACCATCTGAACTGGCTACCTCTGTCAAAAAGGCTACTGAGGCCTGAAATCATATCAGTTGGATGCCCAAGGCCAGCAGCTATTCCCAGAATCTAAAGTATACAGTCTCTCATAAACCCTATATTTGGGTTAAAATATGGTCTCTTTCGTGACCTCCAAAACATTCATTTACCACCACTGTTTTCAAAAGCCCAAAGAGCAAGACTCTGTGCTGATATTTAGATGCCCTAACCAGTAAAGTAAGATATATTCTACAGGGTGTCTGAACATGTGTGAAGAGAAAAATCCTGAGTTGAAAACTACAAACCAAACTTGAAGATTTACCTAGGGAACTGTACAGTCTAAAATCATCAATTTACACTTGAAATGACAGGTCAACGCACAGAAGTATGAAGGATATGGAATATGAGATACTTATCCCTTTACTTTTTTAATTAAAATCAAGTATTCCGTGCTTCCGGATACCTCTTTCAATGGTCTCTTATTGGAAGCGTTCATGAAAAAGGATGATGAAATGGGATCGGAATTTGATAGAATACACCATTTCTTTAACATTTCCAGATCTACTTTACAGTGATCTAAATCTGGGCTTCACAGGAGTAGGAGGCAACAGCGAAGACAAAGGGAAACTAGTTTCAAGAGATGTTTCCACTCTTAAAACCAGCATCCACACTACAAAATAGTTCAGACCACACAGAAAAAAAGAAAGGGAAAAAATATATATTTAAATGAAACTAGTTACCCTTCAGCGGAAGGAGCACAGCTTTCATCTTCATGAAATTCTCAAGGATTAAGTCAGATCTTGTCACCATCACAGCTGTGGCTGCCAGCTGACTAGAAGTAACTTGGTCACATCAAAGTTTAATTTCTATTGATGTCCCTGTTTTAACTGTCCATTAAAGTGAGACTGCGAATTGTGGCAAAATACCCTGTTTAGAAAAGGGGCTAGCAAACAAGCAAGTACAAATAGAGGCTGGAAGATAAGCAAATGTAAAAATCCAAACAAAAAAAGTAAAAATTGAAATCAAATTGGATTTCTTCAGCTCTTTTCTCATAAATATGGTATCACAAGGCTGCTTTTTCTTTTGTGTTGTCTGTAACACACAACCATGGTAGCAGGAGAATATTCACATCCCTTGAAAGAAACACATCCCTTGGCTCACATGTCTTTTGCAGGCTCCAACAATCTCTTATTTATCCTTGTAGTGCTGAAAGGCTGTGAGATATCCAGGATCTGGGAGATTTCTCTTTCACCTCTTCCACTGCCATATCCTGCTTCTGTCATATATGTTGTGAGACAGCAGAATTGTCTTAAGTCATGAGATGAAAAAAAGAGTCATCACAGCATTTATTGCTTCACTGTAAGAATGAGAAAGAGTTGTGCTATTTCTGCTGGTGTTACTCCTATTTTGCTCCATCCATATTTCTGTACAAATTCGTGATTTCAATGGTGAAACCTAATGCCAGCAGAGAATTCTCATGCATATTTGCACAAGTATACCTACAGACCTCAGAGTTACTCCTTTTTCCTACCAGTTTAAGGTCATCTCCTGTCCCTTCATCCAAGTCCTCTCCAATCTAACATCCCCCAAGTTAACCAAGTAGAGGTTCCAGCTGACTCCCTATAGGGCCCTAGTGGAAGCAAAAAGAAAGAATACATTCCTTTTAAAGGCTGAGTCACCATATTAGGAACATCTCTTCTCTGTCTTATTTCTTACCTTGGAAATGAGACAGCTGCAAAGATATTCCTTTAATATTGCTGTAACTCTCTAAATGGTGATGAGTCATCATCATACACAACCTCTTGATGAAAATATGCACCAAGGCTATAATCTGATCACATCAAATGGCATCATGCGCAGCTCAGATGTAAAAGCATCCTCCCTTCAGTATCTGAAAGGAGCTAACTGAGAATATCATTTCACAAGGTACAACCATAGTCAGGCTTCTCTAGTCGTTGGAAGCTACTAAGATAAAGATGTATGGGTGTTGCTTGGCAAAACATCTCCTTCTTATACATGAGACAATTCCCTTGTAGCTCAGAGAAAGACCTTCGTATAATTAAATAATACTGAGGCTTCACCATAGGGACAGACCTTGAGTTCTGTTGTACTGAGAAGAAAATCAAAGACAAAAACTTAAAGGGGGGCTATACAAAGGACAGGGACAGACTTTTTAGCAAGGCTTGTTATAATAGAACAAGAAGTAATGGTTGTAAACGGAGGGATGGTAGATTTAGGCCGCATATAAGGAAGAAAGATTTTACAATGAGGGTACTGTAATGAGTTGCCCAGAGAGACAGTGGCATCCCCATCGCTGGAAACATTCAAGGTCAGGTTGGATGGAGCTGAGAGCAACCTGATTTAGTTGAACATGTCTCCTGCTTCTGCAGGGGGGAGGGTGGGAAACAAGATGACCTGTAAAGCTCCCTTCCAACCCAAAGCATTCTATGATTAAATACCTAATCAACAACCATGCCCACCACCACTTAGGTGACAACAGCAGTAAATAGCACTATGAACAGTAAAGATGGGCAAGTATGTACCTGCCTACATACTGTAAAATTTCCACCTGTGTATTAACTGGTGGACCTCAAGATGTAGTGAGGCACTATGACATTTAATATACAGGCACCCTGGAGCTGTAACACAAGAGCAGTCACAATTTAAAAAACAGTAGGGTTTTTTCAGGCCCATACAGATACCCATATGTCAAGATAAGCAACAAGTGTAGTTCTTGCTGCATAGTCTAAGGACAGACCAAGAAGTTTCTTACTATGAAAATAACTATATAAGCAGCATATTTCTTAAAAGGATGTCAGGAATCCTGATTCAGAAAATGAGGACAGTACCTCAAAAATGTATCATAGAACCAAATTTGATGAGGGTTTGGTACTTTTACAGTAAACTCCAGTGTCTTAATGAATTATTTCAGTCGCTAAGATCAAGCCTTTGTGTTAGGGACTTCAAACTGTCCCAACATAATGTGCTTATGACAGAGTCCTCCAGCTACTAAATCTATTAAGGCGCACTTATTGCCTGCTCTGCTGATGCAACACTCAGAGGAAGAAGAAAGTACATTGTGAGTCAAGCAATCACAGACTTCGTTATAATTTTATTTACCATTTCACTTTAAATAATGACACTATTGTATTTCAACACAAGTTTTTATAAAGTTATATGGCAAAGTACTCTACTTTTAAATTCATATTTCAATCAGAACGAGTATTTCCAAGACATAGTGTAAATGCTGTAAACACTTATCTTGCCAAGATTTATGCAATTTTAAATAAATAAGAAAATGTATTCCAGTTTCAGTTCAATGGGATTATTTGCATGCTGTGAGTTAAGCCTTTTCAGGTTGAATTGGATGGGTGACAAGACACTTAAAACCCTAAAAATATTTAGTGGCATATTTCAGTTCTTATTTTCCACTCATAAACCAGTATCTTACAGCAGCAAGTCTACTTTGGTGACTTTGCTGACACCAAAAACAAAAAAAGGAAGAAAAATGGTCCAGATTTCAAAGGTTCTTCTGGGACTAGATGTTTAAGCTTCATTAAAATTTAATGGAATTCACACGCTTCAACTTGTTAGGCTTCTTTAAAATCCAAGCCTAAACTGAATATCCTTAAAAGTTTCATAATGATTATAAGAGTAGAGTATAATGCTTGATTCATTTAAAATGCCAGCAAGCTGACAGTTTCCTGTAACAGAAGAAGTTGCTTAACCATATAAAAGTACAAGTTAAATTTAACAATCAAAGCTATCTGCATGATGGCAGAAACGATAAAATTTAATAGTTTCTTCCCTTTATGAGTAATGAAATAAGACTAAAATTGTTCTATTTCAAACACTTATAGGCTGTGGGTCAAGAAGTTACTCATCTGCATACTGGTGAATACTAATACAGATTACACAGCAAAGAGTGGCAGTCCTTTGTCTTCCTATTTTCATATTTATTACTAGCTTACAGAAAAATAACTATTATGGGAAGGAGAATGAATAGAAGAGACTGAAGACTGTGTCTTCATATGCATTGCTTTGTCAAACAAATAAAATATGTGATTAGAGGGTTGGATCAGATTATATCCAAAAGTTGCTTACAACTTATGATTCTGTGATTCTATTACATTGCTGAAATGTTTCAAAGAGGAGGGATATGAGATGAGATATGCATTCTTGGGGCAGTGGGGAAGAAGTTAAACGCATTGTGAAGAAAATCTTTCAGAATTAAGATCTGATTTTATATTTTTTTTAAAAAAAATCTGCATTTAAAGAGCAGAACATAAAGCTAAGTATTTCTATAAATAAAGTTCTAACAAACTTTTGTTTCAGGATTATCTTCAGAAGTAGCAGATGTACATGTGGAATAAGAGCTGCCAGAAGATATCAGCTATATATCTTACTGAATACCACAGTAGATAAACATATTAAATTCACATTAAAGATGTAGTGTTTTACTGTGTGTCACTACCTGAAAGCCAGCCATAACTGCCCAAAGTCCTAGTTTTACAGTATAGAAAGGTAAATGCAAGAATGAAATAACAAGTTTTTAGCAACAAACTGGTATTCTTTCACTCATACATGTATATGTTAAATGCTAGACCTTCAAAACAGTTTGTATAGACTCTCTAGCAATTAAACAATGCATATCCTATTTATCTAGTACAAGTCCAATTATGTAAATAAAGACACAATCATTGCACTGTAAGGAACAGTGATTAAACGTACAACATCTACCGACACAGCAACAATGTTCTTAAGAACATCAGGAATTTTATTAGCTATAATCACAACAGTGCCTCATGAAAATTACAGAAGAAATGTTTCATTTCATCTTTTGTAAAGCATTGTAAAAAAACAGCTGCAAATTTAAAATAATGTTTTGACTACTTCATTTTGGTTGTTAATATCAAACCTTCATTTTGGTATTAAGAAGAGTGACTTCATAAAAACAGCATTTTTGGGATGAGTTGTTTCTAAAGGAATTCCAAACTGAGTCTGTACTTTCAATACTGATTTTTTTTGCAATACCTGAATTTTCAGAACCTCACACCACTGTCAGCAGAAAAATTCAGAAGACTTGATCAAACTAAAGTATGTTGATCTCCCTTAAAATTTCATTATTTTTCTTATAAACCAATTAAAGAAAATCCTATCGTCTACATTTTGGTGTCTACGTCTGTGTAATAGATGACAGCACCTCTACTGCCATCAACTGGAGATCTAGACATTCGAGTGATTAGAACTCAGTTCAGTTGCTTAACTACACATTATCTCACATCAATTCATATGCTTATATGTCATCAGACACCTACATGGAACTGGCAGATATAACAAACGATCTACTGGAGACCTGCACACCTTTGTGAAGGAGCAGGTGATGCCAATCAGATGTCCAATGGCATCTTAAATGGCACCGGACATTTCTATGAAGCAAAATATTTGATCCCAGTGGAAACTAGAAAGCTATTCTGCAAGCTCGATGTTAGACACATTTTCATATAAATTAAGCTTCTTGAATAGACAGAAGGACAGAAATCTAGAAATAATTACTATGCACAATATTCTAGTGTGCCTTCTCCTAAAAATTGGTTCAATAGACAACCCTTTTGATTTTACAGAGCTTTTTACTGAATCCTTAATCAATACGAGAAGTGACTCTTGGCTCAAGAAAGAATTCACCACAGACAGAGCTCAGCTAAACGATGCCAACTCGAAGTCCAACCCATATTTATTTGATATTACTCAAAAAACTATGATTACTATAACAAAGCGTTTTTTCAGTCTTAACCTCTGTCTGCTGTAATTAATCCATATGCTTAACTCACTGAAGCTTAAGAATTCTTCTAACACAACAGCAAATCAGGAAATAGGTCACAGCATTTCACCTACACACCTCATCACATTAAACTGAAAAAATCCATAATCTGAAGTCCCTACTATTTTTTTTATGTTTATAGAATCTCTTTGCTTTAATACAGAATTCAATCAAACCAGAAGACAGGAAAGTTGCAGAGGAGAAAACAACAGAACAGAAAGAAATTAATAATTATCAGCAATTTCAGTTAAGTTTACTTACTATTGACATCAGTGTTAGTATGTAGTGTTGTAAGTTCTGCCCATGGTGACGAACCATTTTGGTGTCAGCTGTAACCATCACTTCTACATATCTTGGATAGGAAAGAAAACGTTTTTTCCTGGAATGTGGATTGCCATCATCCTTTATAGATAGGTTATTTAAAGTATATTCTAAACTGAGAGACTTCTGTAAAACATTGCTGTCTTCATTTAAACTGCTGAAGGTTGGATGTAACAAAGTGCTCTTCATGTCTTTTTCTGTAAAGTAAAAAGATTTACTGTTGAATGCTGTTTCTAAATTTAGAAAGCAAAATGGGCAAAAGGCTGCCCAAAATATATGAAGCAAACTTGTATTTATGAGTTTATTTCCAAGAGAACCAGTGCAAGAATTAAAAAAATATATTAAACATGGAAGGCTGCAATAGGAACATCAGATTACAAGTATTCTACATTATCATATATAGATTCATTGCTAAAAATCAGTTAAGAGATAGCAGTATTAACATTTCCTAGAATGCAGTATAATCCAAACAGACAGGATGGAAGGAGATAAGCACTACAGTTTAAGCAGTGCAACAAAGGAAGCAAGTTAATTAAACAAACTACATATTATTTACACACATTTGACTCTGACAGAACCCATAAAACCAAACCATAACAGAGACTAGGTCTGACTCCTGAATTCAAGAGTCCCTATTGACTTTTTCATTTCTCTAAGTAATGCTATACGAATATGGAGTTTACTTCATAAGCAAGCACACATCAAAAGCCTTCAGTGACTTCCTTGACAACTATGTTAATATTCATTATGTAGGAACAGGTTCTAAAGGAAATACAGAATCTACTCAGATAGCTCCAAACTAAGTACAGTAATACATCCAGTTATGCTGCATAGTCCATCCACCAGCGGCTTCTGATGCTCGATACATAAAATCAACACATTAATCAGGGAGTCTCCTCAGCAACAGCCCACATAAGAATACTTAACTGAGAAGCATATCTTAATTCTCACTACTCTCCGGAACTTAAGCAGCTAAACTGGCTTCAGCCACCTCAGAACAAACCTCCACTCTTTTTCTGGTAGCTGTATTTTCTCTTAAAAAGCAGCTGCCAAAGGATGTCTCCTAATCCTTTTATTCAATGACTTAGTGACTATAGCACTGAGTCAAGAATTCAGAGATTCCAACTTCTGTCACTCTCAGCTTTAGAGGATTTATATCTACGCATTCCATATTTCAAAGGAAGAGCTCTCATCTGAACTTTAAGCTCCTTCTGATAGGGCAATAATTTGTCCTCTTTAAAGTCAGGGCACAAAACAGCCAGAAAACAGCAGGCCAACAGCAAGCACCTTACAGTTTCCTGAGTAATTGTCTAAAAGTCAGTCACAAAATACAGCTACAACAATTACAAAAACTATCAGCATTAACAATAAACGAAGGGAGAATTTGGGGACTGGCTTTGAAAAGGAACTTGTTCATTAATAGCTACGTATATTAGATGTGTTCAGACTGAGTGAGTTTGATGCACTGAAGAGAACTGGCTGAAGCAATCCCATATGAACATCGTTACTATGTCACAGAAGATGTCTGAGATTTCAGAGTACTGGCAAAATGGGAAACATCATCTATATTTAAAGTGAGGGTTTAAAGAAGACCTAAATTTATGAACCAGCCAAAAAAGAAGTCAATACCAGAAGAAATCAAATTGATCTTGTTTATAAACACCAGAAATCAACAAGCAGGTGAGTAACACCTATCAGGTTTATCAAAAACTTCTTATAGCAATATCAGATAAGCTTCCCCGTAGTAAGGAAATAGGATTTATGGATAGAGGAAATGTAGCAGATGTCCTGTCCTGGTTTGAGTAAGGTTTGTATCAGGGTTTCCAATTAAATTTTCATCAATGAGTTAGTTTAGAAGAAATGAATACAAAGTGAGAAAAAGAGCAGTTACACAATTTTAGAAGCAATTATCATGGTCCAATTTCAAACTGAGAAGATGTACTGAAGGCTATGCCTCTCCATATCCTCTCTCAAGTTTCACTTACCAGATAAAGAGAAACTCTCAGGACCACAAGTATTGCTAGATCTACTATGTACTTCCTTGAAGAGAGGATATGAATAACCAGGAAGACTAGCATTACAGGAGACAAATCTTTTCTTTAGAAGGACAGAAATATAACACAAGGGTTTTCTGCATGAACATTTCTGCAACTTCACTCCCCCCCAAATGACAGTAGTTGCTGGCTCACCATCATTTGTAATTGCTCCAATAAATAAAAAGGGGGAAAATGACCATATTCTTAATACTTGGAGACTTATTCCTCACACTAAGTTGCTTATATTAATAGAATTCTAACATACAGCATAGAAAAAAAAACCCAAAGAAACAAACTGAAAGGCCTCTACTTTGGTTCAGTACATATTATTCATCATTTAAAAGAAGAATCGGGAATAATAAAACTTGCTTGATTTTCAAACAAAGAACTTTCAAACATTGTTCTGCAACGGCAATCAATGTCAGCACAGGCTTCCTAAAATCGAGCTAAAGGAAAGCAATACCTTTCATTACAATTTGTTGGAAAAGCAGAATTCTCAACATACCATTTCTGAGTATATTTATACTTTAAGAAATTTCCAAAATTAAAAAACTAGCTACCCAAGCTGCACCATTTTTTTTGCAATTTATATTTTCAAGCTTCTAGACAGATATTCCTTAAGAAAATTCAGTTGAAATTTTATTATTTTCCCTTTCTTCAAATAGTCATATTTATGCACTCAGCCTTGCTTAAACATTCCAGAAGTGCAAAATTCATAAATGCAAGTTTAAATCTCATGAGAGGCACAGGATTTTAATTAGCCATGATTTTTCTAAATACAACGCTGAACCAAATATAAGCTACTTTCTCCTATTGTGAATATCTACTCATTTATTTTTCCTTTGAAGCCAAATAAATGAAGCCCATATGCTTCTAGCAAAAGCAAAAGAAAAGCATTTATTATGTCACAAGGCATAAAAAAACCCTGTGTTTCCAACACAATGAAAATATTTTTTAAATGGCACTGGTATAATAGTAAAGGTTAAGAAGTTCATTGCTCAGGCAGGATCTTCAAAGGCTTCTACATCATTATATCCCAAAACAGATGGTATCTTAGTGTTTAGAATGAGTCTGTGGACACCTACAATTTCAAATAAATCCTTTCTAATCCTGCTCTTTTGTCTAGGTTTTGTACTTTGATGGTAGCTGCAGGTGCCTTTCTTGCATTATGCTATTTTCCAACTACAAAGATGCATGCGTAACTACGAAAAAAGCCAGCTACTGAAAATGTGCTGCTCCACTAAAAAACATATTAGTCTAAAGCACGATGCTTTCTACTCACTGCTTTATGGTATTAATAAAGCTTTTTGTCCTTCATGGCCACTTTCACTGCATACATTTTTGCTCCTAAGTTACTCTGCTTAATGATTAACCTATATATTGTGATGCTATGAAAGTATAACTTCATATTCACAATTCATCACATATCCCAACAGTATGCTTGTAAACTACTCCACTTTCCTTTATTTTAAGTAAAACTAAGTATTATGTAGTATGAACAAATTGTTAAAAAACTCGTAAGGAGAAAAATTTACATTAGTGAGTAATATTAGATACTTCCATTATTAAGAAAGACAGATGTCCTGTATTATCTGTTAGACTTGCAATGTCATTATCTGTTGCAAATGTAAGCAACAACAACTCCCTTGAATCTACTCTTTAAATGTTTACATATGGGACAACGTAGCTGTAAAAGTAAACCCACAGAGAAGTTCTTGCAATATTATGATTTTTTTTTTCAATGCACATTTTGTGCTATATTTGAATTAGTCACTGGCAGAAAAGACAAGGCTGCCAAGCCCACATGAAAGAAATGTGTAGGTTCCAATGGAACAATCTGCAGACAAATATTATTTACGAAAATTAAATCTTGCTTTTTTTAACATCTGATATTTGAAAAAGTCACAGTGAAATTTAAAGCATGACTATACCTGAAACTTCACAAGGTTTATGAGATTTCTGATACTTTTTTTTAAGTTCTTCATGCCTGTATATAAGATGTGGTTTGTTATGCTCATCTTCATGATCACCTCCATCCGCTTTCATCAGAGGTTCTAAAAAATATTCACCATCATGTGTCTTAAAGGTGCCCATCTGAAAGTAAGAGAAGTAATTGATTTATTTTCCACTAAAAATACTGATGGGAAAATCGTTTTCATTGAAATAATAACTATTTATGACAATATTTTGAAATTAATGAAAGTAAATTTACACGTGAGACAGAGAAACTTCAGTGGAAGCTGCAGATGGAAGTTTGAAGGTCAAGCAAAGAGAAGTTTGCTTTCAGAGACTTGTCCCAACAGAATAACTTCTAACAGACTACCTTGCATATAAACAATGTATCACAGGTAATCACTATACAGAGTTAATGAAACAAAGTACATCACAAAAGTGAAGAGTATATACATATTATCAAGAAAGACAGGATGGGAACTGTGCAAATGGAAGCAGAGGCCATCAAGAAATTCAGTGTTTCCTCTGTCCAAATTTTAGGCCAATTTGTTGCTTTCTGTCCTATACATCATTTATATAATATTTTTCTTCTAAGATTGCACTTTGCCAATAGATTAGAAACAGTGCTAACCTGATATTCTTTTTAAACTCTTTGAAACAAGTTCCAGGAATTCAAAGCTGACATTTCATTGAAGTGTTTTTCTCCTTGTTTTTCTACTATTTCACAGACACAAACAAACAAAAAAAAAGTATTGAAAAAAATCACTAAGGCATATGTCTTTGAGTGAGCTTGATCACTTCGAAAATTCCACTCAAACTTCTGATGCCATACTTAAACAACCAAGTGCTTACAGAGGAAAAATCCTATCTAGGAATTCACAACCATATTTATGCACCATTTCCCTATCCAAAGGATTGGGAGGAGTCAACATGAGGCACCACGTCTGATCTAAGTCAGTCTAGGACTGCTGATACTTTGAAAGTGGTACTCCTGTCTTGCTCTTTGTCTGGATGTCCATTAACCACACTTTTTTTATGCACTAGCAATGGAAATCACGCAGACTGTATATCAACTCCTCTGTGTTGCTAAACATCTATGCCTCACACCAAAGAAAGGCGTTTTCAAGATTTTTCAGCTGAAATAGCAACGGTAACCTGGAAGGGAGAACAATTTTTCCTGGGGGAAAGAAAAAAATCAACTTCATATCAGCAAAAGTTTACTGTAAAGCCAGACCATCAAGCAAGTCGGAAACCTGCACACCAAGCTGAGGCTAACAATGAATACAATATAAAATGCCTGGCAACATTTCTGGCTCAACTTTCATTACTCTATAGTCTAAGTACCTCAGTAAAAACAGATACGTGTATTTTAACTGAAATCCAGAATCCTGTGCTGAAAGACACACTGAAGTCATTTAAGGAGGGAGGGAAAAGGCAGGCAATTCTCTTTTAAAAAAATACTCAGAAGTAGCAGTAACTGTGCTCAGCTTCTAGAGACAAAAAACAGTGCTCTGTCTTAAGAAGGGTGTATACTCCTTGTCATTTAAAACCTAAGCAGACATTGAGCTTGAAGCCATCAGTTCCAATCCTTTAAATTTTCTATGAAGACTAAAGCTGGATTTTCATTGCTACACGTGGTTATGTCGTCGTTTTCCAAATACATGTGTGTACAAAAACCTCAATCACCAGCTACACTGTGTGTTTTACAGGTTTTCATTCATGAAAGTGATACAGGTTAAGGTGACAGACTGCTGATATAAACAGAGCTATTGCTGTGAGTTAGGCACGCAAGGAAAGGGTCTGAGAGATCCAAATGAAAAATACTTTTGGAAAAACGAAATAAACCAAAGTCACTTAGATATACAGAGGGAGGTTGCTAAAACAGGAGCCTAAGCATTTGCAGGAAATGAAATCAGAAATGAACTGGATTTACTTATCATATACAGATGCCTCTCAAATCATGTAACAAGAAATCGCCTGAAAGATTCTATTTCTGTTCTCAGATAAAGAGGTAAAAGTACATTTAAGAGATCTCTTCAGTGGAACTGGACTACAAAATTGAAAACAGTCTCTTGCACATCATAAATAAGTGGCCCAAAGAGCAAGTGCAACCCAGGACTATGCATAGGCATTGATTTGAAGAAATTTATGAGAAAACCCACATGAGAAAGGAAATTTATTTCTTGGACTTAAAATACTTTGGATGAGTTAGACATTTTATATTAAATCAAGGTTCAATGGATCAACACAGCTACTCGCTATATATGGTATGTCTTAGTGATTTAAAGTAGCTTAAAACTGTAGAGTCTTAATCAATGTATTTGCCCTATTCCAAGAGCAGCAGAAATAAATATTGCAGAATTTATGGTTAAAGTATGCACCATGCCCATGTACAAATTACATCCTTGTGTATCATGGCAACCTCATAGAACACATGGAAAACATAAGGATATAAAGCAGGTTTCAGAAATGTGGAATCAATCTTAATATGTCCAACAGCAAAATTGGAAAAGTTTCAGAAAAATGCTAAAACAACAACTGAAGCCTGGAAAATGGGATTCTAAACCAGCAGGCTCCCTCCCAGGTAAGCTCCTCTAATGTATTCAAGTAATTTTATGCCATCATTATATGACTTCTTAACACAAACTCAAAAAACTGCAAGTAATTTCCAGCAAGAAACCAGCAAGAGTACTTTCATGGTCAAAGTAAATTACAAAATCCCTTCCTTTTGTATTACTCTCTTCCCTTCTCCTCTCCTTCCCTCTTGAGTCGATTGAAAGCTCTTCTGAATCAGGTGAGAAGCCCTTCACCCTTTTCTTCCTGCTCCACTGTTATTTTTTCTAATAAAAGACTTATGCATAGCATAATTAGTTCACCAAAGAAAAAAGTATTAGAGGTTATCTGATCGTGGTATACTGCCAACATCTGGGAAAAATATTTCTACTGGACAATAATCCAGCTAGAAATACAGTAAAAGGTAGTGGATGCAAACTAATGTTTTAATTAAACTAGAGCTAATATTACAGAAATAAGAAAGTAGTAATAAAATAATAAATAATACAGTAGCTAAGCAACAAGTAAGAAATATCTAGCAATGCATAAGTGTTACCTGGTGGAACACCTGTTTGAAGTGACTAAAACAACATTGGTTTTGAACTTCTTAGAAAGAAATAGACTAAAATGCTAAAAACTTATTATAGGGGAAATAATCTTTCGTCCTAAGTTTAACTACAATCTACCTAGATCTTCTTACAAATTCTGTGATGTTAAGATTTCATGAGCAGATACAATCACACCTTCAGCACATTTAATCACATCTTTAACAGAACTCAAGAGGCACCTACCTGTGCCCAGAACCGTCCCAGTATGGAGAGCCATTTAATACTTTGTTAAATAAAACTACAATATTCGAGATTGGAATTTAAGTTCCATATAAACTCCTAAAGGGATCTTACCTATTTGTATGTTTAGATGGCATTTGATCTAACTGTGCTGGTAACTGTAGCGCTGGATCTAGTGCCCTCTCTGCCAATTTACTTTCACCAAGGAACAGACATACACAAGGTATTCCCATTTTCCATAACGCATAGGGGAAAGAACATCCTTGCAGGAAGTGTAATCCTGGCTCTTAGATACCCTGAACATCACTTTGTAAGGCTGGTTTTGGCAAGTAAATCTGGCTCAACCCTGGTAAAAATGCTATAGAATCATAGAATGGTTTGTGTTGGAAAGGACCTTAAAGATCACCTGGTTCCAACCCCTCTGCTACGGGCAGGGACATCTCCCACTAGACGAAGGTGCTCAAAGCCTCATCCAACCTGGCCACTGAACATCTCCAGGGATGGAGCTTCCACAACTTCTCTGCACAACCTGTTCCAGTGCCACATTACCCTAACGGTAAAAAAAATTTCTTCCTAATATCTAATCTAAATCACACTTTTTTTCAGCTTAAAACCGTTACTCCTCATTCTGTCACTGCCCTTCCTGATAAAGAGCCCCTCTACAGCTTTCCCATAAGCTCCACTGTGTATTCTGGGAGTTTCTAAATACAATTTCTAACAACTAATAGCAGAGAACTTGAAAGACTGTAACAGAGAGACTAATAACAGTCTCAAAAGACAGCTGGAAAGAGGAGGGATCATGGCAATTAGCAAGATTCATTGGAGTGGAAGGAAGAGAGAGGCAATTTATTTTTACCTTTATACACAATTCACAGTGAGAAAGCTAGACAAGTCAGATAAAAATTACACCTAACATTTTTTGTCATAGATTTATATACGGAGATTTCATTACCAAAAAGTAGCTATTCAGCTATATCTGTTGAAACTAGTGAAATGCATTGTAAGTATACATAAAGAGGGGGTTTTTTGGTTGGTTGGGGTTTTTTCTAGGGTTGGCTTTTGATGTTTAGCTTTTAGGGGGTTTGGTTTTAACGTATAAGTAATCATCAAGCTAAGTATAGAACACAGATCTAAGGGGATCTATACCAGAAGAAACTCCATCATATAATCTTGTCTGTCTCGGTAAATGTCAAGCAAATGTACATTTGCAACTTATCTCTGTATAAGGAGAACTTCCTAGCTTTGATGTTTTTAAGTACATGCAGAACCACTTTCTTCTTTCACTGGAAGATGAACAGCTCAAAAAAGTCTTTTCAACCTCATACATGCCATCAGGCAGTTATCACTCAAGTATATGCAAGGTATGGCTAGATTTTCACCTGTTTTAGTCAACCACAAAGTAAGTTACTTTGAGTACTTTCGCCAATATGACTATTCCCACAAGGTACAGCCTGTTATCAGTGTCTGAATTTGCTACCACGACCTTGCCATTTTCTACACAAGAGTACACCTGAAACAGAATGGCAACTGAGACTAGTGCAGATACATCATCTCATGTGGGAAGCCTATCTACTCCCCAAAAGCACAAAGTTTCCCAGGATCCACAACTGCTGACTGCCACCTAGGGCTGGAAGCATTTATTTAAGACCAAAAAAGAGAGCTGTTTTGCACACCATTTCAGTAATTTAGTTCATCTAGTGATAGCAAAGGGCCATATGTTATACTCTCTCCTCCTCTGACGTCTCAATCACTTGCATTCATGAACAGTATGTTCTGCATACTTCCTAGAAGTTTAATGAATATATGCATGTATATACATACACATATATATGTGTACATAATTTTACCTCCTGGGGCTGCCCACAGCTTTCCAGCAAGTTCACCCGTGTCACATAAACCCAAAATGATGAAAGAGATATTGTGGATCTCCTATAAAGGCTGTAGTTAAGAAGAGGCTGCAGCCATCAGGGCAATTTATCTGGCAAACAGCATGTGCTCAAACAGCTGCCAAGAAGGCGGCTACCAGACACAGGATGTGAGCAAGAAGTTGGCCGGTGATGGCTGAGCACCCTTGGCATAAAATGTTAAACAGAAGTCAACGTGCCCACATTAAGGACAATTCATGCAGAACTGCTGGTGAAAAGTAGATCTGTACTCAGACCCTACTGCTTCCGACAGATATTTTCTGTGACAGCCCTCAGCTACACAATTTTCAGCCCGATGTATTTTCCCAGCTTACAATTGCCATAACCACCTGTATTCATCAATCTTTGCTGTTCCCTGTGTAAAAGCATAGCGTCTGTGGAGATATTTTCAGGAAAAGTAGAGATAGGGATAACGTATCAGGCATGTTTGAGGTTTTTTTGTAGCATATGCAGGGGGGACCTACACTGTCTTACTATTTTATAACAAACTGTGCAATGAATAGTGCAAGCAGGCAAAAATTGACTCTGGGATACAGGATCATATTCAAATAAATTCAAGTGTTACAGTCCACTACCAGATATATGTGAAAAAGACACCTACAAAGCTAAAAAGACATGAGATAGCAATATTAAGAGATACATGTCATTCATCCTGTGACCAACACAGCAAGACTAGGAAGATTTCAGGCAACTGCAGTCATTAACATAGACTATTGTTGAAAAATGCAAGATCAAGTATCACAGAAGTGGAGATACTTAAAAATTGGCCCCGATTCTGAGAATGTATATTGAGGAAAAGCTAATAAGAAAACACACCAAAGTAAATCAGATAAAAATTTTATGTCATATTAGTCAAGAGCAAAAGAATAAATAATCAGAGAAGAAAGCAGCAAAGAAAAAAATCAAATGAAAAAAACAAATTAAGCAATCAAGTACAAAATTCTGTATCTAGAACTTTTCATCGGTCTAATTCCCGATGCCTAGCACAAAACACAATAGTCAAAAAACCCCAACATGTTACCTTTTACTCGCAGAGTCAGTCCTTGCACTTGAAACCATTTTGTGCTGGTGAGACAGAACAAATGCAAAGAGCAGTAATGGAAGCAAATAATTGAAATTATTAGCACTAAGCAACACAAAACTAAGGAGCAAGTATCTAGAGTCTGTCACGTGCGCTAGATCACCACAAGAAACTAGATTCTGGCTATGCTGGCATTAGCTTCTAGCAAGTGGGGAGAGGGGGTATGGATTTATTTGTGGGTTTTTTTGGTTTGGTATTAAACCAAACAATTGAAAATTATATTTCATTAAAATAAATTCCAGGATCGCCTGTTTTTTTTCCTGAGAAGGAACCACTGCACTCTCTTTAAAAGTAGACAGAATTGTTTTCAAAATTCTCTAAGAAAGGTGATCTGCTGACCCATATTAGTAAAAAAAAAAAAATAAACACAGACTCTTGTACTGTGGCAATTTCGAAGATCCACACTTAGGTTCATATTCTTGCCATTCTCCAGACAAAAGTAAGCTTGACATGCAATAAAGGAGAGTTACCAAGGGGCTTCCTAGAGCTCCCAAGGAAGGAATTTGTCACGCAGACCTTGTTACACTCCAGAAGCCACATCAGAACAAGGCAGTTTTACCTTCCCAGACTGCCGAGAGCTGATAGCTAGTGGTTCCATTCAATGATTCATATGTACTTTCCTACTCCTAACTTTTGCCCATCAGTAAGCCTGTGAAATCGCTCCATAAAGCAGAGACTGCAGACTCAAAAAGATCAGCATTTCTTCCTTTCTTATCTTTGCCTCTCTCACAGTAGATCACATAAACCACCTCTGGCACTTAGGCATTCTCCCAGCTCACAAAAACTGATTTTAACAATCCTCAGCATCACTCAACACATTCCTGACCGTCACAAAAGAATACCAGGCTCCTCAAGGGACTAAACAACCTGGTTTTATAGCATTCATTGAGGAGTAAAACAAATATAAATAAAGCTTCTTTCTTCAGACAGGGGTCTGCTAGGAACTGAAGGCTCATTCGAGTTATAAATGGTGACACTATTCACCGGGATTTGCTAATAAACTTCTAAGGCACATGTTCCTGAAAGTTAAATGATTATTTTTTTATTTATTTTTTTTTCCACTTTCTTGGTTTTGCTGTCTGGATAATGTTTGAGAGGTCGCTTTAGCTTACACATATCCAGGGACATCTTCAGCAGATCTTGTTTCCTATGTTTGTAGAAAGCTATAATTGACCAATGCAGTAGGAAAAAAAAAGCAGAACTTAAGGAAGTAAAGTGAAATGAAGGGTGAAATTTCAAAAATTACTCTAAAGATGCAAGCAATATCCCTGTATGTGATCAGATGTTCAACTAGGCACCCAGGCTATCACTCCAAATGACCTTCTGCCTTTGATGGCATCCCAAACTTCCCTAATTACACACTCCCTCCTTGCAATTACTACAGACTCCCCGCTGACCTTCTAACCTCCCTTTGCCATTTGCATCCCTGAACCCAGGGCATGTTCTGAAATGTAACACAACAAAACTGCATACAGGGTGTCAGGAGCCATTAAGCAATGCTTCACGGATACTCTGGTTTGTACATGCTCTTGGCACACTCAGAAAAAGGCTTAACTGAGGGTGAAAAGAGAAAGCAAAGCTTGAGGGGCAGCACACACAACCTGAGAATGCAAAAAAAGAAAAGAAGGAACTTAGTGAGCAGGAGTGAAGCTGTGAATGGAGGCAGAGCAGAGCTTGAGGACAGATGCCTATAGGATAAAGTGAACTCAAGTACCCGATTTAACTTCAGATCACTCAGGCACAACTTCAGAGCAATTTTTAAAACTCCACTGCTAAATTTCCTGCACCTTTCTATCTAAATCAATGTCCTTTTTTCCTCCCTAGCTTTCAGAGCACTGGTCTACAGCAACTGCCTTATACATCCAAAGCTGGACGATAAAATTACAGCTAATTGTTCCAAGTAATCTCTTCTATTTCAATTTCCATACACAAAGATCAAGTTCAGCACTGGAGATCATACAAAGAAGAGAGATTTTGTTTAAAATAAATACAATACAGGGCTACCGAATCACTAGTCTAGTTTCTAGTGTCTCACAATAAACAGTATCTTACCTCGGCAGCAGTCCCACTTAAATATTGCATTCATTTATTAAGTCTGGTACTGTTCAATAAAACAGCAATAACTGACTAGCTTATTTTTGCATGTACATTTGTTGAATGCACAAAACTATACAATTTAAAAACCTTGAGAACAAATATCTTCTTATTAACTTTTGAGGGTAGCCCCAACAGGGAGTAGAGAATGCATTCAGGGAGGAAAAGATCTCATAGGAAAATTCCACCTGGCCTCTATCTCCCTCCTTTCACAGTCATTCTTCTCTTGCATGCAAAAAGACCTGTCTCCCCTCACAGTCACATGAAGAGTGTGAACACTTTAGATCGATGAGAATGAGGAAGAACACAGGCAGAAGGCTGGAGGATACTCTGTGCAGATACAGGCAACCAGTTGGCTATGACCACCTTTTCGCCCCCCTGTGAACAATAGGCATTTCCCACAAAACATGCACCAGCACCCATGGAAGGATCTGCTTCACCTTCCGACAACCTCACCAGCTTCTTTAGTGAGGGGAAAGTAGCCACAATGGATATGTTACATACTCTCTGCAGGGCTGTGTCTACTGGGGCAAAACGTAAAATGAGCAATGACAGAAGGTCTCCGGAAGGACCCACAAATTCCCAGACAACAAGGTTTTTGCTGGTGGCTCAGACTAGGCACTGTGTCAGCCAGGAAACAGCTGAGGACATGAAATCCAAATGGAAGCTGCTGTGGAAGTTCACAAGGCTCATCTGGAAGAGGCAAAGGCTGAGTTTAAAGGCACTCAAGGATTTCTGAGTGGAATTCTGGATTCATGATGCAGGCTAATGAACCAGCAAAGCAAAGAGAGAGACAAGTGAGACATTCAAATTATTACGCAGAAGAGGAGGGTCTTGTGCTGAAGAGTTTGGAAATTGCTAAATAACAGGTAGTTGAGACAACCTTTAAGTGAAGTGAGTGCATGCTTTTCAGCAAAAATTATTTTCAGCGCACGTAGTCCCTTAAAGTAATGCAAGTAATGGTTTCCAGGGACAGAATTAAAATAGGCAACAAAAGTTATGAGAAAAAGAATGTTTTAAAGCTTCTTAGATTTACCCCATATAGACTATGATACTATTCTCAACGTCACAGAATCATAGAATAGTTCGGGTTGGAAGGGACCTTAAAGATCATCTAGTTCCAACCCCTTCTGCCATGGGCAAGGACACCTCCCACTGGATCAGGCTGCCCAAGGCCCCATCCAACCTGGCCTTGAACACCTCCAGCCCTGGGCAACCTGTGCCAGTGCCTCACCACTCTCATCGTGAAGAAATTTCTCCTTATGTCTAGTCTAAATCTGCCCCTCTCCAGTTTATACCCATTGCCCCTAGCCCCAGACCTTTGTATAAAGTCCCTCCCCAGCTTTCTTGTAGGCCCCCTTCAGTTACTGGAAGGTCGCTCTAAGGCAAAAATGGCAAAACTTTGATAAACACAAAATTACTGCTTTCAAACACTAGATTCTCCAGTAATTTCCAAGGACTATCCCAAGCCCACAGACCTCAACCCAAAGACAAGGTAGCATACATCCACATATCCAAGAACAATCACTAGACAGAAGTGTCTTTCTCAAGTGCCAATTATTTCTGATCCTTTTTTCCATCATGTACATCACCTTCTTTTAATATGCATTACACCCTCCTGCATGCATCCATCCAACTCCACTCCATTTTCTGTAGGCTACTAGAAAGAGACTACAATACTACCGGATCTTTTCAATTCCCAAAAATTAAAGTCTTGCACTTTCGTTTCCTGAGTGACTGAAAAAAACATGTTATATCAACTTAAATTCACAGCAATATTTACAACATATTTTTACAGGGTGCATGTTACTGATATTTATCCTCAGCAATTCAATCAACAGTGATGGGGTAAAGTGCTAGGTGTGAGTCATCTTATTCCTTGACACAAAACTGTACAAATAGCAACACAGAACAAGCATTTTGATAGACAGTTATCATTCCTCACTTATAACCATGCAGTAACTACAAAAGCTACAAACATGTAACTGATAACAACTAATGGCATAATTTTATCAAAACAATAGCTTAGTGTGTTTTTTTACAGGCATGTTTTTTCCTCCTGATGGAATATATAAGTGAGGAATAATAGTACTTGAGATGATGAGATAAGAACTAGTGTTGATATTTTCCTGCCTCTGCTTTCAGTGATGTTGTAGGAGTGTGTCATGTTCTAATAGCTGCGCAGCAATGCTTTCTAGTCCTGTTCCTGTTAAAAGGGAATGGGAAGCCTCCTATTAACTTCAGTGGGTTCAGTGTGTCTATGAAATGCTTCTTAAGAACTAAATTGAGCAAGCAAGTAAAAACTCTAATGAATGATATACATTCTTTGCTTATCTCTTGATAGCATTCCTTCTGTTTTCCAAAGTGGTAATGAAGAAACAGTGTCACGCAACTGTCTATCAAAACACTTGTTCCGTGTTGCTAATTTTACAGTTTTGTGTCAAGAAATAAGATGGCTCCGACCTGGTGCTTTACCCCATCACTGTTCACTGAATTGATGAAGATAAATATCGATAATGTGCACACTGTAAAAAATATGTTGTAAATATTACTGTGAATTTAAGTTGACATTTCATGACGTTCCTGACATCAAGGGTTACATCATGAAGAAAAAACTCCTGACGTCAGGAGTTACATCAACCAATTCTATTACAGGCCAGCAATAGATCCTTTGAAAGCAGCATTTGTCCATCCCACCAATAAAAGTATCATCACCACTACAAACTGCCAATGCCAAGACATTTCATGACCCACTACTTGGAGCGACACCCAAGAACTTCCAGCTCAGCTCCGCCGACAAGGCATCCCACTACACTTCGTCCGGGGAGGAGAAGGACACAAACGGAGAATCACAGAACCACCAGGTTGGAAAAGACTTCTTGGATCATCGAGGCCAACCATTCCTATCTGCCACTAAGCCATGTCCCTGAGCACCTCATCTACCTGTCTTTTAAATACCTCCAGGGATGGGGACTCAACCACCTCCTGGGCAACCTCTGACAGTGTCCCATGACCCTATCTGAGAATTTTTTTTTTCTGATGGCCAGCCTGAACCTCCCCTTGAGACCATTCCCCCTTGTCCTGCCCCCTGTCACCGGGGAGAAGAGGCCAGCGCTCTCCTCTCTACATCCTCCTTTCAGGTAGTTGTAGCGAGCAATAAGGTCTCCCCTCAGTCTCCTCAGGGCTGAGCAACCCCAGCGCGCTCAGCCGCTCCCCTTTCCCTCAGCCCTTCCCCAGCTCCGCTGCTCTCTGGAAGGACCCAGCTCTCTTACCAAGCCCCCGCAGATGCTGAAGACCGCCCGGTGCGCCTCCTGCGCGTTGACGTGCCCGCGGTAGAAGCAGTGGCGCAGGTCGGGGCCGGGCGGCTCCCGCGGGGCCCCCGCGTGCTCCACGCGGTAACGGGCGGCCACGAAGCCCGCATCGGCGCTCAGGTTGAGCCGAAAGACCTGCCCGTAGGCGCTGAGCCGGTAATGCGCTCGCGAAGCCGCGGGCTCCAAGCTCCTTCTCCTCCTCCTGCTGAAGTGACGCGCGGGAGGGAAGGCTTCCCCGAACTCGTTCACTCGCACGGGCGTGACAATCTCGTAGGAGGAGAGGCGCTCGGCCGAGGACTCCTGGGCGGTGAGGGGCGCTCGGTGACCCGCCCAGGCGGCGGCCAGCAGGCACAGCAGCGCCGCCGCCCCCCGCATGGCTCCGCGCCGCCTCAGCGCCCGCCGCCCGCCCGCGCCGGCCCCGCGCCGCGCCGACCCTCCATGCGCCGCGCCCCGCGCCCCCAGCGCCGCGCCCGCACCCGCGCTTCAAAGCGGCCCCGCGGCCCGGCCCCCCCGGCAGGCGCTGCCCAATGGCGGAGGCGGCCCCGGCGCGCACCGCCCCCGCGGGCAGGGCTGGAGGAGGGGGGGTCGGAGCTCCTGGGCGCCCTGGAAAGTGGTGTTGCGTGTTTGCCGGTTCTGCTCTGCTCCGTTGTCCCCGAGGAGCATGTCCCAGGGACTCCTACTGGCTCGCTCCTTGAAGAGCTGGAAGTCTGCTTGCCTGAAATTTAGGGTCCTGACTATTCTCCTCGCCTGTCCCATATGCCTCAGGACCTTGAACTCCACCAGTGGGTGATCACTGCAGCCCAGGCTGCCACCGACCATAATGTCACTGATGAGTTCACTTGCATTAGTGACCATCAGGTCTAGTATTGCATCCGCTTGGGTGGGGATCTCTCTCAGCTGGACTAAGAAATTATCTTCGATGCACTCCTGGATTGCCTGCAGCTTGCCGTGCTACTTCTCCAGTATATGTCAGGGTGTTTGAAGTCCCCGAGCAGGATGAGAGCTTGCGAGCACAAAGCCTCCTGTTCCTGGAGGAAGAAGGCTTCATCAGTCAGCTCTCCTCGATAGGGTGACCTCTAGTACACACCAACCACAAGGTTCTTCTTGGCTATTCGGTCTTTTATTCTGTCCCACAAGCTTTCAACCTGTTCGTGGTTACTCTTCAAAGACAGCTCTTCACATTCTATCCCTTTCTTGATACAGGGGGCAAACTGTAGAATCACCAGGTTGGAAAAGACTTTTGAGATCATTAAGCCCAATCGTACCTGTCCACTACTAAATCATAACCTTAAGCACTTAATCTACCCATCTTTTAAATACTTCCAGGCACAGTAGCTCAACCACCTCCCTGGGTATTCTGAAGGTTCAGAGATGTCCCCTCAGGTTCAGCGTCACCCATGTGTTCCCGCAGATCACATTCCCCTTCACATCCGCTCCAGGATAAAGATGTTTCCACAGACAGTTTTGAAGGAACGAGAGCTCAAGGCAGAGTCTGACACCATGGTGTCAACCGACTTGTTTTCCTTTAACACTCAGTCCCCCACTTATATTATTCTGTCTGGGCAAAGTCCTCATAAAACTGCTTGTACCAGCATTCAGGGAGCCCTGCATCTTACACAGAGCTTCTGGATTAGCAGCCTTACTGAAAACTGGTTGGTTGGAGGCTGTATTCTGGCAACTGCTGTACGAGTACAGTGGTTCCTTTTCAAAAAAAGTAGGCAGTTCTGGAAACTGTTTTAATGAAATGTAACTTTTTGTTGTTTGGTCCCCAAATCTAGTTTTTATAGCTACGATTAAACCTACATCTTCAGGCAAGTGGGCAAGGGGCAGGAATCTAGCCTTGCACAGAAAATTCCCCAGCTGGAGAATCTATTTAGTCAATGACTAATCACTGTTAAAGATGGGGAAATGATTTTCAGCGTCATCCGTCTAAATGAAAATATCTACAATGTAGATGGCGATGGTGAGTCAGGATTCTAAGCTAGGTGGGGATCTAAGTCGACACAGGCAGTGAGACCTGTCTATCCAGCCACCAATGCTCTCCCGAAAATGTGCAGTGTGTATACAACTTTTTTTCAAATATTCCTTTTGTGTCCTATTTATTAAGTTCACAATGATTTCTTGTTTGCCTCAACAAAAAGTAAGTAAGATAAAGGGTTTAAACAGAAATGTTTATAACTTTGGCAAGTACTGGATTCAGTGAATTTGTTCATCAGTGTGCTGGTGGCCAAGAGAGCATGAGCAACTTGAGAAGTGATAACATTGTATGGTTGGCGTGCACAGGGGGAACGGAGCTCATTCAGGCACTTCCTCTGTTCTTATCAGGGTACGAGAGGACTCAGTGACCACTCTGTCAAAAGCAAAACAGCCTAAAGGATGGTCTTTGAACTTGAAGTGCCTTTTGTGTTTTAAGACTGTTTTGTGATCTGACTTACCTGTTATTTTAGGAATATTGTAAGGTAGAAATTGAGTCAGAGGACATGTTTTCTTCTCCTGAAATGAAGGAATGAGCTGGTCAGGCTTTGAATGAAGGTGAATAGTATTGGAAGAATCTTCACCACTAGAATAAAGTCAGATATCCCTTGTCAAAGTCCAGGATTGTAGAAGGGATGTCTGGATTGTTCCAAAGTAATTCGCTATCCAGCTAAATTTTGAGAATATTGAGTCTTGTTGGGAATACTGAGTTGTCTTCTTGAATACTCTGAAGGGATCAGTTCTCAGACGCATATTAAACTGTTTTCTGTAAATGGGCCACTGATAAGCACTGTTATTTGACAAGAAACAAATATTTGAAATCTGAAGACTTCTGTAAACTGAGAACAAACAGAAAGCCTGTATCTCCAAATATCATGAATATCAAAATATTCCAACAAGAAGCAAGAATTCCAAACCATTTCTTTTAAACTGCATGCACTGGAGAAGACTGATCATGATATGTAAGCAAAACTCCAGTTCCAAGCATTGGGCAAAGAGAAAGAATAGGAGGTGGGTGGAGAGAGCTCCATCCTCACCGTCACAGAAGCACAAAGATACAAAGCTCCTTTCAGTACTCTGAGATGTCCCGTTGCAGAAAGCTAACACAGAGGGTGCTCACATAGCAGCAGAGCAAAGCTTGAGGATGAATGCTTTAATTTTACTGATTATTGTAAATTGCATGAACAATGGGAAGAAATTAAATTGAGAGGAGCCACTGTTGCAAGTGCCTGAGTCTTCTCCAGCAAATGAGAATTTACCTCTTTTTTCGAATGTCACTTATTGAAAGAGTAGAGTGCAGCAAGATCTTTCCTTAGTCAACTTAAACAGTTATCAGTGATGAAATAAATGGGTACTACATTATTAATCTTAAGCAAGTATTCACTGATTATGATGTGATCTTTCACTTGTTTGTGATTTGCAAAATTATTTTTTCTAAAAATGAACAGTAGCATTAAGTATCAGGGAAGTCAAAGTTCAGTGTTCTCACTTCAAGCACAAAGCTTCATTGTAGATCATGTCAAGACAAATATAAGCAGATGACTATTTTTTTTCACAGTTTATATATGCATTTATGTATATATTTCCAATATTTTAGGGAAGGCACATTTTCTTCAAAATGTGAATATTTTAACACAATAAGATTGCTTTTCGTAAATCTCATGTGCCTTATGCTCTTTGTGTTCTGCAACAGAATGGAACACCAGCTCTTCTACAGTAAACACTGAAGGTCCATCACTGTCTAAAGTCTGATTATTTAGAGCAATTTAAAAATGATATAATTTATTTAGATTGACAGTGTTGTTCCAGTAGCTCCTGGGAGTGCCATGGGACTACTGCTAAAAATCCAATGCAAACTGAGTGATTTTTTTAAATTATATTTTAAATTTTCATACTAGACAAAGAATATAATTAAAAACTTGAATGTGGTGATTCAGGCAATGTCAGGAATTCAAAATGAACACCTTTTCTTACTTAGCAGCCACTACGCTTTCAGAAGCTGAGGATCTACAGGTTTTAGGCACAAGTCTCATTTTCAAATGCAAGTTGGGATGGCTGTGCAGCAGCACAGGAGAATAAGGGGGGAGGAGGGGGTGTTGTAGGCAGTTCTAGTAGTATTCATGTTACCTGAATGGCTTTGAGCAGTAAGCTGCGGTCATTCAACTTGACCCCTACCCATATGGCATCAGTTTGAATCTTGTGAGAACTAAGTATAACCCTGTGTATCAAAGGAAGTAGTGTCTTTTGATTATGGGGAAATAGAAGTGCATCAGAAAACTGAGAAAGTATGGAAATAGTATGTTTGCTAAAACTTTACGAGATAGAAGGTTAGAGACAGGCACAAGGATTAAACAAAGCTGGAAAATTATGGAAGCTCTTTAAAGGAGAGCAACTGCAAAAATACATAATAGAATAAAAAGTTCTGAGTGCTTGCTGAGCACTGGAGCAAGATGCAGAGGTTGTGCAGTCTCCATCCTCATAGATACTCAAACCTCAACTGCACAAGCAACCTGAGCAACCTGGACTAACTTTGAAATAAGCCCCGCTTTGAGTGGGATGTTGGCCTAGATGACCTCCAGAGGTTTCTTCCAGCCAAGATTATTCTATGAAACAATGAAAAGAAGGTCCCTGGGGAAAGCTGAAGAGGCTAAGCAGAGAGGAGAAGAGAACCATTAGACCTACTAAAAGAATTAGAGATATAGGGGAAAAAAATCTGGAGAAAATAGTTTTAGTCTATAAAGAAGAAAGGAGAAGTAACTAAGACTATTTGATACGATTTTTCAAGGCTAGAAGTTATAGACTGATAAAGTTCCAGCTAAGGTAGTGGAACTATACCGGTTTACATCTGCAAATGCAGTCCTCAGCAATGTAATGTATTCTGATTTCATTAAATCTGCATTGACATTAAAGCTTGCTATTAAACTGTTGCCTTTAAAACGCCTCTTACATTAGTGAAATAATTCCGCCTGTTTACGCTGTTTATTCTTTTCACTTATCTCTTTCAGCAGATATGTTCGGAATGAAATATATTATGCCAATTACTTTGCAAATGAATGAAATACAAGGATCTTCTGTGTTCACTGAAACCACTTGCCTTTCTTGGGGTTTCGCTAGGATTGCATGGGCAAACTGAATTGTAATTGTGTCATGATCATTCAAATATTTGTATTGTACGCTTAACATGCTGCATTAGATAAGGCTTACCAGATAAAAGAATAGCGTTTGTAAAAATGCACATTTAATAGTTAATTAATGCCTTCTTTAGGTCCAGTGCAACCTACCACAGATTAGCTATTAAATCCTTTAACTTGTTTTTGCCTCCTTTTTTTTTAAAGTGGTCTTTTGCAACTGGTTTTCACTGAAAAACACAAAGTTGAAAATAGTAGCTGTGTAGAAGTCATTTCTTCAGAAAAGACAAAGGCAATGTTTCAGTATGTGAAATTGTTATAAAAGGTAAGACTTATTAATGGATTTTATTTGGAAAAGAGGACTATATGAAGTATGTATTTTACTTCCTTATTATTATGTCTTGGCATTTTTCTGTCTTGTAGACTATAATTTAAATCAATCCTTCAGGCTCTTTATTTACTGCTCTTGTCAGGACACTAAACCCATTACACAAATCTGCCCAGTTTGCAGTCACTTCTCTTGTTCATCACTTTTACTGATGCTTATCCTGAGAGGTCCCAGAGGTTATTTGTGTGGCATATATATATATACACACACGTTATGGAGCCACCTGGCCCATGGCACCAGGTGAAATGTGGCTTGCATCCCTGTTGATTAAAATTACTCTTGTCTGGAGCAGGCTGGCCTTGCACAGACACTGAGCCTTGCAGCGAGCCTGGCTCAATGCCTGTCCTATGACCCATCCCATATGTGCCTCACCATGCTTCCTGCATAAATCCATCTGCAGTCAGCTGCTGAAACTGGGACTGTTGGAAGGAGATGGCTGGATAGATTGCTGCATGCTGGTGATTTGGTACTCCATGCGCTGTAGCAGCTCTGCTGTTCCTGTGTGCTCAGCCACTGCTACTGCAGGAGGCTTTGGCTTTTCTCATGAAACTCAGCATCATCCATCAAAACAGTATGAGACGGTGACTTTCAGCAAGGACTCAGCATACTCCAAATAACTTAAAGCCAACATAGGTTCAATGCTGTTTGTCCCATCCTCCACCCTGCTCTCTCCTCTTTCACCTTACCCCACACCATCCTGCCTGGTCCTCGGCTTCCCTCCCAGAGTGTCTTTCCAGCCACTAGCCCAGCTGCAGCTCCACTGAAAGGAAGATCTGGGTATGAAACGCCCACAATACACAAGAACAGTGCATATGTTGCAATGAAATATAACAATCTTGTCACCAAGCAAAATAGGAGCTAAATAACCATACGATCCAAACGAAAGGCATTTTTAAAATAAACCAAACCAACTATCACTGGTCAAGTATGAAGTAAAGAAAAAACAAACACCAACCCATGCTAGATAACACAGTTATAACATCTTCTCTCATACTGAGATGTGAAGGTCTGTGAGCATTGGAGTAACGTGTAAAGAAAGGCGAAGATGTGAGGACAGCATGGATGCTGTGGGAAATCCTCTTGGATGAAATGAAACGTTAACACTGGCATGGTCTCATCCACCCTCGCTCTGTGGAGCTGGAGTGGACTGTCTCTTCAACCAGCCTGATCACTCTAGAGGGAACCCAGGAGGAGGTTAGTGTGTGTGCAGTAAATTTCCAGAGGAGACCAGGGTACAGTGGAGCAGCTCAGAGTAACCCTGTGGGTGAACCCATGAACCCACAGAATTTAAAGGGAGTGAAATCAATTAAATTTTATAGAAACCAGTAGAAACTTATAGGCATTATGAACCATATTATAAATGGATTCAACTGTTTGATCTAATGACCGTTTTCATTCTTAGGCTGATTCGAAAGCTCTTCTGAAAAAAGTGGAGTTTTTTTCCCTACAGTATGTATACTTTTATGCTACTACCTGCAGTCACGCTAGAAGAGTTTTTGAACAATGGTGACTTATTCAAGTTAATGTCTGCACATTTATTCTTCCCTCAATAAAAGGTAACTGAAAGTTCATTACTTCTATATTATTTGATGTGAAGTCTTTTGCCAAGTTTTATATGTGAAATATAGGCTTATCAACAGACTGAAAGATTTTATAGACATCCTGGTTTATTTTTATTATGAATAATTTTTTGCAGTATTGTCTATGAAATACTGACTTACCGGCAAAAAGTATTATTTGCAAACAATTAAATATGCACCAGACGGTCATAGCTACTCATTTAAGAAGCTTACAATCTATTAAAGTCACTTCTTTGTGATAGAAGTGAAGACAGGCACTTTGATATCATTACAAACCCCTAGGAAGGAAAGCAAAGAGGCATATGCCAGCTACCAGGTGTTACACACAGTATTGTGCAAGTGGCGTGGACGTACCGTGGCTCAGTGTTGCTGGACAGAAGCTGGCAGACTGCTCTGTGCTTTCTGATAACCCTGGAGCAGGAATCCCACTCTGAACTTCACCCTGTATTTGCTCTCCATCAGCACAGTGCATCTGTTGTATCAGCCAGGGGAATTTCAGCTTTCAGGAAGAGGAAAGTGTAGGTCACTGCATACTCTTAAAGAAGAATGCAATAGAAAAAAAACAGCATCTAACCTGAGCTGTACAAGTGTCCTCATACAAATAATTCAGAAAAATAAGAATTACTCTACTGTCAAGACAAAGGCATGTGCACTCACTCTGCCAAAAATGCAAGATTTTTTTTTTTAAGTCACGAGCACAGCGCAGCTGCTACTTTGGCTCAAGAGAAAGTATTTCCTACAGTAAAGAGACATAGGGCCCAATTCATCTCTCATATCAACCCTGTTAGTTATGCTGGGGATAATTTGGCTCACATAACACTCTCCTAGCTACCAGCCTTTTCGAGAGCCCCACTCTGGGCTGTGCCCTGAAATAACTCAACAGGAGAATATAAATTTACCATTGCAAGACACAGGCCACAGTCAAAAAATGTGAGTATCAAATTGTTAATAGCAAGTGAAATAGCTCTTAATTGTGTTAACTCAAATATGTTTTTACTCAGTGATATCTTGTGCTGTCTAGAAGTGATTGCCTTAGTAGGAATGAAACAGCTTAAGACCAAAATTTCGTATTAAAGTTTATGTCTATCCAAGTGAGCTGCACAAAGATTGGAAGGATCCAGGACCATCCAAACCTCATCCACTTTGCTATATGTGGCCACATGAAGTAATAAAAAAACATTGCTTAAAGCACAACACCAGAATCATGAGATATCCTCATACTGCAGTGTTGTGTTTCAGAGAAGATGTGAGCTTGTTTTGTACTAATTTCACTGTTCTGACATTCCAGCCGTATTATATGAATGCTGGAGCATTAGAAATTCATGGATCTTTGTAGTATCTCACTGGGCAAGATACTTTCATTCATTATTAGAATATTATTCTTATATTAGAATTCATAAGCTTTGCCGTGCAGTTGCTGAAGACAAAAGAAGAGTGAAAACATGCATAGCATTAGCAGGCTATTCCTGGAGACAATATATGCTTCACATCTTTCAAGAAGCTTCTAGGAAAAGAGTTGTCAACTCTCTGCCAGTGGATAGTCTCTGAATTAGCACACCAGAAGCTACCATCTTCATTCTGGGTTTTTTTCAGATACTTTGGTTTTTCAGTCTTCCTTCATACAATACTTTTCCCAGCTGGAACATTCACAAGAAAAATACCAAACTGACCACCAAGACAAAGCCTGGATGAGGGCTTCTATGAGAAAGCAATTCAAAGCTATATGTAAAGAACTAAGTTTATTGTAGTAGGTCTGTATAAACTCAACATTCAAAGTTATGGGTGGAAGAACCTTGAGATTCTTTTTTTCTTTGATAAGTCACATATTATTTTGACACTTTTTTAAAATCCATTTTATATAATACTAAGTAACCTACCAAAATTAATCCATTTCAGTTATATTTTCAACCTATGTTGGAATCCATTATTCTGTAAGGCTTGGAAATATTACCCCTCTGTCTTTATTGAATCTCAAAGGCTGTCTCCTGATATGTGGATTGTACATGCTGACTTTGCAGAAATCAGCAGTGCCATTACTAGACTAATTGATTACATCTTCAAAGAGATTGCAGGAAAAATTTTATTTTGATAAATAAGTCCAAATACACTAGATGATTTTAATTTTATTTACTTTTAGATTTACAAAACTAATAAAGAAGATTTGTTTTATCCAGCAGTTACAGAATTCATCCAGGAGAAAATCCTTGTTTAATCCTATATATTCCAAAGGAGATTTGATCTTGTGGTTCTACAGTAGGGTAAACTGGGCACGTTTGCTATCCATTTTCTTTATGATGTTCTACTATATATTACATACTTTCCATTTCCCTAATGGAAAGCCTGTTACAGTATAGCAGTTAGATCAGCTTTCTGTTGCATGGTTTCATATGTCATAAAGGCAGCAACAGAAAATTAATTCAAGGATCCTACATTGCTCTTGTTGAGGTCTCTAAGCTCGAGGTTATTAGGCAGAACTCTTTTCTTTATAGCTAGAGTAATCTCCTCTGCCTTACTTTTGGCATCATGAAAGAAATGACAGTAAAGTGAAAGCTTTTCCAGTTTTCCCTTTTACATTCGTTGGTCAGGAGTTTTGGGAAAAAGTTATTTAGATTTGGTCTGAACAAAGGAACTAAAATAGTAATGTGGTTCAGCCACTGAACAAAAAGGTAATAACTTTATATAGCACCAATCAGAACCCAAGGGATTTGCCTTGAATAGTTATGGTCATGGCAAATTTGAAGGTAAGACTGATGAATGGACAGGTCACCGAGTGTACTAAATGTGTAAGTTGTGGGAGTTTGTTATAGAAGTACAAGAATACTTCCATCGGTGCTTCAAAAACTGATTTAATAAAAGCTTACAATGTATTCCTGAGATGTCACTGCTCCCCTTCTTATAGTACTTATAAATTCACTTCCAGCAAGCGAGAGGTACAAAACCAAGGCATTTGGCTAAAATCAGTGTTCTGAGAGGTTGGTTGTGCTTTCTGTAACCCGAGACACAAACTTTAATGTTACTAACAGAACTCAAATAACTATTATTGGCAATCCTAAGACTTTCCTGCCAAGCAAAGGATGTTGCGTTGTAGACCTTGTTTGCTAAGCCCTGAAGCAAAATCACCAGGTCATTTGCTTTAAGACCTTGGAGAGTCAATATTTGAATAAAAGTACTTCGAGTTTGAGCCAACAACACACTTTTATTCCCTGTTTTTCTTCCTAAGACTAGATCCCTCTTCTTTTAAACATTTTAATTTCTAAAACCAGAGAAATATTAAGTTTCTATACCCAGTAATGCATTTGTTACTAAAGAAAGAGAAGCCCTAAGTAGTTCCACTGTAATATTAACGTTACTCTCCCACATATGCATAATGATTTCCTTACTCTTTGAGACAATATTGAGCACTTTTATTCAATGCTTAGTAAAACTATAGATCATTCCCCACTCATAGAATTGACTAGAAGCCTAAAGGAATTTCAGTGGCATGCAGCCTGCTTATGGGGAAATGTACTTCAGTCATGTGCAAATTTCCTCCTGAAAACTGCTGCTACAAAACATGGAACCGGAGATAAGTGTATCTAATGAGTTACCTGGAAAGTAGCCCTTCTTTTAAGACTCGACACATCAAATCCCAGGGAGAAATTTCACACTGCTCTGTCATGTTTGCATTCCTGTGAAACCATTCAGGCAAAAAAGAGTAGTTGCAACAATTTCTGAAGTTGCTGCCTGTTTCTGTTTCTAGAATACATGGACAGCCTGCATCCTAATTTATACATAATGAGATTTTATTATTATGGATATTATGCCATCGCTCATGGCTAGGCATCTTGCCTAGCGACCCTATACAAAACAATTATAAATTGAGTAAAAAAAAAAATAAGTAAAAGATGTAACATGAATTCAGTATTTGGATTTGTTAGAGAACCAAACTAAACTATGAGTAAGAAAAGCGTATTTCTTAAAACCCAAGTAAGCAGATTCTGATTTTTTTTTTTTTTAGTTCGTAGTTTCAGTATCTTGAACTAGCTAAAATTAGCAGAATATTCCCAGGGAAACTCCTAGATTAAAATACAGTTTACAGAAACTGTTACAATCTTGTCATCGGTATGTAAAAACTTCAGCTGAATTCCAGTTCTTTTCCTATAGCAGGTGGTAGAAGGAAATAATCTGATACAATGATCCCAAGTTAGCAGGTGGTGGCATCAGTCAGGCTTTTCATAAAAAACAAATCAACCTCATCAGAAAAATTAACACTAAACAGAGGAAAACACGATTCCTCCTTAGCATGGATTTTAGTGACTAATTTCACAAATAATTCAACTAGTTACGGTGACTCAAAACTATCTAAATGATGGAGCCCTCTTAATTCAGAGGGTTAAGTCTCTATACATATCAGTTCTGTTTGCTTAATTTCCTTGGGTTTTTTTTTAATAATCTATAATTTGTTCTTTAAAAAGAGTGTAAAGATACTGTGAGATATCCATTACCCTGTGATCCTTCTGTCGTTAGACTTACACGATCTGTGTGTGCCTATTCTGTGTACCAGAAAGTTTCTCTGCTCTCAGATTGCCATATGTAATCCTCTTCCTACATGCATTGCTTTCCATGCCAGCAATAAGAAAATGTTACTTTAAAATATGCAATCATGTTTCTTTGATGAAGTAATGTCATCTGCTCTGTTATTCCCCTTTTCTAAACAATATTTCCATTTATAGAGTTCATTATTTTTTTTCTCCTTTCTTGCAGTTTTTTGCTAAGACACATATCCATTATATAGTCCTACAAATAAATTTTTAAAGCACAGTAGATATACCTGTAAGAGTTCTTTATGAATAATGCATTTTCTAAAAAACATAATTGTTTTCAATAATGAAATTCCTTTAAATTTCTGTTTCTGAAGGATTTTGCTGATAAATGTGCTCTTTTTTTTTCACAAATATATGCACACATATTTTTCTCATAGCTGACTCAAAGTTGTACACTGTTTTTAGTATGAGATGGTTTTTTTATATTCCTAAACTGTGGCCATTAGGTACAGGCTTTCAGATTTTGAAACATTTTGCATCCAGTTTTCTCAAAGCATGGCAGGGAGAATTATGTTCTCTAGTTGCTAAATGATAGTTTTTGTTCATGCATGGAAACTTTTCCTACAGATTTTAGCAGTGCGCTCAGAGACACAGCTTGCTCTAGTGAATGCCCTAACAATATGCTCTTGTCTGTGCTCAGTAATACAATATGTAATAGGCTCACTCAGAACTATGGCAAGCACATTATGTCTTTGGGAGTAGAAACTAACCCGTTTTTACTTACATAATACCACAGCTATTGTATCTTATTCTTCTCTGGAAAATTATTACCTCCTTCCACATTTGAAAAACACTCAAGACCAAACTTTTCTGTGAGTTGCATCATATGTGCCTAGTGAATTCAGCCAGCTTTGTCTGGTATCTCCTGATTGTCATTTACAGGCAGACACCTAACACCTTGCAGAGGGACACTTAGATGTAATTATCTGTAACTTTACTACAGTGTCTTAGAGATGAAAACTATTAGCTGCAAAGATTGACTGTGATGGAGTGACAATTGGAAATCCACCTTACTCAGGTCATTCCTTTGAATTAGTGATAAAATAGCTAGAACCTGATCCTATAACCACAGAGAAAACCCTACAGGGCAGCAGATACATTCCTTGTTTGATGTACTAAATTTGAATATATTAGGATGACCTCTTATAGTCTAGTAATTAGCAATAAGAACTGTTCATTACACATGTAGAAGACAATCCTGTCAGTGCAGTATAATATTATGGATCATATTGCTTCAGCTTTGCTCAACTTATTCCCCCTAGTTTTCTACTTCTGTTATAAAATCTTCCTGTTTCTAAAAATGCTTCTGCGTGTACACTTGCAAGTTACATTCACCATGGGTATATTTTTGTAACATAAAGTTTTTATCTTCATGTATTGCATCACAATATAAAATTTAAATAAAACAGAAATGTTAGTGAAAGGTTAGAGAACAGGAAAGTTAGAGAATTAGAAAACAGTGTCCTATTACAAGATGTTTAAAATCAGGCCAGGTGTCACATATCCAATGCAGGTTCTTGACAATAAAAGAGCCTGGGAGGAGATTAGAGGGAAGATCACCTTCTCACAGAGGTTGCCCCAGTGAACTGACGGAAGCCGGGTGAGGTGGGTTGGCATAATGGTGAAGATGAAAAATGGGCACAGAGCCACTGGCCATCCACATCAGAGACAAGACCACAGGGTACTTTCCTTGCCTTAGAACAGAGAGTGGGCTATACACAGCAATAATTTCTTTCCAAGTTCACTGGTACTTGAAATTGATGCATGCAGTTTCTTCGAATTTGTAACTTCTTTGATTTGCTGCGGGCAAATATGCAGAAAGGTAAGCTTCTTCTGGTGAAATCCTTTGTGCAAAATGAAGGAGCTATGAACATACGTCTAAGAAAATACTCAGACATATTTTCACCCTGAAAAACTGCTGCTGGCATTTTTGAAAGCTCTCCATCCCTAGGTATCAAGATAGAGGAGTGTAGAGCAACTGTTTATACTGGGAGTAGCTGATTTCAAAAACCACACCAAACCCAAGGGCTCCCTGTTATTCTCTTATGTATTTTCTTGTATACCCAGAAACTGAGGGGGCAAACACTCATGTTGGGGGACCCCCAGATTGGTATCACCAAAGAAAGCAGCAACCAGAATGAATGCAGCATGTTATATTCCTCTCAGCAGATGGAAAGGCACTATGGACGTTAAGCTGTAGGGCCAACTAGAAGTGATGACAGTGAGCAACAGCTTTGGGATCCAGCCAGAAGGGTATATGTTGTTGAATTGAGTCTGGTTTATGTGCCGCATAGAGTCATGACTCTCAGCATGGTTAAAGCACACGCCTTACATTTTCTTTAGACGCTCTGCAGGACCCATAAAGCAGTGACAACAGACTCTTCTCATAATCCTATAGCAGAAATATTGCCGAGATGATCTTCATATAGTGTGATGAAATATCTTTTCCTATGTCACTGCTAATCATTTCAAATTGTAGACTTTCAATCACTAAAGAGAGCTACATAATAGAAACACAGAGGAAACAGTTTGTTATTTCTCAATGTTGACTTTAAACATCTGCTTTATTAACATCTGCTTTTATCTAGCCTTTTTTATTGCAGGGGGAGAGTTTATCCTGATTACTGTATCTTTGGTAGTGGCTTGGGTACATAAAAATCTGACCTGCAGGTCAAGTCTGCTTCTGTTAGGATATGCCAAAAAGCACTTTAATAAGAGGGGATGAATGATGAATGTCAGAAATCAAACTTTTTATCAAAATCTGCCATACACTAAACAGTCCAAAATGATTAAATGTGAAACTTCAAATGACTCCTATGAGGGTGGCCAGCGGGGAAGGCCTGCAAAGAGCCCCCACCTCATTGTGGGTGGCCTGCTGGAGACTCAGACGCTGTGTCCTTTTCTCAGCAGCCCAGGTGGTGTTCTCTTTTTGCCTCCTCTAAGGGTTATCGATTACCTAACTGGACAGATATATCGCATTTTACTCTCTGCTTGTCCTTCCCAGAGCAAGCAGGAGCTATAAATAAGTGTTACAGCAAGCCTCACCCCTTGCTCTGTACTTTGATTAGTGCGACAGATCCAGATGCACAAGAAGAAATTCTTTGGGCTCAGTGCTGTTCCCGACCACGTTGGTGGCAGTTCTGCAAATAACAGCAGTGAGCAGCCTGCTCTAGTGGAAAGTGAACCTGCGCATGGCAGGGAAGTTGGAATTAGATGATCTTTAAGGTCTGTTCCAACTCCGACCATTCCATGATTCTATGATTCTATGACAACAGCATTGAATTAAGTGGGAAAGAATCCTAAAATCATTCACATGTTTTTTAGAGTAAGAATTAATTTTTGCTTGAACACAGTATCAAATTTACCAGTTAATGTAAATTTAGTTTCACCAAAGCAGAAATTTTTATCATTGTCTAAGAATTAGCTCTACTTTTGCTAACCAATGTATATTTACTTCTACTATAATTTTTAAAAATGTGATTGTTTCAGACTCTTACGAAGATGTTACACCGGTGATTAGGAAGTAAGTATAATCAACAACTATCTAGAGACATTCTACTGATGTAAATATTAAATATGGGGAACAAATTTTATCACTTGGAGGTTTTTGGAAGGAATGGAAATTGATGCCAATTACCAGAAACTGGTGTTTCAAAAACAATATATGTTAATAAATTTTAAAATACTTTGGAATGGATGTCATAAAACCGATCACAAAGTGAAAAATATTACTCATGAATGTGATTAATTTTAGTCTTCTTTAGCTGACTAAATTGAATTAAATGCAAATTACTTGGTGCACATGACAATATGTAAAATCACAATGCATTTCAACTGTGATGATGTCTATGTTGTTGTCAGCAACAGAGTCTAGGTCTTTTTAATTAAAAATACCTCCTGAAGAGGAGTATCTATAATAAAGTGCATGTTGGGGTAATGGAGAATGGGTGTTTGAGAACAAGGGCCTACACAATCATGTTTTTCTGTTTTCTTGATCTCTAATGTCATTGAAGTATCAATTAAGTATCTGAGCACCGTGACTCAAAATTCCTAGCGCACCAAAGTGCATGAGACATTTGCCACAGAATTCCAAGTTCCCAGATATTCCCAGTTCAACAAAGCACTGGCCATGTCTCCCGTGGTGCTGCTCACCTTGAAACCCATCAATCTCAACAGGATTTGGGGATGCAATATTTTTCTATGACCTTTGCAGTGCCAGATTCAAAGTGTGGACATTTGTGATGGTGCACATATACGTCAAAGTCATATAAGAGCTTAAGCCACTTTTCAAATCTAATTAAACTTTTGGGGACCACCACTACAGTTATTTGTTAAAACAGTGTACAGATGTTGCACGGGACTTGTACAAACCTGTAGCTATGAACAAATTAAAAGCTTTTAAGATCACAGAGGAGTGTTTGAAGTTAAAAATTAGCCGTGATTACATACAAAATAACCTGTCACTTCTTTTACACTTCTGTAAAATAAAACACTGTCAAGAAGAAATAAAGTGTCCTGAAGAAATGCCAGAACGTAACTTTATACTTACTTAAAACATGCTTCCAAAACTTCTAGAAGTTTTAAAGCATACCTTTTATTTTAAAAGAGCTATTTCTTGTCATTTGCATTGACAATAAAAGCTTATGAAGACACAAAATCACTTGCAGTGCTGTAGGAAAGATAAAATTATGCAACCTATTTTTTTTACTTATGACCACCAAATAGTGTAAGGCTAATTTTCATTAACATATAGTAGTGTTAAAATATATTAAGATAAATGCACAAGAGCATTCATTACAAGAATGCTGCCTTTTTAAGTGTGACTAAGTATTTAATTACTGAAATGTGCTTTAATCTGACCTTATTTTTTTAATTATCTTCCTAGTTCTCTTGGAACCAAGTCAAAGACAGCTCAAAGCTTCTTAGCGTTATAAAGTAAAAATGGATTTTGCTGCCTGAAAAGTCAAGAGAAGGTTCACTTATGTCTCAGGAAAGGGCAAAGGAGGGAAGAGAGGAAGAATTTCAGAGAAGAGCCAGAGGAAGACCTGTGGAGGGCCACAGTCCCTGCATCCAGCACTGCCAGTGGCAAACAGGGAGCCACACAGCCATTAGGGAACTGCTCCTTTGCTGCTTTAGAGCCACTGTCTCCTATGCTCTAGTGCCTGGTTTCAGACTCCCTAACACAAGCAGGGTGGATATGGTTGCATTTGTCACCCTTGGCAGCATGTGGCCTTAAGAACTTCTGTGTCTTCAACTGGGCATCTTGGAGTTCTGCCCTGGATGCTGACATTTATAAATGGCTGTGAAAAACCTGATACTGATGTGTAAGGACTTTGAATCATAAAAGAGAGAGGGTAGAAAGAGCAATCATCCAGCTTTCCCCATCCATGTGTTCATGCAAGGAACCTATATGCTATAGAGAAGCCGCTGTGATCTCTGTGGCAGAAGATATAACTATTTAACTTGATTGAATCTAGTTTGTTGGATAGATACTGAGGCAGCCGCTGCTTGCTCAAAGGGTGGTCCCAAACAGCATTGCCCCACCTAAGCCTGCCTGGGGTTTGCATGGCCAAATGGAGTAGAAATCAGGACTGAGAAAAAAATCTCCCCACATCAAGGAGAGAATTCCTTACAGACATTTCAAATCAAAATGATATTCCTAACGGATCTAGTATTTTATCATCTTTTTTTTTAAAAAAAAAAAGTTTGCTTTTTCTGACTTATTTTATATTTTGCACTGTGATAAAACAAGTGCCAGAAGGAGACATCTGCTGTCCTTTCAGAAGTGACGATGCAATTAGCACAGAAGCTGTAGGGAAAAAAAAGAAAAGGAAATTCCATTTGGAGAAAATCCATAGAGGAGCTAGCTTGTAAATTGTGGAATTCTCTAGTGCAGTTTCATTTTTTTTGAGTTTTATAATTTGCCAGAATCTGGGAGAATGCAAAGAGCAATCCACTATCATATATATTAAGTCTTTGCTCCAAGAAACTATCTTAGGTGAGCAGCACTTTTTCAGCAAGTAGAAAATAACTTACTTTTTTTTATAATCCAACTATCAGAGATGGCTACAATGTACATCTGAAATTTTTCAGATCTAATCAGCTCAAAGTCTGGTAAAGTTATGATCAATGACAACAGGATCCTGTAAAGGTTGCTCTGTACAATCTCCCTTCTAAGCAATCATACAAGTCCTGCCGACCATAGATACTCACGATATTGGAAAGTGACTACGTAAGTATGTGATACTTCGGAGCTTTATACCAACAGATAAGTTAGGGGAAAAGAAAAACAAACAAAAAGAAGATGTACTTGTCTATATTATTTCCTGAAACTTGTGCTAGCTAGTTCTCTCTGACTTCTTATGAGAGGACATAAAAGCCAGACTTGTCTCTTTTTTTATATCTCCACAAGCCGAGAGACTGACATGATCTGTCAAGATAAAGACACTGAAAAGCTGTGTATATCAGTGCTAGTATTCAGTCTGACTGCTGAAATTGACCTTCTACTGCTAAGATCTTGTGAAAGCAACAGAGTAGATGTAGGGTGTATGAACAAAAGGCTATGCTAGTGAGCAAACTTACAATGTTGTACTATGTGAGGTGAGAAAAAAAATTGTGAATACAAGCAAAAAAAAAAAAAATTCATGATAAAAATACCCTTATTTGAAAATATCCAGCCCTTAAAACAAACAAGCTATGGGAGCACATTTATCCTTGTCTATGCTGCTGGTAATTAGGCCTCTGGCCAAAATCAGTTTTAGAATTTGTGGCACAAATTTCATCTGTCAGGATGTAAAACTCATCTGGTTAACAGCAACCACATTCAGCAATACTTGGGCAGTAAACATACTGAATTTCTCTACAGTAACTTTTTAACGGAAAAATTATGATTTATAAATGCATTCTGATTTCAATTACACAGCAGTTAGACTAGATGTCTTTGATTGCTAAGAAGAAATTGAAGAGGTAAGATCAGCAACAAGGATGGAGAATATTTTTCATCTCACTTGTCCAGCTTTCAGCTGGTAAACCAGCATAATCTTACTGAAGTGGAGAAAAACTGTGAGTCACTTGTGTCAGTGGCATACAGATACAATTGTCCATAGTTTAGGACAGGATCCACAGAGAATATTATCATAACTGTAGTTCTAAACAACATTTTGTAGGAACAAGACTCTGGTGCAGCTAAGCTACCCCGGAGAAAAGACAAAGGGATGAGAGCTAAAATAATTGGATGATCTTCTTCAAGCTCCACCATGCTGAGGCTCAGTGGGGGAACACTTGGTCCCAAACACAACCTGGAAGAGACTCAGAACTGCTGTGTGTTATGCAAAGCTGTCAGTGCCTGCAAAGGTATCGTTTAAGGATGCCAAATCAAAGCCCTGCTCTAGGCGTGCTTCTTTTACACTTCCAGAAAGCTGCAGCAAAAATAGCATAGTGCCAAGATATCCACGAACTGAAAGATATTCACTCTCTGAGGAAAATCCTGAGAGAAGAGCACCCTATTGATAGGCTGGGGCAAAGCAGCCAGAGGATCAAGAATTAGGACTGCTGGTTGTCACAACAGCTGTAGTTTGGAATCCACTGTATAAAATATTTAGCATGTCAAATTTGTGCCTCATTTATTTTACTGTTATCCTTAAATTTTTAATATATTTCTGTAGCAGAGACCCATGTATTTTTCGTTATCCAAATATATGTGTGTCTGTTATATTTTCCATTCCCTTAGGTAAGGAGAATATACTTCTTTATGAAACAGATAACTGAGTTTGGATCTTAAACTATTTCTTACAAAGCAGCAGTTCATGGTGGCAATTACTGCACATGCATACTAGAAGCCAGCTGCCAAATACTCCTGCTCAATTTCTCTAACAGCTGAAAGAAGTAATTTTTTTCAAATATTTTGGTAACAGCTGAATGTCTTTCCTTCAGACTTCTGGACTAAGGTAGATATGTAAGTTTGCAGTGGAAGAAAATGAAGGAAAGTCACTGTAAACAAAGACTCAAGATATGAAGTTATATGTAAACTATAACTGCAGCATCCCCTGAGAGTAAATAAATAACCCAGTTGCAACACTAACAGTACTGAATGCTTCAAAATTGAAGCATTTTGAAATCTCTGGGTAGACTTTGCTATATAATATGTAGCAAAGTCTACCCAGGGATTTCAAAATGCTTCAATGTAAAACTAATCATCACAACCTCTCTGCTGAACAGTTGTCATTATCCTCATTTCAGAGATCAAAACATTGTAACACGTCATGATTTAAATGACTTGCTAGCTTCACTCAAGAAATCTGTAGCAAAGCCATGAAACATGTCCAGATATGAGAGCATCATATTTTAAACTGTCAGTCTAAACCCTTACACTTTAAATGTAACGTGCTTTTGTATTTGATCTTTGTCCAGAACTTCAAACTTAATTTAAACTCTCCGTTTAAAGTCTTACCATTTGTGTGCTCTGTGGCCCACAAGAAAATGCTGTTAATGTAGTTGGAGACTTTGTCTGAACATAAGATGAAGATACTTTTCCCACTAAATTCTTTAGCTAAATCATCAGCACCTCGTTATTATATCACTTACCACAGTATGCATGAATCTCAGAAATGGTGTTAAAGTGAAGAGAGAGTGAAGTATGTGGCCTTACATTCTTTAGAGACCTATATTAGTTTGTATGTCCAACCTGAGCGAGACTACTTTCACACCTCTCTTTGAATGCTCCAGAGGCTATGTGAGGCATGTCCTATGGAATAATAATGTCCTTCAGTGAAATCCAAACCTGAGATTTTAATGGTTGTAATTCTGTGTTCTACTATAACAGGTACAAAGTTAGTTATGTCTTCCACTTCTCTTCCAAATGTGGAAGATAAAAAATGTAGCAAGACCACTCTTTTAATCCTGGAGTGTTTGTGTTGAAAAATACCTGAGATAGTCTGATTGTCGTGCTTGCTCAACACAAGGTGTCATGGTGTGCTACTTCTGTTTGCCTAGAAAGAGATATGTGTTATTGAAATGTTCTTCAGTTATCAAATTCTGAGATGTTGTGATTTATTTAGTGACTTTCAGAACAAATTTGAGTTTCCAGTCCTGGAAATTCCATTATGAGTTACTGCTTTCGTAATAGAAGGGAAAACCTTAAGAAATTCTGAAATGCTGTGGGCTGAAAAGTGAGAGTCTAAAAGACTGGAAAAACAGGCAAACAAGTACAACTCTCATAGAACATCCACTTTTTTAGCCCAGCAAGGTTTGCAACACCAAACAGTAACAACAAATAAACTCAGAAAGTTGAATAACTGATGATGTGTCTGTGTTTGATTCGCTGCATGACATTACATATGGTGACTACACAAGCCATCATGTCTTAAGATGATATCTCTTGATAGTTCAACAACTTTCCTCTCTCAACCTTGATGTAAAAAGGGAAATCTGAAAATTGTGTCAGAAGCTGTTGTTGATAGATTTGTGCTTTACTGAGTAGACAGAAATAAGCATTTCCTAGGCTTTTCCTACATGCAGACACTGACAAATAGTGAACAAATCATCAGAGGTGACTACAGAGAATGTGCTTATCATATCCATTAAAAATATCCCAACTGGAAAACCAGTTTTCTGTATGAATACTACAGTCAAAAGATGAGTATTTAGTTCCACTGCAACTCAAAAAGAAGGACTCCAAATTTGTTGATGGACGTAGCACGCTCATAGGCAATTGTAGTAGTGCCACATCCCACAGAGGAAAAGTATTTAGGTGAAACCAGTCCAAACCTAAAGAAGATGGGGATGCTATCCTGCTTCCATAGAACTTCTTTACCAAGACTCTGAAGAACAGCAGCTGAGGACTACCCAGGAACACAGACCATCAGAGAATTTCTTTAGTTTACATATATTTCTCCCTAGTCTGGTCACTGCAGACTTAAGTTTCTTCCAAAAAGCAAGCTCTCACAAAGTCAACAGATGGAAGAAATGAAGGGTCATCTAGCAGTAACTCTAAATAGAAGACAGGTTTAGTTCTGGATACTATTTGTACCAAATGTGGGGTTTCTCATAGATGTGCTTTTGAATGAATTCTGGCTCTCCAGGAAGGTGACAAATGGTCAAGGGCAGAAGTGACTTCAACACCAGCACTCAGCAAAATCTCAAACTGCCTTTGGAATCACTACAGTGCAGAGCTCAGTGGATGTGTGGATGGCTGAGGCCATTGGATGAATACTCACTGGCAGTAACTGATGCGTCATCCCTTTCAGAACAGAGATTTGCTGTCAGGGATTTATAACACAGACATATAAGATACTTGTCGACTACAACGATCTTTCCAAGCACTTGACAAACTTACGGGATCCCCAAGAGGCCCCTTGGGGAAGCCTTTTGACACTGTCTCATGAGGACATTTGCAAAAAAGCTGGGCACGTCTCTGTCCATAAGCCCAACACAACGGCCCTGCGGTCCCTGGGAGTGTCCTTGGTTGCACTGGTAACATTCAACAATCGCTGAACTTCTTTTTCTCCTTCAACACGAGGAAGGGGAAATCCCAACATCCTGCAACTGAAAGAAAATAGCAAACTAATTCCGATATGCTCATGAACAGCAAAAGGCCCCTTGTCCATCTACCCACAGATCTTGTTATCACCCTTTATGTGATGAAACTATGGTCCCTCTGTGGGCCCTACTATTTTGAATGAAATTTGTCTACAAGGGCATAACGCTTTACTGTTATATACAGAAAATATAACTGTGGCTGTACAGAACAGCAAACCGTAATGTTGCATGCCCTTTCTGACTGGCAGTTGTTGGCAGAACAAAATTATTTGCAATCTTTTCCACAGCTGCAAAGTAGCCTTTGTGTATTCATTTCTCCAGGATGTCATGCTATTCAAATTGCAGAATTCAATTTTAACTTAAATGATTGCATCTTTTGGACCATTGATTTGTTTCTTGAAATATCCCATCGGTTACCTAAGCAATAAGATGTATCGAGTATATGCACCTTTTCAGGGGCTAATTTTTAGATTGTTTTAATTTATTCTGTATGTGTACTGCTGTAGAAAGCATGCATTACATCTAAATGGTTTCAAATAGCATTAAATTATTTGGCCATAACCTGCAGAATTGTGTTCAAGCCAGAAAGGTTGTGATTTATAGAGAGAAAATTGAGGTCACATTTTTTTCTTGAAGACTGGAGTGCTTCAGTTTGAAACTGAGATTCCCTGCCTTCCTGTTTTCTCAGGACTGTAACATTTAGGAGTTCAAAGTGCCTGACATAGTGTACAACACAATGTGGCATACAAATATTGTATGTGAAAAATCCTTCTAACGTCAGCTTCTTTTCTGACATCCAGATGCATTATGGAACCAATATTAATAATTCTTCTTAAATACTACCCTAGAGACAGAAGAAGTTTGGAGAATTAAACCAGTTGATCAGAGAGCAAATGGAAATGGTGGAAGGTGTTGCACACAGAGCATTCCAACAGTAAATGGCTAAAAAGCCATAACAAGTTTGAAATAAGACTAAAGGTTGTGTGATATCAAGATTTTACAGGCGTGGATTAGGGATTTATACCAGCCCACATGACTGAAGCGAAAAAAGGATTGCGAAAAGTATTTCAATCGTCTGCCAATAAGAGCTTCAGGTCATCCCACATAGATCATTTTATTCCTTTACCTTGAAGTATTGCCATCAGTAATATCTGCATACCACCCTACAATGTAAAATAAGTTGTACAGTGTTCCCTCCAAAAGCTTAGTTTGGGGAGAAAAATCTACTGAGTGAAATTTCTGCCAAAACAGAAGAAAGTTTTGGAAAGCAGAGAGACAGTGAAAATGCAGTTTTGCCTTGGGCACATACTGGAAGCCCAAGCATTTGCAAGGGACATGGCTGCCACAGCTTGATAAATTTCTTGATCAGCTGAGCAGCAATGATGCACTGGGGAACAGATCTTGGACCACAACAGATATAAAAAGGTGGTTTATCTGCTCTTTCACATCGTATTTTTAACAATCTACTTTGAAAAAAACAGCAATTTAAAAAAAAAAATACTTAATTCCCTGTACTTATAGTCTCTTCCCGCCTACATTTAACTTATTTAATTTATTCATACTTTCTAAGCATCCTTCTTTCCAAGCAAACAAAAGGACAGCAATAGATAGATTATAATATTTTTATGTATCTATTTGTGAAACTGAACTCACCATTTGCTATTCAGTAATTTACTTACAGTAGCTGTTTTTTTTCCTTTATAGTGCACCCCTGGCCTCTTGTGGTCCATCCAGCAGCTACATTTACTTTTTAAATCTTTTAACTCTAAAAGACTAACCAGAAATTTCTCAGTCCTTCCAGAAGCAGAGTCTGCATGGACATAAGCAAGGCTGAAAAGATGAAGTTTGTCCTACACAGGCTTTTTGTACTAGGCCAGTTCATCAATTGGCTTCACTGACCTTTCTATGGAATTTCATAAACTTTGCTTCTCCTTCCTAAAAATACTACAGTGCATTAAGGTAGCTTTCTCTGAAGAATTGGTTCAAATACACTCAACTGACAATAAAAACAACGAAAGATATATCATAAACATGGTTTGGGAGTTAAATTAAAGCTAAAACATGGCACAGATGTTCAACTAAATAACTGCTGCTGTTAGCAAGAAGGTCAGCATTTTTATTCAATGCTTCAAGTTATAGGTTAAGAATTGGACAAAAGGTGTTTCTTGACATTGACTCCATTTTGGTACTGACATTTGTCAGATTGCCATATCTCAATCCTAGAGATGCAAAGTACAAATCCAACAACTTAGGGTCATCTAAACTTCAGTTTAACAATCTCAGCTCAAACTGGGAGCCATCCACGCTGTGAGCATGGACCAGAGACATGAGGGTGCCTGGACAGGGGCAGTCATGGAGACCTTTACTCATTCCATCAATGCTTGACATATTTGGCAGAACTTGCCATTTCAAGGCACTGCTGAGGAAATGAGGACCAGACTGACACCCGGTGCTGGAATAGGATGAAAACCTTCTAGGCAAGACAAATACAGAAAATATGTAACCAGCCCCCGCAGGGAAGTCCATAATGACAGAGGTGTCACAGTGCCAGGCTCTGTTTTGGCTATTGAGATGTATCTCGGCTGACGATGAACTGCTAGCAGGACCTAGGACCACAAATTTGAAATAATCCTGGTCGATCTAAAGGTGCCTCTCCGGCGAATGCTGCACAGACATCCCTTATACTGTGTAAGGGGCTATTTAAGTTCCTGAAGCTGCATGCACGCTTACATGCTTGTGAGATTGTAGTCCATGATAGTATCTCACTGCAAAATATGTTGGCATAAGGCATGACAGTCGGATATAAAATAGTTTGCAAATAAATGGATAAAAAGAACCATATGTACAAAATAAGTGTATAAGAGCCTGTTCTTCAAAGCTTGTAGGAACATTAGTTGTTCTCATAGGTTAAAGGAAAGATTATGGTCAAATTGAGAGTTTAAATAGTTGACATATGAGGTTCAGTATATATAGTAATGCTTTGTTTTAAAATACTGACTGTAAGAGTGTGAGAGAAAGTATTTTTGGTTTACCTATTTGCCTTTTCCATATTCCTTGTAGTAACAACATATAGGTATAGGAAATGAGTACAGCTGTGGTAATGTTATGGTGTAAACCTGTGAAAACAAAGAAAGGAATATTACTGAAAATGTCTTTCAGCACACTCTGTTGAGCCTTAGTAGCGGCAGCAAAGACTCCTAAACGAGGGTAATCTTTCTTGTCTGATCACTACAATGCTTAGTTATAATGAGATGAGTTAAGGAGTCTTTTGTAGTGTTAGCCTTCATAACATCTACCTCTCCAGGGTTGAGTAAAACCTTTCAGATTTTCTGAAGACAGTTTTGATGTCTTAATTGGTATCTTTCTTTTTCTCGGCTAATTAACATCAGTTTGCAAAAATCTCCTGCAAGACATTGTAAAACATCACTTGTTAAAGAGATTGCAGGGCTTGCTCTTGACAAATGTGAAGTGACATTCTGCTGGTGTCTTTTGTAAGATCATAAAAAGGAGCTGGTTCATGTACCAGAAAAAGAAAAAAATCCCACCAGGAACCTTGAAAAAGACAATACTCATCATATAGAGTTGCAGAGCTAAGTAAATGGTTCACACGTCTTGCTCGCATGAGATGAAAGGAAATGAATCTGAATTCATTTTACATTTGATCACAGACAAGGAATTCTCCAGATCAAAGTGTGCCATAATAATGGAGACTAACTAAATGCAACTAGATCCAAAAACATCTGTCAGGGGCTTGATGTCTAAAAATGGAAATCCTTTATATTAATGTATTATTACACAACCACATGAGAACTGAATGACTCTTGAAGTCTCATTTTGGTTTTGTGTATTGTGGTTGAGAAAATTCAGCTAACATAACCTCCCAAATAAATCTAACACATTGAGAGAAAAGAGAGTGAAATACAGCGATGAGTCTTCAACCTCTGTTCTCTTCGTGCATGATCAGACACTATTTTCAAAAATGCTAACTGCAGAACTGCTGATGACCTGAATAAAATATACCAACAGCATAGGAAATGAGTTTGATGGTTGTAATCCAATTTTCAGTGGACAAGGGTGCACATCACAAAAACCTTCTCAACAATTAGCACTAATTGGCAACTTTTTTGGCAGTCTCTTTGCAGAGGCCAAAAATTGAATGGACATGGAGATTAAACTGTCCTTTCACTCCTAGAATTACTCTGTTTGAGCAACAGCTGAGATTTATTGGTATGGCAATGTGGAAAAATATGCAGCATTTCTGGCCGCGTTGTACCTGTTCTGGGGATGAGAAGACTTCACACTTCAGGGTTGCCAAGGCAACATTTATACGCTAATTAAGTTATAGCAGCAGAGTGCAAACTTTTTTTAACTCTTTAGGTGAAAGTGCTTAAAAGGCAATAGATGTGTGAAGACAGTGAAAAAAAGTGTGGAACCTTAAGCTCTACAGAAGTGAACAGAAATAGGTTTGTCTTTTATGATGGGAGAGGCATGTGTGCAGAAGGCAACGTTGTTTACTACTCTTTCCTCTGTGTTCACTCATTCACTGATGTAAACGTTTAGTGCAGTAGAGACACATCTTTTTGAGCAGTTTAGATGCTCAGAAAGACCGATGCCCTTTCCAACCTGTGTTTAGATTACTGAATTTCAAACTGAGCTCGATCACATAGTTGGACCCACATTGTTCCACAGAGGAGGAGGCATGTTTTCCTGCTGCGACCCTTGCTCCTGAAAAGCTTTAGGAAGTTGTCAGGCTTTAGAGCAGCTCTTGGCTCTGCAGCAGTTAGGGCTTGTACTGGCATAGAAGTGACCCTCATATTTCTGGGTGAATGAAGCCACAGTGCAGCAGAGACTTTGATCCATTACACTATAATGCTGTTTGCAAAGAAAACCAGGGGACAGAGCTGAAACCTATTCCTGATAGGTTACAAAATCTACCCAGTGTTGGCTGTAGCTCTCTTTATTGTTGCCATTTCTAAGCAATTGTCTTCCTTATCCCCAGGCTTTTCAGATCTCTGCAGTTTCAAAGAAATGCATGCAGCTCCTCTTCTGTTGACATGAGTTTCTGTTCTGCTAGCGTTACTTTGACTTATTCTGGAGTCTGGTCTCTGTTTATTGCTGACCTAAAGGAACTTAAATTGCTGTTATGTTAGTATAGTCTAACAGTACTAATTCCTGGAGTCATCACATAGTACTTTCCGAGAGCTGTTTATTTTCATGGGGTTTGCTGAACTCCACATCTTCTGTGTCATTCCATTTTGCCAGCTCCATCTTTCATCCCTCTGACAGATTAAAAAGCTCTTCTGTTCTTCTCCGAAATTATTAAGCAACAACAGTATCTTCAGAGAAGACCTCAAACATTGTTTGTGCTTCTCCTGCAAGAGTTTATTGTTTTCAGAGGACACTGGATAGGTAAGCCAAGAGGATACCACTCGAATTGCTGTTTCTTCTTGTCAATTGTCAATGTTACCACTGCATTTTTTGTGGAAGAAACAACCCTTCTGGAATGGATTTAAAAGCATAGGAGGTGATGGCTTGGCAGATGTGGTTGGTTGTCTCTTCCAAGTCAGACGTGCAGCTCTTCTTGAGATGTTCACTCTTTACAGTGATTTGATATTCACTTACATTTTGTGAAGAAATAAATGTCTGTATCATTATAGGCCAGAATCAAGGAGACAGCAAGCTAGCAAGTGCTATTACTAGCACGATATTACATAGTATTAATTTTTGCCAGTGTCCTAAGAGTTTAGTTATGAATCAAAGCCAGCATGAGGGATAGGATCACAGAGGGCTGTAACTTGAAAGACAGCAGCTCTCACTGAACAAGCTACAGATCTTTTAGGTGACACAAGAGGCAACAATGTTTGATCTACCCTGACAAAACCTCCTTTTCAACTTTTTTACTCTCTCAGGTTTCTTTTAATTATTCTTTTTCAAGAACTTGTGATTTTAAATGGGGAAATAGACAAGAAAGGATTTTTCCATAGTCTTTATTTATATTTTTACCATTTTTTTCAAAGAAAAGTGAAAAAAGGATACATAGCTGCCTACAACAAAATGACAAAATATGCTGCATGCGTTAACAAAAACTGCCATACTTTTCATGGTATCCTGTTTTCAAATACTGATCTGATTCTGCTGATGCTGATCACATTCGGTACTCCCTTGCTTCGTGTATGCTGTAGGTAACAAAAGCCAGTGGCATTTGGTTCTTCACCCTGAGCAGTTCTGCTAAAGTAAACCTGAGCTGGACTATTAGCAAAGAATGGCTTTGCAGATAAAGAGGTCTGGAACAGTTTCCAAGCTTTAAACTCCAAGTATGACTGAAATGCCAATTTCTGGAGGTGGATGTTTGTATTTCTTTGACTGAGTGAGCAATTTTTTTATATGCACATTGTTTCAATTTAACAAAAGTTGTTAACTAAATATTTTATTGTTCCATGGATGACTATTATATATATTATTACTCCAGGCAAGTATTAAAAAAACTTTAATGAACACAGCTTTGTATGCTAACAACAGTTTCCAGGCTTCTGAAGGTTTGGGTCACTATTTGACAGTGTTTGCAGTGCATTTTTTAGTATCTTCTGACACTAAATTACCCCCTGTATTATTAAAAAAAAAAAGACATGAGCTGTTACTTAGAACAGGTTATTTTCTTAAATCAAAATAAGATGCTCTATTAAATTGCCAGATCAGTTAAAAAATCATAAGAAAAAAGGAGGAAGATTACTTATGCCTTTCATTTATCAATTTTGACTTTTATCACACTGAGGTTTACTCTGACCTCTGGGGCAGTAAACTAATTCTCCTTATATAATGCTTCCATAAGAGAACATGAGGACAAAAAAGTCTGGCTCCATGAATTCAGTAGGATTTTGCCATTTCAGTAAAGCTCGTATTTGACTTAAAATGTCCACTGGTACACAGATGATCCTGTTTGTCAGGGAGGCTACACTTAGGAACGATGTGGCTTTGCATATGTTGTGCTCTTTATGCATTTGGTCACCATACTACACAAGTTCTTCCCTCCTAGAAGGACAATTGGGGCTAATTGTGTGGGGAAGGGTGAGATGGACCCGAGGAAGTAGCTCTGACGAGGTCACAAACCAAAAACATTTCATTTTGAGTAGCTCTTTGTCCGACAGTGTCTGAAGAGAGGAAACGAACATGAAGTGATTGCTTTGCTTACCCTATGTCTTCAAAACCCAAAGGTAGAAATGTCACAGTGATTTCAGAGGGACCAGACCGGATTTTTAACAAAAAATTAACCAGAAAGACCCATACTGAAAGCATTACCGTGGAACACATCTGTGACCTGCCAACTACCTTCGAGGTCAACATTTTGAGGCAGATCTGGTTTAGCTGGAAATCTCCTGGACCTACATCTTGGTAACCTTTAAGACAGTTTTATTTAGACCAGCTTGTTGTAGAGGGGCTGACTGAAGAACAATGCCAGGTCTCCCAGTCATTTCCTACTCTTCTGAGCATCATCCTTCTGGTTTTGTTCTGAGAAATTCCTTCACCAGTCCTTCTTTCTCTCCTCCATCTCCTTTATTTCATCCTCAGCTGCTGTTCCTGTCTCCCACAGGTTGTTCCCCAAATCCCAAAATCCAGCACGCAAAACACTAGACTCTTCCTTCTGCCACTCAGGCGCAGAAAATCTCTGCTTCCAACTCATTCTCTGTTAATGTTTCTATAAATGGGTGACTAATGGAGCTTTCGCCTCCACATTGCTGTAATTCAGCAGATAGATAGCATTTTATAAACAGCAGCTTCCTAGACAAGATGCCAGAACAAGCGATGCTGCAATTACCAGCAAGCAAACCACAAGGTTAGTTCAATACGTGTAGTATTGCAAAGGCATTCCCTTTCCAAAGACATAGAAATAGTGACTATTTCAAATACTGAAACAACATCCCATAGGGAAAGAATTAGGAAGAGTGTTATTAGTGTCACATCTCTTACTAGTGATCAATTTACATTTTCTGAACTAGCAAGCAAGCAGTTAATGTTTCAAAGCAGCAATACCAACAATAACAATAATAGAGTTTAAATAAATCAAGGAAATTTTATGTGATGTACTGGCGTCAGTTTTGATTCAGGGCTCCAAGCCTCTTAGATAGCTCCTATACTTGTTAAATTCATGCAGGTTTTGCCCTCAATATATTTCACATTATTGTCTGAGCATAGCTGATCTGGCTTGCTCTGAAAATAAAAATTGAGAACTAATTCATAATGAAGTCAAGGAGATAGTATGCAATATGAACTGCAAAATCTGCTTTTTTTTTTGACTGAGCTTCTCTATAGTTTGATGGCAAGTCAGATCACCATACCAGGGAATTTCAGTTTCCAGAAATTATTTAGTCTGAATCTTTATTTCTTTTTCCTGGGGTCTTTGTAGGGTTTTGTTAGACACTCAGATAGGCACTGACAACACTTATTTATCTGTTACTGCAAACAGCACAGAGCAACCAATTCTAACATTTTGTTGTCTTTTCCTGACTTCCATAATGCGGTTCTGTAGGTTTAACTTTTTATCAAGGTGAATTAAATTTTTTTAAGAGACATTCCTTAATTTTACTGAAAATTCTTAGAGCACAGTCTTTGCATCTCAGTGGATTTATTGTGATATCTAGAAATCCTTGCTCCGTGCATATCTTTACTGTTGTGCATTGATAGAATAGAGTTTCTTCTGAAAACTAAGTATTTTTTTCTTGGTGTCTCATCTTGGCAGTGAATTTAAATGAAATTTCAAACACATAAAGTAAGTGTGAGGAGGATTATCCTTTGAATCTCTGTTCTGGGTTCTAAGGACAACAAAGTAAGATCCGTAGGGTTTTCCTTCTTGGTCAGGGTCTTCTTTTACTGAGAAAATCAGTGTTTCAGCATTTGACACCTTCAGTCAAACTCTAAGACACCCCATCCATTGCTCAGTCACTTTGTATTATAGGTGGAAGCACTAAGGCACATTTTGGCTTTATCTTGACATCTCTCTACCCTATGGAGTCTTCTGTCCCTTTCTTAAATCTTTTTAACCCCAGTAGCTATGTTTTCTCTTGGCTTCTTCCTCTGCGCTAGCACCTCCCAACATAAGAGTCTATGTTCTCCTTAGTCTGCAGCCCTAATTCTGATTTCACTCGTGACATTGTAGAGGACAACACTCATTTAATGAAGATTAAAGTCTACCCCATCATCTTCTTAGACTGTCCTTCCAGAGTTTATGTTTGGTTCTTCCAATCGGTTCCCCAAAGTGAGAATTCTTTCATTTCCAGAGAGAACTGAAGGCCACAGAACATTGCAGCCATAGACTCTCAAAAAAACTTTTGATATAAACAAAAAAAAAAAAAAACAGAGAAATATTTACTCCTGAAATTTAACTAAATTTTTGCTGTGACAGAAGTAAAAAAATGAATATTTTGTAAAAGTTCGTACAGCAGGGAATTCTGTGTATAGCCTCTATAAACAGGATTCAGAAAAAATAAGGAAGAATTAAACCTGTTCACTGTTTACCTACTCAGGTCTTTTCTTTACGGAACGTACAATTGAATTCTATAACATGAATATCTCGAAAAAAGATCCACTGCAGGAATATTTACCAGGGTCAAATGCACATGTCATTTAAGATTTTGCTGAGTCAAGATGATTAAATCATTGGGAGAGCTCTGAACCGATTTTTAACATTTTATTATAATTTTTATTCTAGCATTATATTTTAATTTAATATTTCATTTTAAAATCTGACTTTTTTATACCTTCAGCCTGTATTCAAATTTGCAGTCTCTCTTTATATGGCTATTGACTCCAGAAAGAGTGCAACCACAGAGGAAGGCTGAATGCAATTACCAGGCTGGGTTGCAACCTACTCCTCAATCAACTACATGCCTTTGGGGAAATCATTTTACTCAGGTATAATGAGACTGAGAGTGAAGAGATGCACACAGTAAGGACTAGTATCTCTTTCATTTAGTTAAAAGCATCTTCAAAAAATGCTCTTCCAGTATAAGAAGGGTACAAACAGATTTATTTTTAATCTTGAGAAAGATCAAATTTCTAATAGCTATTGAAAGGAAAATCGAGGATACCAGTCATATAAGAAATTAATTCTGACACCAAATATATTGTTCTGCAGATGATAATAAAGTAAATGCCCACAGATGGATCTATCTACCAGCCTCATTTAAATTACAAATATGTCTTTCAGAAATAGATTTAAACACTCTTGCTACTCTGAACTTTTTAAATACTTCTGTTACTAATAAAAAGAATTGGTTTTTACCATTTTTCTAATGTTTTCCTTTATTATTTCCTTTTTTAAAAATAGCTACAGTGTAAGATGGAAGATGCCTCACTTGAAGATTTTGGAGTTAATGGATGTGATTCGTCATTTTTCTGCGAATGCTCGAATTGTTTTTCTATGCAGGGTCTGAAGTACAGCTGATTTAATCTTCTATTACAATAATAGTATCTGATATATTCTGAATAAAACTTTTAATGGTCACACTGGAGGTATTAAAGATGCTTGTGGTTGGCAAACTATTACAACCCGCTAGTAAGTGAAGTCTGCAGCCCTACTTGGAAACTCCACTTTTGCTAACGGGAAGAAAGAATCCTGCTGTGCTTGTTGTCTTTTTTCCTCCTTTCTTTTTGAAATTTTGCCTTGTTGTCCAATCAAATTGCTCTGAGGCCTGGCCTTCAGTCCTATGGTGTTCTTTACAGCTCCAGCTGTAGTTTTGTGGCAATGTTTCAGCATTGTACGGGATAAAAAGAGTCCCCTGATTCAAGCATGTGGAAAGGAGATACACAATGTAAACCCACAACATATCTACTGTGCACCAAAGGGGGTTGCCACATGAGAGCAGCAGCCTGCCAAATCCTCTGAACTTTTGGCATCTAATAATAGGGGCAGTGCAATAAAAGAAAATCAAGGAAGGAAATTATTAGGGAGCTAGGAAAAGGGGTAGGACATATGTCACTTTTTGCAGGTCAGACTCTTTATCCCCCGTCATTAATGCAATGATGATCGGACTGATAAAGGCTTTGCTCAGAGTGCATCTGTTGGACAACAGCTGCTCTTTATTTATCTCTGTTCTGTGTATCAAAAAGTATAAAGAGAAGTTTGCACTCTTCCTACAGTCCAACCTCTCACCCCAGACCCAGAGTCTGGAATTTTCTTTCCCATTGTTTTGTTTCAATTAGAAAGTATATGCTCAAGTGTCGCCTTTGTTCCCACTTCAGAGCAATGGTCTCTAGGACCTGCGGTAACCTCCAGCAAGAAAGACAAATTGAGCATAGTAACCCTCAGGGCGCTATTGATCCCAAAAGAAAAATATGGGAAAAGCACACATGAAAATCTTTTATGAGTAGTATTCTTTAAAAAGATGAAGAGAAAAGTAGTTTCTATTTTAAAATGTGAGTGTATATTTGAAGCTGAGTGGTAGCTGATTTCTAATTATGTCTTTACTAACTGTGTAGTATATTGCATTACTAGAAGAATTAATAAATATAGTCAGAGTTGGGCTTATTCTTTTATATTTTTATTACTTTTTTCAAGAAAATATACCTCTTAGGACGATGAAAGCAATACTGAAAACAATGGTTTGAAAACTTACTCTAAAAAGTCCTTATGTCTTTATGAGACTAATCCCAAAATAACATGGCACAGAAAATTATTTCTATCAGCACTGACTCAGCTTACTTCACTGAATTCTGCTCTCATTTTACATGGCTGTATATCCCATAAATTCCAGGGGAGTCATCTGACTTTTCTGACTTTTTTTTAACTTGAAAACTGTTACACGGAAAGACAATGATGTCAATGGAATCAGCTCAGACTTATTTAAGTGATGGCAGAGTCGGTTGTTATAAATAAAAGTTTTCATCATGTTGCATGAAACTGGGATCTCAAATTACCCCAGAACGTGTAGCTTAATCTTCTTTATTGGGTTGTATTTTTATTTTCCATGTCTTCACTCTGAGAAGTTTACCAGATATTTGCACAGTAATTTTCATGTCCTGCTCTCCCTTAAGTTCATTCTTAATTCATCTCCTTTCTATGTCACTCCATTCCTGAACATCAGTGCTAATTCTTCCCCATTCTCTCTTTCTCCTAATTCAATCTCTTGGGTTGTTTTTTTTTTTTCTTTTTTAAAAAAATCTTTTTTCACCTTACCAGGTGAAATGCTTTTCCCCAGAACTCTTCTTTTGTCAAAATGACTGTTTCTGCATCAGTTGCAATGCCAGGAGCAAGCTTTTCCTCCTGGACCAGAATCATCATCCCACAGCATTTTTTTTTTTGAGGGAGGGAAGTTTGAGGGGAGAAAGGAAAACATCTGCTAGTTGAGAGGAAGGCTTATTATCTATCAAACCACACTAACCAGCCACCCAGCGTGTTCTTAGTAGTTCTACCAGAATTGGTCCAGACCGGTTAAACCCAGTTCTATAATAGAGAGAAACAGCAGGCATGTGTGAACTTCAGTAACTTCATTCTCTTCATTGTTTAGAAACACTTCAGAAATGCCAGTTATTGCACTTAGATGAGAGAAAGTCAGCTGGAATTGATTTGTTTGATTTATCCATTTATGAATAATGTCAAAGAAAGCTCATTAACTGTAGTATTGTGCTGCTTCTCTGCAAGGGAAAATCTAGATAGCTACAACCATATCAGTTGTGAACTACTTAGAAACAAGTCGAGAGGAAAGAAAATAAAACTATATTAACAAGAACTTTTGAAAAATTAAATTCAGTCCAACGCTGGAGATTGGAAACAAAACTTATGCGGTTTAATGGGAAGAATCACTAACTGAGAGCTGTACAAAACCACCAGAATGGCATTCAATATATGTGTCACCTTATGGCTTCTTTTGAGCAGGATCTTAGAAATGCTAAGAAACTATGCGTAAAGATTTTGCCATGAACAAAACTTTGCTAAAAGGAAGGTTATTGTAGAAAATTTTACTTCTCCATCAGAGGTGATAGTGCATTTTCAGAAAGCGAGACGTGGACTTCCTGTGGCAAGAAGTAAGCTCATTAGCCAGGTAAGTCATTCCCACCTTTTCAGCAACTGGGTACTGGAAAGATTTCCCCAACCACTGTCTAATATATCAGTGGTTTTCAGTGAAGAGTCTGACCCCAGTAAATCAAAAGTACAAAAATTTTAGTGATGAAATTTTAAGGTTTCCAAAGGTTTGGAAGGTAGGGTTTGTCTCAGACATCAAGGGTGTTTTCTGGAGCATTGAAATCATTCCTGGGACTCTTTAACAATCCTGCAAGTATCATTGAGATGCATTGTATTTCAAAATGCTATTTCTGTTAAAGTCTGTGGCTATGGCTTTTTTTTAATTATTATTTTTAAGAAGAAAAAGCACTTCCTGAACCTATGATTCCTCTCCATCCCCCATACGGGGTAGGTACCAGAATTTCACACGCTAAAACACTGATTTTTTTCCCCAGAAATGCCCTATTTGAAGAGAAGCAGCAAACAAAGAATGGAACTGCACTGTCATAATTACATATCACAGATGTAAAAGAGAGATTTTAACTAGCAGTCTTTTCACCAGACATCTTATTTTCACAAGTCCAGTGTCACCTTGGAGTCCTTCCATAGCTAATGGAGACAAATAAGCACCGCCACTAAACAGTTCTGGCCTATTCTAACTGTCTGTGTTAGGAGAAAATGAGTCTGTACCTATAAAGAGAGCCCAGTTCAGATTAGCAGTCTGTCAGTGACTCACTCAGATTTAAAAGGCTATCTTTTGATGCCTGTTAGGGCTGATTACTCTTCTCCCTGGTCACTTGACAGGCTGTACAGCAAGTCTAAATCAGAGGCACAAACTGAAAACAGATTTCTGCTGTCTTAAGCCAAAGCCTCAACTGTGAGGGCAATTTCTGAATGGCAATTTATAAAAATATGTTATATTCTCTGGGCTAGAGAAAGAAAAAGTGAGTATCTAAAGATGCAAGGATGAGGAATTACTTCCTGATTTATATCTTTCTGTTTCAGAAAGCTGCTTTCCTTTTGTCAGGCTGGCATGTGCACTGCTTCTTTTGTGCCAAGCAAGAATTTTCAGAGAGTTCAGAACATAAATGAAAGGTCACAGAAGTATAGTTTGCTTGCACTAAATCTTCAAAGCAAAGAGGCTGCTAATCACCAAGGATGAAGTCTAGCATAGCAGAAAAGCTTGAAACAGCTTCTTCAGAGAATGTTTTAACAATCAGACCCTTCTCAGGGACAGGGGAAAAGTAAGCACACAATTGCAACCTTTATCTAATAATCACTACCAGTGGGTGCAATACTACCTTTTCCTCAGAGAGTGATATATCAACATTTAGAGGCAATATCAGAAGGAGAGAACATTAACGTTATTCAAAACCAAGTCTGTTCCTTGATTTCCAACATTTATCATTTGTTGAAATAATGAATAGTTACTTTTTTTCCTCGTAATATAATGCAATTCTTTGTACTGCTTCATATATAGCATATTTGCAAAAAAGAGAGTTAAACATGGAAATAGTTCAAAAGGCTTTAAGGCCAACCTCCCCCTCTCCATACTTCGCCAGGCAGGTTGCATGAGATACATCAAAGCCTCTCTCCATCAATGTGGTAACTGTTTCCCTGTGCTGAACATGCTAAGGGAGAGACAGATCCAAAAAGGAACTTGGGCACTGAAATGTGTTAAAACTTCTCAACTGCTAACTTTGCCATGACTAGCTTTCAGCATCTGGTCCCCAGAGTGGAATACAGGGCAGTTCCACTCAGAGGAAGTACAGAGGGACATCAAAACACCCATCGTGGTGCCCTGGTCGCACCTTTGCCTGGCTCTCAGGACCTCAGCCCCAGCTGCACCATGGACATTCCAGAGCCATCACCCTGCTGGTTTTGATGAAGATATTCTATACATTCCCAAGGCAGGGGAGGGGAGCTAGTCTTCTCTTAAGAATTAAAAAGAAAAACATAAGAGGGGTGTTCATGGCCGCCTTTTTATAGCATCCTGGTACAGAATCTTTAAAAGTATGGGTTACAGCCTTTCAAGAAGGGCATTGGAAAATCTAATCTCATTTCTGCTGAACTATGTAAAAAAATATTAGGGATTTTATAATTTACTGTTTTATTGTTTTACTGTATTAACTTAAGGGTTTTTTTAAACTTCAATTACAAAATTTAATTGCAATGAAGTAAAATATATAACAGAAAACACAGTAAAAGAAAATTATGATGCTTTATTATTGGCAATAGCTCACTTCCTCTAGAACAGATGACTAAGAAGCAGTTGTAAATACCAATTGGAATTCTCTTTATACTGGTTAGAAAGCAACTAATTATTTTTTATAACATCAACAACAGCTGAATGCCTTTGTGGAGGGGCAGAAAAGGGGAGTAGAACTCCTTTCTTCTTAGATATTTAGAAATGCAGGAAATAAAAACAGCTAATTTTCATTTTCCTGATGAAAGTCAGCAAAGACAATTAGCTCTGCTCAGACTAGACTGAAATGAAAAAAGGGTCAGAGAAGAATAACAAGGATCTTCAAAGATGTTGAACAACTTTCCTATGGGAAACAACTAAGCAGACAAAAACTTTCAGACTGGACATGACCAAGGATTAATATGGGAGTGGACTACAAAATGCCAAGTGGCCTGGATAAGGTGAATAGGGAAATACTGTTTACTGCTTTTTCTACTACAGAGCTATGAGGCCTCAAATGAGGGACGGAGGCTCACAGCAAACAAGGAGGTCATTCTTCACACTGCTCATAGCTGTGCGAAACTGTAGGACTTTGTGCCACAAGATGGTGTTTCTGATAAAAGTCTCCAACTGCTCCAGGAAAAGTGAACAAATGAAACATATATCAGTCAAGATAAATTAAAAAAAAGTATCTTAGGCAAGGGTTCTGCCTAAGCCACAAATTGTTGAGGGCCAGGAAAATTTTCTGGGAAGCGTTACTACATCCTTAGTTTGTTTCTAAACTCTTTTGACATCTGCTACTATTGGAGGTCATCTATCAGGCTAGATAAGTCTGCGGTCTAGCTTGGCATGGTTCCTGCATTTTTGTGGATGTAAGGTGTAAACTGTTCCTGGTGATAAGAACAGAATCCAGATCTCCTTCACTGGCCCGTGAAAGTCGTAGATGCTAAGAGTGGAGCCTTGGTCATTCCTCTTGGTCTCAAACATATAGAGAATTACAGCCCTGACATCTCGAGTAAACAAAGACCATAGATGAGTGACTATTTTTAATCCTTTAATTCCAAATATTGAAGATAGATTTTTTTAATAAAAATAATCATGCTCATGGCATATCTTTAAGTATCTTGCTAAGTTTGTGTGCGCAAATCTTTCAACAGTTTTTACTTTTCTTTTGCATCTATAATTAAATTCAAAACTGTTACAAGAAATTGCTCCACAAGCAGGTCATTTTCCTTATGTACATTGTAGCTCTGGGGGCCGCTCTTTGAAGTACGTTGTTGCTTTATCTTGCAATCTAGAAATCCCATTCCATGTCCTCAGCAGCAATGTTATGTCCCTATAACTCTTTATTATTTCAGTAATATCAGTCCTCTGCTATGTACTCCTACAATACATTTTTCCTGCAGTTTCTGGTTTAAGTATCTTCTCTAGGAACCTTTGTACTGCTCAGATGCAAATGTATCTTTTCAGAGTCAGATCCTGAAAATTAAATTCAGGCATAAGAGGACATATTCATATTTGTTTTGCCCAGGTTCTATGACTGCTGGGTTCATCATCACATTCTTGAGGGATGCAAGGAATTCTTATCAGTTTCTCTAACATACTGCCCTGATAATGGATCCAGTGAGCTGAAACCAAAGCCAAAGTCTAACTTTAGCTACAAAGCAAGGCCTTTTATCAGCTGTCTACTGCAACACTTGCAGGAAGACGATGTCAAAAGAACTTCTTTTGAAGCATGTTGTTGAATTGAGCTTAGCCCAGCCTGACAGTGCACTGATCCTTCGGCAGGGTGCTCTGGCAGCCTGGTATTAGCTGGCTGCCCATCACTAGAAGCCCACCGCTTTACTTAAAAATAATAATTTCTGCAATAATGCAGCATCATTGTCATTGTCATAAAAATAAGGAGGGTTTCGTATTAATAAAAAAATCTTAATTTGCCATTCCTATTATCTCATTTTAAGTTTACATGGGAAGAGAGCTTGCTAGCCTTTAACCTACGCCTACTCCCTCCACATAGTAATGGGTTCACATTAAGTAAATGCCAAAGAAAACTGACTTCTAACATATTTCTGACCAGATGATGATTTATTTTTTATTCCTAAGTTTACTTCCTAAGTTTTCTTTTGCATTATTTTGTCTTTTTTAAATCCTCTCTGATCATAAAACTGTCTGTTCCCATCACTGCCTCTAACCAAGTCATCAAACCAGTGACCTGTCCTTATTCTGATAGTTCCCATCCCCTTGCTTTTTTTTCCCACACTAACCATAAGATAATAAATTTTATTTGTAATTCAGTAATCCCTGAGTTAAATCCATAATCAACCTTTTTAGCAGGTATCCTCCCTTCCAGAGGAAAGAAGTGTCATTAAACTACAGAAATGTGCTCACTCTTGCTGCCATCTATTACTATAATGAATCACAAATCCTTTACTAACAAAGTGACACTGCTAGACAAAGAGATATATAGGGGACAAATCCACCCCAGGATAACTAAGAGATGGGAAATTTGAGACTGAATGCTCTCAAGTTAAGGAAAACATGCCAGGTCATTTGTTCATGTTTTGCAATTGCATTTTTAAAGAAAGGAATGGATGATCCATGAATTCTGAAGAAACCATGTAGGTACCTGTCAGCAGAAGTTGCATAGAGTATAGACAACAAATTCCAGCTCAGCAGTCACTTTACAGCCGCAAATCGGGTACCAAAATACCAAAGGATGTGGATCTTCAAATTTCATGGACCTCATTCTGAGTTATTTTCTCCTCAAGCAGTGCACAAGGTGCTCCACGGGCTCAGTTAGGCACATGGGCTCCATGCCGAGAGCCACATCTTAGCATTCAATATTCCTACATGAACAACATATTGACTGTGTTGGGATGAAGCCAGGCCTTAAATTTTTACATTTGCTTTAGTTTAATCACATTGAATTTTCTTTTATTGAAACACAGTCAAATGTGAGAATAGTCACACTGTGCAGTCCAGCACTGCTCACTATCATCTGTATTCATTTAATGATTAAAACAGAAAAAATAGTATCAACTAATTACCAACTTAGTGCAGGTCTACCCATCATGTAAAAAATACTTTGCACTAACAAACTAATTCATCAAGCACCAGTAAAGTCTGTTCCTTATCTCCCGATCCATGTATATTAAGATAGGCAGCTTACTGTATCATCCACTTTTGAATCAGGGGCTTGCTCAGTTGGCCACTGGTTTCTCTTCCTTCAAAAAGCTGCAGAGTTCTGCCTGCAGATCTACCTGTATACGAACCAGAGAACTGACTAAAATAATCATTGACTGTCAGGCTGGTATTCAATATTCCATATTTTGTCTGTCTTTCCTTTCCCTGGCAATTACTGTTATTTTCACTTCTTTCTTCAAAATTACCACCTTATGCAAACCAGAGAGTTTGTTGTTTGAGCTGTTCCTAAAGCTAAATGGATTGAGGTTTCACATTGATTCTACATTCCATCATTTCCTCGGTGTGAAGAGAATAGTCTTTCCATTAGCTCCAGATCATAAGAAGGAAGCACAGGCACTAAAATACTAAATGCCGGGCACTGAGAGCTATTTAGTAGAGCTGTCAAAGGTCACAGCAGTAGCGCTTGGGAACGTGCGTCTGCTAAGTCCCACTCCAAAGCCTTCACTGCGGTTCATCCTTTCTGTTTCTTACAGGAGGATGGGATGGGTTTCAAAGAAGACTACAGCAGGGCAATCTGACACCCTGCTGCAGGCTGGGTTATAACCTCATGTCAGCCTTCCAGTGGTTCAAGCACTTCAAATAATTCCTTTCTGGATATTTCAGAAAATCCTTTTGAATGAAAGGTGCTATAACCGCCAGAAATAAGATACCAGTGCTATTCCTGATTTAAATGAAAATTATTGTGCTGTCAGTGTGTATGGTTTCCAGGTTTATTAATTTGAGTTTTAGCCTTCCCTTTCCATTTGTATGAATATCTTTGATCTCAGTTAATACCTTCATTTGGAGATTTAGACAGCTGTAGTGTAAATACAAGGGATGACATTGTTTTCTTAATGATGGGGTTTCCTCTCCTGATGTTTCATTTTAGCTCATAATTCAGTTAAATAAGGTGTTCTTATTTCCTTGAATCACCTTCTGCTTGACAAAGCCACAATTTGGATCAACAGAGCAAGGGCAGAGTATTTTCACCTTCAGAATTCTGCATTTAGCTCCAATTGCTCCTGTCAGTCACTTTCAGTCAATTATCTCTCATAATTAACAGCTCATCTAGAAAGATACTGCAGGTGGCTACAAAATAAATGGCCAAGGAAAAAATACAGAAATTTCAGAGTAGTTGTTTGAATTTAAGACCAAATTGGCAGCAAATTAAAGTCACCATCTTATGACTGCATGTTTCTTTGTCTGAGAAAATTACTATATACATTCACACAAATTAAACTCTGAACTAAGGGCCACATCATACCAGTCAGCTCCATCACCTTTTGGGAACAAGCGTGATACTCTAAGCTGATGTCAGCGATGATTAGATCAGGTTCTCAGACTATCCCTGAAAACAAACGCTTGATCAATCAAAAAAATTACTCCTTTGGGGTTACTTCTGAAAAGAGAGTATGTACGCAAAAGAGATGAAGTACACAGTTGCCTCAGGATCTCTTTTATTTGTTTAAGCTGTGTGACTATCAATGCCAGTATGTAACAATCTTGTACAAAAGAAGCTGCCTCTGAAATGTTAAGGTTAAGCATGCAGTTAGAAAATACCACTAAATGCCATCATGATGATGTGTTAAGAAATAGCTGTCGTAATATTTTTATATCCTTTGTTTCCATTGGTCTGCAGTCTCAGCTGAGTGAAACAAGAGCCATAAACACTAGACAGGCAGCTATGGAAAGTGTCCTTTGACATTCGGCGTTCAGTGTGCAACTCTAGACTCCACGCAACAGTTCAAACACTGCTCTGAAGAGATTTCTCGATTTCCTCATTGGCATTTTGTTATATCAGAGCATCACCTGTGCCCCACAAAAAATAAATAATTTTTCACTAAAACTCTAGAAAATGAAAGAGTTATTTATCTCCAGGTGGGGGAGCAGCAATTAAAGGAAACATTCTGCATCAAATTTAAGTGCCAAATCTGATCCATACAGTTGAATTTTCACAAAAAGGAGAGCCAAGGTATCACTACTTTCAATTTCAGTTCATGGCTCAGCACTTTGCAGATCAGATTCTATGCTGTCAAAGAAAGCTTCCCTTAGACGTGAGGACACATTACTAAAAAGACTGTAGGTAAATGCCTTGACAAGTGTCACACAGGAATTCTGTGCTGGAGGCAAAGACAGAATCTAGTCCCATAACACTCAGCTGCTGCAATTCCACATTTTACAATTCTGTATTCAACTGCCTGAAACAAAAGACTATTTTTCCTTTCTCTATAGACCCCTCCATCATAAGTAAAGATCACAAGACAAAGCCTCTTTCACTACACAATTCTCAGTCTTCCTCAGAACTCTATCCATCCTTCACATTTTCCTGTGGGAAAAATAATTAATAAAGAGCTGTATAACAACAGAGGAACAGAAGAAGATCAAATTGAGGTTGTATAAGGAATCGCAGTTTCAGCATTTTTCTTCTTCCTACCGTAATATACTTTTAATGCACTTTCTAGGCAGTAATTTCCTGGGGTTTTTAATAAAAAACATGAACAACCCCCAAAAATTTTTAATACGGAACCACAAATTATGTCTACACATAACCTCCTCACACACAGAGCAAGGTTAAGAGCAGGCTCAAGGCTCAGAAAGCCACGCATGGTTTGTCCACGTTATTGACTGTGGACTTTATTGTAGCTTGCTCAGAACATAAAAACTGCTTAGAAAAAGCCAGCCTCGGGGTATCTATCTGTCAGTGAATGAGGCTGTAAGTGTGCTTGGCTCAGAATATTCCCGACCTACGTGAATTGGGTAAAAAAGAGCTTGGCTCTTCATTAAAACATTTCGAACATCCAGACCTTCTTCTTAGCGAGGTCTCTGCAGCTTCTTGTATGGCTTCCAGGCAGGCGTGATGTGCAGAGATTGTTCTGAGATATCAGCAAAGTTTTTAAAGGAAAGTATTCACTGTTTTGTCTTCAATTTCTCTCTATTCCTCCCAGTTTTTTTCCCTGGGAACTAACCCTTTGTCTTTTAAACTATATCGTATCTAAAGGTCTGTAAAATAGTCTTTCATATATTTCCTGAAAATCTCAATACTGAAATGCACCATAATAATATCATAAATTTTAGTACAGTCTAATCTATTGTGTGTGCAAACTGATACAAAAGAAGCATCAGAATGAAGTTGTATAATGTTAATTGTGAACCCCGCAGAGCATATTCATTCCAGTGCCCACTAATACAGATTAGCTTTTATTTTTAATTCTATATAATTCTGGTTTTAAATAGGTAATTAAGCCATAAAAAATGGAAAAACTGCAATAAATCATGCTCACATTCTGGTTCCTATTAGGTGCTGTCATGCAAATTGTTATACTCCAGGAAAAGAATGTATGTAGTTGAGGTAAAGCAGCTCCACATGAATGTGGGGATCAAAAGCATAGATCTTGCCATGAAGAGCCAGCCAAGAGCTCTGGAATAGCCCTTCTGCCTCAGACGTTTTGATGAACCAGAAATGGGGCAGAGGAATTCTCTGAAGCGTATGCTTGCGTGTGTGTCCATGTGCGGTCTCCACTGGAATCTGATTAATATGAACTGTATCACTCTGATGTTCTAGAAGTAAGGAATGCGTATCAAATTATTTTATAGCCAGCATGTGTCAATATACTTGTTAAAATACAGGATACTAGGAATCTGACACCATCGTCACCATTTCTCCTCCATATATATACACGTCTCTGGAAAGCAGCAATTCTTTTGAGTGAACACCTTGTTTCAGTGGACTTCGTGTCTCCGTAAGTCTCTCTTGTAATCCCTGTGGTTAGATTCTGTGGCATACAAAACCCAGTGCCCTTCCCACACACATACTTTTGGTGAATATCTCTGTCTGTCTCTGATTTTACCTCAGCATTCCTACACAGCCACATGATGGTCTTTCATCCAGAACCTCAGCACAATATGCTGGCTTATTCTTTACTCACTTATTAAAAATATGACAGCCTGGAAATGTAACATTTAATGCCCAAACCCAGTTTCTATCCTAGAATCGAATTTCTTGTCATATTTTTAGCTTGGATGGCCAATTATCCTGATAATATACTGCATTATGAATTGTTTCACCTGCACAATTTGTCTGTCTGAGTGCAGGAATGTTAGAAGACACAGCAAATTGCTCATATATTACAATGGAAAACATAAAAGGCGCTAGCAAATACCAGTTTCAGAAGACAGCTGAAGTTCTGACAGTAGAAATGCTAATCGGTTCTTTTCATGTATCCTTTCTCAGCATTATAATATTGGAAGAAAATGATGTTAAAACATAAAGTTGGCGTGTGACAAAAGAAAGATCTGCGATATAATACTTTTACAATTCTTTCCTGATGTTAGCTTAGGAGACCACAGCATAAAATGTAGTTGTTCCACGCAGTGAGGGATTTACCTTCTACGTTGGCATTGCTTAATATATGAGGTAGGAGGGAGAAGTTTTCAAGGATGAAATGTTTTCACATTCACCCGATTCTCAGTTTTCAATTCATTAGAATATTTTATATTTCAAACGGAGTGCCACTTTTTACCGCATTTTAGGAGCACCGCTTATTCTGTTTGCTCAGCTAAGCTGTAAAAGCACTAAAGACAAACCTGTCCTTTGAAGATAACAAATCACTTCAAAAACCCTGAACAGAATCAGCATCAAAAAGGTCCTCAGAGTTAAAGTATCAGCTGTAGGCCAGCTGCTTTTCCAAAGCCAATACACCACCCTTCTGCAAGCTTATTTTTCTTATGCTTCTTAAGGTCTTTGTTGTGTAAATTCAAGTAGGACAAGCTCTGAGCACTGCTGGGTCTCTCTTTGGTATATCTGGCACCCTCGAGCCCGTACTGAAGACCTCTCAAGGGCTGAAAGGCCGAGCTTGGCAAAAAAAAAAATGAGGCAGTGACTTTCTGAACTGTGAAACCAAATCTCTGTCCTGCAGTTTTACTTTACACTGCTCTTTCCATACCAGCAAGGTGGGAAAGGGATATCAGCACAGCTACACAAAGCTGAATGGCAGCCCCTAGGGCAGAGGAAGACAGGAATGGATGTTGAAGGAGCATGGCAGGTTCCCTGACTGGAATGGTAAACATTAAAAGGCCATATTTTTAGCTTAGTAGGGCACAAGTTAGTTGCTGCTGCTATGACGAAGGCACTTCTCAACATGTAAGGGAGAGGAAAGGCTTTAAATAGAAGGTAAAATGAAGACGTTAGGGTTAAATAAAATAGTTAAATGCCACAAAAATGCATGATGTGAGGAGGACACGGGGGAAGGTCGTGGTGTAACACTTTTCTTCTATTTACCGATTTGAGTACTAAAAAGCAGCTATAAATTAACAGCAGGGTACAAATGGCGGCTTCTTTTCAAAACAAGTGGCATAAAATAAAACCTTAGAGTCCATTTGAAGCTGGGAATACTATATTCATACTGGGGCTGGATTTGCAGTGAGATTGACAAAAATCATGCTTTTACTTTAACAGGTTGTCTTTTATTTTAAACCGCCCTTTAATCAGCGTGTTCCTTGACAGTCCACACCCCACTGTACTATATATTCCCTGCAGTATCTCAACTGGCTCCTGTCAGTCAAGCTGACAAAGATCTGACCCCAGGTCCTGATTGCAGCCCGTCGCTCCTGTGCCCACAAAAGCATATTTCCAGACTTGTACAGTCACTCACCCTTCTATGCCACAGCTGCAAAACTGTCTCTAATCTCTTCTCCTTCAGAACAGGGGTAAACGCAAGACTGCATAAGGTCAAGCCCATAAGTATATTTTTCTAAGTACAGTTGATTTGATGACTGCACACTACCCCAGCTTTTACAGGACTGCTGTTTCAGAAACCAGTTTTCTCCTTTCAGGCAAAGGCAATAGTGGTTCAGTACAAGTCACACTTGTGTCACTGATGTACGTATACCGAGAAATACTGAGTTAAATGTGGGTACATCAGTTTGCACAAGCAGATTGAATTGTTTATCTCTTACCGTCTTACGTTCTCATCCCGTATTAGTCACTTCCCAATATAATTATTTTACAAGCGTTGCTTTCTTCTGAGACCATCTGCCTCTCTCCCCTCCTGCTTTTCCCAATCCTACAGAGCATCAATCTTATCAAGAACCCTTTTGATACAGCAGTCATTCCAGCCTCCAAACTCATCTCTTCATCACAATTCTCTTAGATCAGCTATGGAAAACATCCACCCCTAAAGTTTCTTTTTTCATCTAGAAAATAGTTTTGTGCTGTTTTGCACACCCTGACGTTACTTGCCCAGCTTGGCTGTGAGGGGCTGGCTGAGTGAAAGAGGTGAAGGACTTTCCGTCTGTTAGAGAGCTTTTTGATTTGATGGAATATGTTGGGGGGTTTCAGCTTGGGAAAAACAAATAGATGAGAGTTCATTTACAGCAACGTTAGAAGATATATGGTAAGCTATTCTGGGAGAATAAGTAACTGGTGGGCTCTTTGAGGCACTGCTAAAATGCCCCAGTGTGTGTTTATGTAAAAAAATTGTAAAACTGAAAACTACTCTTAGCCTTGGACATGCTGGTAGGAGATAAGCACTATCTGTATCAGGTGTCTAGGCGAGAATTAGGGGTTACAACCAGTGTGAGACTGTGAACTCTGCCCTGCAGTTTTCCAGGATATTTTTGAGTAACATAGTTTAATAATTTGTGACTCATGTAGCTAACAAGCATTATTTACCAGGTGTAAAAGGAAGTGGCTTTACAAAGGAAGTGCTGGGATTAATTATATGGTCTGTTTGCACCATGTATCATATAAATGCTGCATATTCCAACCAGAGTTTTAAGAGGGAGAGAAGTTTTTGAGTGAGAGGTGCTGTCAGATGGCCATGCCATGGTCAGAGCCCTGTCCACCACCTCAGCCAGGAGCAGGGCAGCTGGGGGCACTGGGGCAGCTCCCATGGGCAGCCTGGGCTGAGTCCTGGCGAAGGCAGGGTCAGGGCTCTATGTGCCCTCAGGGTCTGAAAAGATTCAGCGCTGAATCCAAAGCATGTTCTCATTCCCAGCAGAAGGACTCCATGCCTCCTTCCTGAAATTCCTTTCCCATGGGAAAAAAAAAAAAATAAAAATCATACCTTTTTAGCTGCCTAGTGAGATGGTTGTCAGCTGTGCAATGTATCCCAGGGAAGGTGCTAGATAACTTCACCAGAAATGCCTGGCCTTATACAGCATCTGATGGAACCAGCGGCAAGTTAGGGTGGAAGTAAGTATTGCCTTCCCTGGTCATTTTAGTCTGTGCTGAGAAAGGCAGCACGCATGTGTGTGTGTGCGTGCGCGCATGTGTATTCCTCCATCGAGTAATTTCATGTATTTTGGCATTTTGTATCAGATCTTTAGGTATAAATTTAGGATTAAAATAATTTCATCTTTAACTGATAGAGTTAAGCCCAAATCTGTAGCCCAAAGTTTGAAAATTGACATACTGATTTTGGTGCTTAACTTGATTTTCTATGACTTGTTGGCTCTAAAGCTTGTGTTCTCAGCAGTAGTTAAGTACTAATGATGTTCTCAAATGTTCTGCTAACCATCTGCAAAACCTTAAGGAGTCTGAATTCCCTTACTGGCTCATTTCTGCTGTTGAGCACATAGGAACTGAACTAAATATTTCTTTGTTTTCCCATCTCAAGCCTCTAATGTTCAGAAGCAAGACTCTAATTAGGGAATATCTTTCCTACACTTCCCCGCTAGGAACTGAAACACCGAGCATGGGCATGCAGCTGTGTCAGTCTCTTGTTCCAGAATAATCTGCTGACTACACCACACAGATTCAAAGTCTTTTCCACCTGAATTAGAACTTGACCTTTTGTCTCCCATATTCAAATTTCAAGAAAGGCTTTCTCTTGCTTTCAGTCGAAAATGTCATACTTTGATCCTACCTTCATTAACAGTTATTTTTACAGGCTATACCTGTGGTTAATGGGCTATGAGGAAATATGGATTCAAATTTCTGCTTTGAACTGAACAGAGGACAGATCCAAACCAAGATCTTTCAAAAAACTATTAGCGTTTTAATAAAGCTAAAAAGTACCTTAAGCTGGCATGCTTTCTTCAGTGTATTTCTCATACCTTCTACTCAATTTCACATTACCAGTAACAACAGTATCTTCCTTCTACAATTATTCTATGATATAGTAGATATCTAAGTTATTTAATTAAGTAACTGTAAATTATATACTCTATGAAGAGGATGAAAAAATCAGAGGCGGTACAAGATGATAAGCCAGAGAACTGAAATAGACAAATATATTACAGGATAGAAGAAGTGGTCACTTGAAGAACGATGATCTACAGGGGAAGAGCTGACGTGGCTTCTGTAAAGCACTGCCTTATAGCCTCCAAGGAGTTCTGTGGAGAGGTTAAGAGCTGCATGGAACTGCCTGTTACAGTGGAGATGGTGCACTTGAGCTCCCAGAAGGTGCTTAATAAAGTCCATCACCAAGCACCTTTCAGCAGTCACTGCATAAGCTGGAGGGTCCTGGAATGCGGTTCAATGTGCATTAACGGGTGGGGCACGGAGGTGATTGAGACTGATGCTGATACTGAGTTACTCGGGGCAAGCAAGATAAGGGTTGAGCGTGAAGAACTGCAGAAAATCCTTATGATGCTAATGACAGCGGAATGCAACAGTAAATTAAATTTGGAGTGTAGACACATGCAAAGTGACTCAGACAAAACAAATCTCAACTTCACACATAAAATAATGAGCTTTCACTTGACTCCAGGGTGAAACCACCACTCCAGGGTAGAATACCTGCATACGATTTGGGTTACGATACCTACTTCCAAGAATACATTGCTTCAATGCTTGGGGAATAAGGTTGTGTCAAAAAGGGAATCGCAGATGAGGAGAGGTACAACACAAAATGAACACTGCTGTCAGGGGAGAAATCTGCAGTATAAATACAGTACAGTGTTCTAGATCCTTTATCTCCAAAAGAGTATATTAAAAAGAGGAAAAGCTCACAGAAGGACAAGAAGTACAAGTAGAGAATAGCTTCCATAGGAGCAGAGACTGCATATCTGCTTGGTTGTGTTAAATAACTGATTTAGGGGATACATATGGGAAGCATCTAAAACAGCTGGGCACCAAGAGGATAGATAGGGATTAAGTCTTCTTCTATTGAAATACAGAAGCCAAGGATCATCAAATGACGTCAGAAGGAGGCAGTTAAAAAAAATAAGTGGACCTTCTTACAACAGGTAGAAAACATGGAACTCTGGGAAAAAGTTGAACATAATCAAGGGTAGATGAGAAATACTTGGGCAAGAAGTCCACTGAGAGTTATTAAACAGCAAACCCACTCAGTCTCAGGAAATCATCTGAACTGAAAATAGTTGGAGAACAAATATCATATATGCTTCCCTTTCTTCACTCTTTCCTACGTGTCCACTAATAGGAACTGTTGCAGCAGGATAAGGTACAAGACTGAGCCTTGATCTAAACCCTTGCAGTTGTAGTGCACTAATTCCAAATCCAGTTTAATTCTATGTATTTCTTTCTATATAGTAACAATTACAAAATCACTAAATGGTTCTTTTTGTGCATTCAGTAGTGAATGGTTTTGCCATGCACTATTACAGTACTTTTTATGCAGAGTTCTGAAATTTGGCTTATGAGCTCAACAGAGATATTTATGATTTCAGTAGAGATGTGAATAGAGATGCGAAGGTAGAAAGACACGGTGCCTTTTGCTGGGGGTGGGGGAGGGCTTTTAAGTGCAGAAACATTCTGAAACACACATTAAATCAATGTTTTAAATCAGTAATTTCTAAACAATTAAAACCCTCACTGTTCTAAGCAGGTAGGAGCATCTGTGTATAAGCTGAAAATGCATTTAAACCACTTCTGACTTCTGCTGAACAGAATGAAGTAATTTCAGATGGTGCAAACATCTGACTTCATTGATTCTGCCTTCCTTGCAAACACAACATTCTCAGACAATCTCCACACAAAGCAAGCTTTTTGGTGTGACAGAAACAGATGAACATAGAGGAGTGTTGAAGCCCCTGTACTTAAAACACGTGGTTCAGTGGTTTTACTTTGGGCTAAATGTCGTCTGGGTTCCACAACAGAACACACTCATGCATAGGGTTTGAAGCTGTCCAAACGACCAACCTCTTGTTTGGATCCTTCCACCTCCATTTGAATGCAGTGTGCGGTTCGTATACAGCTGGAGCTCTTTCTGGTTTCATTTCCTCTAAAAGGAAGCTAGATCTGAATGAATGAGTTGAAAGGCATGACTGCAGACTGAAAGAAAGTGTTACTAGTTTCTCAGCTTGTTCTCTTGAGCTTTTATTATGGACAGAAGTTCTGCAAGAGAAAGGGAAGGAAGCCTGTGCTCATCAGCTGGGTGTAAGAGTTCAAATCACCAGCTGACAGGCACTGACACTAATAAAGGAGTTAATGGAGTTTTAATGAGTGTGCTGGGCCAATAGTCACACATCTACCTGGCTTCTGAACTGCCTTTATTATAGGAATGTAATTTTAAAGTTATCTCATTCTGAAAGATCTGAAAACTTTTTTCATTTGCATTGAGGATAATACTAGCTGTCAAATCTGTAATGAATTAAAAGTAACAAGATTTCACAGATTAAGAACATTTGCATTTTTCCCATTCAAATGCCCAATTATCTATCATCTGTGCTGAAAAAAAATCAAATGGCCATTAAACTTAAACCCCCTTTTGTTAAAAACAGAATCAGAGACCTGTCTTCATTAGTATTAGCAAAGTGCTTTAAAGCTTATCAAGAAAGGATGGTAGCAATAGAAGTACTTAGTAAGATGAGAGATTACTAACACATCAGTCTTTCCCTTAAACTCAGCTTAGTGAGCAATGATTATCTTTTCTAAATGCAGGGGCACAGATATTTTGCTTATATAGATTATACTTGCTGAGCCAAGCATTACATTCACACAAAACTCCCTAAATTCAATTTTCTTGTACATAATCCTGCAAAATAGCTGCTAAGATTAAGAGAATGAATTACAAATAAATGCCCACTGAAATAAGAAGCATGTTTACCATACAAACACTCTAATATCTAACCTGACTTTTCCCTAGTAGAACATTGCTACTGTAGGAATTCAACCCATGGACACACATAATTAGCTCTTTCACCTTAAAGTTGCTGAAAAAATGATTTGCTTAAGAAGATTAGTCCTTTTAGTGTTCAATAGAAGTACTGACAAATGAGCTTAAAATGATTATAGGGAACTCTTTTAACACCATCTTCTGATCTTTTATTTTAAAATAACATGCCTTTCAGTCAAAAACCTTTCAATCGCACCTTTTGTGTTATTCCAAGCCAAGGCTCAACTTTTAATACTTTATGTATTCAAATCTTTTATGTGATGAGATGGTGTTCAAGGCTGTTTTGAGCCACATTGAAGATGACCACAATACTATCTTTAAACGGAACTTCAGTGCTAATTTATTTCTTTTGATCATTGTAACGGCATGGAGCTTTCTGTCTGCACTGGAGCACTTTACCATGTCGCTGGTGACAGGACAATACTTTTTGAGCTGTGCTGTACAAAAAATGACTGGAGTTAAAAATAATTTTTCAGAAGAGGGATATTTTTAAGGGAAGTTGGAATACAGAGGAGGTGATACCAAAAGGTAAAGACAGAGAAAAAGCTGAACAAAGTTGAACAAAGTCATGGCAGGGAAATGGAATTTTCAATCAGTTTGACTGTATACTATAAACTCGAGGCCTAGAGCAAAGCACCGTAATACAGCAAGCATTGGTAGTTGCCTACAGTTGCTCTGGAGCTACTCCTTGTATGACGGTCTGTTTTCCCACCTAAAAACTAAGGGTCAAATTTTGAATTGCTTATACAGACTTACAGACTAATCATCTTATTTAAGACAGCGAATTATCTGAATCCTTTATTGCTACAGTTTTATACAAGCATTGAAATAATGTGAATTATATTTCCATTTTTTCCCATTTATAAAATTCTAGGTGTATTTCTCACCCTTGGGAGTTTTATCTTGCTCAGCTGTTAGCAACAACTGAAAGATGGATGCCATAAATAGAATTCAATGTATATTATTAATTCTCCGCAAAAATCAGTTTTCCATTTTAGGTTTAAGTCATACCGCCATCTACAGATTGAATAAACACTTGCAATACTCTGTTTAGGATAATAGGTAATCCAGGTTTGAAGAGGTCTGGTCTCTAGTCCAACTGCCTCCACAAAACAGCATTGCATCTGAGCTCAGGCCAGGTTGCTCAAATGGATACTGCAGAGTCTCTGGGCAGCCTCTTCCACTGTCTGACTGTCCTCACAGAGAAAAAGCATTTCCTTTTAACCAATCTGAACCTCTCATTTCAATTTATGCTCATTGTCTCTTTTCTCCTGCCATGCACCACTATGAAGAGCCTGGATTTATCTTCTTGCTAACCTCCCCGGTGTTACTGGGGAGCCTCTGTTGGTAAGCCACCTCTTCTCCAGGCTGAAGAAGCCCAGTTCCTTCAGCCTCTCCTCAAACACGAAGTGCTCCAGTCCCCAAATAGCCTGGAGGCCCTACGCTGAGCTTGCTCCAGTTTATTGATGTCTTTCTTGTGTTGGGGATCAAAACTGGACATACAAGTTAAATGTGGTCCAATGAGTGCTGAAAAAGTGAGACAATCCCTTCCCTTGATCTACTGGCTGTCCTCTGACTAACATATCCCGGGGGGCTGCTGGTCATCCTTGCTGTCAGGGAACTGAGCTGCCTATGGACTCCCAGGGCCATTCCCACAGAGCCACTCCCCAGCCTGGGCTGCTGCTGGGGTGCTTCCTTCTCAGCGGTAGCATTTTGTGTTTGTCCTTGGTGAATGTCATAAGGTTCCAGTCAGCCTGTTCCTCCAGCATGTCCGTGTTGCCCTAAATGGCAAGCAGATCCATTTGTTCCCTTAATTTGGTGTCATCTCCAAATCTGATGACAGGGATCTCCATTCCCTCTTGAAGGTCACTGACAAAAGGGGTTAAAGAGGATGGGGCCCAGGAGAGACTGCAGTGGTACTCACCCCAGGTAGGGTGTGACCCACTAGCCCACTACTCTAAGGCTCATCCAATCACTTTTTTACCTATCTGGTTGTCCACCCATCCAGACCACAATGTCCTAACTTGCTTTCAAGAATATTGTGGGATGGTGTCAAAAGGCTCACTAAGTCAAGATAAATTACATTTTCTGTTCTCCCCTTTCCTACAAAACCACTCATCACAGTTACCCGTTCACTGTTTTTTTTGAGTAAGAAAAAAATATCAAAGGTTTTTCCAAGGATGGTTCCACTAACACCTTTTTTCCCACCAAAATAATTTGGCTTTACAGTAACAGAAATAAAGTCTGCATTCTGTAAACAATAAAACAGGGTTTTGGTTTTATTATAAATCGCAGTTATGTACTCAACTTGTCTTGATGAGCTTACTTGAACAGGCACTAACAGCTATGCACTACTTAATCCTGGAATCCTTAGCATTAACCTAAATTGGGGGATTTATTAAATGTCTGAAAAAGTATCAGATAACTTATCACCGTTGGCTAAGGACTTTTACCTTTTAACACTCAGTGTCTGAACACAAACAAAACATAATATATTTAGTGATCCTCAGTACAGCAACTTTTCAGCTAGATACCTGTAGGCTGCAAACTTGTGACATTACTACTGGAACAGCATTTAGTTGAAAACATTATTTTAAAAATTTATTATGAAATAAAAGATACATTTGTTTTCTGTATACATTTTCCCAGGATTTAACTTTGCAAGTCAGATATGCAAATACAAAATTCATAGTCGCAGCCCATGACTGCTTTAAGTTCCATTAAACTTCCCTGGCATAACACATAGCTGTAGTCTAATGCATCCAAAGGTTTGCATTTAGGGTTTGGAATATTTCTGAAAGGGGTTTGGTTGTATTTTTTCAGTATAGGACTCAATCTATGAATTTTTCCTGTTTCTAGCTTGATTCTGTTATTCTCCTTTATTTACTTGGCATTATACATAAAATAGCACCCTTATACAACATTACTGCAATCTTTCATTGCCTTGACTCTTAAAAGTCACATTTCATTATTTCTCTCAAACAGACTGTTGCATAACATGAAGGGTCAAGGTCAAATGATATATGAAGGGAGACTTTTGATTCATTCAAATAGTTGTCTTCAATTTCAATTCCTTTTTCACTACCCTCCAAAAAATATGACAGATTCTGAACATTTTTCAAAATTGGTCTATAGCATCCAGGTATATTCAGCTGTAATGGAGACACTCTGAATTTGCACGTCTGCAGCTCATCCTTAGAAAGCCTTTCATGGTACCATTGCCCAACTTTATTACCAGGATACTTGATACTATGTCCCACCATCGGAAGAACCACCTTCAAAGAAAAAAACAAAACAACAAACGTATTTGAAACTAAGCCCACTAATTCTCCTTTAAATAAAATTTATTACAATTTAAGTGTGTCTAAATCTTGTGTTTTGGGGACTGAAATAGTAAAATAGCAGCTTCTCTTGTGAAATAAAGCTGAGTAAGGCAGGTATCTTGGATGTAATTAAAGCAGGTAAAATAATTAATGTATCAAGATTCCTAAAACAAACTAGAAATATACTAACATGAATTTCCTTGCTTGTTGGGAAAGACAGAGCAATAAAGACATTAAATTGCCTTCACAACTACACACTGAACCTTGAAAAATTAGAACATCACCTACTCTTGAATGTTCTTCTGAGCAGACTGAAAAAAAATTCAATTTACATTCAGTTTCAAGATAAATATTGACATACTGCAAATGACACTGTACTTATTTCCATTAGAAAGTAAATATTCTTTCCTCCTGTTTGTTATGAGAGTGGAGATTAGTTCGCATGTGTTTTCTTTAATACGCATTCCAACAAGTAAGAAGACTGTACCAATTAACTGAGTCACATTATTTTTGAAACAAAATATTCTAATGAAATAGGGAACAATAACTCAGAATTTTTCATGCAGACTTACTTGGTTTATAGAGTATTTCTTAGCTGATTCTTCAGCGGCAGTGACTACATGAACCTGACAAGACATTTAAGAAGTTAAGAAAAAAACTTTTTAAAAAATAGAACACTGTATTTCAGGAATTATGCACTGTACTCATAAACTCATTAAGGGTTTCTAAGGTTATCTGACCACTACAAGGCCAATAATCCATTTCAGATACAAAAAAATAGAAGAGATGCTTAATACGAAATAATCTCTTTACTGATAAATGGTGTTGCATTAAATATTTACTACCACTAATTAGCAAACTATCACAGCAAACTCATATTCTGTGCCAATGTGATCTTGTGCTACGTCAGCAAGAGCAAAAATATTAAGACTTTTTTTATATTTAATAGGAATAAATCTATACTAAACTCAAACTCAATACTGAATTTGATATTTATTTGATCTACTTGTTTTATTAACATTCACTTTCAAAAACATTGTTGAAGGAAAATCACAATGGAAACAGAAGCCACAGTATAGGGTCTGGAGGTTATTCAGTAAACTTCCAAGTGCTCTTGTTTTTAAATTTGAAGGATGTTCACCCAAAAGAAATGGGATACATTCTGTGTGCACAGACACCTGTTTAATATCCAGCAATACATTACAAAATTCTATGGTTTATCCAATGATTACGAGAAAGATAGAATCATTGACTCGTTTAGGTTGGAAAAGACGCTTAAGATTATTGAATACAGCCATAAATCTAAGTCTGCCAAGCCCACCAGTAAACATGCCCCTAAGCACCACATCTACAAGTCTCTTAAATACCTCAATGGATGATCACCCAACCACTTCCCTGGGCAGCCAGTTCCAATATTTGATAACACTTTCAGTGAAACAATTTTTCCTAATACCCAATCTAAACATCCTCTGGTGCAAATTAAGGCCATTTCCTCCTGTCCTGTCACTTGTTACTTGGGAGAAGAGACCCAAGTGCCTCCACAATAAGACAAAGGTATGCTAAGCTTGAAAGAAGAGATGGTTCCAGAATGGACTTTGGCATGCCATGACCTAGGACCAGCATACACTCCACTGCTGGCTTCTGCTCATTGGCTTAGTTGTAGGCGAGCAGAAGCATTTCCTTATCCTTTACTACTTTCCCAAGAAGACTGCTGCATTTTTTTTAACTGCTGCTAACAGTTTAGACCCACTGTCAATCTGTTTTAATTGCCTGAGTGAGTGAAATTTTGCCACATATGCTCTGACTGTGTAGCTGCAACAAGGTTACCAATGCAGTCTGAGGCCACCTTTCACCATGGGCTTACTCATCATATGCTTATATGCAACATGGGCTTATTTATGGGCTATATTCATCAATATATGCAATGTGAGGGTCTGAGCTGGAAAATAAAACTTAGGTCTTCACTGGCTGATAGTACAGGCACACCCAGAGTCCACTCCGAAAGTTTTCCCTAGTCAGATCCTAAGAAAAGCATTACACATCATGCAGGCTAAATTCTCACATATATCAATTCTAACATTGCTGTTCCTTTTTATCACTTGAATAAAATGAATAGTCAGAGCAGATAAAAGCTACTACACATCTAGCTTATATGTCTGTTTACGGTAAATAAATAAAAAACCCTACATCGCTTTTATTACCTTTGTCACTACTGTTAAATATTTTAATGAATGAATCAAAATGTTGGCATTAGACTATGTCTGAGTACATATTCAAGGGCATTAAGTTGTTTCGTTGGCTTTTTTTTACAAGAACTATTTCATGAAGACTCACCTTGTCATTTAGGGAAATGGTTTCATCAGTTTCTTCTGAGAAGACAAGATCACCCTCAACAACTTTCGAACCATAGATGCTCAGTCTATATGATGCTGCTTCATTCCAAATTTTACTGCAATAAGCATGGACATAGAATATGCGCATGGAATGGGGAATACTGAGCCATCCTTTGGTACAACCTTCATGATTTACACCATAGCGATTTAAGGCTCGTAGCAACATCCTCTCTCTCACTTTAAATTCTGGCAGCATCACAAGTGCACCCTTTGCATCTTCTGATATAAACAAAAATAACCATATTAAGTAATCCCTGATTTTTCAAATATTACCTGTCAGGAAAAAATACACTTAAGAAGATGAAATAATCAAGTATGGAAAAATTACCTCTTTTTGCTGACTTTTAGGTTACTATTTCCTTCTGTCATGCAAGACAAATTTCATCGAAGATGCCTATCAGCACAGTCCCATGAATTCTATTCTATTTCATAAACTAAACTAGTGCTCATTCAGTTTTTCAGCCTAGTTTGCAAAATCTTTTTTTAAGAAAGTTACTTTACTCCAAGATTTTTTTTTTAGATCAGGTAATTGGAAGTAAAAACCAAGCTATAAAAGAACATTAAACTACTACTTTACATCATCTCACAGAATCATAGAATCACTTGGTTGGAAAAGACCTTTGAAATCATTGAGTCCAACTGCACTTGTACGCTACGAAACCATATATCCTTGAGCACTTCATCCACCCGTCTTTTAAATACTTTCAGGGATGGCGACTCAACCACTTCCCTGGGCAGCCTTTTCCAGTGCCGAATAACCCTTTTGGTGAAGACATTTTTCCTGATTTCTAATCTGAACCTCCCCTTGCACAACTTGAGGCCACTTCCTCCCATCTGGGAGAACAGACCAACACTCACCTCGCTACAAACTCCTTTTAGGTAGTTGTAGACAAGTGATAACATCTCCCCTCAGCATCCTTTTCTCTAGGGTAAACAACCCTGGATTTGAGAATGCGTATTGCATAGGAGATAAAAAACATGTCTTGACTTTAAAGGTACAGCTTGCATTGGCCACTGGAAAGTCTGAGCCTCAAACCACACAAAAATACATGTAATGTATTAGATGTATCTATCTAACATATCTAACATTTATATAAATGTTGCATATTTAAAATTTTATGGTGTTTCCATGCATATTCTGCAGAATAAGCTATTAAGTGGTATAAAAAAGCATCTCTCTGTGCAGCAACACTTTATTCCCTCACAAATTCAACCCTGAATAAATACATAGACAATTTAACTGTGCATACCAGTTTGAAGAAAGTATCTTTTTGCGTTGTTTACAGGGTCATCAGTATCCTCAGGTGTGAAGAATAATTTCACAGCTTTCACCTTTAAAGAACAACATTATTAATTTTTTTTTTGCACTAAACTGTAGCTATTTGTCAAATAAACAATCATGCATCCAATTCTATATTAACAAGTTCTGCAGCCTCCCAAAATTTTATCAATTCTTAAAGGTCAAAGTCAAATTCTTCCTCTCACAGAAGATGTTATGAACAGCAAACTAGGGTGGTAGTGTTCCAGTTTTAGTTACACAAAAGCACACAACAACTTTCAAAGCCATATGAGAAACTGGTCACTCTTCTTGAACATCAAGTTAGAACTCCTTCATTTCATAATGCCATCATTCTCTTCTGAACAGGAAGATTCTTTCTTTTCCTTTTGCATGTTTCATGCAAAATTTAGACTCAACACTTTCCACAGTCTCACACAGAGGGACAACAATCTTTTTTTTTATACTGATTTGTGTTAGGTTACATGACACTCTGGGGAAAACACTACACTAATCTCTGCTACTTGCAACACCAGTGGAGCCACACAATTTGCTAGCATTTACACCAACCTGTGACATCTGGTTCTTGTCCTCCTCTGTATTAGACCATACAAACACATACTGACACATTTTTCATATAAGCAGTAGTTCATACATATTATAAATTTAAAGGTACTTGAGAGAAGACTAGAGATTTAAATCATTACTCTTTAGGGACTGGCACCTGGCACCAACTGCTAGCATACCAGAATTCTAAATGTCACATACATTAACTTCTATGGGCTGCCCCCAATTTTTGATTCTTCTTACATTTGGAGGATAAGTTTTCCTGACCTTTTCCAGAATCAAAACAAGACTAAAAGAAAACTATTCAAGTATTCATTTTACTTTGTAGTATCTGATTCAATTTTAGATCTGTGCCAAGTACTATACTATATACATTGAAAAGTATATGACTCTTACCTTACAAATTATTACTTAAGAACTAAGCCCTCCTTAGCTTACACGGGAGCAATCACTCAGAACTAAGAGTTTGGGAAAGGAGCCAAAGAATAATGGAAAGCAGTAATCCCTTCTATATAGCAGATAACTCACTGTGGCATTGAAAAAGCTAATCCTTTCATATGTAATATCTTGTGACATTTTTAAGACATATATATTCTTCATCTAGCAGGATAAAGAGGCTACAAGTTAGGAGGCAATCAGGACTATAAATAAATATTGCATAAAGATCGCTTCATTTTAGTGTTCAGACCCTGTATGGCATTCAGCCATTTCCTTGCCAAGTGGCATGATTATCACAATCACATACCAACCACAGACAGAAAAATCACTCCCTGAATTATTTAAAGCAGCACCTGCTGTTTAAAAAAAGACTTTTTGTTTCAGTAAGAAGATCTTCATGCTTATGTTGTCATCAAAACTGATCTGGTAATTACTTCCACATACATATGGGTTTATGTTGCAAACGAAAGTGTTCACTGGGAAGTTCAACTCCAGTGCTAGACATTGCAACGGTATTGTGAAGTTGACAGTAACTACTCAAATTACAAAATACCATCTCTTCATTCAGTAAAGCCAATCCTATTTGATCTGTCTGAACATTTTGTCCTTGTCCAAATCGTTGAGGTCCGTAGTAATTTACAAAACCTTTTGTCTAGAATGATAAAGAAAAATATATTACAAGTATGAAAATACCAGGTACAATCAGTAAGACTAAGCATACAACACACATACATCCTCATTTACATACAAAATGCATACATGCTGTGTTTTTTAATCAGAAAAAATATGTAACAATATTTTTTCTTAGGCATACTTATTGTTTTTTTCACATAAGATCACTTGTATTATTACTATGGCAGCAAAGATGAAGAGTGAGCACTTCTGCTAATCAAGACTAGGTCTCGTGATGAGTTGTAGGTCACATGTGGGCAGTAAAATCACTGTCCTCTGGCCCAATGAGAACATCCTTTTATAAAAGAGTAATTATGGATGGAGTAGACAAGCGAAAAACGTTGATATTTATTTTGTAAATGGTTATTCAGTTCAAATTATATAACCTTCCTTTGCACATCTTAGGTCCCATATGTGATTTTGTCTTCATGGAAAATGAAAAATCCACATTTTGGATTAACACACATGCTGCTTTTGTCATTCAGCATTTGATCAGTAAGCCAAATGTTATAAAGAAAGACACACGATCACAGGAATTTGTGTTCATTTTCCTAACAGCAAAAGAAAAAAAAATAGTTGGATGGAGCTGAGAGAAAAGCACTGAAGTACCAATTTAATGTTCTTTCAATAATGAAATTAATTTCCAAAATACATGTAATGTATTTTGCTCTTGCACACTAGACAGTTTTCATTCAAGTTTTTATTCCTGGATTAATCTTCTTAACTTGTATTACGGTTATTAATTAGAAAGATAGGGCAAGTTAATTCCTGTTGTACAAAACACCTGAAGCTTTTCTTTTCCAAGATTTTTTTTCACTTTCCTCAGTGATTTAAGAACGTCTGATAATGGGGTTTTCTTCACGGACTACGTATGACAGCAATTAAAACCCACTGAATTTCAGGGGATCTTCTTTCTCTGCTATGGACATTTCACATGTGTTTATGCCATGGAAGTTTTTCACCTGTGCCAACCATGCATGTTCCTCACATGACAACAAAAGATGAGTTGATATCTATATTCTTTCACGCTGTCAGCTGCCACAGTGAAATGAAACACATAACTTTGGCTGGCGTTAGGTCTGTGCATCAATAGCTCAGATATCCATACTCATTTGCTACCAACTGTCCCATCTGTCTTGCTGCAGCACTCTGGGGTCTGCAGTCTATAACACAGAACTAATTCATTTATGGTTTCTCCCTATGAGGTAGCTTTACTCTGGTGTTTCCCTAAGTAATGCAGGAAAGTCAAACAGCAAAAAGCATCAAACTGGGAAATAGTGCCATTATTGTGCTATTACAAGCATTTCCTTTAAAAGTACTTCTTTTTTTTTTTTTTTTACAGCACAGAATTAAAACTCTGTTCATTATTAGCAACCATGAGGCTTTTTTTACCTCAACATTTTCCATTGCTTCAGATATTCTCTTTTTCAAATCTGCAGAAGAGTCATGACTGTGGTGTTTGAGATCTCTCACAACTACATCAAAGTGATTGCCCTTGAGCTGACCAAGTCTAAGATGCTGGCATGCTGAATGTATATTGTGTATTCTTATGCCCTTTTTTTCCATTTTGTTTCCAATTTCTTTCAACCTGCATAAATAATTGGGAGAAATTATGAATCAGCCTCTACTAAAGCTATCTAACTTCTAATAAATGTCTTCTTCACCTTTCCACTAGAAGTAAAAAACAAAAGGATTTAAAACAGATTATTAGGAAAAAAACAAATCAAATTCAGAGATAAAAGCCTTAAAACTTAATTACAGTCCAGAAATATTTTAAAATGCTTGCTTAATTTGTACTTCTATTCTGTAGCTGGACAAATACTGGAAAGAAGCAATCCACTGGACTTTCTCAAGGCAACCACATAATAATTCACTCTTCAGTCCTAAAGGTCTGCTTAGTCTGCTTAAAAGAAAAAAAAAAAAAGAAAAAGAAAAAGGAATAGAAAAATGAGTAATGTGCTCCAGCAGACTACTAAACACAATTGGTCTTTCTTGGACAGCCTTAACCAAAGCATACTCACCACACTGATTCTCTGGGTGTGCTTGCACACACTTGTAATTGGAAACACAGTTCAAGTATTTGCCCTTTAAAGTATCCACTCAATCTCTTTGTTCTTACATGTACGTAACGGTTATTCAAATCAAAGGAAACTTTGAGCTTAAATCCTAAGCAATATATTAATAACTTCATAAATTATTTATTTATAAAAATTATTTATTTTCCCTGTTATGCTAGTGGCATGGAAGTATTTAACTATTTTGCTTAATCATTTAAACATTAATGCAAAGTTTTGCTAATCATCTCTTGAACAACTGGCCCAGTTTGCAGTGGAATTTTACTAATAACACGTACAAATGTTAGTAATAAATCCTAAAAACATAAATTCTACTTGTCTTTATAACTGTACTTTGTTGCTAAGACCAAATCCCACTAGAAAGTTAAATCTGAGGAACAAATAATTTATGGTTTTGACTCCAGCGTATTTTTACTTCTACTATGGCAGAACTTATTTTTTTACCCACTGAATTGGCTACAGAGAGTAACAAAAATGAGGAATGGAAAGGCACATCTTGTATTACTGACACAGTATTCAGAACGTATTTTTTGCCCTCAGACTTGGTGGCATCTTCTTTACTTAGCCTCATGTTTTTAAATTGGAGAATGCAATAGAAGTTGACACTTAACACTCAAAGACGGTATCTGCCCAAAGTATACTTGTAGTAATTTACTTGAGTATTTTAGCCATATAAAGTTTTTAAGTTGTTGTCCATGGACTACAAGACGATACTTTGATAGTATGTGGAAACCTGTTGCATCATGTAGAATAGGCTTCTTCTCGGTTCCAGCTAGTGGATAATATTTAAGAAATTGTAAAGTGGATCACATGAGCATGAATTGGAAGGATAATGCCCCAGATGATACAATATATTTGCATTATGAAAGAAAGGGAAGACTTTTCTTTATGTTCCAACACTGATGGACTTCAGCACTGAGCTGTATATTCCCTAAACCCACAACACATTAAAGCCATTTACACTGTACTTTAATACAGGAGGAGGAAAGACATATCAATAAGAACATTTCTGAAGACAGTACCATGTTGATACTTATTAACACATCCAAATAGGAGCTAAACTTAATGCACCCAGATTTTAAGTACCTCTCAGGAGTTACTTTCTTCACAACCATAGGCTGATAAGTAATAGCCTTCTTATCTTTGATGCCAGTGTAACTGAAGTCTGAAGGAAGAACACCAAGTTCAGCGGCCAAAAAGCTGATTGCTTCTAGTGTTTCTAGATTTTCCTTCTGAAGGGTGAAAGCTGAAACAATAATTATTATGAATTTGCACTTCTAAATCATACAGGTGTTCTGTCAAGAGAGATGGGCAAGCTCCCTTCGAACTATAATAGCAGGGGAACTGCAAAGAAACAGTCCTCCCACCCCACAGAAGTAAAGGCAACGGGACTTTTTCAGTACTGAAAGAGAAAATGGAGACACAGTAGATAAAACTCTTAGAACAACTAAAAATCTCTGCTACTTTTAAAAAAAGCATCTGATAAAGTGCAACACAATTCTACAAATGTGTATTGACTTATTGCTAGAAACATTCTCTTTATCAGAAACCAACTGCTTTAAGGAATGAGACTATAAATCAAATTTGACCATACCACCTTGTCCAACATCTAGATCCATCTTCTAAAATACATCAATGACTTTTAAGGGGAAACTAACACACAGGGAATAACAGAGTCAGTACTACAAACCAAAAAAAAACCTCTAACCATTATGATTGAACAGTTAAACTGTTTACACTGAATGGTGTAAAATCCCTGCAGTAACTTAATTCAGCCATCTCATTCTTCACAGATTTAACTACATTGCACTAGTAATGACTTATTTCAGCATGACAAGGGGTCAACCTGGCCTATGCATCATATAAAAATATTCCAAGTCTCAGCCTTACTAAATAACACCATAATACTTGACACTTTTACTAAAAATTTAATATTTACCTGTATAAAGATCTTGTTTTTCCTGGAAACCACCAGCAGGCCTTTTTCTGGACCAACCTTTTTCTCGAAATCGTACCATTATTGACATATTTTGCTGATCATTGACATCTGTCACAGTAAAAGACTTTGTTTCTAGAAGTTTCCCAAATTTTCTGTTGATAAAGTGGTGAACTACTTTTCTGTGCTCCTTGTCTCCATCAGGCTCAAAAGAAAATGTAGAATTTTCTAGCTTTGCATCTAAAAATTTAAAGAAATCACTTGTTTCCTTTTCAGTCACGAACTGACAAAGTTCTCTGTAATCAGCATTTCCTTTTACAATCATTTCATTGTCTTTTGTAACAGTGACTAGAAAGGGGAATTTCTGCCTAATGGCACTGTGTAAATCAGCTCGATTTTTCTTGTCCAGTATAGGTCCAAGTGAGAACTCCCTAGTGCCAGCATTGGCATCACTTTTCGACTTCCACACATCCTTCAGATCACAAGCATATTTATTAAGCAGCTCACTTACGGCTTTGCCTAGTAAGGAATCCAATACACTGGCATCCTCGAGGCCAGGTTTCAGTTCAGCTTTGCTCTCATGCTGGTTCTGGCATGGAGATGCAGGGCAGCTGTCTCCTGCCCAACGTAGCCCCTGATCTGCAGGCACGGGTGTCCCACCACCATCACAGCTTTGGGCACACAGGCCTGGGCTGCTCTGTCCTAGCAGCACTTCCATGGGTTTCTGAAGGGATTTGGCCTGGGTATCCCTAAGTGAATGCTCAGTCACTTCAATTTCTGTCACTACGAAGTCACTCGGTGAGTTTTTGATTGTGCCGCAGAAGCCGGTGTGATCAGTGAGGTAACTGAAGGAGCGCAGCATGGCTTTGCCTTCCCCTGCTCCCAAGCAGAACCACCACACCTGCAAGAAGAGAAAATAAAAGAGGAGGGAGGGTGGTGGTGTAATAGATTTGCTAGGCTCTGTGAATGGCAAAATAGGTTTTTTTGCAAAAGAGAGAGTTTGGCAAAGGGAGCAGCTGGCAACAGACAACTGCACCTGGTAAAACAGATCGATCAGGTGGTGGTCTCACGTTGCCTGGTCTAGTCAGAGGTGCCCAGTGTAGTGGGAGGTGTCCCTTCCCATGGCAAGGTGGTTGGAACTAGATGATGTTTAAGGTCCCTTCCAACTCAAACTATTCTATGATTCAATGATCCATATCGACTAAGTGGCACCTGAGTTGAGACGGAGGCCTCACAACTTGGTATTACTTCAGCTAAGCGCAGAAACACCCCCCAAAAGCACATATTGAGCTCCCCGTCTCGAAGGCATGGGGAAGGGCTGAGCCCCCACTTGTGTCATCCTTGCCAAGGGTTAATCAACACATAATGATTGACTTAGTCCCCACCTCACCAAAAGGTGCCAAAACATTTTCAGAAGGTATAAAATTGATACCTGAAACCCTTTTTTGAGGGGAAGAAAAAATAACCACCTTACCTGACAGACAGGTTGAGAGGCCTGGACCTCTCTTCCCTCACCAAGAAGAAAAGTCTTAGTAAGAATCACGTGCGTCTGCCTCTGTCAGATGTTTCCCCAGTAAAAATAACTCCTAACTTAAGATTTTACTGTTACTTGCTTTATATATATATATATATATAATATATATATATCCTGTTAATCGGTTGTAATGCTTAAGCGCTAACACAGCAGTGAATGTATCAAGGCAACCCTAAATTTGTTTTAATCTGTGACTTGAATTAAACTATTTAGTACCTTCAGCATTGCAAAATATTAGGAATCAGGCACGAATCACACATATTAACCCCATGTTTACCAGTCTCTAAGGAGAGGTAACCGGATTCTGACTTGTGGCAAAACCACATGTAAGCACACACACATAACTGTTTAATCGTAAACCTGGGATTTTCAATCTCGTGGCTCAGCGGGAGGGTCTCCTTCACCATCTGTCATTATGTCATTGAATCATAGAATAGTTTGGGTTGGAAGGGACCTTAAAGATCATCCCATTCCAACCCCCCTGCCGGACACCTCCCACTAGACCAGGCTGCTCCAGGCCCCATCCAACCTGGCCTTGCACACCTCCGGGGATGGAGCAGCCACAACTTCCCTGGGCAACCTATGCCAGTGCCTCACCACCCTCACCGTGAAGCACCTTCACGCTACACCTCACCTTTTTAACGTGCAGAGGAGTAGCAGAAAACAGATCCCATCTACTAAAGACCAGGATGCTGCAAGGCAGGCGGGGGGCGGAGGAGAGGCAGGGCCGCGAGGACGGTACCAACTTCTCCAGGGGAAGGAGCGCAAGGGTAATCTCTCTCTCCCCCCCCCCCCCGGAACAGCAATGGTTCGTGCTGGAGGGGGCGGGGCTATGGGAGGAGAACGCTTCCGCCGGAATCGGCGGGGTGAAGGAGTCCTTCTCTCTTAAAGGGGAGGTGATGCTGCGGGAGGGCCGGAAGGGAAGAGGGGCGGGTTAGGTTGGATTGGATTGGATTGGATTGGATTGGGGGCGCTGCTGCCGAGAAGCGACGAGGCTCGGCGGTTCGGGGTGAGGTGAGGGGGGCGCGCTCGGCCGGGGAGGGAACGGGGTGAGGCAGCCGTGATGGGGGAGGGGGGGCAGGAGGAGCCGCGGTGGTGATACAGGAATCATAGTATCATAGAACAGTTTGGGTTGGAAGGGACCTTAAAGATCATCCAGTTCCAACCCCCCTGCCTTGGACAGGGACGCATCTCAGTAGATCGGGCTGCCCCAGGCCCCATCCAGCCTGGCCTTGAACATGGGGCATCCACAACTTCTCTGGGCAACCTGTGCCAGTGCCTCACCACCTCATTGTGAAGAAATTCCTCCTTATGTCTAGTCTAAATCTGCCCCTCTCCAGTTTATACCCATTGCCCCTCGTCCTATCACTACAAGCCTTTGTGAACAGTCCCTCGCCAGCTTTCTTGCAGCCCCTTCAGGTACTGGAAGGTCGCTATAAGATCTCCTCTGAGCCTACTCTTCTCCGGGCTGAACAAGCCAAACTCTCTCAGCCTGTCCTCATATGGGAGGTGCTCCAGCCTTGATCATCCTTGTAGCCTGCTCTGGACCTGTTCCAACAGCTCCGTATCCTTCTTATGTTGAGGAGTCTGGAACTGGACACAGTACTCCAGATGAGGTCTCACAGAGGAACAGAGGGGCAGAATCACCTCCTTTGACCTGCTGGCCACAATTCTTTTGATGCAGCCCAGGATATGGTTGGCCCTCTGGGCTGCAAGCACACATTGCCAGCTCATGTTGAGCTTCTCATCAACCAGCACCCCCAAGTCCTTCTCTGCAGGGCTGCTCTCAATCACATCATCAAGAAGTAGTTACTATTACAAAAAGTGGAGTATGTTTTAAGCTAAAGTAGAGTTAAGTTTCATGTAAGTAATTTTAATTTAAATGTATGCATGTAAGTGGGAAATATATTCTGTTCCAGCTCTTGTTTCGCTGCACATTATGGATGGAGATCACTCCCTTGTGTTGCCCAGGACTGATAAGGGACGTTTCCTTTCTAGAACTCAAAAATGAGTCTTAAAGAGTTTATTTTCCAGCATTTTAGGTATCAGTGGGGCAGGGCAGGGCAAGGCATGAAAGACAGCCGCTGCGATGTTGAGTCTGAGGTGTCCCTTTCTTGCCACAGCCCAACAGACCAACCCTCTTGGTAACAGTGCCATTTCTGTCCCTTAGGAGCCAAAGATGAGCAAGCCCGTGACGACTTCCACTTATGTGCGCTGCCTGAGCTATGGGCTCATGCGGCAGCTGGCAGACCTCATCGATCCGCAGGAAGGGTGGAAGAAGTTGGCAGTAGACATAACCAACCCATGCGGTGCAAGCAGATACAACCAGATGCACATAAGGTCCTATATACAAGTCACATGATGTACCCTTGTTAACTATTTAACATAAATGCCATTGTCCATCCCACACTGTTGTCCAACCCATTATTGTAATACACTGCAGTTTGCGTGTGAAGTGAGTAGGCAACTCCTACCTTTTACAGTACATTTCCTTAGGGAACTCAACGTAATTACTCCTAATTGGTCTGTAGTTAAGTTTTCAGACAGCTATAGCCAAAAAAAAATTGACTAAGGAAATTAGAATTAGAAAGTAGAATTAATTAGAGCTACAGACATACGTATTTTTAGTGATACAGCACCTGGCTGTGTAACTCTGTATCCTACAGACTAGTAAACATTGACTTCATTGTGCACCTTTGAACAAGAACAGCTCAAGAAACAACTGAACTGTAACTCCTAATTTGCTGTTCCAGAGACCTAAAACTAACAAGTTTAATTGAGAAGTAACAGGAGCAGTATTTTATTAAATTGATCTTGCTTGCAGGGCTTGCTGAATCGTTAAGCTATTTCAAAGGTTCTGTGATTTTAAATCTTCAGTGTACAGTCTTTCTAGCGATGTTAGCATTAAATCTTTTTCTGTTGTAATAACAGTCAGTAATGGATCTCAGTTGCTGCTTAATGCCCGTCTTAAGATACTCAAAATGTGATGCCAAATGAATGGAAAACCTTAATTTTTTCCTTCCATTTGACCTGGCTCTTACTTGACTTGTCTCATGCTGGCTTTCTTTCTGTTGATCCATGTGCTGATATGTGGCAGTTTCTGGGCAAAATGTTGAGGCCATCTATATATTTTTCCCTGACCATTTTTTCCCCATATTTCCCATATTTTTAACTTGAGTTTGGATTTTTTTTTTTAGATGAGTTTTCAGAAGATTTGCAAATAATTGTACAGTACAGTATGGTTCAGTACATTACTTTTTTTTTAATTTATTTCCCTTCATGATTCTCGAGGTCACTTTTTTTAATGTTGGTCTTAATTTATCTTTTAAGGAGATTTGAGGCATTTGTACCAATGGGAAAGAGCCCCACGTGTGAATTACTCTATGACTGGGGAACAACAAACTGTACTGTTGGTGATCTTGTGGATCTGCTGATTAGGAATCAGTTCCTAGCGCCAGCAAGCCTTTTGCTTCCAGGTAACTTTTACTCTTGTATGTTTTGTACTGTGTTTCCAGTTTTCTAAGAGGTTAAAGAGCTCCACGGTAATTTGAAAATGAGAAGGAATTAGGTCAAAACAACTAAATGTGGATGTATTTTCCATTATTTGTAGTAACAGTTTTATAGAAGCTGTTCAGTATGTTTCAAGTTTAAATAAGTCCTTCAGTTTACAGATAGTGGCAGAGTGTAACCTTCTCATCGTGCTTACATGTCTCGTAATCTTAGTAAATACTGGCATGAATGTTGTTTTTTCTGATTCCTGATATGGTTAACACTTTCTCCAAATTCTATTTTCAGAAGCTGTAAGGATGACAGAAGAAGTTACATTACCTCTTTCTTCACAGGAAACCTTACCTATACATGAGAAGCAACTGCCTGTACAAGAAAAAGAACTGGCATCTACAAAACCTATTTTAGTTCAAAGTACTGAGAAGCAAAATTCAGCTCCTTCCTATTTGAGTCAAGAAAATAGCAGCTCACAGTCTAGTAACACAGGTAGGCACTTAGTTTGTTAGAATGAAGTACAATCTTTTTTGCTGGTTTGTCCTTCACCTCTTATGAAATAAATCAGGAATGCATTAGAGTAATGACTATTCCCATCATCATGCATCTATAGGAAATGGTGTCTTGCTTTTGCTTTTATTCTGGGCAAGTGTGAATTTAGCCTGAGTAATGAGATGTCTGAGTTTCACCTTGTCACTAAGGCGGCTACTGTGGTGGAAAACATGACTTTTAATTAAATTGCAGTTTATTTTGTGTTACGCGTAATTAAATTGCCCTGTTTAGATACTGATTTTGTAGACTGTTTAGCATCTTGTGTTTTAAATCTGGATTTCACATATCAGAAATTACTAAGAACGTTGGAGAAAATATGATTAACAAAAGCATTACAGGAAAGTATATGGTTGGTCTATTCTTTCTTAAAGTTAGATTAGAAGGTTGCTACAGTGCTAGTTGCAAAGAAGATTGTGTAGCTACTTATACCATTTATCTACATTTTTTTCTGTTATCTTCATCACAATACTGGAATTGGGCTCTCCTCAGGATTTGCATGGTAGTGAGTTTTTGGTTTAACAGAACTGAAGCAGAGAATCTATTCAATGCACTTGTTCTTAAGTGAAAGCATAGTTGTGCTAAATGGCAAATGTGTCTTTCAGATTTCCGTAATTTTCAGTTTCATGAGTTGGAAAGTGTTACAAATCATTTTGATGCACGACCAGAATCCGCTGGAGGTAATAAACTGGGAGAAGGTGGCTTTGGCGTTGTGTTCAAAGGCTACATCAATGGCAGAAATGTGGCTGTCAAGAAGCTGATTGCTGTGAGTTGTCCTGGGTATTTTTCTTTTTAGCGACTGTGTACTTTATAGTATAGACTTGTCTATCTGTGGGAAGCGTTGAATGATACACTTCAGAAAGTGTCACTGTGTTAAACATTAGTTGGGTTGAGAACCTTATCCCGTGGTTCCATGAGTGGTACGAGTCAGCACAGTCACCAGAGGTGAGTGAAGTCTTGTCCTTTCTGTAACTCTCCTTTGAGTGGCGCAGGTGAGTTGTCTGGAAGAGCAGAGCTCCCCTAGATCGCCCCTCCCCTGTACACGAGAAGTGGCAGAAGGAAAGGGGTGCTAGGGAGGTTTCCCTTTCAGAATCAGATGCACAATTCACGAGCTAAATAGGTGTTGCCACAGAATGTTGATCTTCATAACCAATGATCTGTGTGAGTAATTAATTTTGTAGGAAGGAAGTGCTATTAGTGAACTGTAGTGAAATAAAATGGGTAAGTTGATTCCTGTGCTGAGACTGGATCCATTTGTCCAATAATATTGTGTTCCAAGAAGTTAAAAATCATGTCCTGATACTTTAATTTTTGAGTTGAGTAAAAAAAAAAGAAAAGAGTTAAGTAGTTGTTAAATGTAATGGACTTAAAAAAAGGCTTACAATTCCCTTTTTTTTTTGACAAACAACTATGCATTTTAATATGGTCATCAGTACTAATGTGAATTGCTTTCTTTTGTAGATGGTTGACGTTAGTGTGCAGGACTTGAAACAGCAATTTGATCAAGAAATAAAAATAATGGCAAAGTGAGTACAGTATTCTACAATGTCATTATAACCTTCTATGGAATCTAAGTTGACAGATAACACGTTCACTAATGTGATCCCTTATTTTTGTCTTTCTACCATAACTTATCGATTTTCATGTTAAATGAGAATGTTTTACAAACAACATGACTGTACAGGCATACCTTGGAAGTACTTGGGGTTTGGTTCCAGAGCACCACATTAAAGCGAGTCACGCAAATTTTTTGGTTTCCCAGTGGGTGAAAAAAGTTTCATTTACACAGTACTGTACGCTGTTAAGTGTGCAATAGCATTATGTCTAAAAAACCAATGTACATACCTTAATTATAAAATAGTTCGTTGCTGAAAAATGGTACAATAAAAATACAATATATGTGAAGCAGAATAAAAAGAAGTGTGGCTGTATTTTGTTATTTTTTTCAAGCGCCATTGCAGAAACCTGGCTATGTGCAGAGGGGCTGGAACAAGTAACTGGGGATCAAGTTCCTTCTGCCTTGTGTTTTCCTCAAATGTTGAGTCTTTCAGAGCATATATGAATAGAATTTTTTGCTCTAGGTGTCAGCATGAGAATCTGGTAGAATTGGTTGGTTTCTCAAGTGATGGTGCTCAGCCATGTCTGGTGTATGAATACATGCCCAACGGTTCATTGCTTGACAGACTTGCTTGTTTGGTAAGTAAGATCTTTTCCAGCTTCCAGTTGTCTTACTTTGCTAAAGTATAAGTATCTGTGAAATATCTTTGAAGCAGTACTGAGCTGTAATGGCCAAATGATGTTTTGCTGCTTCTGTCATTGGCATGTTCTCTGCTAGTTCTTGTGATTCTGTGTTGTGAAATTGCCCTTTGTGCGTTGTCCTTCTGGTAGTGGCTATAACACAATGTTCATAGTCTGCATATCTCTTTCCAAAGTGCCTAAAGAAATGGGAAATACATTTTTTTAAATTAGTATTTTGTTTAAATGTAATGCTTTCTTCTGTCTTGATCAAACAACGTGTCTTCTAGCCTTGCCCTTTAGTAAATAGTAAGTTGATTTGGTTTAGGTGAGGCAACTCTCTGTGTGAAGGACAAACAGTTGCTTGTTAGAGTGGTGCCAACAGTAAGCCAGACTTAACCTAGTAGATGAGTGTTCATCTTAGTTTGTTGAAGGAATTAAAAAATCTTCTTTATACTAAGCAAATGCAGCCTCTGAAGTTGTAATCTGGGGAACTTAAACTGGTGCTACTGCAACCCTGCCTTGCCTCCAGACATAAATGATCTTCCTGTTGTACTGGTTTAGGCATTTAGTAGTTAGAGAAAGAACTGGGTTAGGGAACTGATCTGTCTGAAAAACTACTTGGTGAAAAAAATCTTAAATGATGTTTCCTCTGCAAGGCTGCACTGATACTTCTACTAAACAGGAAAGAAGTGGTGTTAGGATGAGAATGAGTAGCAGTGGTTGGGGAAAGGACTGAATATGTTTGGGTTTGTTGATTTGCCTGCACATACATGCAATTTTTTAAATTTTTCTTTTACTGAATCGGTGCAGCAGAGAGATTAAGTTGCATTTAAGGTCGTGCAAGTTTATCTGTAGAAAGGAGCAGTGCTTGGCAAGGATGTATGTGAAAATGCTTATCTATGTAACTTTGGCCATTGTCATCAAGTGAGCTTAAGGATTGGTAGTAATTGAGAGCTGGAGTAGAAATAACTGAGCCCTTTACAAGAAACAGCCAAACTTATGATACAAATCATAGAGAATCTAAATGGGAATCTATAAATCAGAAAGAATCTTCTCCTGATAAAGCTAAATAGGAGAGGAATATGCTTACTGAATGTGTGTTTTTGCTGATAACTTCATTTTGTGACCTCACTGGATGTATTTGAAGCACAGACTCTTGCTTATGTCATTATCTTCTTGTTTGGACTTTGAGGAGCAGGCGAGGGAGGTGGTAGAATGACATGACGAGATACTCTAATCCTCTTCACTGATGAGATTAAGAAGTGGTTTTGAAATGCGGGATCCTCACTTCTAAGGCCTAGTTAAAGTAACATGAATTGAGCTAAGCTCTTGAGGTGGTAAACTAAAAAAATGCTTGAAAATCAAATCTCATTGTTAGTAAAAGCTCTTGCTTGCTTTGAATGATTTGGGTTAAAAGGTTCAGGTATCAGTGCTGGTATGAAGTGGAAGATGTGGTAGATACAGGTAGTTCTTTGTAGAGTAGCTGTCCTTGTAGGGTCACAGTTGAATATTAATTATCAAGAACACTTTTTGCAATGGATTAGTTAACCCAAGGCAAAAAATGCATAGGAAAAAAACCAAGTGTGACAAATGCATGTATTTCTGTCCAAGTACGTTAAGATGTGTGCTATTAGTCTTTTTAATTATGTACTTGAACACCACAAAATATAGCAAGAAGTTGATTTTGGATTGTAGGGGCTTTGCATGTTTTGTTTCATGTGGGCATATATATTAGATTTTCACCTTTCTACTTGCCTTGCTTCCTTCTTATTCAAGGACAACACTCCACCAATTTCTTGGAATACAAGATGTAAAATTGTTCAAGGTACAGCAAATGGCATCAACTATTTGCATGAAAATAGCCATATTCACAGAGATATTAAAAGGTAAAAGCTGCTGACTACCGCTGGCTGCATTTCCCTTTTTTGTTTTTCTTTTTTCTTTTTCCTTCTTCACCATGTTAAAATTATTTTAGAGAGAACAAACTGCAAGAAGCATTGTTTCAGTCAAGGGCACGGTATTTTCTGCAAGTGACATCCATCACCATAATCTTGTCTGTGCCACTAGGACATGACCAGTACAGACTTCTAAAGATAATTATGAGGCTGTTGTAATCTGTTACTATCTATCAAATAGTTACGTGAGTGCTGTGAGGACACACAGAAGTTCTGTTCTTTCACAACTGCTGCTAACGAAAAAGCTGCTGTTGGAGAACATAATGACTTTTAAATGGGGAATTTTTCAGATGAAAACCTACCTTTTTTTTCCCCTAGAGCATTTCTTCAGAGTGTCTTCTTTGATTTACTGCTGTTTCTTTTGAAGACAGTAAAATTACTTCACTCGGGTTTATGAAGTTCAGGGTTCTTCAAGGATAAAATATGTTCACTTGTTTGTTACAACAGATTTTTTTCCAGCTCAGAGAAGGTGGGGGGTTTGTTGTAGGGTTTGGGTTTTTTTCTGTTTTTATTTTCCCGATTACTTGATACATTTTGTGCATCTTTTTTTTTAAAGTACTGAAGCAGTCCAAATCTTTCAAGAAAAGCCCCAGATGCCTTACTCCTTCTGTGGGTTAAGAAGAAGCAACTGACTGATTTGTTCTCATGGTTGAATGTTTTAATAACTCTTTGGCTTCTGGCAAGTCTGTTAAATGTAGACCACTTTGGTTCTGTGACCTTCCAGCTTGTGAGGAACAAGCTTTTTCTTCAGCTGCCTCATAGAATGTGCTTGCTTCTTTGACAAATTATGTTTCTTCTTTCTTCCCTGCTTAAGCTTCTGGACAAGTGTAATGACTGAAGGGGATGCATTTTTAACCTTGCACTACTCTACCATTCTATCTGCTGTGAGTTGATCATATTATAGGATTGGGTTTTGTGTTGTCTTATTTTTTTCTTTTGTTTGGATTCTGTTTTGAAACCTCTTGCACTTGCAGCGTGAATAGTTCAATAAATTGGATTGGTGTTATTAATTGTGCTGCCATTCCCAGCTAAATCTTAGATGAAGAGACGTCTTAGAAGGTTCTGTCTTCGCTTTGCTGTGACGTGACAATACAGTTCATAACCGTAGAGTCACTAGAGCAGCTTCTGTATAGGCTAGAGGAGATATGATTGAACAGGGGTTCTCAGCATTGTCCATAGTTTTTTGGCTTGGTTATACCTGGGAAATACTTCTTTTGTCTCTTGAAGCTTGACAGTTGCAGTAAAACTTGCTTCTGTTGTGCTCTTTGTGGTGTATCAAAAAAGTGACCACTTTTTGCACTCGTTCCAAATTGATAAGAAGGTCAAATTTATTACATTGTGATCCTGTTCTTCCTTCTTTAAGAGGTTGACTTTAAATATGAAGCCAGTTGGTGGGTGGTGCTTTGACTAGTGTTTGGCCTTTTGTACTGGTCTTGTATTTAACACTATTTACAGAAGTTCTATGAACAAGTGTTGTAACTTAGATCTGTGTTGATTTTGTTGAGAGGGTTTGATAAGCAAAGGGGAAGTTAGAAATACAAGCTTCTATAACTGTTGTATCTGGCTATGTAATTTTTCTTATGGTTCCATTAAGGGGGTCAGAAAATGGGGAGGATTACAGAAATGTTAAATCAAGTGGTTCTAAAGTGGTTGCAAGTGCTACAGGTTTGAAACACAGTAGAAGATTTATGTGATAATTAATCCACTGAGTATTTTATGGAAGTGTTAAGGTCTTTTAGATGAGCTTCATTCTTCAGGGTTTTTTTAAGGGAATTAAAAGCTGGAGATCAAGTGGAAACACAGCACATATATTATTCCAGCATTGATAAGTTTTCTGTTTCTCTTCCAAGAGAAGAGTAAGAGTATTAGTATGCATTAGGCATGTGAATTTGTAATTGTTGACATAGTATTAAATAGGTATTAAAACCTGCTGTTATTAGTTCTGAGTAGAGATTTAGACATACTGTGATGCCATACCAGTTGATCAGAGCTAAGTATTCTCTATTATCCTTCCTGAAGAAAGGGTATACAAATGCAAAATATTGGTGTAACGTAATTGGTCTCTTGTAAGAAATTTTTATGTTTGAAGGATTTGAGGGGAAGGGGGGAGTGTTTGGGGTTTTTTCCCTTGTGTGAGTGTTTCATTTTTTAGTTTAATACATGCATGCACAAGAAAAATATGGATGGGTCCTGGCAGCCAGTTCTTGATTTATTTAGAGGAGTGAATTTTTAAATCAAGTGATTTCCAACAAAACTAACTCTACGTTTTTTGTTATATGGTTAACAAATAAATATCTTGATTTCAAGAAACAAAAATAGCAATTTGCAGTTGCTTACTAAAGAGTTGTTATTCTAAATACTGTACTGGTTTAGAAAATTATATGTTTGGGTTTTTTTTTCCCCTCCCCTCCACTCTAGTGCAAATATCTTACTAACTGATACGTATGTGCCCAAAATTTCTGACTTTGGACTTGCAAGAGCCTCTGTAACATTCACACGAACAATCTTGACTGAAAGAGTTGTTGGAACAGCAGCTTATATGGCTCCTGAAGCTCTGCGAGGAGAGGTAACACCTAAATCTGATATCTTCAGTTTTGGAGTGGTAAGTTGAATGTGGGAAGCAGTATATGACTTCTTTTGTAAACTATTAAAGCTTAGAAAATCAAAAATGTCTGAAATTATTTAATCTACTCTGATCTATCATTTCTCCTTTTCCCAAGAGATGTGCTCTTAAGATAGTGTTTCTAAACTTTGATTGGTTTAAAATCATTTGAATGTGTTGATTAAAAACGTTGAATTTGCTAATAATTACAATAATTATGTTACAATTCTAATTGGTGTGTCAAAGACTGGAGTAAAACAACATTCCAAGCTCTAACTAATGTAGTATGAAGTAATGTGGAACACTGCTTCTTCTTGCATAGTACTGCACAAAAATGTAACTCAAGAAAATGCTCCAAAATTGAGCGTGTTTTACTGTTTTTAAGCACCAAAAGTATGCTCTCCATGTGGGATTTGCCTTAAAGATAAGTTCAAAAAAGACATGAAAGGCAAGATGTTTGGGAGGATAGTGGATCCATTCTGAGTAGATTGAAGACCCTCATTGCTACCAATCCTTTCCATCATGGCATTTATTTTCATGAGGAGGCAGACCAGGTATTGGTCTGAATACTTGGGAAATCCTTCCATTTTGCTTTGAAGCAATATGGCGTAGAGTGAGAAAAACTTGCGCTGAAATTCATAAACCACACTGCTAATAACAGTTAATGGAAATAACGGTAAAAACAACAGCAACAGCAATCAATTGTATAGAAAGCTCTCTTTGGAGAACCATGGATCCTGTGAGCATTGTTTGAAACATGAAGGGTCATGGTTCCTTTTGCAGATGGATTATTCTGTGCTTTATTTTCTCTTCTAATTTTTTTTTTTCCCTCTAGGTCTTACTAGAAATAATAACAGGTCTTCCTCCAGTAGATGAAAACCGGGAGCCACAGCTACTGGTATTTTCCTTTTTATTTCTCCTCCTCCTGCTCCAGGATCACTTTATATGAAATCATAATTGTTTAACAAGTTCTGAGACAAACAAGTTAGTCATCAAAGTACTTAGTTAGGAGGAGGGCTCTTGTGCCAATGTTTCCTCAGTTGAGACTGAAATTTTTCTCTCTTGGCTGGTAAAAGCTTGTTCAGTCCCAAAGGTCGTCTCCTTTCAATCTGATACTATAATTCTCTGTTTGGTGCTGCTTCTTATTGCAATACCATTGTGCTTTATCAACGTACTCCTGCTACACCCAGATACCCTCATAGTTCCTCATTCACCAGAACATTTTAAAGTGTTCATCTCGTGTTTTTCTTGATGGTTCTTTGTACTTCTTACCATTCCTGTAATTTTCATCCTCTTCAATTTTACTAATAATTTGCAAATACCTTGTGTTTTTAACCTTAGGGAAGTTTGGAGTGTAAGGGCTTTTTTTCAGGGTGAGAGGTGTGTTGGATTTTGTTTTCTTTTTACTATTCAATGAGTAATTCAGTCTACTAATTAGGAAACCAGTATCTCGGAGTTCACTCTCTTGAATTACAAATCTCACAAGGCTGTTCTTAATTTAAGCTTTCTTTTAGCTTAAAATAAATTCTGAACTACTTAATCCAAGGTTTTCCTGGAATATTTTTACATAAAGACTTATTTACTAAGGTATGAAAGAACATTGAGGTTTGTATAGGTTTTGTTCCATACTATTTGACAGCAGATCACTTTCCTTCCACAGCTTTAGGAATAACTGTGTACTATGAATAGAGTTTTTTTCCCTCTTTTCCTTTTTCTTGCTCTTCTGGAGTAGCAATACTTATCCTTTTGAGCTGTCTAAAGACCTTGGAGAACTTGGTCCCCATCAAATTGAATCTTGAGTTTAGGGTTTTTTTGGAGCAGGCTTTCAGATGTAGGATATTTAAACGAGTATGAAGTATGATCTGACAGGTATAGTTTGTCTTTGTAATGTACTTTTCGTAGTGTAGAGATAATGGTCAGTGCAAGACAATGTGGCAACCTTAGCTTTGAAAATTTTGGGGTAATTGAATGTTAGTCAGCAGTTTCAGACTGATCCGTAGCGGAAGGCAGAAGGCCTGCCTCTACTCGCTGACTTTATTTCTTACTTCATTTGTCATGTTGACTTGTCTGGTATTCCGCAAACTATTTGTGATTACAGATAAAGCATTTCAAGTGTATTGGAGCTGGAGAGCTTTGGACTGAAATAGTCACATTTATTTCAGACTAGAAGTTTCCATCAGAATAGATACAGCAGCCACCAAGACTGGTGATAGAAGATTGATTTGCAGAAAGAGGCTTTATAAAGTTGATGAAAAAAGAAATTATTCATACTTAAGCTTGCATATTTGCGGCTCATTAAGTAAACAGAAATAGTTTATGTTGATGATGATGCTTTTCTTAAAAAGAGACAATACTAAGAAACTAAGCCCGGAACTGGCAGAACGTTAAAGCTGTGTGATGCAGCTTAAAGAAAATTGCTTTACAGTTTTGTGTTAACTCAATTAGAAATAATTTATAATAAAAATGTATAGTCCATCTATAGTCTCATAGGCTCTTTCTGCAGATACTGATGAATAATTATGCTGCTGAGCCATTGTCATCATTCTCTGTCTGGAAAAGTGGTTGAGAAAAGAAATGAACGCTCAAAAGCAAGTTTTTAAAGTATTAGCGTGGAATACATGAAGTTCAGCTGCTTACAATGTTATCTGCTCATGGGTTCAAATTCTCTTGTAGTTAAGTATCAAAGATGACATTGAGGATGAGGAAGCAACTATTGAGGATTACGTTGATGAAAAGATGAACGACTGGGATGCACTTTCAGTTCATAAAATATATTCAGTTGCTGATCAATGTCTGAATGAGAAAAAAAACAGAAGGCCAGACATTAAGACGGTGTGTAGCTTTTCAGCTAAAAGTCTTATTTTGAGTGTGTGTGTGTGTGTATGGTTACAGTATCAGTTATTTATATTTCTGTCTGTTCTTTTGCAGGTCCTACAGCATCTACAAGAGATAAAAACTTGATACATGTTTTTTCTGATATACAAATGGTTTTGAAATGCAGTAGACACCATTAGCAAATATTTTATTAGCATTTAGTGCAACATTATCAGCTTTTCTGCTTTGTGGAACTTTCTGGTTTGCATATATGGTGTGCTCTTGGCCTGTCACCATCGCTCTGTTAATAGTAACTGAGCAGCCTTTTCACATTTCCTTACCAGCTGAGCCCTCAACATGAGAACTTATTTTGTGTTAACAAATTGCAGTACTGGTATGTCTTCTCCACAGCTTTGTAAATTTCCATGTTAGAATCTATTTGATTCTTTTGATTTCCAGGTATCAGTTATGTCTACTGTAAAGACATATGGCACTAACAGGGTAGAGTGTTTTTACTGTACGTTGTCTTCTTGACCAGGTATACGAGAACTTTTTCTACTTAATAGATACAAATGACACTTTGTGTTGTCTTTTGGGGAAGAGATGATAGTAGTACTCATTTAAAACAAACTTTATTTAGCATTCCAACTCGAGAGTTCATATTAGTTTGAATGGACTGGTAGTGTTTGTGAAGTGTTTGTGAATTTAAAGATTTTTCAGAAAGACTTCTCAGGATTAATTTTAGTCAAATAAATGCCACAAGGCACATTCTAGGTTGGTGTGGAGGTTTTTGTTTCAAAAATAATTATCTTGCAACACAAATGCATATGGCCTCTTCCGGTGAACTGTACATGATGACAAACCACTTAAGTTTTGTTTAAGTTCTGGATTATAAACACAGATAGTATATTTTGTTAAAGGGGACAGAATAATAATTCTAAGATGAATTCTACGTTTTCCTTAGTCAAATAATGAAGTTCTTTAGGAAAAAAAAAAAAGTATGTGTCTGTATATTAATAAATAAATATTAAAATGCATTTTTAAAAAAGCAACATGTAAAGCTTTCTAAAATAGATATATTGACAGATCAAAGCAGCCTAAATGGAATGAAGGTGCCTAGTATGATTCCAGATACTTTGGACTAAGTAGGTATAAAAGTACTACTGTTGTAAATAAAAGAGGTTATTTTCATATAAACCTTTTCTGCAGCTCATGAACTTTTTTTTGACAGCTTAATGGTAGGGAAATCAGGCTTACAGCTAAATTTGAAATTCCAAGATTATCAAAGAATAAGGAAACTCTGAGAAATAATCTGCCTGCATTCACATATATATGTATATATAATTGTAGAAAGTATGTGATTTCTAAGTCTTGTATTTACGACATTAGGTCTCTGGCTATTAACTTGTTCTGTATTGTCTTTTAAAACTGGTAGTTTAATTTAGAAACAGATATCCACCTAAACAGTCTTCAGTTTTATTGAGTGTAAACTCTAAAAAGCTGTTAACAAATACTCTGCATTACCATTACAGATTATTATTTCTGCTATTAAAACTTTGAGCCTTGAAAACAATAGTCATTTTATGTTGCTTGCATTTCTCATAATAACATTATGCTAACCTCACTGCATGGAGTAGAACTATACAGCTCTCCACCTGGGCTTGTGGAGAAAAAAGCTGTTATAATCCTAAATCGGAATAAAAACTGCTTAAGTCATTCTTCAGTTTTAAACATCTCCTTCAGCTGTTCCATGAAGGTTTCTTATTAGCTCACGTCTGCTTTTTACTGTTCCTTGGAGCTAGAATACATCCTGAAGTGTGTTTGATGTAGTAACTCACCAGCAGCGCTGTTCTACCTCTCTGGTGCAGTAGAACTATTTGTGTTATGGCTGTCTAAGTATTAGAAAGTATTCATCTAAGTATTAGAAGACTCTTCGCTGTAAGCACATGCGTGTCTGTTCTGCCATAGCAGACTGACTATTTGCAGTGCTGCTGTTGGCCCCTTGGTCTTGGCATTTCCCTCACTGAAAATGCAGCAGGTTAGCTACCCTTTCATAAAAGAAAAAAAAACCAACAGAACTCTTTATTCGATTGAGATGTTAGGTAATCGGGTAAAGCCAGCTGACTTCTGGGGGAACTTCAAAAAGCAAACCCAAACATAGGGTGCAAGGAGGAGGAACTTCCTTTTTCCCCACCCCGGATTTTTTTTTGAGGTCTTCATACAGTAAAGTTAGCAGCTATAGACCCTGACAAATGGTAAGAGTAGCTGACTTCTATTATTTCATATATTCCCTGCAAAAATATTAATCTATCCTAGAATCCACACTGATTTGTATTCCTTATTATTGTAAAGTTTTCCAGGACACTGATTGGCAACTTGAGTCATTCAGATTCTTTGTGAGTAAAGGGATGAACTAGTTCCATAGAACTGGAGGTGAGAGAAAAATTGGTACAGTTCCTGCCTAATGGAGAGCTCTGCATGGGAGATGTTCTTGGGATAGTCAGGGCTGAGATGACTGGCCTTCATCCCCTCTCCTCAGGGAAGATGCTGTGGAGGGCAGCTGAGGATCACTATTGTCAGCAAAAGAGCCAATGTTTTGCATGTTAAGGAACAAGGGAACTGTAACATAAAGCAGTTTAGTCACCTCCAGAAGGATGCATAAATGAAAAGTAGCAAAAGTGATATATTGTAGATCCAAACTAGAAGGAAACAGCAGGATAAAAGCAAATACTAATGAGCCACAGAAAACTCTGCTAAGGAAACCTCTTAGAAAGAGCAGTAGTTCTCCCCTTGGCTTCAGCAGGATGTAACAGAATGGCTGATGTGAATCTGAAGAGAGGTGCCTGCAGAGCCCTCGAACCAGGACATGAGCCGTTCGTGGTGGCTGCTGAGGGAAGGATGCAGGAACAGGACATCTCTATGTGTGCACGTACTGCACTGGAATATGGTGGCTTTGCACAGCTTCCAGCTCCTTAAGTTTGGAAAGGATGCAAGGTCTTCTGTTAGTTACTGATTGGATCAGTTTGTTCAGTTGCCTTTGAGCCAACGTACCTTTTAACAGGCACAGTACTTCATATTATCAAAACAAAGACTTCCCTTATCTTTGTATGTGGGCTGCCCAGCTGAGACTTGACACCCACTGACCAAAACGCAAAAAAAACTACTTCTGATATTCATGGTCACACGAGGACGTGGCCCATTCCCTCCTCTTACCTTGCTTCTGCTTCTCTTACAGGAATAGCTTTCTTCCTATAGAGCATTTTGCATTAAAATTATTCTATTGAATCCTAGCCCAACACATCTTCAAATTTCCTTCTTTCAACTGCAAAATTCCTGTATCGCTGATTTTCCCATGGGGATTCTTGGCAGGACAGTTAAAAGAACAGCCAAGCCACTTAATGTTCTTTTCAGCTTGAATTTTGCAGGAAACTTCTTCCACTTCAGAGAAAAAAAAAAGCATTAATGAACAATATCATCTGAGTTGTTCTTACTACCTCATGCTAAGCAAGTAACAACAGACTGAACTGTTAAGTCACTGATCAACTACTTCATCATTTTAAAAGGACAGAACTTTTTGAGGTGCCTTATTATTGAAAATGTAAAAACCTCAAGCATGAAAACACACTTCAGTCCTGCTATGGAGGCCTTTGTGCTGCTTCCATAAGGCAACAGAAAAGTAGCTGTTTCTAACTAAGAATTCCTGGGTTTTGCTGCTGCAGAAAAATCAGTTTCTGACACCCCCCCTTCTTACCCTGCAACTGCTTGTTGCCTTCTTGTCTCGCAGGAACCACCTGTTACTTACTTACTTACACATCACGATGTCACAATATTAAAGAGATTATCAAATGATTCAGACAACATAAAAATAAAGCATCAATCTTTATTTATAAAGTAAATTACAAAATAGATAAACTTAGTTAATTTTAGCATCTGAAGGTGGTTTTCACTGAATACAGACAGCGTAAATCAAAAGTTTCTTTTATCCGTGTGTTTCTCCAAGTAACTGAGCAATTATCACCTTGATTAGTTTTACAAACCTCTGATAGGAGTGTTTTAAAACATCAAAAATTCTCCTACCTTGCAACATAAACACTGAAAAATAATTAGCTGTCATGTTAATTAACAAGTATTTAATAGCTTGTGAGTTATTTGCAAGCAGCTGCACTGCTTCTGGGCTTTATGAAGGCCAACAACAATTTTGAGTGGACGCTTTCAATTACTAAATAACCAGAGACAGTAAAGGAATAACTGTCATTAATGCCCTCATTTTGTGCTGGCTTTGAACATTCATTAACAGTAGTAGTGTTACGTGAGGCACCGATGCAGATGTAAACGTGATGGATCTCTCAAAAAGAGCAGATGCTTCTTATTGCTTTGTCAGGAAAATAGCTACAAGAGGCCTGGAGAGGCAGTCGGCAGTGCAAGACTTCATACAACTCTGTTTTAAGGGAAAGGTGAGGGGGAATAAGCTCAGGACATAACTCTCTGCTGCCTGGTTGGGGGTTGTACACTCACATAGAATAGTTTCAAGTAAAATAACTTAAAATGTGTGGTTTGGGCTGAACTCTATAGCAGCTCATTATAAACTCCCTGGCATAATCACTTCACCAGGCCTCACCATGCTCCAGCCTAAGCTTTGTACCTCCTATCCCCACCTGCCTAGCGTAAGATTAGGGAAATAAAGAAACCAAAATACAACATGCACATAACCATATCAAGTTAAACTGTTTGTTATTTGAAATATTTGTTATTAAAAAGCTGAACTTCTTTACTGGCTCAAATAAACATGAAAATGTATGTGCACTCTCAGTATGGCCGACATGGACAGGAATATTAAATTAAAACAAAAAGTGGTAATTTTTAACTGCTACACTCAAAGGTTTTCCTTTAACATCCCCAAAACAAATTTTAAAAAAACTAACCCATACCCCAAAGTAAATCAGATGTGCTGAAAAGATTCAGAGTTCAACCCAAAATACGTTTAATTACAGTGCACAGTGAGCTGCACGCACATCAGCCGTGTTTAAAAAACAATGACACTTGCCTGACAGGTAGGACATAGAAGGAACACTCCCAAGAACAGCTCCTTGCCCTAGAGAGATGCAGCACAAGGCAGAAAAAGAACACAGTAGCTAAGGGCAAGGAGGAGATGAGCTGAGAGATGAAGAGCTAATGAACTGGATTGATGTAGTGTATAAGATTAAATGAGAAAAAGCTGAGGTGTCAAATTTCTACTGGGTATAGAAAAACACAGTAAAAGCAACAGCTATTGCAATCTTCACATTATATAGTGCAATCTCAGACATCAGTAACAAGCTAGTATCTCCAAACAAAATAATATATAAGATAAAGCAAATTTTATCAAGAACTAGTAGTGTCAAAGCACTCTTTTGCTACAAAACTAGGTGACAATCTATCCTCTACTAGGTAAACACGAGATTGGGCTATACGATGTGTACATCCAGCACTTATGATTCTATGCCGTGAACCAGACTTGCAACGCCCACGTGGCTTTTTAAAAAAACAGAAGAAAACCCCACAAAGTTCACATACAAGACAGTAAAACGCAAGTCCCCACCGGGGAATATAACCTATCCACTAGTATTTGCCTCATTGCACAACTTTAAATATTTAAGGTCATCCAATACTTTATTTCCACATCTAATTCTTCTTCAACTCAATTACTAAAATAATCTATTTTTCCTCTACCTTTTGAAGACATTACTCACGGTTCAATTAAGTTTAAACTACTGTGTCTGATTTTAGTATTTGGAGAAGGGAAGGAGAGGGAGCGGGCGGAGAGACAAAATCCAAACCAGGTGCTGCCAGCAGTTATTCAAGACCTGGCTGGATTTTGTTACAGATTTAAGTTACTATTAAAGTTCAAACATTTAGAAAAGTCACTTTCAGAATAACTTGAAAGTTAAAATTGCAGTTGATATTGCAAACGCACTGGGATCTCAAGAATAACTGACCATTAGGAAACAAGTCTATTTGAATTTTTACTTAATTTTCACAGTTTTAGATCCAAGTGTGCAGACAATCAATTATTTATTAGAAACTTTAAGCATATTGCTTTGAAAGCAGCTCCATATACTCTACCGAGTATACTAACTCATGCACTTTTAATCACCTTTTACTTGGTCATTCAGTACTTAATATGTAAGGCTTATGAATGGTATAGAAGTCTGGAAAACCTATAGTGGTCTTAAGTCAGATTTCTTTAAAAGTCAGTTCCATGAAATTCATTATGAATTTGAAATGACCATGCTTTTGTGTGGAAAAACATCCAGCTATTCCTGAACACTTACATTAGCTGACGGATAACTGATTTTAGTTTATCTTCTCTATTAAACAAAACAACAACAAAGCCTAATAATGCAGCATGTCAAAACCAGAAGAAAACCTTCTGTTGTACTACTGTTTGTAAGAGCTATAAGGAAAAATAAAGATTTATCTAGACAATGCTACATAGTCCTTCAGCTCTTCTCACACGGAAAAACTTATGGATTTCAATAGTCTACTCATAAGAATACAGATTTGTTATCTAGGCATACAGCTGCAACATACAGAATACACGAGCTTATTATAGTCTTAAGTCTGCAAAGTTTATGATCACATGTACAGCTACTAAATAATGGATTATCATTTAAAATAAATGGGTACTAGCTTAGTTTTCCTCCTCTAGCTTTAAAATCATTAGTTCTTCCAGATGTCATAAAACATGGTCAACAAATATAATCATGTAACAATATAAAATGTGTTGAGGTCAGAAAAGGAGAGTCAAATGAGCCTTTTTTTCTCTAGCATCTATGAATGGAATGATTTCAGTTCATTGTCAAAAGCCAGAATTTAATTTCTTACTGTAAAACCTCCTAACAAACGCAAACAATAATTTCTAATCACTAGGCGTTTCAGTCTCTGCTGGACCTCTAATCAGTCTTCGTATTCCCCTCTTCCCCGCAGGACCTTTTGGTTTAGCAAAACTTTGTTTGTGAGCATGTTGTTTTGGATGAACTTCTTCATAAAGAAAGTCAGCAGTTAACTCATCACCATTATCTATTTCAATCTGAAAAAGAAAAACATGAACATTTATCATATTCATCTTAAAGACATATTTTAAAACATTTCAAAATTTAGCTGAAGCTCTAAATACTAAATTAAAACCATACGTGCAATAATGTTCAGATTGGAGCATAAAACGTTCTCCTACTGGTGCCTAATAGCCTAGGAAGTTTGGATCATTTTTCTGAGAATCCACTACACTCTTGCCAATATTATGTGTGATTTCACTTAATTATTTTTCCTGAAACTTCCTCTGTCCCAAGCTTTGGCACAGTCTATATGTTAATACTAACTAGGAGTACACATTCCATGTGGAAACAAGTGCTTATTTACTCATCTGTAAAGTAACTTCCGTAATAAAAGATAAGAAAGCAGCATGTGGATTTCAGAACTACAATTCCCTTTTCCTCCCCTCTAAAGTAAAACCTTTCTGTTATTACAACATAATCTCCATATTTAAAGAATTAAAATTTTTCACTAAAATCTGCTTTAAACACTAATTGTGAAAGCAACATGCATATATATTGTTACTTCTTGAGAAAGAAGGGGAGGAGTACAAACAGCTTATATGATTCAAGTATTCAAACCAGGGAAAAGCTGAAATGAGTTTAATGAACAAAAGGGAGGGGATATTTTGGTTTCCAAAATTTAGGCATATAAACCTGAATGGAAAGAAAATGCTGTTCTCAAGCCAAACTCCAGTGTTCCAAATTGCACTCAGAGAAATGCTTTAGACCTGCTCTGCTGATCATTTGACACTTCACGGCGTGCCGATCATAGCCCTTGATGGACTCGCCAGCCACGGTACTGCTGTTACAACTAAGTGCTTCAGAAATATGTCTACAGCAATTTCAAGAGTCACATGGTACATTTATTTCATTGTAGGAAATTTCTGAGAAATAATTACATATAAAAACAACTAATGATAATCTACTTAATTCATGTCACCTCAGTAACAATGGTTAGTATTAAGTCTGCAGTTTTTTAGGTAAACATAATCCCCAGAGAATCAAGCCTCAAAGTTTTTGCAAATTTGCAGCTCACACTTCAAGAACATAACCATAGGCCACATATTCCACAAATGGACTTTTTTGCTCATTGCTATAGTCTCTGTTCTGGAGGTGAGAAGGAACTTACTGCATAGTAGTAAAAGTGATACACTGTGAAAACATCAGCTTACTTACAAATCCTTGTTTGCCCCATCAAGATAGCAGTTTGAAGTTCCAGAACTGCAGCTTCATATTATTTTGAAAATGCTTAAATAACTTTGGCTTTAAAGGAATTTAGTATTCAACGACAACAATTTGTTGTGGTTCAAAATATGACAGGTCCTTTCATAACAAGTCATGTTAGTTCTAAACAGTCCTTCAAAGTACTCTCAAACGCTCCCTTGATGCACAAGGATATGTTTGTTAAAGCTATAAAAGCGTAGAAATTACGAACCAGAGAAAAGCTTCTGTGACTTAACTTTGTATCTGGAGTTTTATCAACATGTATTTCGTGCTCAGGACAAACTTTAATAGTTACACAATGGTATTCATTCTTTAGAGAAGGTGGTGGCAGAGACACCTGTACTTAGATATTAACAAGGGAGCAGAGGGACAGAGAAAATACCAGTAGTGCCAGTGTACTTACCTTTCTAATTATCTGCATCCACAACTGTCTTTCTACAATTTCTAACAGCGGACTTTTGCAACTAGAGTAGAGCATCCGTTCTCGTATACTACAGGTATACCCAGGCATAGAGTAGATGAAAACTGCAAAAAAACCCCACCACAAATCAGATCATAACTACACTCCATCAAAACCCGCATTATAAAATCATTTACACCAGAGAAGCATTGCAAATCAACTACATAGCCTGAAAGGGAAAAACATAACACCACTATGAATCTTTTTTGCTTCAAGTGTTTCATTTCAAACGAAGGATGGGAGAATGGCCAGTATCTTTGTTTTCATACGGCAACTAATTTATGGACGTTCATAGTCAAAAGGAATAGCTCACTATTATCTAAACATAAGGACTCTTCAGAAGTCATTTCACAACCAAATGACGATGAAATTTATGATCATGATGACAGAGAGATTACTTTTATGACACATCTTTTCCTCTGTCTCAAAATTACTAATGTACTTGAAACAAGCCAATGAAATTTCATGCTGGGAAATTTTCTCATACCTATGGATTCCAAGTAGTCTCCTTCATGGGCATGCTTGTACAGGAAAAAGTGGTAACGTGCAGCGTCCTTTGGAATTCTTTTTGGCAAGTCCTTAATTTCAGTATGAAGTGTGTTGGCCAAAATAATAGTTTCATTTTTCATATCAATTTGCTGTTAACAAAAGAAACCTGAATATAGTTAATGCACAGAAAGCAAACTAGAGGACATGACAGGATGGAAAAAGAATTGAATTAATCTAATACAGAATGGTAATTTATTAGTGTACATCATCAACACATATTGTTTAATGTGCAGGTAATCTATTTTATACTCACTATTAAAAAAAAATTAGAGTATTTTATACTTGCCAGTTGTACGTAATTGAGTTTCTTATTTTTCAATTTCTCCAAAGCCTGAATAGCTTCTTTAGCAATGGGAAATGCTACTCCTTGCAATGTTTGATGCTTAGTATCTACACCAACATCTGTCTGTACCTGGAACACAAGTTAATTAGGATGTAAACAGAAACCTTTGCAAGCATTCATTTGATTTGATACAATAACTGACAATGCACTGTATAAGGTTACACACAGAGTTAGCAGTGGCTGCTCTGAGAACAAACTACCTTAAAACATCATCCCCATATACAACAGATCTGAACTTTTTAATTTACAGGTCATGTGTGCTTGCTAACCTGAAAACAGTTTCCTATGTCTGAAACGGGTGGCTTTGCAGAACAAACAGACTCCTTAGAGAGCAAACTGGCTCAAGCGCCAGTGAAGAAGCTCCAAGTTAAATTCTGGTATAAAGATACAATAAGCCAGGAGGAAAGAACTTGATTTTCATATATCATGATATACTTTTGAACTGACAATATTGCTTATAAACTTGGTTGTATCTTGAAAAATTTTAGATCAAAACATAAAAATGTCATGTCTAGAGAGGAAGAAACAATATCTTATGAGACCAACAGATCTTCTTGAAAGGAAAGCAAAGCCACTTCCCTCCCTCCTGCTTCAACACCCTCCCCCAAAAAAGCCCATACCAAAAGGAAAGCAAACGACATCAAACAAAATCAAAATTTTTTACTTCTTGAAGGTCTAACACAAAGTAAAAACATTCAGTGTAACAGTAAGCTACACAGTTGTTCATTGTTCAAAGTATACAAAATAGAAAGAGTGGGTCTTAGATCTATCAACTAGAAGATATTTAGCTTGAATTAAAAAGAGATGCTAATAAAATATGAAATACACCAATAAAAAAAATAAAAACCAAAGATACTTGGGGCAACACTAAATTATACTTCACATTTTAACGAACAGCTAGTCAGAAACAAGGAAAGAGGAGAAGAACGCAGGTTGAAGAGCTTACTTTCATATAAAGATTGATAAATTTATGAAGGTTATGTAAAAAAATTGGTAAAGTATATCTGCACAAAAGCCTGATGAATAAACATTAAAAAGGCAACCCAAAAATAATAAACCGCAACAAAATACCACACTATATAAACCATATTAAAATATAAGTATAAAACAAAAAAACAACATAAAAATGAGCTGTGATGCATGGGGACAGGCAAGGGAAGAGAGTAACCCATCATAACTCCAGACTTAATTAAAAAGAACAAAATCTATTTGTCCACACTGCAACATATTTCAGACCGTTAAAGCAAAAGAAAAACACTTAAGTCACTTAAAAATTTTTGAATCTATACCATAAGATTTGTTATTGATGGTTACCGGGTGGTAGATAAAATGGCAGACGATACTGACTGTGATTAAATGTAAACTAACGTACACAGGAGAGAATAAAATAACCCCCTCTCTTCTACCTGTATGATGATGGGGTTGAGCTAGCAATTGCTATTCAGAAGCAAGACCTTGCAGGTCACACTGAATATCTCTGAAAATACAAGCCCAGTGGCCAATCTTGGCAAAAATCCCAAAGCTCCCCATCCACAAATGAAATGTTATGAATTGTTAGAAAAAGAGAAGAGAGCAGAGCACATAATTAAGCACTCTAGAAATCAGTAACACGCCTGCATCTTGAATACCACATGCAGTTCTGCCTTCCCCATCTCTCCATTTCATTAATTATATAGCAGAACTGGAAAAAATACAGAGAAAAGCAAAGGGATCAGAAGTATGGAGTGCCTTCTTTAAGAGGAGGAGTCACCTACATTAGAACTCTTCAGCCTGGAAGAAATAACTGATAAGGAATACAGCAGAGGTCCATGGATACAGAATTGCAGAATGGTTTGGGTTTGAAGGGACTTTTTAAGGTCATCTAGTCCAAGCCCCCCTGCAACAAGCAGGGACATCTTCAACTAGATAAAGTTACTCAGAGCCCTGCCCAACCTGAACTTCAATGTTTCCAGGGATGGGGCATCTACCACCTCTCTGGGCAACCTGTGCCAGTGTTTCACCAGCCCCACTATAAAAAATTTCTTCCTTATACCTAGTATTAATCTATCCTCCTTTAGTTTAAATCCAGTACCCCTTGTCCTATTGCTACAGACCTTGCTAAAATGTTCGTCCTCATCTTTCCTATAAGCCCTCTTTAAGTACTGAAAGGCCACAAGGAGCCTTCTCTTCTCCAGGCTAAACAACCCCAACTCTCTCAGTCTTTCTTCACCGAAGAGGTGTTCCATCCCTATGGTAATTTTTGTTAACCTCCTCTGGACCCGCTCCAACAGGTTCATGTCTTCCCTGTACTGAGGACTCCAGAGCTAGACACAATACTCCAAGAAAGGCCTCAGAGTGGACTACAGGGGCAGAATCACCTTCCTGCTGGCCACACTTCTTCTGATGCAGCTCAGGATACAGTTGCCCTTCTGGGACAGGGCTACCTTATCAAAGAGGAGAAGGAAACTGAGGAATGACCTAATGACGTTTCTCTGCCTTCCCCACACAATGTGTAGGGATATCAGAATAAACTGATAGCAGGCAACAGTTCTTTGTATAGTATTTTGTCAACCTGTGGAATACACAGCTATAAGATCTGCGGCCAACAAAAACTTTATGCTAATTTAGAAAAAAGACACAACTAGATGATGGATGAAAAAGCCATGAAGAACAATTGTAATAGTAAGACATCATCTCTTGCTCAGGAAGATTCCCACCTACAAACACTGAGGCAACAGATGAGGATTGAAGGGAATTACCATTGCCTTCTTGCCCTGCTCTTACATCCTTCCTAGATTTCTGCTGTTGTTTATTCAGGAACCTGACAGCAGACTAGGCGATCCTTTGATGTGACCCAGTAAAATACTTCTTAGGATAATTATTAAAGAACATACATACAGAAAACTCAAATTATTATTTATTTGTTTAAAATCAGAAAGCTTTTAGTTTTCTGAGTCTCATTACAGGCTTCATAATGGTAGAAACAATGAAGAGAAATTACATAAGTTAATGTAATACAAGATGCTTCAGAGCAAGCCAAAATAGCAGCAACGTATAGTTGCTCACAAAACCAAATCTCACAAAAGCACAGCGATCACTGCTGAAGCTTCAAAATAGCACACAAAATTTTAGTTTGCTTGAATCAGCTGTTAAACACAATGCATGTAGTGCGTAAGAGAATCCTAATAACAGAAGTGATCATCGATACCACTGAAATTTTGCATTTATTACCGGGTTTTTTTTAAGCAGTTAAAGTAAAATGCAGTGTTGCATTTCTACACTGGATTAATCAAAATTAAGACATGGAGAATAACAAAAGACACCACTGAAAGAAAAAATCAAAGTTGCAGCAAAATCGCAGTAGAGTGAAAACCTAAGAGAAGATACAGAGCTGCATTTAACATGAATGTTTGCTGGTATACAGCTGCAGAAGTAAGCCATATATCAAACACATGTACCATGGCTGTACAATATAAGCCTAAAGAACAAATAAGATCAGCACATGACCTACTTCAGTACGTGTCTGAACACAAACAGTGATTAAGGACAAATATGAGAAAAGAATCCTCTGAAACTTTCCAGTCACTAGCTAGCTGGCAATCAGCAAATCGTTTGGTTAAAGGCATTTGTTAGAGGTTTTTCTATAAAGCATCTGTAGCAAAAGTCAGCCAGTCTCTCAAAAGGATTAGCTACTTGTTTTGGATTTCAGTCTTATTTTTATTGGAATTTCAGTCACTTCCCTTCAGTCTTAAAGACAAGTACACTGGTGCTGGAAGCTAACTATGTTTTCTCTAGGAATAAGGCTGCTGAAATACCCCTGGCAGTCATTCACTGCAACAGGTCCTGTTTTGTGTTTTCTCTACAATTTCTGCCGCCTTGGGAAATGTGTGTGGGCAATCACAGAATGGCTGAGGTTGGAAGGCACCTCCAGAGTTCATCTCATCCAACAACCCTGTTCAATCAGGGCCACCTGGAACCAGTTATCCAGGTTTCTAGTAAGACGGTTTTTGAGTATCTCCAAGATGGAGACTGCATAATCTCCCTGGGCAAACCGTGCCAGTGCTCAGCTACCCTTCACAATGAAGCATATCCAGAGATATTAAAAGCACATTAAGAGCTAAAGTTGCAGCAATTAAGCTCTGCAGTTGCAAGACCTCCGACTCACAGACACTAGGACTTCCAAACTCATCAAGATCACACCACTTCAACTCCAGCCATCATCATCCTGCAGTCTCAACTCACAGAGAAGTAAATCTATATCCTCATCCAATCAAATTTTCTGGAACTTTCCATTTTCTGCTCTGCCATTTTTCACCCCAAAAAGACTTTTTCCTTACAATACACTTGGAACTCTGCCCCCTGTTTCCTGCCCATGCTCAAAGACATTGTAGGTACCTCATTAATCTTAATTTGTCGAAGTTCTTCTTCTGCTGCAGTCAGAGGTGCAGGGGAGGACTGTGATATCAAATATTTTTTATATCCATTCAGTGAAACATCATCCTGAAAGTACAATATCAATGTTAAACATTTTTTGATAATAAAAGTTTTCTTCGAAGATGTTCTATGCAGCATAAAAAGTAGTTACCTCCTAAAAAGTGCAGGACTTTATGCAATCATATGAATGTGATTTTATACTCAAGTTCTGAGGAAAAAAAAAGAGAAAGCTCCTTTTTAGCTCTTCCCCTTCTGAAAGAGACAGACCTTGCCAAATATAATTTCCAGTGCCAATATTCCGTTATGCCTTGTTTCGGGAGCCCAGAGGTAGCTAGCAGGTGGGCCTATAGCCAAGTTCCACCAGGATAACAGAGCTGGTTGCAACTAAACCATCCATCTAACAAAATAAAGACAAAGTAACCCACTGGATGCTGACAATCAAGATTCTGAGTGAGGTTTGTGACCTGAATAACTCAAAGGAGCTACAGTTTTCACATAGATGAACATTACAGGCCAGTTACCATAGAGTCACTGAAACCAACAATTTAGAGATATATTAAGCTGTAAAATAATGAAAAGCAAGTTTCATTGACTCCATCCTCTAAGTGCCCCAAGCACATTCTGAAAGAACATTAATATACAAATTCAACGCTCATTCCTTACAATTGCAATGGAAGCTCAAACTTGGGCTCCAAGTTGTAGGGCTAGACACAAATTCTATGTAATACATAGATTGCTAGTGGTTTGGTGGTGAGAGATCAGTTAATGGAATGAGCAAGCAAAAAACCATGACATCTACCAGTAAACCCTTTTCGCAAACTCAATTTTCTACTCTTCTAGAATACAGCTTCTCCGGAGAGGTTTGTTAAGTGTGTTAGTTAGGATTACTCTGCCTCCATTACAGGTTGATGCTGAATACCACAAATTATTTACTAGTTGAGCAGCAGAATTATTAGCTTCATGTTCTTACAGACTTGTATGTCCACCACAACAGCCCATGTCTCTTCTACAGCTTTGTTGCCACTACAAGCTCCTCTGTTCTTTCTCAAATCTCCAACTCTTTCCTTCAGCATCAGCTGCCTGTGTCCAAAGCGGTGGTGCTTTGGTTCAGATTTGTGCATACAATGAACTAGTTAACAGGCCAAACAGAAAGTAACTGCTGCAGTCTCTCCCTCTTTGGTGAAGGAGGAAAAGGGAAGGGATAATTTGGATCCCTAGCTAATCATCAGTTTTCATGAAAGCTATAGGAATCTTCAAGAATTCTAGCACGTGTTTCTTTAAAACTGGCAATGGATTAACAAGTCAAGACTGCCTGATGTCTGCCTGACAATCAGGCAGACATCACAACCACGTAACCACTTATTTCTCAAAGAAACCAAGGTAACGCAATAGCCTTGTATTTCCTTACATGCACAGTATTTGCAGCCTTTTTCAACAACATAGAAACCTGCTAGATTTCATACATGCACCTTCCAACTATCACAAATGAACAGTCAATTATTAGTATTTTCATTGAATAAATCAGTAAAATTCTTATGTTAAGATGGCAGCCACGGACGTGAGTTTCACTTTATGGTCAAATTCTAGAATGGACAGTTTCATAACCATGGTTTAAGATGAAAATATTTGAGATGTTAATGGCTTACAGATTGCTGCTCTAAGCTCGTTTCTGATTCAGAACCATGTATCCAAAATGGCTTGTGCATACAATTGGTCTAAAATTTACTGTATTACAGCTTTTAGAAGATGCACATCCATGTAGCGATACTGAGAGATGCTCCTATTAATCCTAGATTATTTAATTTTCATAACCATTTGAAGCAAAGATTTCTTAGCCTGAAGTTGTTAAATATACTTAGTTACTTGTTCAAATGGCAGCAATTACAGATTAATATTAGAATAATATACATAGCTTTTAACTCTTTTTTCTTTAATCAAAAAAGAGCAGAAATACCCAAAATTCATACCAGTAACATCAGCTACTAAGTTTAGTATTTAAAGCCAGCATGTTAGCTTTAAAAAGAAAAACATACCTGTACTGTTCCAAATACTTCATCCTTAATATGGCCACCTCCAAATTCTTTCTTAAGTGTTGCTCGGGTTGCTGCATACAACATTTTTTGACGAACCTACCATGTAATAAAACAGTGTTGTTTTGGTTTGGTTTTTTTTTTTTGTTTCTTTTTTTACCCTTCAGTGCGCACACAGAATCCAGTATATTGGTAAACCAAGTCCACTAACAAATATCTTTCTTGAACAAGTATTTTATGTATTATAGAGTTGTAGTTCTGAATAAAATCTGTGGACTGAGCTCTAGATGATGATACTAACACACACTATTAAATTCTCAAGAGCATGATACCATGCATTACTGTCAAGTAATTCCAACACTAAAATGCACCTTTAATAAGAGTATGAGCTTTTTTCTAAACTGGGCGGGGGGAAAGTCAACACAATCTTTACTGATTTTACATGGCAAAACCCACAACTGTTTAGATCTTTTGCCACTGGTCTGCGTACCAATGGATACAACAAATAGAGAAAGAGCAGACTGCAAACAACTCAGTATTATTATTTTTAATTTGATAGCAACTCCACATTCAACTACAGAGTGGCAAAATTAAATTTTCTGGGGGTAGAAAAACTAATGGTGTTTGCTGCCTGACAGCTTGTGTCTAACATAGTCACTTATTCCTCTCTCAACCGTCCCATTTTCCCCTCTTATTTCACCATCGTGCCATCCTCACCACAATACCTCACCTTTTTCAGCTAATCTCTTCTATGCAATGCTGCTCCTGGTGTCTTATTATATCCTAGCTGCTACTGAAAGTAGTAGGAATATTAGAATGGCTTTACTTCCTGTCTTCCCTCATCTCTCATTCCCAGAACCTGCACACAGTACCCTAGTTTCTCCTAGAAATTCTTAACTCTAACTACTAAGGAGCAGTATATTCTGTAGCAGGTCATAGATCTACAAGTGCCAGCTGGGCAGCCAGCAAGCAATACAGAATGAACAGATTGAGCTCACACTATAATCCTTCTGTCTATGATAACACCCATTGAGATTTCTGTCCTAAATACTTCCATGAATTTTCACAAAACGTGACAGAGAGATAGACAAACAAACAGGGAATAAACATGTTCTTGTCTCCTCCAATCAGGCTAGAAATAAATTGGATCAGCTGCACTCCCTCTAGACCCACTGATGTTGCTCTTCCATCAGCTTCAAAAAAGATGTTTTCCCCATTTTCCTGGGGAAAAATCAAGGGAAGGCAGAGGAATGCTTCATTCCTCAAATCCCTTTTCCTTCATATCTAGTATTCAGATCAATTGGCACTGTTGAAAAGCCATTAACAACACAAAGTTTCCGATGAAAGTTACTTACGGGAGAGTGATCAGGTGACCATGCAATGAAGATCCATTCATATCCTTGAGCATTCTGAGAATCTAATCTGTATAATATATAACATGGTTGCTTGTCTTCAAGTAGGGGAAGGACAAAGGAATCATAATCTTTTTCCCATGATCCAACTGGCCTCCTAGAGGATCCCACAACAAGCTGCTCTACAACCAATAACCAAAGCTACATGTTAGCAACAATACACTTAATACTGTGTTTCAAAATCAGTAATTACAATTACGGTTAATCAGACATTTCATCTTTCATAATTATGTCCACAATAATGGAAGCCAAGTACAGTCTGTGCAAGTGGGTGAATTCCTACAAAACCTGTGTATGTTCAAATGCCAACTTAAAGTAACCCAAATAACATTAGTTGAGAAGTAATGTGCTGGTTGTCATCAAGTTCTTTAATCTGAAGGGATGAGACTGATCATCCCTTTTAGCATAATGTACACAGAAGGGGAATAAAAACTGTCTTCTGCCAGTTGGTTTATTTTTAAATTGGAATATTTAAGTAGAAAATACGATAAGAGTGAGCTTAGAATTATTGATGTTCCTGCTATAACATATTAATGTTTGTACTCTTTGTAAGGAGTCAGTAACTCAGTTATTCAGTGAAGATTTTGGAATGAATACACTTGCACTAATCACTTTAACTTGACTACGTAAGCAGATAAACCTCTTTCTAATGCAGCTTCGTAACTATCGTCTCTTTAAATGACTGAAGTTGTTTATTATGCATAATTGGCTTAAGTCTGTATAGAATTCTTCAGATGAGATTTAATTATGTCAACAGCTGTAGCAAATAGATTTTTCTCTTACTTATACATCACATCTCAGCTTCCAAATGAAAGTATTTGTATCGCATCTTTCAAAGCATGCATCAGCTTCCCAGTAAATAGTAGCCCCCACAATCAAAACAGAAATACCCTGTTTAAATGGGATCCTACAACAGTTCAAGGACTATCATAGTAGCCAGTATACAATACCTTTTGTATACCTTTTGAGAGTCTAGGACATAACTTCTAAAACCCCAGACAGAAGTACAACAGTATACAAATGCCTCTAGCAAAGCTCTCAGAGCAAGGCACTGCACCCCAGTAAGTCACAGACCATGAGCAGCTCAGGGAGAGGGTGTTTGGCCCTTCTCTGTGTTAGATGCAAAGTAGCTGAAGTTGTACACCTAGACCAGAGCATTCAGAATATACTTGCCAATTCTGAGCTCTAGGTGGCTTTATACTCGCTTGGATTTAAGACAGAAAAACACAATCAGAGGAGTTCTATTGCCCAGCAGAAAATCTCTTATTAACTCAGCAGAACTCAATCTGATTACTATCTGCTGATTAAGGGCAGTTGTTGATAGCTCCTACAGACAAACAAGGCAACTGTGCCCTTTCCAGAATTCTGTGAGTTTTAGAGGTATCTTTTTGAACTGTGGAAAATAGTATCAAAGACTGGACTCTGCTTCCACATAGAGACAAAATGCATATATACACACACACAAAAAGAGAAAAAAAAAAACAAACAGGGCATGTCTTCAACTTGTATCTTACTTCCAGGTTTCATTTCCTATCAGAAAGTAGCACACATACAAAAGCACACTGTTTTACCTTGCATAATGGGGAAGAAAAAGAAATTCAATGGTATGCCAGCATTTGCTGTCTTGTGCTAGGAAGACTTTACTACAGTGACCTGCCTATAACATTACTATTGCCACTTCCTTAGGGCAAGTAATATTAAAAGGTCAAAAGACTTCCCAAGAAAAGCAAACACAAAGAAGGTAACAGTTGGTTATTGACCTAACAATAAAAGTATCTCTGTGTATGTACATACATATACGTGTATCTTTCTCCAGCTAACAGGTATTTCAGCATACTGTAAATTAATGAACTCTAGGAAGAGCAAAGATAGGCATTTGACATACTTGAAAAGATGGACTAAAGTATAAAGTGTCTTATACACTCAACCAGCACTGCTAGTAAAAGAAAACGTAATTATGCATTCTACCTTGCCGTCTTTGCAGCCTTTATCACTTGCCAAGAAGTGCAAAGATCAAACTCAAGTTCTGCGAAGAATTATTTGATTTTATCTTTACACATATACATGAGATTTAAGGAACAGTCTTAGCTTTGAAAATTTGTACAAAGTTACAGATTTTTAAAGATATTTTCCATGTAGCTAGATTACTACTTAAACATCTGCTTTAACAGGACTTTCTACACGCAGCTGATCCTAGTATAAAAGACAGATAACATTTATACTCCATCTAAAGTGACCAGCTGCTGTGTAAGAATCTCTGCCTAATGGAAGCAACCAAAGTGACAAAACACTACACAGGTGTGGATTTTCTTTCCTCTATTCTTTCCTTTGTAAGGATATAACAGTAAGCTCATTTATATTATCCTCATGAAATACACAGCAGTTCTTGGTAAAATATGAAATGACAATTGGAAGGAAAAATCAAATGCAAAAATACAGTAGCATCATACTGAAAGGCTTGGCACCACTGAAACTTAATCTTACCTCCTATATATGAAAGACCTTAGTTATATTGAGTTTTGCAAGGTTTTGGTTTTTAAACAATTGTACAAGTAGGTCATTAAACCAACCACAAAAATACCTAAAAGAATCAAAGAAAAATATTAAAATTTGACTAACCATTGTCAATGACTATTTTTAAAAGCCGGTATTGCCCATTTCTGGCTCCAACAAAGGTGTCTTTAACACTTCCACTAGCTGAAAAAGAAAATAAAAGTAAACAAATTAAGATGTTTCACTTTCCTAGGACAAAGAATATTCATGAAATTAAGAACAACACTGGAAAATCATCCAACTGGCCCTCCACTACAAAGCTGGACTGAAAAAGTAATCCCGGAGGGATGTTCCCTCCGTGCCGCATACTGTTCCGGCCACAAAAAGATGGCAGGCCAAATCACAAAACAGCCCTACTTTCTAGCACACCATGTGATTTTCAACATTGTGATTTTCAACATTGTGAAAATCAAAGGTCACATCACAACACCACTCTCAAGTTTCAGGGTTAACACAGCAACACAATAAAAACATAACACATCTCAAATTACAATAGCTTAATGAAGTCTGCAGGCTTTGTACAAACTTTCAGACAGAAATTTTATGCCTGCCAGGAAAACGTTAGAACTTGTCTAGTCTTTCCTGAGGACACCTCTCTGAATAGCACCAGTGAAGGCTGCCACTCATTGCTCCTCTGACTTCATATTTCCTTGTATGTATCTTGACTACACTGTTCAAACCCCGACCTATCACAACAGGACAGCTTTGTAATGAATTTACAAAGAAGTAAATGAAAATATTTTAAAATGTCCATAATTGACATTGACACCACACTGCAAACATAACAGACTCACCTCCCTTAGCACACTGAAGAAGTGTGCTTGAGTCATATGAAGAAGATTCTTAATCTTAGCTGCTCTGCTAAATAATCTGAGTGCAAATCAGTTTAATTATACCATAGAAAGGGAGGCTGTACAGCATTTATTGAGGAACATTTATTGCAAACTGGTCCTTTAAGTAATCCTACAGCAAAGCACTAGCAAAACAAACATTAAACCAGGAAACAAATAAAATGGATTATTTACAGTCAGGTTGAGGCCAACTGAACAGATGGTCAGATGGTATCCAGGAATATTACTGCCCATACACAAAACATTTTAAATTTATCGGGTTACCAGTCCAACCCCAGCTTCATCCCAGTTAGCATCTTCCCACTAATCAGTGCAGACCCTCACGATAATTTACTGCCAGCTTTTCTAATCGTCTCTTAATCGGTCCTCACCATTTCATTCAGCATGCAAACACTACCTGACTTTCTAGACCTATTGGTTCCCCCAGGACTTAGAATCATAGAATAGTTTGGCTTGGGAGAGACCTTAAAGATCATCTAGTTCCAAACCCTCTGCCATGGGCAGGGGGACATCCCACTAGATCAGGCTGCCCAAGGCCCCATCCAACCTGGCCTTGAGCACCTTCAGGGACGGGGCATCCAAAACCTCCCTTGGCAACCTGCTTCAGTGTCTCACCACACTCATGGTGAAGAAATTCTTCCTAATGTCCAGCCTAAGACTTCTTTTTTTCCTCTTCTTGTCTATTATCTTTTTGTTATTTATTCTCACATTTCAACCCCACACAGCAAAACAAGAACAAAATACAGCAGTCCCTGCACCAATACCAATACTGTGACAGTTCCTGAAGTAACATTTTGAGTCAAAACGTTTGAGAAACTATCTCACTATAAAGCGAGCTACGCTTCCCCCCCTAAATGTTCTAAAATTCATAACAGTGATATTATTTTCTACTTAAACTTTCTGCATGGCAGAGATCTACAGAATTAAAACTTGGGTTTATTTCACAAATATTTCACAGGGAATATTATTTTAAGCTTATTTAGAAGACTGTGAACATATTATCATAGAATAGTTTGGGTTGGAAGGGACCTTAACTATCATCCAGTTCCAACCCCCCTGCCATGGGAAGGGACACGCCCCACTAGCTCAGGCTGCCCAAGATCCGATCCAACCTGGCCTTGAACACTTGAATACCTCCAGGGATGGGGAATCCGCAACTTCCCTAGACAACCTGTGCCAGCGCTTCACCACCCTCATCGTGAGCAAGTTCCTCCTTATGTCTAGTCTATATCTATACTCTAGTGTATTTTCCTGAGCTCGATGCATTCTGCTACTTTCTACACTATTTATCTGCACTGGCAGATAAATGGACTTGTTTGGAAGTCCAGTCCTTTTAGCAACTGCCTGGTACGCATCACTGTCCTCATGATTTCATTTTTGTTTCCAGAAAAGAGCAGCCCTTGCTGCCAAATCTTGTAATTGTTTATGAGCAACAGTAGCCTGTTTGTAGCTAAAGCCATCAATGGCACAACAAGTGGTATTCCTCTTCCAAATTGCAGAAGTGGATGCTTTGCAGCAAACAGGACTCCTGATTAGTGCCTGACGAAGCACGGTCCGTGCAGGAAAGCTGCCCAGTTCTATACAGCTCTCCTCAGAGGACAGAAGAGTCTCAAAGACATGGAGAGCAGCAGAAGAGGCTTAGCCACTCTTCCTGCGATAAGCAACAGGATATTCTTCTGCTCCTCCCTCCAGAAGAGAGGACAAGGGAATGAAAAGACACTCTAACAGTTCTCCCCAGTTTGGAAAAACAGCTATCCCAGGGGCACCTCTAGCCTGAGAAGTGCTGAGGAACTTAAAACAAGAGGCAGCAAAAAAGACTGAAAGACTGGCATGTGGAGGAAGGAGAGGCGAAAGGGTGCAGACCAAAGGCAGCCGATGGACGAAAACGGGAACAGAAGAGCAATTCAGAGCGGCCGCGGCTGGGACAAAAGTCACCTTTAACAATAAATACGGGAGAGCAGGCAAAGTGCAGGGTGCAAGACGCCGAACCGGCAGATTGCAGAAATGGGAGACAGCAAAACCTGACCCCCGCTAATCCCGCACTATAATCCCTGCTTAGCGACCTTGGTGCGGCGGCACCCGCGAAACTGAGAAACAACCCGCTGTCCTTCCAGCTGCTCCGCACACTGTCCGAGGCCTGGAAAAAACGCAGGGGGGGAGGGAGGAAGGTTCTCCTGCATTTTTCCCCTTTTTGGCCTCCCGTGATTATTGTTTTAGCGGGTTTCCCTGCTCCGGGTCTCCCGCTGCCGCCCCAGCCCAGCCCCGCGGCGGCTCCCACGCCCCGGGAGGGACCCCCCGACCCAGGCACGGCTCTCTGCAGCCTCCCCAGCCGGGGGGACAAAGCGGAGAAAGCTCCGCTGCCGGGGAGGACGAGCAGCGGCTCCTCCGCCATCCCGCGGCGGGCAGGACGGGCCGGTCCAGCGGCCAACAAAAGGCCCCGCAAGGGAGAAAATCCCGCCGGGAACGGCTCGTTTACACGGGCACGGCAGCTGCCGAACCCCAACCCGGCCCGGGTAAAGGCGCTCCGCGGGCGGCCACCCTCGGGGGGAGAAGGAGGAGGGGGGAGAAGGAGAAGGGGGAGGAAGGGGGAGAGAGACGAAGGGGGGGAGACGGGAGAGGGGGTGACAGAGAAAAGGGGAGAAGGAGGGAGGGAGGGAGAAGGAAGGAGAGAGGGGAAGAAGGAGAGGGAGAGGAGAGAATGAGAGAAGGGGGAAAGGGAGAAGGGGCAAAGGAAAGGAGGAAGAGAGGAAAAGAGGAAGGGGGAAAAGAGGAAGGGGGAAAGGGGGGAAGAGAGGGGGGAGGAGGAGAGGGGGGAAGAGAGAGGGGGGAATGGGGGAAAGAAGGGGGAGAACAGAGAGGGGGGAGAGGGGCAAAGAAGGGGGAAGGGGAGGAAGGGAGAGAGAGAAGGGTGGGGAGAGAGAAGGAGGAGAGGGAGAAGGAGAAGGAGAAGGAGAAGGAGAAGGAGAAGGAGAAGGAGAAGGAGAAGGAGAAGGAGGCTGTCAAGCAGGGCGGTGCGCGCTGCGGGTACCTTGGATGCCGGTCTGGTGGGACATGTCGCACTGCCGCGCCCGGGGCAGCGCAGCGCCCGCCGCCCGCCAGTCCGCCCGCCCCGCGCACGCGCTGCGCGCGCCACCACCCAGCGGCCACGGGGAAGGGGGGCGAGCGGGGCCTTTCCGGGCAGCGCCGGGGCTGCGGGGGCTGTGCCCGCACCGCTGCCCCCCCTGCACAGACCCCGCCACGCCTCTGCCCCCCGCAGAGACCCCGCTGAGCGCTTGGAAACGGGGGGACCGTGCAGCCCGGTCCTTGTGACACCGAAAATGCCGGCAAATAAACTCCCTATGACTCGTTTTGGAGTTGTGGAAAGCGAGCACCCTTTCTGCGGCCTGGGCGACGCGAGGGAGCGATCGCCATCCATCCTGAGCAGCCAGGCAGGAGCTGGGATAGAATGGATTTCCCACCGACACGCATAGGGATAAATCTTCCCAGAAATCTTATGCATATTCCGTTCCTTTCCAAGGACTAATTTTAAGGTTATTGTGAACTTCACAACAGTGAAAACTCTTGCTGTTTTGAAGCATTGGAGCCAGCTCTGCCTGACCTTGCATTTGAGACAGGGCAGCACTGCAAGCAGAGGTGGTTGCCAACAGGTAAACCAACAGATGTGATCTGTCTGGACTTCTGTAAAGCCTTTGACGCTGTCCCCCCCAACATCCCTCTCTCTAAACTGGAGAGATACGGATTTGATGGGTAGACTTTTCAATGAGTAAGAAATTGGTTGGATGGTCATATTCAGAGAGTAGTGGTCAACAGCTCGATGTCCAGATGGAGATCTATGACAAGTGGTGTCCGTACTGGGACCAGTGCTGTTTAATATCTTCGTCAGTGATATTGACAGTGAGATTGAGTGCACCCTCAGCAGTTTTGCAGATAACACTAAGCTGAGCGGTGCAGTTGTCACAGTGGAAAGATGGGATGTCATCCAGAGGGACCTAGACAGGCTGGAGAAGTGGGGCTGTGAGAACCTCGTGAGGTTCTACAAGGGCAAGTGCAAGGTCCTACACCTCGGTCAGGGCAATTTCCGATTTCAGTACAGCACCCTGTGGATTGCTTGTTAGTTGAATCATAAAATCATAGAGTCGTCAAGGTTGGAAAAGACCTCTAAGATCATCAAGTCCAACCATCAACCATCAACACAACTCCAACATGCCTACTAAATCGTATCCTGAGGCACCACATCTATGCATTTTAACACCTCCAGGGACAGTGCCTCCACCACTTCCCTGGGCAGCTGGTTAATAACTGGGGTGAATGTAGTTGATCTCTAGAAGCCTGTTGTGGAGATCTTCCACTCTCGCTTGGGGCAGCAGGGAAGGAGCATGGGACACCAAGCTGCTTGTGTGTACCAGGGTTTTTATATTAAACACTCACGTGATAAAGAGTCCAGAAATCAGGAGGCAGAGATTGGAACCATAGCTCTTTCAGCTCAAGCCCTACCCCCTGACAAGGCAATCTTTCTCTGTTGGTTTTGCATTATTTGCTACTTGGGGGCGCCACATCAACAAAGATTTCTTCTCTTTTGGCATGGATCTGGCAGTTGAGACACTCATCTGCATCGGCAAGGCATGAATCTGGACAGAGAAAAGGTGTGCTGGCTTCTCAGTGCGTGGCCTGTCTACATGGCCAAAGGTTTTTACACATTTTCAACTTGCATTGGCAAATTTGCCCTAAACTTTTTATTTTAGAGTTCCCAGTGAAAGAGAGTCATAATAAATTTAGGCATGCTCTGAAGGTTTTGGTTTTGCTAGTAATTTTTCACAGGCACCTCTGTCCACAGGTTGAGAAGTACTGTCCTCTAATGACAAGAAGATGGCAATTATCTCTTATTTAGCCTTAGCTTCTGTGTCCTATTCTGCAGTCAGCGTTTTCAATCTGTGCTCTGGTCTGGATTAGACTCCACAAGTGAAATGTGCAGGCACTTGTAGATGTAACAGGGCTGTGGGCACTTCACATCACGTCCTGATGCTAACGATTCCTTTGGATTCCTGGGAGTTAGCAGAGGTTTTATGGGTCACTATACGACCTGAGAACATAAGAAAAGCTGTAACTGGGCATACCAAATACCTAGCCCAGTGGCACAGATATGAATAGAAGAATAAGGCAAGCTTCCCTGGTTCACCTTTCCAGCCTCCAGAGTGATGTAGCTGAGGAATTTCTGAAGCCAGCTGTGTTGATAGTTGTGGGTGCCTGCGCTTTGTCAGATACCCAGTTTAAACACAGTGGGTGAGGGATTTAGTGTCCTATTTGGGAAATGTGAAATAGCACTGTAACTGTAGTATGTAGAGCTGTGCTGTGTAATGCTAGTCCAGCCAACACAAAGTCACTATGGAGACATGACACCAGCTAGTGAGCTGGGAATAACTTTGAGGGCTGCAGCGGCCAGGGAAACAGAGAAGCTGCTGTTTATCTTACTTCTAGCAAGGAGACTAAAAGAGGGAAGAGACTTCACATGAAATCAAGAAATGAGAGACAGAAGTCTCCCAGGTACCCAGAGGCCAGCTCTAATTCCTTGGTTATAAGCCTGAATGAGCACAGAGGTTATAAAAGAAATAAAGCAACTCTTGAAGAAGAGCTTTTCCAAGAGGAAAGGAATGCCAGTAATCCAGCCAGAGTGGCAACCAAAGATGGAGTGCTATCACAACTAATTTCAATCATTTGAGCCTAAGCCTGCCATAGGTCCTGTGGTTTTGGTTCCTCCCCTGTGTAGGTGTTAGTGTTTGTAAAGGATGGATTTGCCTGAAAATTCATGAGGGAAAAGAAAGTTTGCCTTGATAGATAGATGTCCTGAAAGGACAGATCAGTTTGTTGATTCAGTTAGTTGTATGTCCTCAGAAGTGCTAGTATTGACACAATGTAGTAACAAGGGTGCATAGCTAAGACTGTGTAACTGTGCTTTTAATGGAAACCCATGCTTAGACTGAAAATATCAGTGTTAAAGACTATAATGTCTGTTGCCATATTGATACCACCTTGACTATCTGAGGTCACACCGTATCAATTCCCACTAATCTATCAGAAGGCTCTGGAGTGCAGAAGTGGGATCTCAAAATCTGCTTCATGTAAAACAAGGGTCCTACCTTTTGGCATTTTTTTAGCACCTTTTTGGCAAAAGAGAAACTGAAAGTCTAAAGTATCTTTTTTTTTAAATCTTAGTATTGCAAATACTTTCCTGTAGTGCAGTGTTTTATGTTTGACAAGGAAGAGATATTGCACAGAAACAAGCGCAAGTAAGGTTTTTATGTCTATTGAAGATGCCTAAACTTCTAAATTGTAGTGTGCTTCAGAGTCTTACTATAATGTTTTTGGTTATTAAACTCATATGTAAATCATAAATGTCAGGATAGGAATAGCAAGGTTTATTTGTTAGCATATGTGTTAAGTAACCTTTTTTCATTCTACTGGTTATATTTTCTTGCCTGTACTTGAATTAATTTTTTCCAGTATACCTTGTTTTGTATCTAATTTAAGACTGTGATGGTTTTGGTACAGACAACATATTGCAGTTTCCCAATTTTTAATAAGGTTCTTTTAACTGAATAATAAATGAAGGAAGTATTTTTAATAGACTTTGGTACTGCATTTTCCATGTGACTTCTGGATCCTGTTTTCATTTTCAGTGTCTTTATTGTCTTTCCCTATACATTTACTTCTTCCTTGATTTAACAATGCTCTGTTTACTTATGCTAGTTTATTAAATGCTGTGGTTATGCTCTATAGAATCCACAGTTAATTGTGTTTATAGTTCCTTAATGGTATGCAAACATTTTTTCCTGTTGTGATGTTGTCAGGCCTATTCCAGGTTTGACTATAATTTTCCACCTGACAATGTAAATACATTTTTCTGCATACAGCTTTTATTACTGTAGTTCATACCTATCCTGAGGTGACACTTTAAACCTTAAACACATTTCCAACAGCTGAAGAATGAAACCCTTTTTACTGGTTAATATTACAACTTCATTTTCTTTCTGTGGACCTCCATTGCCTGTAGATCTCTATCCTGACACTCTTTAAGGCTTCAGCTTAGATTATTCTCTTCCCCCATGAACATGTTCTTCAAAAATAAAAACACTTTCATAAGATATAGTATTAGAAAGTCAGTCCATCAGAAAGATGAACTTTCTTCCATATAGAGTAAGATTGAATATTAAGTACTTCCTTCAGAAATAAATATGTGAAAACTGCATTTTTAAACTCTGTCTGCTTCTAGTAATCTTCATTCCTATACACCCACAGGTAGCTAAACAAGGAAATTAGAAATCACACCGCTTGTGGAGTCAGATTTACTTAAAACTTTGAGGATACATGTGAAAGGTGTTCCTAGCAAAGTGAACTTCGATTTCTGGGTGTGCCAGTGTTACAGGTTTGTAAGTGTCAGTATGTAGCTCTAATCAGCTAACACACTATGTTCAAGTCAAATAAAAATATGTTTCTTTGTGATGGCTAGAGTTTATGGATAGTCTGCTATTAAGAAGTATTGCTATAAGAACTCATCACTTTCTTGCCATTATAGCAAGTAATTTTATTGGACAACTCTCACTTTATGTTCATCAGTAAATCTGGAATTTCATTTAACTCTGGAATTTCATCATGTAACTCTGGAATTTCTTTCTGCTGTGGGGTATTTCTGTTCATTTCTCTTAAATGACCAAATAAACCATCTAACTCCTGTCACTTAGGATTGATAATCTGAGGGCCTTTTCTTTCTGGCTCGTAAACGGCTGACACAGTAGGTGTTGCCTCTGGGTGGTCGGGAACATGCTAGATAGACAACTATTATTACTATTATTATTATACTGAATTACAGTATAATAGATGGCCAAATTTGAAGCACTGGAGATTTCCTAACGTCATTGTAGACAAAAAAACAGATTTGCAGCAACAGGTTTTGCTATCCTAAAAGTTCTAGATGACTGATTCTTGTAGTTTTGGCATGCTTTGATAATAAGAAGCAAATGCCCTGTAAAATAAACTGGAAAAAAAAAAACCCACAATTGGTGGGAATTCCCACATTTCCTACATATTTCTGTTCTGTTAAGTACTTCCAGATATTATTAAGGAGTTGATTCTGAATATGGTTCATTGATATGTTGGTCCATTTTTACCATTTTCTGATCTGGTCAATCTGTAGATAGACACGAGACATGGCATCTCTACATTCTCTATGCACAACATAATGAACATAATGGGCCATATGGTGCAATTTGTTTCATGCTCTTGGTCATTTTTATGTTATGAAATTTCTGAAATGATGTTTGTTCTTTAATATACTTACCTTAACAGTAGTGATTAACTAACATGTAAATACCAATGTAAAATCACCGTGGAAAATTATGTGTAATCTAGTCACCCTTTCAACCACTCCTATTAGATTTTCTCTTTTGCCTCCATGGTGTGTTATTGAGTGCATTTCTGAAGTGCATTAAGCAGTATGACTGGCATCTCTGTGGTTCTCAACTTTGACTTTTCTCTCCAGTGGGGAAAAAAAAAATTAATTGTGTAAAACCTGTGATTGCTGTGTCAGTTATTGATTACAAGTTCGAAGAAGCTTCTTTGCGTGTAGAGTACACAAGAAATTTTTATTTATCATCTTATATGATGTTCAAAGTGATTCTTGGGTCAAAGAAAGCAGGAAAAACTTTATAAAGACCTGGACAGCTCCCTTAGGCCCTTGGAATGGATTTTTAAGTTACAACTTCCACTTTAAGCCATCAGGAATAAGTTAGTGTACGTGTGCCTTCTTCCCAGACCATCGTATCTTTCACCATAAATACAAAGATTTTAAATTTGACTGGATTCTAGGGGAAGATGGCACAGAAAACAGAAGCGGGACATTATCTGCTCCAGTAGGGTGAGTGGCTAAAGAAATGTACTAATTATTTATAACGAGGTGTGTTGCATTGCTGTAGTCCACATCAAAGATGATAACAGTAACTTATATTATTATCATCATTCAACAAGAATGAAATCATCTTGCCACTTCAAAGAATTAAATAACACATATTCATAATTAACATCTTGTATTGGAAAAAACTCCAAGACAAGCATGAGCTGCCGTTTGTGTAAAACCTTCCTCTGGATCTCAATCTAGAAAAATTGTTCTAACAACCATTTATTTTTCAAGAGACTGGGTACATTCAATGTCTTTCAGCAGCTTCTCCTTTCACGTTTTTATGTTAACTAGATTCCATTGGATTTGCTAGTTGTTTCTTGAGATAGAAAATGTGCTTGGGACTGTTTCAGTCCTATTTGGATGATCATATTGAGAGCCCACCATAAGGTGACTGCAGAAGGACCCCTTTTAGAAAGGTAGTGAGTCCTGTCAGAGAGCCACCAAACACAATACTGTCTAGATTTAAAGTAGACCTTATCTGCCAAGACTGCTAATTACCTGCTGACAGTAAGTGGCCAGCAGTCATGTCTCTGTATAGAGCAGTATTCAAACTGCATGATCTAATGAGGTGTAAGGTAGTTTTGAGGACTCTGGGAAGCAGTAATTTTCTTGAAGATTTCCTCACTGAAATATTACTGTTACTAGAAACATTTAAAAAACAATAACAATTGGCAGGGGGGTTGGACCTAGATGATCTTCAAGGTCCCTTCCAACTTAAAGAAAAAAAATAAATTAGTTGAATATGCATATTGCAAAAATTAGAGATTACTCTTCTGTTTTCCCTAATGTTACATAGAGGATATAACGATACCATGACCCCACTAAAAGAAGGGACAAGAATTCTCACACTGACTTTTATAGAGACAGGACTCTACCAGTAGGGAGTATGTGAACTGCTTTTAATGGCCAATAATTTAGGATTATACACTTGTGCAGCACTATCATGGATCCTGTAATTTTCTTGGTGAACTCAAGAGAGAGATGCTGGGCAACATTCCTCCCATACTTAATTCCACTTTCACTTAATATTTACTTTAGTTGAGTGCATTGAGTCATTGTGAAATACTATTAGCTGAAACACCAGCACTAGGCTGACTGTGTGCATTTTTTTATGTTGTTTTCCATTACTATAGAAATGTCTGTTCCCCCTCTTGATGATCAGTACAAAGTAATGCTAGATAAAGCAAACACAACTCCAAGCAAAGCGAACACAATGCCAAAACATTGTTTACGCTCTATGTTGAAGATACAGAGTCCTAAGTAACTTCCTGTCTAAATTAAAGTGTTGCAGAGCCTCTGGGCCTTGCTAAGGCTATTTATCTTGTAGTCTAGGAGTATCAATATTTGAAAATTTCAGTATTTTGTCTTATTTTTCTTTTATATTTTGCCTATCCTTTCTGAGATCCCGCATTCTTACCTGTTTCTCTGTCTCATGTATGGCTGTGAATATATTAGATCTAATGGAATCATAGAATCATGGAATGGTTTGGGTTGGAAGGGACCTTTAAAGGTCATCTAGTCAACCCCCCCTGAAATGAGCAGAGACAGCTTCAACTAGAGAAGGTTGCTCAGAGCCACATCCAACCTTGAATGCCTCAAGAGATGGGGTATCTGCAGCCATTCTGGACAGCCTGTGCCAGTGTTTCACCATTCTCATCATAAAATACATTTTCCTTGTATCTAGTTTGAATCTACCCTCTTTTAGTTTAAAACAATTACCCCCCACGTCATATTGCAACAGGCCCTACTAAAAAGTCTGTCCCCATCTTTCTTATAACCCCCTTTAAGTATTGAAAGACTACAAGGAGCCTTCCCCAGCCTTTCAGCTAAACAACCCCAACTCTTTCAGCCTTTCTTCACAGGAGATGCATTCCATCCATCTGATCATTTATGCCCTCCTCTGGACCTGCTCCAACAGGTCCATGTCTTTCCTGTATTGAAGACTTCAGAGCTGGATGCAGTACTCCAAGCAGGATCTCACCAGAGCAGAGTAGCGGCGCAGATTCACCTCTCTTGACCTGCTGGCCATGCTTCTTTTGATGCAGCCCAGGATACAGTTGGCCTGCTGGGATACAGTTGGCTTTTCAAAGGAGAGGAGGAAACGGAGGAACGAGAGAAATTCAGGCAGGCAGGCTTTTCTCTTGTGTCACTCACAGTTATACCCAGTTTATACCCATAAATTAATATTAAAAAATAGTAGCAAGAAAGTGTGAGAAGCTTTATCCCAAAGGGTTCCATGAGGCCAGTTAGAGACTTTATTACTAATTGCTTGCAGAAAGCATTCTGAGATGTGACGAAGTGAAACTCTAATATAGATCTATACTCTGCAGTGATTTCTGTTTAAATAGATAGAAATATGGAAGAAGGGTAGGAAAAAGACTTGCAGTAAAACCTGAAATAGTTGTATTGTTCTCTTCTAGCATTTAAGTGCTCAGCTCTTTGCACTTAGTTTCCAGCAGCAGAAGACCCTCACAAGCACACACAAACCCAGATATGTGCTATGTCTCAGCAAAAGCTGAAGTTATCCAGTACTTCATTTTAGTTCCAAAAGATCCCTCAGCGCACTCACTGCTTGTCTTATAAATGAAAGGAAATTCAATAAACAAACAAAGGACATTTTGACTGCTCTGTACATTATTACTTGTTCTCTTGGGTACTTATTCAGAGTGAGTGCCCATTTTGAATGGATTTCCAGCTGCTAAATAAATTATTACATTTATCATTGTAGGGGTTTTTTTGCATAACTATGTTTTTTCACAGTGCATTAGTGTGAGCTAAAAATAACAGGCATTTGTCACAGGCTGTTCTTTGGCCATTGGAAAAACGTCTGTATGCATAATAGATTTTATCCCTATCCAGTGAGAAGATGCTTTAATCAAAGGTCACAAAACTTGGTCCTCTCATCACTTGTCTGGAACTAAAAATTAGACAGTAAAAAAACCCACTCTCTAGGCATAGCAGCGTATATATGATCCTGTTATTAGTTATCTTCAGACGATGATTATCTCTCTTCTGTTTAATATTGGTACATTTGATTATTTTCAGTGAGTTTACATCTCTGATTCACCAAGTGCTACCATTTGGACAGTCACAGTGAAGTTGTCAGCAAGCATAGCTGCGTTGGATTCCTGGGGTTTGATCCACTTCTTGGACAATCCGTGCTTTGCACAAGGCACCTGTATGTGTCTGCTTCAGCAAGGACACATTTGCTGCTCGGTTAGATTAGTGGTGTGTCTGGTTTGCCATAGCCTCCGTCAAGACTCGCAGCATAGCAGCCAGTGTCTCACAGTACTCTCTGCCCTGGCTGTGATTCTGTTCTCCCAATCTAGTCAGTTGTATACGACGGTGCATGATCAACACTCAAATTCCTTTCTTTGCATTAGGTAACACATTCTAATTTTCAGAATGCAGAGGTTTGAAAATAAAGTAATTTAATCGTTTGTGTTATCACACTGTGCTTGAGTTGAAAAGCAGTATTTTTGTCAAGATAAAAAAATTTTGTCATGCTACACCTTCTAGTTGTTCTAATAGAAAAAGGATCTGTGCACCCGGAACTTATGTGACAACACAGTAAAGCCTTCGAACTTTTTTTTTTAACAGAGGCAATGTGTTGTTACTGTAGCTATACAAAGCACAGTTGTTCAAAGTACAGTTCTTTATTGCACTTTGGAAGAATACAATATACAGTGTTTTAAAACAGGACAAAAACCAAGACTTTTTTTGTCCTATATGAGGTGAAGAAATTACCCCTCATTACTTTTAATCATTTTTTTTCTGTAGTATTGAATAAACCAACAAAACTTAAATTATTTTCCTGTCAGATAGTAATCTGAGGCCTGCTTAGAAAGAATAAAAAGCTCATACTAAACAAAACCTGTGATGTTATATTTTTCTTAGTAGAGTTCAGCAACGTTAGAGCATTTCTATTCTCAAAGACCTTCTGTTATCACTTACTATTTTTCTGACCTTTGTCTTCAAGCTTTAATTCAACCTTTCTGAAGTCTTCTTTTACCATTGCAATAAACTTGGACAATGTGGCTAAGCAGCACCCATGGCAGGCTGAAATCAGATGCTACTGTTTCTTGATTTGTGTTTCCTCTAATTCTGTATATGTAACTATCAAAGCAGCTTCAAGCTGCTTATTCCGTTCTATTTCCTACTACACAAGCCACATGTAGCAGTACTATTAATTGAAAGCATCCATATGGCCAGCAGATGCATTTAAAAGGCATTTAATTAGTGGTGTAAATTCACCTCACTAGACAGTTCTTTAGTGATTTTATTTACGGTGTGTGCTCTCTGTCTGTTTGAAATCAGTATAGATTATCTGAAGTAGGATCATGCTTACTTGGAGTAAATTTAGTCTAGATGAACAGAAAGAAGTACTTCATTTGGATGTAAGTTTTGTTTATCAGTTGACTGTCATCTTCAAAACTTCCAAGACAGCTTCAGCTTTTAAGCTTTGCCATTTGACTTCAGGACTGAAGTTCCATTTCAAGGCATGTAAAAGGTCACTTAATGCTCTATTTCTCCTACTGTTTCTTCTCTCAAGCTGCATTGGTATTGCAAAATAAGACATAGCTATTAAATTCTCCTCAAAATTTTATTTTTGCAATTTAACCTATCAACAGTGATGAAACCATCCCTTGACTTTATCTTGGCAAATTAAAATTTGCTTGACAAGGATCAAATAATATACATTAATCACCCAGATCCCAAGATTCTACTAACATTTTTTGCTAGATCATAATTTATATTTGTTAAAATGTACTTCCAAGGTATTTTTTAATTTTTTTCTGTCTTAGAGAAACAGCAAGTATAATTTATTCCTATTCACATTTATATTTGGTTTGAAATGATTTAGATTGTATCCAACAAGTCAAACAGTCCTGAGGTTATAGTGTCAAAAGTGTGTCTTTTTGCCACTATTTTTATTTTCCCTTATTTGGTAATTTGCAATCTCTTTTTTGTTTCTTTGATGAAAAACGTTAAATAGACCCAGAAACAAGGCCTTTTAGCATGACTTGGAGGCCTTATCTATGTATTATGTATAATGCTGATTTTGTGTCACTCTTGTTCTTTCATTGATATATCAGTAGATATCTGTTCATATAAATGTGTTGAGGAGTTCATGTATATCACTACTGACCTAACCAAATAAATGCCTTATGTCCTAAAGTGCCATCAGAACAGTTTTTCAAAGGGGATGTTTTCTCACTGAGTACTATTGTTGGTTGCTTTTGTAGAAACAGAGGTACTAAGTAGGCCAAAATCACCAATAAATCTGGTGACTACTCTGACTCTCTGTATGTGTGTCCCCCATTTGGTTATTCCAGTTCTTCTTCCTTACACTTCTTTCAGTAATTGAGAGCTGAACCTGCCTTTCCCATATTTTTGCCCATACTAGCTGTGAGCCTGGGAAGCCTATAATCAAGTTGGTCATCCTATTTACCCTTGAAATGTTGTTACAACATTAACTTTCTCCTAGTTCTATTAATTTCTTTCAGCATTTCAGAAGCTGTTAGGAAACAAATTTAACAATTAACATTGCTGTCTATCACATCTTTCATTTATTTTTCTAATAAGTCTTCAACCTGCCATTTAAAAAAAAATATCTAATTTAAGTTGCTGCTGTCTACAATCCTTTGATTTTATTTTTTTAATGGGAAGTATTTCAATGTTACATAACTTGAAAGCACTGTTTGTTTTCCACATATGCAGCAGAAACATTTCTGCTGTTCTACCTTCTTTCAGACAATTCTATTTTTCACATCTAATAGTACAATGTATTTGCTATGTCATTATCTCAGATTAACTTAACATCCTTACTCTCTACGGGTTATATATTTTTATCTTTTCTTTCTTCTGAGTTCTAAAATTATTTAACTCTTTAGTTATACACTAACTGCTGTTGCCTTTTGTTTTTTTCATTTCGTGTTTTAATGTGCTCTTCTCTCTTCTTTTAGCAAGAAACAAGTTGGGGATGCAGATAACGAGATCTTAAGTGGTATAGCTAAGACAGGTTGCTATTACTGTGACTGTGAAATTTCCAGGGGTACAAATCTTGTTCCAAGGGTATTTTTTGCAAGTATACTGAATCTGACCTGGGATGGAGTTAACTTTCATCATAGCTGCAATATTGTGCTGTGTTTTGTGTTTGTGGCTAAAACACTGTTGAAAACATGTTGATGTTTTGGTTATTGCTGAGCAGTGCTGGCACAGGGTCAAGGCTCTTTTTCCCACTCTGCCCACACTCCCACTCCAGTGAGTAGGCTAGGGATAGGCAAGAAGCTGGGAGGGGACACAATCAGGACAGCTGATGCCTGTTGATCCAAGGGATACTCCACGCTGTATGATGTCATTCCCAGCAGTAAGAGTGGGTAGAGGAAAAGGGTGGCATGGGAGCTGGCTTCAAAGCTGGTTATTAGAGACCGACCAGGCATTGGAGTGCTTGTGACCCTTGGTGAGCGACTGCCTTAGCATCACTTTGGTTTTTTATCTTTACTTATTACATTTTATTAATTCTCACTTTTTTCTTCACTCCTTAAGCCTTTCTTATCTTGACTCATGAGTATTCTGTCTTCTCCTATTCTCTCCCCTGTCCCACTGGGGGAGGAGTGGGAGGAGTGAGCTAGCAGCTACGTGGGTGCTTACCTACTGGCCAGGGTCAGCTCACAACAGTAGGATGGAGGAAAAATACATTAGGAGCACACTCCCTCAGTAATGGGGTTTTGAGGTTTAAGGGAGTTAAGCAGCAAGCCAGGGAAGAAGCATTTGTGCTGCTGTGGATGAAAGGAGTGGGAGGACAGGCTGAGAGAGCTGGGACTGTTTAACTTTGAGAGGAGGAGGCTCAGGGGAGAGGATCTTATGGATGCATCTAAAAGCCTGATAGCAGGAGAAAGAAGGTGAAGCCAGGCTCTGCTCAGAGCTATCCAGACAAGAAGCAATGGGCACAAATGGAAATAGAAATTCCATTTAACGTACGAAAACATGTTTGTACTGTGAGGGTGGCTGAATGTCAGAACAGGTTGCCCAGAGAAGTTGTGGAGTCTCTAACCTTGCATATATTTAAAATCCAACTGGACCCAACCCTGCTCTGAGCATAAGGCCAAACTAAGAGGATCTCCACAGGTCACTTCCAGCCTCAGTTATGATGCAATTCTGTTAAATTTCACAGGTGTTAAGTGACCCACAGCTTTGTGGATCAAGTGGCCAAGCACATACTTGATATAGGTAACATGGAGTATCAGAGAGCTTTCTCAGATGCAGCTATAGCATTTTTTTCCATCTCCAGAATTACTTTTCAGTCCTGGATATATAGGATTTTATAAAGAATTGCATTTTTTTTCTATTTTGTTTTTGAATAGGGTGATTACACGAGCCTTTCTAGTTTGGACCTGCAGCTTTTTCAGTGACAAAACTAGCACTTCTGCTTTGGCATAGAAAAGCAAAGAAACCGATCCCTCATTACAACGTCATTATTTTGGAACATGCTGTAGCTCAGCGCATGTTCCTGCACTTGACAGAGTTGTCTGAGGCAGCAGAGTCCTGTAAGAGAACATTCCAGTTACAGACTAATTTGCAGAAGGCCGATTCCTCAGAATTGCGTGTCAAATGACTCTCTAGTCATTGATACTGCAGAAAGATCTGTATAGGGTTAATTCAATACACATAGTTGTCTGCTGAAAACTGAATGTAAAACAATAGCCTTTACGCAAGAGTTATTATATTTTGTGGTAGGAGTACTGGTAATACAGTTTCATTCACAAGTATCGAAACTAGCATTTCAAGATGACTCATTGTCCTGATTCAACCTGCCTTTTAGGTTCAGCTTACTGGTTTTACTGCTGGCCTGTTCACTTGCTGACAATTTTGAGATAAGAGTTTGCATTCTTCTGTTGCTGGCAGTTCCTGTTTTTTAGTGAGTGGGCTTGATTAGTCTACTTAGATTATTTGTTAATTATTGCTGTTCAGGTATGTATTTCATCAACTGAATCTTGGCTGCTTGCTTTAAAAAAAAGAATAGGAGCGATCCAGCTTTTTTTTTTTATATATACGGGTGAAATATTACACTTTTTGCAAAATTATTAGCTTCCTTTAAGAAAGCAATTGCAACGTGAAATTTGGGGGAGGTTTATGGTGCACTTACGCTTTTGGTTACTTTAATGGATAAGTAGATTATTTCATTTGATTAACTTAGTGGCTTAAAAAAATTGCTCACTGATTTATTATTTGAAAGAAAGTTAAAGAATGCTTTGTAGTTGTAGCATGGGTTTCCATCTGAGCTAAAGAGAATTTTAGTGTGTAGCTGCATGAAGAGTGTGTTTTCTTTTGTGGTGGGTGCTGCCTCTTCTCTGTGGATTTTCATTTGCTGAACAGAAGGAGACCAAGTTCTGCAAGCATGGCAGTGTACACAGAACTGTTGCATGAACAGACAGTGCTATATGCTGTATTTCTGTACTATTTCATTACACATGTTTATTTTGTCTCTGAATATTTTAATTTTCTGTTTACTGTAAAGATAGTTTGGGGAGTGGGTTAGTGTTAAATATTGAATGTTGCATCTTTCTATCTAAATTGAGGGTCTTGTAGGTCCTCAGTGAGGAAAATAATGTGTTTACATCAGATGCCTTCAATACAGTTATGTTTACTTACAAACATATAATCACAGAATGGTTTGAGTTGGATGGGACCTTAAAGATCATCTGATTCCACACCCCTTACCATGGGCAGAGACACCTCCCGCTAGCTCAGGCTGCCCAAGGCCCCATCCAACCTGGCCTTGAACACCTCCAGGGATGGGGCATCCACAACTTCCCTGGGCAACCTGTGCCAGTGCCTTACCACCTCATTGTGAAGAAATTCCTCCTTATGTGCAGTCTAAATCTGCCCCTCTCCAGTTTATAGCCATTGCCCCTAGTCCTATCACTACATGCTTTTGCAGAAAGTCCCTCCCCGTGTATAAAACATGTACTGTAAACATGTATGAAACTGTATTGCCATAGGTACAGGAGGGATTCACAAGTCTTTTTCTGATGCTTGTTCTGGCTGTGCTGTTTTTTCCCAACATGACTCACCTAGAGACCCTTCTATACTCCTCAATGGACATCAGCTACATTCCTCTGTTTCTTGGCCTAAAGCAGCCAAATGTTTATCCCTGTTTTAAGTTTGATACCATTTTTCAGATACTTGCTCCAATGGAGTTACCTGACTTTTCACAACAATACATCGAGGCTGTGTTTAGCAGCTTCAAGTTTTTACCTGTCTTCAGCAACGACCAGAACCGGCGTGTCCAGAGAAGAGCAACGAAGCTGGTGAAGGGGCTGGAGAACGTCTTATGAGCAGCGGCTGAGGGAACTGGGGTTGTTTAAGCTGGAGAAGAGGAGGCTGAAGGGAGGCCTTATCGCTCTCTACAACTACCTGAAAGGAGGATGTAGAGAGGAGGGAGCTGGGCTCTTCTCCCAAGTGACAGGGGGCAGGACAAGAGGGAATGGCCTCAAACTGCACCAGGAGAGGTTCAGGCTGGATATCAGGAAAAAATTTTTTGCGAAACAGTTCATGGGGCACTGTCAGAGGCTGCCCAGGGAGGTGGTTGTGTCCCCATCTGTGGAGGTATTTAAAAGACGGGTAGATGAGGTGCTCAGGGACATGGTTTAGTGGCAGATAGGAATGGTTGGACTCGATCCAAAGGTCTTTTCCAACCTGGTGATTCTATGATTCTATGTCTTGCACTAAGACCCAGTCAGAATGTAACACTAGGAGCATCCTGTGAACGTTTTCCCGGGATGTCAGCAATAGCAGCACACTGGCACTAGGGACCACATCTCACATAAAAAGGCTGAAGTGCCATGTCAACAACTCTGTCAGGCTGCACAGGGACACTGTGACAATACAGACCGTGTGTGCACCCGCACACTGGCCGTGACCCCCCGGGAGCCCCTGCCTGTCAGCAAAAAGGGTGCGGAGCTCTCTTCTCTCCCAAACACGAGTGGTTTGAGTGATCTGGCTATTACTGGCAACCCCCTGCTTCTGCTGTGAGGTAACGCATCTCCCGATTCGACCCCGCATTTCCCACACTGGCAATTTTCTCCGGCTGATGTACTCAACGCCGGAGCCTCTGACCCGCGGGAATCAAGCGTCGATCCGCTGTCCACCCCCTCTCCCACCATTTTCCACGGCGAACAGAGCCCCCCCGAGGCGCAGGGCTCCGGGCGGGTGCCCCCGGGGCGGCGCGGAGGCTGCCGCAGCGGTGCGGGGCGGCGCGGGGCGGGGCGGGCGGCGGGAGCGGCTGCGGCGGGGGGGGCGGGGCGCCGCGGCAGCGCTGTCAGCGCCGCTGTCCGAGGGGCCGGGGGGGCCCTGCCGGAGCGCCCGAGCCGGTGAGTGCGGCGGGGGATGCGGGTCCCGGCAGCGGGTGGCGATGGGCGAGCGGGGCGCGGCTCCCTCGGCTCGGAGAGGCAGTCTCGGCGTTCCTCGTTAGCGACGGAGCGCCGCTGCGATTTCCAGTGTCGGCTTCCCGTGCGGTACGGCGCTGCCGCGGGAGCTGCCCCTCCGGTGCGGTAACCCGCCGGTGTCTGGCAGCTGCCGACATGCCAGGAAGTCTGGTTGTTTATCTCCAGCCCCATTTGGGCTTTAAGGTGGTTCAGGCATGTAAGGAAATAGCAAAACTTTTCTTCCCGTTTACAGGAAGAAAGGGAAATCTGAAATCCCTTTGGGCATCCTCATGGCTCCAAAGGGATTTTAATCTCCCCAAAGCGGTGTCTTCCTAAGCCTGCTGGGCCGGTGACCCTGGCTTTGTATCACTTTATCCATAAAGTTTTCGAAGGACCGACGCTTCCTTGTGCCAACTTTTACACTCCGTTAGCAGGGGATTTTTTTCATACCTAATTTATGCATAATGGGACGTTGTTCGTTTTTATCGTTCACCCAGTGTGTTGTCTGAATCTGCCGAGAGGTTCTTTTATCCTTTTGGTTTCATCGGTACAGGATTGTAACGTTACAAATACATAGAGAGTGAACTGATTTTGAAGGGGCTGCCTAAAGGGAGACACGGTAATTCAAGCTGTTTCTAAGTTGGTGAAGTGACACTTAGTCAGAAGTCCAAGAACAGATGAGTAATTGGGTTTATTTAGGTCTTTTGCTGTAATTTGGGTTTGGGTTTTAGTTTCCTGGAGGGCATATGACATTTGCAAAAATCTGTGCTGTTAAGTACACTGTATCCTTCAAGGATCATGCTGTAATAAACAAGCAATATTATTAGATACTCTTTTTTTTTTTTTCCCCTTTTCTTCCTATGCTCCATGTCCTTTGAATAATTATGGTGTTCCATAACACAAAGGCCTTGTATCTTTGTGCGTACAAAGGGGTTCAGTGGGGTGAAACAACTAATTTGTTGTGAATAAGAGAAATCAAATGGTAAACAACTGAAATGTTCACCATGCTCCGTTGCATTTTTCCATAGCAGTACTTCGTAAGTAGGCAAGTTTCAAAATACAGCTTTTATATTTATACAGAGAAATCTGTTCTCAGAGAACTTTTATTTTCCAGTTCTGAAAATACGCTTAATTATAGGTTTAGTCCCTGAAGTCAATGAAAGGGTTTCCACAGGTTTGCCGGACCTGCAAGAATTAATTCTAGCAACTTTTCCATCATGTTATTCATTCGTATAAACACAAGTTTCTGATGTTGCTGGGGTATAGACATGTAAGCTTCCAGGAGATGAAGCAATAGAAGACCTCACTGGCCTTATGGGCTTGTCCATCCTTCTCCTATCAGGAGAAGGAGTCAGTTTAGGCTTAGCACAAACATTTATGAAATATGTTGTAATTTTTGGAATGTGTCCAGAACGACACTCTTAAGTTTCACGTAGGCTGTCATATTCTTACATGCTGTATTTTCATGCCTCATTATGGAGCTGTAATTTTAAAGAGCTAGCGTGGAAATATTTGAGACTAAAAATCCCGTGCTATAATGTATATGTTTGTTGGTTTTATGTTGAAATGGGCAGAAATTTCATTTTTTCCCTACCTGAATCTAACCATATATTTTGATTGGAACTTTCATTGCTTATCAAGTCTGAAATGTTAAAAATTACCATTGACAAGATTACAGTGATTTGTTTTTTGTATTGTGCAAGTATCTTCTAAGCTCTGAGAATTCTGAGTATGTATAACATTGTGCATTTGTCTTTTTATATACAGGCAAAGAGAACAGTTCTGCAGTATCTGAGGATGGATAAAGACTTCCGCTACTACTTCCAGCACCCCTGGTCTCGCTTAGTTGTGGCTTACTTAGTGATCTTCTTTAACTTCTTAATATTTGCTGAGGACCCAGTATCTCACAGTCAGACAGAAGCCAATGTTATTGTTGTTGGTAATTGTTTCTCCTTTGTAACAAATAAATACCCTGAAGGAGGAGGCTGGAGATTCTTGAAGGTATTTCTGTGGCTGCTTGCCATCCTCACAGGACTGATAGCTGGGAAATTTCTCTTCCATCAGCGCCTGTTTGGTAAGTTGCATGATGCACCTACCGATTTCCTGATACTGGCTTTCTGACTTCTCTTTTTAGCTTTCTACTCATTGGAATTTTGTAAGCTCTGTTATTAATCTCTTCAGCTGTTTAGAGCTGTATAGAACTCAGTACATCAAATCGTTCATTGTATTGGAAATAAATGCCATGCCTTCTTATGTGAGCATGATGATTTCAGTCAAAAAAGGCTAAAAATTTTGAAAGCTGACATGTCTGAAATACTTGATTTTCAGACATTTTCAGGTCAGTGATTTTCAGAATTATTATAATATTCCTTTGCATCTCCTCACCAATTTTTAAATCTTATCATGTAATTTTCTCAGTATTTGGCAGAAAGGCATTGTTCTTTGGGGTGGCAACACTTCGTGTCTTGCCAAAAGTCACATTAAGTGGAAGCAGAGGCTGGTTTTGGTATTAGCAGAGCTGCACTGAAGAGCTCCCACACGAAGACTGGAATTTTAGATAATGGTACAAGAGTATGTCAGTGAAATGGAAAGTTAGGAAATGGAAAAAAAAAACCCATGACATGCTTTTGCACACAAGACGCAACTAAACAGGAGAGCTTACTGCATGTACATTGAAAGGAGTGGAATGACTCTGGATTAAATTCTGAGACTGAGAATTTAGGTGTAAATATACAGAGAAACAAAAATATCATTGTCTTTCTTAAATAAGTCACAGAAAATGTTGCATGTGAGGGTTCAAGGCTGTCTCAAAGTTTTAGAGGTAAGTAGAAATCATGGAAAAGTGCTTCACTCCTTCCAGATGAACAGTTCTTGGAAATGCCTGATTCTAGGTGTGTCTGATCTAGATGGATTAGTCCTGTATCCTTATAGTGGTGGGAACTGCAGGATGGGTGGTTACTGGAACACCTCAAAGCACGTAAGCGGCGGGCCATTTCCTTAGTCTGTCTTGTTCTATTAAGATAAAGACCCACTATTGTTTCAATATATCAAGTGTAAATCTGTTATATCAAGGAACGGACAAGCAAAGCCATATTAAGAGCCTTCTCTTAATAGTGAGTTCTCTTGAAGCACTTGTTCTGAGAAGGAATTGAGCATCTTAATGACTTTTCAGCAGATGTTTTGCCTTAAAGTAATACTAAACATGAAATGTCTCCATAAAGAGGACATTTTACCTTAATTCTTGGGCTCGGGAAAAAGATCTTTTTTTTCAACTCTGGCTTCCACAACTGAGGAATGATTTTGTTAAATTGGAGAAGATTAGGGAAAAATAATGAAACTGATGATAAAATTGGAAAATAAGCCCTATAGTTAGAGAACTTAGAGGATAAGAGGAAGATCAGAGCGTGACTTGCTCAAATTTGACTTGAGGACAGAACCTTCAGTCCAGCAAATGTATTGCAAGGTCCAGTGCTTGGACATGGCAAACAGCCAGCACTTTTTTTTTTTTAGCTGAAAAGATAGACAATCAGTCAAACAAGTTATTATAGGATGTGGCTTCATCAAGATGTGAATTTTTCTTTTTGGGATTATGTTCTAGTCTGACTACAGAGTATTTCTCTACCTTCTGTCTAGGTAGGTTATTATGATAATTCCTTCTGGATTTGTAAGTGTATATCACAGATAGGACATAGCTTAACATAAATTTTAAGTGGCTTGAGTCAGCATTACTGCCAGAAGGTGAAGGTCTGCCCAGCCTTCAGTGTCTCCTGCTTTGTGCTGTCATGCCGTTGCTCAGTGAAACAGGATAGGGAACTTACCCACATTAGCAGTACCCATCTTTTATTTCTGTGCAGATCATATCTCTGATCACACCGATGTTTGTGGCAACGTTAAGAAGGGGTCAGCATTGAAAGGAAATGAACAAGCAAGAGATTCCTACCCCTGATGGCAATGCTGGCTTATGAATATTTATGATTATGATCTGGGTGACTACTGTGGGTGTAGATCAGTCTGATTTGGGGCTAGTTGCTGCACGTTGAGTTTTGTGGCTAATGTAAGCCCAGGTAGATCTGCCAGAGTTCCACCTTCCTAACTGTAGCCACATTGCTTTGGCGCCTCCCTTGAGCCAGTGCTGCTGTTAATGTAATGGAGCAGTGAGCCAGCTCAGGCAGCTGTCCCATGGAAAACCAGTTGCTTCTGTTGTTGTCTACAGCAGCTCCTTAAATTGATGCAATCATTTGCATCCCAATGTTGATGCAACAACGAAGAATTGTGCGGCCAAGATAGCCGGGAGCCACGGCAGCCCTTCCTTGTGTTGGCTCGAGTGCCGTGGGACTGCACCCACGCAGTGTGTCAGTGGAAATATGCTGTGGGCAGATGGCAGTCTGTGTGACTGAAGCTCTGACTGTATTGCTGATTTATGCAGCCATACTAGCTATAAGCCAGCTAGCGTGCATAGTGGTTGCATTGATGAGATGATGTGGGTTTACAGCTTGAATGTGTCTCTGGTACAGGCCATGCTGAAATCTTTCTTGCCAGTTATTTGCCCCTATTTTAATGTCTTCACTGTCTAGAAATCCCTCATTTTATTGACATCATCACCGAATATGCCCTCTGGATCCTTTGGCATCAAGCACTTCATGAATTCATCCCTTTTAATTTCCCTAGTCTATCTTTTAAAGTAGCTGCTAGTTCTGTCCTTTTTTTCTTTTTAATTCTTTCTTTTTTTTCATGTATAATTGTTTAGAACCATTTGATTTTTTGAATCATTGTTCATTTATTTCTTTTTCTCTGCTAAATTCTAGGGGAAATTGTGAGTAGTTGTTTATTGTGCCCTGTGAATAGCTTTCTACAGTCAGGAAACCAAATAGCACCAGTCAATCTTCCCCTGTCAGATTTTGGCTCTCAGTGTATACTGCAAATTGAATTTGAGAAGGATTAGTCTGCACATCTCACTTCAGATGAAGAGGGTAAAGGATTTTCTTTCTCTATGCCCTTCCTGTCTTTTGTCCCTTTCTCTTCTGCATTTCTTGCTGCTGAGTTTGCATATGAACTAGAAAAACAGTGTAGCTAGAACTACATTGTAATGTAGTTTACCATCTGTGACAGCCAGTGTCTGATAGCCATGACTGTCTTGAACTATATAAGTAGTAATGTTAAGTTCAAGCATGCTATGTTTCTAAAAGTGGGAGAAGTGCTGGAAACATTATTTAGCCTTCGCCTGTCTGAATTTATAGAGAGATAAGGGAGTAGGTAAGTGACATTGTTGAGAAGTAGGGATCTCAACTAGAGGACATGGTGGGATGTTTTCTGTTGATAATATTTGTTACAATCATTGTACAGTAACCTCTTCAGGGACTTCTTCAAGACAGTGCTCATGACTTAAAACAAGATTAGAAAACAATTACTTCTTGCTCTTGAGTCAAGAAATAACTTATTTCATTTGATAAATATCTCCCATGATAAATACTTCCAAGGAAAACAGTGTTTATCTAGTACAGTCTTTATATTTTTATGGCATATGGTCAGTACAAATGGAATTTTTAAATTACCTTTTGGCTGTTACTCACTATACTCTTCTGATTTATCACCAATCATATCTTCTATTTGATTAGGTATTGTGTTCTGCCATGCTTTTTATTTTGCAAATGAAAATGAAAGGTCATAGTTGAATGTTGGAGGCTTGGGGAAATAAAAAATGAAGATATATATATATACTGTTGTTATTTTTTGTTCTGCATGAGGGAGTTACTAGAGTACATTATTTGCACGTACTTAGAGATTTCTTGATTTATTTTCTTCTTTATTAAAAGCAGAAGGAGTTTACAAACTGCCCCCATTTGATGACACTGCGTTCAGAAAATGTGTTTAAATCTTAAATTCCAACTTAAAAGACATTCCCGAATAAGCTCTTGCACATTTCTCATATGTCTCTGGAACATTGCCTGGAAAATAACACAGTATTTAGTGTGTAGAAAGTGTACGTTTTACTTAGCATCTTCTCAGTGGATGCACAGTTGCAATTCTGTAGTCCAACTAGAGGCCCAGATTCTGAGTTCAGTGAGGGTTTTTTTCCCCCAAAGTTCAGGCTGTGCTTTTTCCATCAGTATATAGAAATATGATCTATCATGTAAATTTAAAATAATCTTTCATTTCAATTGACTTTTAGCAGTCTGGATAAATGGGTAGTATACTTGGAAAAATAATTCTCTTGGTCTATTTGACTGTTTTCCATGTGTAATAATCCTTTCCTTATGTTGCATATTTTACATATATATCAGTTTTTAAAAGCATGCATAGTACAAAATGTGAGTGTGTATCTACCTGCCCATTGCTCTGATTCTAGATGGTTATAAAGATGTATTAGAATCTGTTTAAAAGCCTGTGATTACAGAGACTGGATATTATTCAATTGCCAATGAATACGCCTAGATTTCTATTTGTAACTTCCTTTCTGAATGATGTGGACAGAAACCAAATACTTGATATGTTATAACAAATCGTGAAAAACAAGATATATAGAACCAAACCCATATTTCTTAGATAGGGCAATCATAATACTGCAAGCAAATCAGAGCAGTTGAATAAATGATGAATTTAACAGGTTGCTCTCCTACGTATGTTCACAGTATGCAGTTTATTTAGAATTAAATGATAATCTGAGCTTCATAGATACTGAAGTGAATAAATAAAGCAGTCATTATAGGAACTGCACTGAGCTGTGGGTACACTAATGTTGCAAATTTTTTATTGGCTAGTAGTACCATGCTGGGAGCAATTTCATGATAGACGGTTTCAAACAAAACACCCACTGAGGACCTGTTGTCTGAAAGCATTACTCTTTTTGTCAAACATCTTATCTGGAAGGCTGTAAAAGATACTGCAAACCTATTACAGAGCAGACTCTTCAGTGTCTGCTTTTATGCTGAAAGTTAAAGTGTGTATCAACTGAAGCAATGAATGTATACAGATTGCAAGAGGAAATTAGTCAGAATGGGATTTAGTCAGGATGATCGTGCACTACATAAGAAGAATGAGTCTGTTAGGCTGCTAACAGACACAGGATACATTCGTATAGTCATACATATATATGATTAATTGCTATCCTGTTGTATTAGGGGTCATGCTAGTATAAAATCTGGGCTGTGATATTGCTGCTATTGTTGCTGTGGCATATCACTTTCATGGTGGTGCTTGTGCAATAGCTAATGAACCAAATGTGATGTGTTTTGCAAAAAAATCCCAAACAACCCACAACCCCAGAGATATGATAAGACTTTTACATGGTTATTTTTCAGCCTGACTGTTTCTTGTTTGATGGTGGTTACATGAACAGTTGTGCCACCATCTGTACGAACAAAGGATAGGTGCATGGCGATTCTTGCATAAAATTCTAACCCGATTGATAGAGCATATTCTTTTCTGTTGTCAGCTCTGTGTCTTACCTTACAATAAGATCTGTCACTTAATACCCAGCAACTTTGTTCCTGCTTTTCCTTTACCATTGATGACTTCAGCCCAATAGAAAGTGACTAATGTGATAGCTGGTGAAAAGTACAGTCTTCAAGAGTCTGTTCAGTATGAATCTCAGTAACAATGATAAAGTTAATGCTGTTGAAGGCATTCAAGGTCTACTATGATTGCTTCACAGTCAATTCACCTCCTTTGTTTCTAGTAAAATGTTGAAGCAATACAATAATGGCCCTATAAAGTGTGTGCCAAGGGGCCAGTTTAACAGTTTGCTAATAATAATGCACAAATGACTGTGAGCAAGCATTTCTGAGAGCCAGAATCCTCAACAACAACAGCAGAAAAAAACATAAAATGGGAAAAAGGGAGAAGCTAACAGCCAGCCACTGCAGGAGTGCAGGCTCATCAGATTCCTGATCTGGCATGTTGGCATAATTAAGATGTCAGTTTAAAATACACTTTACATCATTCATGAGGGAGACCACAAGTGACTTTTCAAATATAAATGAAAAACATGCAAGTGACCTCCTAATTTCTTTTACTCTTGTATTTTTAGAAAAGCCATAACATCTTAAAGCTTCCTCTCTTCAGGCTCAATCAGAAAGCTGCTGTCGTCTGCTCTTAGCGTTAGTTGTGGGGTTAGTCTTACTGTATTACCCCTGGGTAGTGAATTATAGAGTTTTATTGGAATGGTACAGGCAGTAGTTACAAAAATATTATTCTCCTTTCAGTAAAGCTTTGATTCTGCTGGAGATGCATATCTCATTCCCGACTGTGGGAGGAGCTACATGTGTCAGATTATCTGTAACAGGAAGGCTCTAGAGAATATTTAGCATCCAGTGACTGAAAACTAAAAATAAGTTCATTGCTACTTAATATTGATGTGTCAACTTTGTGCTTTGATCTTTTTGATGTGATTTCAGATTTTCCATTCCATTTGAGACTGAGAGTGAATTTGGAATGATGCCTGTCACTTACAGGAATAATATGTCTCTGTTTCTTGATTTCCAGAAATAGAAGCGAGCTTACTTCTAGCAGAAGCAGCCTGATGGGCATAGTGCAGATGCAGCCTAGTACAAGAGCAAATTTCTTCTATCCTTATTCTATACAGTGAGGAGATGGATAAGGTGTTAGTGTGGAACATAACCTTGCCATGTGCCCAACAGAGAGCCTGAGGGAGAACGTGATCTCCTTGGTCATGCTGTGTCCTTTCAAAGGTCCCCTTAGACTGTCAGAGTGGCTTGAAGGTCCTTCACATACTAGACATTTTTCTTTGCATGATTCTGCTGAAACTCCAAATCAACCCATGCATCTGCCTTACAAAGTTATACTTTTTTTTTGAAAAATTCCAAAAGGGACACCCCCCATTCTGGGCTTTAAAAAGCTTTGGATACATTCTTAGGGCTTAAGAACTATTTAGGAAATCATAAGTGTGATTTATGTATTCGTTATAGATATTTTGCCTATGGCAAAAATGAATAAAAAACTATTGTAGATGCCCTCACTAATGAGAGTGACTTTTGAAGAGGAGCGATCAGTAATTATTTCATATGAGACAGGTAGGGCAACAATAATATTTCTAAATGTGATTCCTGATGAGGCATATAACCTCATTTCAGATGCTGGAAAAGAGAGTTTTCTGCTTTCTCTTCCTCTATTTTTCTCAGAAGGGGCAGTGCCCAGTTCCTCACTGGGTAGACCCTGCCAGGGGCTGGCAGGAACAGCAGAGACTTTTCTGCTTTGAGGATTTACACTCTCCCTGGTAGTTCCAAGTGGAAAAGGAGTCTCCCAGGGGCAGACTGGGAGCCTGAGAAGGGATAGCAGTAGAGCCTCAGGGCAACTTGAACTGAGACATGAACAGTTAAGTGTGGAGTTACTCATTGTAAGAAACAGTGATCTTGTCAAGCTCTTACAAACAAAGGACTTTTGATCCAAATTTTCCCAAAGCTTGGGTCAGATAAAGCATTATAATTCTTTGTTTTCTCTGTAAGGTGAGAACTTCTTACTCATCTACCGTGTTCCCTCCAGAGACAACTGTGTTTTAGTCCTAAGAAGAGTTCGTTCCACTATGTGTCACAAGCCTTCCTTTTAGGTATGCTTTAACATTTAATTCACAAGTAGCCCTCACTTGTCGTTGCCCAAGCACCAGCCTCGGTGGTTCCTCAGTGCCGTTTATGAAGGCCTCATTAGAACCAACTTTTGCTTTGTGTAGTTATGCAGCAGCCCAGTCTCTACAGCACAGCCTAGGAGCAGGGGAATACACAGGTGTCTGAAACCTCAAGTAAAAATAGTCATGGTAATTTAACAATTGTTATGATGATATTTAATGATGACAATGGTAATTAGAAAAACACTGTTTTCCTATTTGATATAAATATCCAAAATCATTTAATATGCTTGAAATGATGTCTTCTCTTAGCTCAGCAAAGTGGAATTTAAGATTTCGTACATTCTATACCTAAATAAAGAGGCAGAAATGTAATTTATTGAAGCATGAGTTCAAAATAACAAGCTACAACCATGTTTTAATGTTTTGTGCATTGCCTTATCTGCATTGGTTGAGGAATCTATTGGTTAATCATCTAGAATGATATAAAAATTAATATCTTTGGCATATTCGAATTGACCATTGAATAAGTTACAGTAAACTACCTGATTTTGATCTGATTGATTATCAGCTATTTTTTGTAATGATTTATGACATGTTAAAATACTGCAAAATTTATGTGTTAAACCCATGATGCTTCTGGCTTAGTATCTGATAGCAGCCCACCGTGCATGCTGAGATAAAGGTATAGGAATATGAAAGACTGAACTGATAACTCCCAGAATAGTTTCCCAGCCCCCAACAATTTGTTCGGAATTCAAACAAAAACATGTCTATTTTTAGATGCCTTTGACAGTCATTCTGAAGACAAATAATAAAGGTGATAGTTAACAGTAGTTTTTGTTCCTGCCTACCTGTTCTTAAGAAGCAAATCCTTCTTAAATTTTCACATGTGCTCATAGACCCCCAAATTTCCCAACTTCTTCCATTAAGATACCAGGAAATGTGTTGGCTTGGGTGTTTATCTGAAGTCCAGAAAAGGTAAAATGTTTAAAAACAAACTGTTGGTTGAAAATAGACAGATTCTTCTGCTGAGTTCTTCCTGTCTTCTAAAATGTCTTGAATTTATCTTTTGTCTCCAACACCGATCTCTCAAGTGGACAGCTGCTTAGGGCTTTGTAGGCTCACTTATGCACTTGCTAAATAATGTTTTCTGTTTCTGGGACACTGAATATTTAATTTTAGTTTACTAAAGGAAAAGGGAAGAAGGCCTAAGAATTGAGAGATCCCAGCTTTAATAAACAAAACTCCACAAATGCCCTGGCTCTCTTGCTAATCTGTGGTTGTAGATGTAAGTGACAAAAAATACTAATCTTAATTCACTCTTGAGAGTTTAATGTGTTGAAGGTATAGAAAGTGTAGGAGAAACTGAAAACTAGTATTTTATGTGGAGCTTCTATGGAGTTATGACCTGTAGAATCCAGGGCTTAGCAGGGCATTCGATTTTGTATCACTTTCATATAGCAAATGGAAGTGTAAAGTCTTTGCAAGTAGTTTTCTTCAGGCATGTCTTCTATTTCGCTTGATGCTCTTCTTGGTACATAACAGTTTAGATTACTTTAAAGTGACTTGAGGCTATGTTTATGTCCCATGTGCCTCCCCTCTGTGGCAGCCAAAGGTGGAACAATTTTTATCTAAATTAGAGGTCACTTCTGTATAACCTATCTAAATTCAAAGAGAAAGACAGGAGTATTAGTCTCTTGGTGATATCTATGGATTTACATGTCTTAGGCTGCAGATAAAAAAGCAAATCTTCTGAGACTGTATTTCTGATTGCTATGCTAGTGGCACGTACCAGAGTGAATGCAGGCATCAGTGGTCTCTTCAGAGTCAAAAGGGCTGCACTGCAGTACTGCTGCCTGCACAGGGTTGGCCCACAATGTGCCTAAAAAAGTCTTACCGTCAGCACTCTACCAACACTGATGAACTCTAGAGAGCCAAATTCCTTTCTGTCTCAAATGTTATGGTATTTTCATACATTTTCTGCAAAACTCTCTTTTTGTATTGTGGCCTCTGGTGGTAATTCATAAAGTTTTCTTCTGTTTCTACTGATACTGTACAAGTTCCTCTCCATAGATCAGCTACTCAAGACAAGATGTTTCCCCTGGAACAGCTACCCCATTTTCTGCAGACTCACCTTCTCCTGCGGGTAGTGCCCTAGAAATCAGATTGACATCTGATGCAATTACACTGGAAGACCAGAAGTGGGTACAAATTTGCCTGTTACTTACATTGAAGTCGACTCAGTGTAGGTATATGTTCAATCCCTGTTTTTTGTATTTGCAGTTGCAAACCCTATTTCTCAAGAGACATGCCATAAAGCCATATTACAGTATTTTGTCTTGCTGAAGGAAGCAAGTTAAGCCTTTTCTAGCCATTTCCTTGGTGTGATATGTTATGGAAACGTGAAGTCCTTCAAAGACCACTTCCTCAGAGGAGGAAGAGCATGTTTATTCCTAGATACGTTAGTGTCACTGAGGTGTCTTTGGCACTATGAAAGGCACTATGCCTTTTGTGACTGAATAATTCATATTATTTGAAATGGAAATCCTTTATAACTAGACCTCTCAAGGAGTCTCAGTGGATGTTTTGTGACCGTTGTATATGTTTCAAGACAGAATTTACAGTTATTTTCCAATACACATAGTATGAACTAAACGTAGTCTAACAAACTATACCCAAAATAAGTGCAACTTCAAAATGGGTGAAAAAATTTTTTACTCTATTGAAGGCGTTTGAATTCCTTACTCTAAAAGAGAAAGGATCTTCCTCTGAAAGAGCTGGAAATGTTCACCAGCAAACCTGAGGGTGCTCCACAGCCTCAAGGAAACAAGTGCTATGTATTGTTTTCTGTGTCTGTTCCATGTTGACACTACTGTATCAAGATGGAGAGCTCGGCCTTGGCTTGGCTATTTGAAGATAAAGATGCTGTGCACTGTCATGCTGCACTTAATGCATTCTGGACCGGAAAGCTGCATCATTGACATGTCTTCATTATTTCACTTTCTCTTAGATCCTGAGCTATATAAATTATCATCCATCCAAATATTGGACAGATGCATCTTTAGAGGTAGAATATTTTTCTGCGGTAGCATCTGACTTCCCAGGGAGCAGCCTTTTGCCATATTAACATGTAGAAGTGGGTAGAAAATGCTTTCATCCTGAACAGTTCACCAGCATATTTCTCCTGTGATGATTTCAATTTTGATAACTCAGACTTCTCTCGTGAATCAAACTCTATCTGAGTAGCTTCGAAGCTTAGTTAGCTTGCCTCTTGCAACTGCTTCTGCAAAGTGCTCCAGTGGAGGATTATACTCTGCTTGCTTCCCTTGTGATACTGAAATCTGGGAAAGGCCACATGCATGTCTCCTCACCAGCAGGAATCTTCTCCCTGAGAGCTGACCTTAGTTTTTAATGGTTTAAACAGCTTGAACTGCATGGTGACTTTCTTCCTCTACCCTCTCTGATTGAAAATGTCAGAATTTCACCGTAACTGATCAGTCCATCCTCATTTCACCTTTTCTTTCTCATTTCTCACCAAAGTCTTACCCAATCCCAGATGATACGAAACTTAAAACTCTTCAGACATTGAGCCGGCTGAAGTTTTTTACTAGAAAAATAAAATGAGAGCAATTATTTCAGTCTCAGTTTTGTATTGTATGTGCAAAGAGCTTATAGAGGCATCCTGTTTGTACCCAAAGGTTATCAGAACGCCTTACTGGATATCAGACTACATCTTAACTTAGTGAAGGTTTGTATAAGGTTGTGCGTGAAATATAAATTGTTAATCCTTGGATTTCTAGGTGCAGTTTGATATCCTGATACTGTTCGTGTGGAATTGGTATAGATCATGTGCTTATGTTTGTTTGTTTGTCTTACAGCTTTTTTTTTATGTTCGACTCTCCTTCTGCCTTCAGACTTCAGACAAGCATGCAAATGTCTCTAGGGATGTGTTCTGCCCAAAGTCACTCCAGGAATGGATTTGGTGGACTTGGCAGTGTTAGATTTAGAGTTGGAGTTGATTATCTTGAAAGTCTTTTCCAACCTAAATGATTCTGTGATTCATAACCTTACAGAAACTGTGATTCTTTACAATGCATCAACTTCACCACAGTTTCCAAGCCTCATCTTCCAGCAAAACTAACTAAGGTCCTACTCAGCTGGGAGTCCTGCTCAGCTGGGATTCAAATTTATCCAGAAAATGAGTGATGACAGATCTGTTTTCTCCTGCTGTGGTAATGGTTATGGCATATGAGGTCCCACTGTTGTATAATGGGGGCAATTGTTGCAATTGCAGTCTATGTAAACAACTGGCCAGAACCACAGTTATCAGAGGAAAATTAGCTTTAAGCAGCAATGCAGATTGAAATAATTATCTTTCAATGGAGGAGCACCTTCTAGTGGTATTGAACACATGTGGCAGCTAGTTAATTTTTTTCTCTAAATAAGGAGGCATAAATATGCTAGAAGAAGAATTCTAATGAATATTTCCATACACTATTTTTATTATTATATTGCTAATTCATTTAACAACAAAGGAAAAAACAACCCCTAGCCAACCTACTGGCTTACCAGCATTTTGTGCACTTACTGTGACATAGTATTTTATGTGTTCTACTGTGGGAACTACCCACCCTTTGGCTTTCTTTCTTAACGAAAATTTACTTTCATTATGTACCTGATTTAGCTCCAAAGGAAATTTGCTATGGAATTGTTAATTTGTCCAAAGTTTCACTGATTGTTAACACAGTTTCTCCATTCAGTGTATTTCTAGTAAAGATGTATTTCTCAATATAGTATTTGACGTGGTTACTTTTGCATATAATGTAGTATCAGATGATTTAAAATTACATTTTTCCAAAATTACTACTAAATACAGTGCATGTGGTATATGGTGGTTTAGCTGATACTGTGGATTTCTACTCTTAATTTGTGTGTAGTAAAAAATCCTTTTTGGACTACGTTACATAGTGTACATAATACAGATGAATGATGTGCTATTTATAGAAAGACAAATTAGGATTAATAAACAGTGCTTAATATTATTTCACTGCAGGAGACTTGTGCATTAGTTGAAGCTCTGTATGAAACAGATATTTATGCTTAGATTTTCAGGGGGTATTTTTTGCAAGTGTGTGAAAAAATGTCAAATACAATAAGCCCAGTTTGCGGGTTGCTAAAAGAAGTTGTAACTGAAGTTTCACTTTTTACTTCTGTAAACAATATTCTATGTTATTAAAGTAGGGGACATGCCCTTTTTTTCCCTGAAGAAATTTTTCAGCACCTGGAAACTTCAGCCCAATGTTGAAATGGGTCTTGCCAATTTAACCAATGAAAGCTCATTCCATATCACTGGTTCTGGTTGTGCCATTATGAAATAGGTTTGTTGGAATAGCTAGTAGTTTTGCACCCTCTATTCCATGGTAGGAGGGCAAAGTTGTAGTAAGAAAACTGGGAACCGGGGGCAGAGTTGGCGTTTTGTCAGCTGATATGGAAATAACAACAGGCACAATATTCTGCAAGATATTGCAAGTGCCACATAGTCCCTTGTTAGAAGAGTGACTGCCTCAACCCTAAAGCTATTTTGAGTCCGGTAGAATAATAATCACCTTTTCTGTGTAAGTTACCAGCACTTACTGATATAGGGCTTGGTTAACTGATTGTATCTGTTCTTGCTGCTCAGACAAGTGTCTGCTGGATGCATAAACAGATGCTGGTTGGGAAGGATATAGCTTATGGAACAATGGTTTTAACCAAGTTTGAAAATGCTCAGGTCTAAGTGTGTACCCCTGTACTTCATTGTAGGCTAGAGAGTCATCTTGGTTGTCACTGGAATGTAGTTCCTCTCAGTCCAACATAATTCTCCACTTGTCTTGTGCCTTGGAAATGCCAACATGCTCTGGAAGCCCTGGAGTTCCTGTTTGTGCACTGTGAGATTTAGTTACAGTGTCCAGACAGCTTAGTTGCCAATATTTATAGAAGGCGAGAATTAAAATAAAACTCATGCTTAATCTGTACATACTGAGATTAAATCATAAAGCTGTCAGGGTTTCTTTTTTCCTGCATGTTTTATGCCTCTAATTAGAACTAGAGTGAGGGAACCTCTTGCATGGGAGCTCTCATCTGCTCTGGGGTTCTGGACAAAAAATAGCATACTCTTGTTCTTAACCAGAAGAGGGTCTAGTTCATTCTTTTCATTAAAATGAACATTGTTTCACTTCCTTTCAGACACAAATTCTTTTTGTTAGAACACCTGCTATCTCCTGTATTTGACTATGTGACTACTTTTTGCTTCGAGTATATCTCTTTTCTCTCTTGCTCTCTGCCAGTCTTTGATGGCTCAGCGTGCACGCTGAGTAGTGACCCTTACTTTCCCTGCACTGAGTCCCAGAGACAGCATTGCTTGCTATAGTCCTGCAGAAAATGTCTGGCAAAGCTGTTGGTTCTGAACTGTTGCAGGTGGCTGTTTGTCAGCCTCCACTTCATTTGTTTGATGGAAAGGAGCATCGATGATTCAAATCGGGTTAAAGGTTTATTATGCATATTTGAGTGATATTTTTAAAAACATATTAAACTATTTACATATAAATATATTCCACTATGTTGATACTTTTATATGGTTATATTGCAATCAGATTTGCATTTTACTGTGCCACAATTCTGTATTGTGGAGGCTGGAGCACCTCCCATATGAGGACAGGGTGAGAGAGTTGGGCTTGTTCAGCCTGGAGAAGAGAAGGCTCCGAGGGGATCTTATATCAACTTTCCAGTACCTGAAGGGGCTGCAAGAAAGCTGGAGAGGGACTGTTCACAAAGGCTTGTAGTGATAGGATGAGGGGCAATGGGTATAAACTGGAGAGGGGCAGATTTAGACTAGACATTAGGAAGAATTTCTTCACCATGAGTGGTGAGGCACTGGCACAGGTTGTCCTGGGAAGCTGTGGCTGCCCCATCCCTGGAGGTGTTCAAGGCCAGGTTGGATGGGGCCTTGGGCAGCCTGAGCTAGTGGGAGGGGTCCCTGCCCATGGCAGGGGGGATTGGAGCTGGATGATCTTGAAGGTCCCTTCCAACCCAAACTATTCCATGATTCTATGGTTCTGTGATTCTATGATTTTGGATCACTCACTGGAATGACCATTTGTAAACCTGTAGAGGTTCCCAGATGGATGATGAAAAGCACAGCTTTTTTTTTCTGACTCAAAAATGCTTTATAAATGTTTGTTCTAAAAGGCTTAAGTGGTAGATTTTGTAAGTAACTATATTTACTGTTAAAAATAAGCTTGAATCAGTTTCAGTGCAGTTTCTGGGGAAAAGAGAAAACAGTATAGAAAAAAGGAAATCATTATTTCCACAGTTGTTGCAAAAAATTGTTAAAATGTTATTGTATAGCACTGCCCTTCAGAGCTCAGTGTCGGCATTGTATGCGATATAAATACTGCTATGTTTCTTTTACCTACTGTGAAATCTGTATTAAGGAGAAAGAAAAATGTGCTTTCTGTAGGCACTACATATAAGATGATGAAACATTGCAGCTCTAAGATGGAAAAAGGAGGAGGATCATGAAATTACTTTTACAGTTTTGGCCATTATTAAAAAAAAATAGTTTTCTTAAGAATGCTAAAAATTCTTACAGGATAAAGACTGAAAAAATATAATTGATATGTACCCTTTAACCAACCTTTTTGTAAGCAGTGAGGACACCTAAAGAGAGAAATTTATTTTTTATTCATTTTATAACCTGGGATACAGTCGCGTAGAATTAAAAGACTCAATAATCTCCAGAACAAATGTGTTAGCATTTTCTATTGCTAACGCAGGGGTTTCAGTTGCTTCCCTACTAAAAAATGTTCTAAAACATTATAGGAAATCAATACCTGGTTTTACAGGTTTCCTTTTAACTGCATCAGCGCAATTGTCTAAACCTGAAGTAATAATATCAGTAAAAATCAGGGAGTAAAATGTGTAATTAAAATTATATGCTAAATCCGCATAATGGAAATAGACAGACGCAGAAAAAATCAGAATTAAGCCTGCCTACACAGTGTAATTCTGGCATAGCTTTAAGTCTTCCCACAATATCTGCATTTCATAGCTTTTTCACAATAGCAGCTTGAGGTATTCCTTCTGGGTAATAATAATGAAATTAATGTAAAGCAAAGAGTGAGTGTTGCCTTTATGAATCCCCTGCAGATGGCACTGACCGTTACCTCTCCACTTTGGGTAATCCATTAAGAGAAGAAAATGTCAGCCCTTTCATTGCAGCAGCAAAAGTCCATCTTCCTGTTCTTGTTTTGGTATTAAAAGATAAATGTGCATTCTTATGAACATTTGTATTTTTCCTTTTTTCTTTGAGCAGTAGCAAGCAATATTTAAAGACTATGTGGCATTTTAGAGGAAGGCAGAGTGCTATACATTTCACCTGAATTTGTTCAAACAGGACCCTCGAGACCATCCAAATTGGGTAAGATGGGCTGCACAAGAAGCCTGATGGAAAGATGTCTGGCTATAAATGTCAATCTTCTGATTGATATTGGCTGGACTGTTTGGAAACTGGAGATCATAGGTTCCTGTTGCCCTACCACATGATGTATTTTGTGAGGACATCACTTTTCTAGCTAAAGTCAGTAGCTGAGACCTTGAGTTCATCTTGTGACATTACGCTGCATTTTACCATAGCCTGCAAAAGCTGAGAGTTGCAGTCTCCCTTATTAAGGTTCACCTTTCCCAGCTGGAAGAAGCTGTATCCATGCTGAATCATGTGGAGAGGAAGGGAGAAGGTCTGCAAAGAGACCTTGGGGTTGTAGGTCCCTGCACAGGGGCCAGCACATCCCATCACCCCTGGTTGCGGGCTCCAGGCACAGCACAGAGAGACACAGCAGTCCTGAGGCTCAAATTTTTCTCTAAGGCAGGAGCAAAGAAGCTGTATTTCCCTGCAAGGTGGGTGGTGGACTTCACAACATTAACTGCCTCTGCTTTAGTTCCTCCAGCTGTAGAATCAGCCTAAGCATATTTTTTCTTCTGTCTGAAGAGCTTTGGCTTCCACTGATGAAAGCAGTGTAGAAAGGTGGAGTATTTTAACTGCCTTGTGGTACTGTTTGGCATGTTTTTTTGCCAAGTGAGGTGATCCTGAAGCATGGAAAAGAAAAAGTTTTGTATTGGAATACATTTTTTTGTATGTATTGAAGAGAAAACCAAACTTGAGGAACATTTAAACATTTTGATTTAAAAATGATGAGCTAATGTCTTAAGAACTATGAAAATTTCAGGTAGGTTGAGTACAAGGATTACAGCGACAAATAGAGAACAGTGGATGCCTAAAGATTTCCTTAGAAAGCAGTTTTGAGACATTTGCAGCAAAATTTACCTCTTCAATTTTGAGATTTTTGGTTTAACCTTTTTTTGCTTACAAACCAATGCTGAATTTACAGTACTAATTGAGAAAGTTATTTCTCTGACCGCAGCTGAGCACATACATAAGCAGTCAACTCTCTCAGGCTGTGGTCTGTTTGTATTCATCTAGCATATCACAAAGATGTCCATCACTGTGATATCTCAGATCTACATACAGTACATGAAAGCTGCCCATACCTTGCAGTCAGTTTTGTTGGCTAATGCATTATTACAACATTCAATACTGTGTTCAAACTCATTATAGCCGTTGGGCATTTAACTGGATACCGTGCCCTCAGATTTAATCCAAACAAAGATCCGTTAGAAACCAATATAGCAACGTTACTCTTTGTAGTAGAAGATTTTGACTTTAGCTCTTAACTGTTTAGTTTATTATTTGCTTATTGTAGCAAAATGTAATAAACTTCTGTAATTTTATTTATCTATGTCATTCTATCTGGAAAATATTATCATAAAACATTTTAGGAGCATGCATTTCCAAATAAAAATATGACCAAGTAAATATGAACAGGTGTCTTTTGCCTTTTAACTCCTATTTTGTAGGAAACCTTTGCTTTCAGTCAGGACAACATTAGCATTATTTCAGCCTAGTTGAACAAAAACACTTCAAAGAAGTGTGTTTAATTGATTGTGGAATCACTTATGAACAGGCAAACAAATGTCTAGAAGCCTTGTCAGGTACTAGGGTGTATTCAAAACCGAATATCATGAGGGACATGAATACCTGAGGATAAAAGAGGGAAGAATATTTCATTACAGCTTTAATGAAGTAATAACAATAATAATGATGATGAAAATAGTTGGAAAGAAATAAAATATGTACAAATATATGAGATCACATCCCTACCCCTCGATGACTGTATGTCACCACAAATACTGTCGAGCAGACTCAAGGAGATGGGTCTGCAGGGGATGGGAAGGAGCTGGAATCAGGAGCTGGACTCAGGAACTGGATTCAGGAACGCATGGATCTGGGATCAGGAGGAACCAAACAGATGAGGTCCTCACTGAACATTGGCCATTGCGGTAGAGAGTGAGAGCCTTGTGATCTCTTAGGGACTCTTGTGATTGCTTAGGGACATGGTTTAAGGGAGTGTTAGGAATGGTTGGACTCGATGATCCAGTGGGTCCTTTCCAACCTGGTGATTCTATGATTCTATGATTCTCTCAATTTTATGCCATGTATATGGGATGGAATACTCTGTTAGTCAGTTTAGGGTCTGTCCTGTTCTGCTCCTCGTTGCAGCCACAGCCCTTTTTTGCCAGCTCAGTGATGGCCTTGGTTACTATACAAATAAGTATAAGCTTTGGCCTTTGTGCATACCAGTGTCCCATGTTATCACTTCCAGAGAGGAATAATGTCTCAAAAACATGCAGTTAGCTTTCAGAAAATGAAGTTACTTAGACAAGGCTGAGTTAAGAGTCTAATTTAGCTCAAACCACAACACAGGTGAAACCTGAGAATCTCTGCTTCCCAGAGATGTGAAGTTATCTTTTCTAGCCCAGAACTACAGTGACTTTTCGTGTTTAACTTTATCTAGAAAAGCATATTTTTATTTCACATTGAATTTTATCCAGCCTGAACATAGACAAATTAACTTGCTGAAAAGCCCTATTGAGGTGGAGAAAGAAGAAAGAAAAAGTGCAACTGTACTTTTAAAGATAGACTGAAGGATAAAAATGGCAAGTGTTTAATTTTAGAAATGGCTTACTGTTTAATCTTGGGTGCAGCCCAGTGGGAGCAATAAACTCATTTAACCCAGAGCTTCCTACTAATCTGTCTTGTTCTATCCTTTTTTTTTTTTTGTGCTGAGAGCACCTTTGTCGCTAAATGGCATTGACATTGTTTCTGTATCAGTCTGAGATGTAGTTTTATTACAGTAGGTAATTGCTGATGGGTGCCCATTCATGGATTAAAAACCTGTCTTTTGTAAGGAAGCCAATGCATTGTTAATAATCTGGTCATGTTTCCAATAGAAATTTCATGTTTAAAAAAAAAAAAAGGTGAATATTTTTCTTTTAAAATAAGAGAAATGGGAAGATTAAAAAATTATCAAAGAAAAAATGAGGTGAGTGCATACCTTATCTGCATAGAATATGAACATGCAATTTTGCTACGGCATCCTGTAAGTTTGCTAGTACATCCAAACACATGTGAAGTGTTTTGGGTTATCAGGACCTAGTTCTTCATTTTATGTCACAATTATAGAAAATTTAAAAAAACATTGTTCAGGATACTGTGTAAACATATATTTACTCAGTACAATTGAAATATACAACAAGAGAGATTTTGTACCCGTGTGTAATAGAATTATTTTCACATAGAAACATTTGAGGACAAATTTATATTCAAACCCTGGAAATTAAAGAATTAAGACACTGTTCAAAGTATATTAAAAAGTACTTTGTCCCTAGTCACTTCTGAAAATAAAGTTAATGTGCTCACTGATGCATGTGCTTTTATAATTAACAAAGTAGTGTGTAAAAGAAAGCGGGTCAGGAGGAGGTTGATTATGGAACATGATTGTTTTGCCCATATAATGTGTTGAAAGAAGACATATTTCATGACTCTTGAAGGCGGATGTTCTGATGGTTATATATTGTCCCATTTTAATGATAAAAATGTACTGTAGACTAATTACCTTAGATTGTCCTGAAACTCTGATGCTAAGACCCTAAAAGAACAGGAGAAGCATTCCTGTGTAGCAGCAGCTCTTACTCTTCTTGCAACTTAGCCATCTCTGTATTTCAGAATTTCTCCTGTACACTTCTCTCTGTTGATGGGTTCAGAGTTCATGGCAGAACAATATGCTCCCCTGAAGCAGAATGCTTATAAGAACAGCTGTAATCGCCCAGGGTTTGTGGGACAGCACCAGTATGACTTGCCTATCAGTTTAGAACCACTGCTGCCTGGGGAAAGATTTAACATAGCTCCCCAATCCATGCTCATTTGCTCCATAAGTGTATTCACTGTGGCTATGACTGTCCTCAGGGACTGCATCTTATTATTTGGTTTCTATTTGGTTTTGGAAATGTGCTGCACTTACTCGGGTTAATGAGGTTCCACTGGCAGCTGGAAGCAAGCAACTGTGAAAGCAGCATTAAAATGAAGTACTTGTAGATAGCCTTTTTGCAAGTGATCGAGAAGTTCAGCTGTAAGCATCATGATTGTTATTAATTGCACAGTCCAATCACAGTGGCACGTAGAAACGTGAAAAAATAATTAACAGAAATTTGTATAAGAAGGCTCCTCAACACTGTGTGCTCTTAGTCTTAACTGTATTTTTCTGGTCAAGAATTAAAGTAGCCAGTTAGAACTTTTCTTCGTTGTTCTTTCCATATCACATGCACATACAGGTAAAATGTGCTGTTTCATGATAAATTGAGGCATATTTATGACAAGAATATTTAAAATGCCAGCTTTGTAAAGCTAGGAGTTGCTAGTGCTTCTGTTCTAGTAGATATAAACGTTCTACTCCACTTCCAAATAGGCAGTGGGAGATGCATATCTTTGTAGAGTGGTGTTCAAGTCATAATTCTTGGTGACAGAGTGATGTCCTTTACACTTCCTGTCAGACAACAGCGGCTCTGGCATTTGGGGTGACATTTTATGGCTTTAATTCTTTGATAGCGTGTCTTATTTGCTACTGTAAAAATAATTGGGTCAAGGCAAATGTTGATGCTGCAGAAGATACTTGTGACTTTATAAATGGCACTTAATGTACTTATGTTTCCACAAGGTGGTTGGCATGTAGTTCTGTAAATTGGTATCACCATCATCATAACATGATAAGGTATGAAAGAAACAGCAAATACAATCATAGCACCTGAAATCAATAACAGAAGTCTACCAAGTCTGTTCCTTCTTTGCTGATGTTTACTGAGTTCTAGTAATGCTTTGAGAGTTAACATATAGCATGTAGAGATGACTATGACTGGAATTAGGAACCTCAATGCAAATTTGGAGAGTGTGAATGGCACTGCAAATTGTAAAGGTACTACAGTGCCATCCAGGAAATCTACAGTGTCACGTTGTCTACCAGCTGTAACTGTGTAGTAAATTTCTGGCATTGATGCAATCACTATGAAGATCCATAGTACCAAAATATGGCTTTTTCTTTGTTCCACCATGTTAATGAAGTGATAGGGTGGACAGCACCTACGTATCTGTCAAAACTGGTGAGTGTCAGGAAATAGACACTTCCATAGATATTAATACTAAAAAATAGTTTTATGATCTGATAAAATGCTTGACTGGAATAGTCGGATAAGTTCTGGAGACCATAAAATACTGAAAAAGGTGCCATGAGTGTCCAAGTAAAGTCACATAGGGCCAAATTAAATAGACATATTGTATTGGTAGTCCATGTCTTCATGCAGTACAGGTAATGTTGTAGTGCAAGTATATTGCCTAGAAACCCCACTATCAAAGTGAAAACACAAACCAGAATCAGCAAATAACAGTACCGCTCCAGCTCAGGATTTCTGTGGCAAATAGAAGTAGTGCATGTACCATTCATCATCTTTCCATGGAGCATGGCTGAAAGGAAAAGAGATTAACAGCTTTCAAAATAAAAGAATTGAATGAAATGTGTTGAATTTAAAATTAAAAACTTATACGTTAAATCCAGTATGTTTAAAATGGCAAAAGAACTCAGAATATGGCATGATGTACAAACTCTCTTTTATCTGAGAACAATGTAAATGCCAAGTGAATAATGCTTAAAGCTTACTCTACAGCAACACCTGCACAGGTAGACCTTCATGAACTTTTATCCAAATATATTATGCTCTTTATAGTCTTTCCTCTCTCATATTTAGTGTAGTATACAATTAGAGAAAAAAAGCACTGACTGTCAATAACTGCATGCTTTTTTTTTAACATTCTTCTATAAATTAAGCATTGGGCTTATGGTAGGGTTAGAAACAATTCATTTTGTCCTACTCTTGATGACCCATTATAGGATGTCTGGTATATAGATCTGCAGTGTATTTTTCAAAGCAAGGTTTTTATGCATGTAAAGCCTTGTGTTTAATCCCAAAGATTTTGTATTCATAATAAAACAAAATAATGGTTGGAACGTTTTGCCAGAATGAGCTGTCACCAACTGCAGTTTGTCATGTTTCTAGAATCTCTCTCCAAGTGATGCCAAACTGTAAGGTCTGACCAAGTAGGAGCTTTGTATAAGGGTCATCCAAATGGCCATTTTTAGATGACAGTCCACTACTGTGCTTGATAGGAAGATAGGATAAAATTTTACTCAGTACAAAGCACGCTTTGAATGGAAGAAAGATTTAATAAAAACGTTATTGATTCCTTGAAAATTTTCAAACAGCTTCAACCATTAAGTTCATAGTAGTGTTTTTTTAAAACATAAAGTTTTGCTTTCATGTCTACCTTAATACAATATGACTTTTCCAGAAATATGTCACAGGCATAGGTTGACGTATAACAAACATCATCTACAGTGAAGCCATGATTTGCATGCATATTTCACCTATACAGTGGACTAACAAAAACCTAGTTGAAACTGTACAGAATGCAATTGAGAAGGAAAGTTGTTTATCTATAAGGTCAGCAATAAAACCAGATTACTTTTATGGAAAAACAATATGGATAGAAAGCCATCTGTTCCACTCCTAGTGTATTTCACAGGTGGCCAATGTTTGCTGCCTAAATGTGTTTTTGTTTGATATGAAGCACTGCACTTTTAATATGTGGTAACTGTATTCTTTCCCTAGTTTTCTCCATAACTTTTGTGAGTATCTGATTTTGTGTAATTTTATTTCTTCAGCTGAAGTTTATGTCATATCCCTGTAAAATCTTTAAAATGTAGACACCCTAATATGTACAATACAATTAAGTAACATTTTCTTGTAATGTATTTAGTTAAAAGCAATTTGGATATGTATAGGAGTTATCTTTTCCTAAAATCCTCTTGGTTAGAGGTCATGTGTAATTTGAATTAAATCATATTTCCTACCTCTCTGCCTTCCTTTCCAGTAATTACAAATGAAGGCACTAAGCAGTCGATTCCAGGTTGTGTTGGCAGTACAGATAAGCCCCAAGCAGCATGGCTACAATGGTATGAGGGAATTGTAAAGCCAAACCCCTGATCTTATCAGGCTTCTGGAAAAGAAGTATAGGGAGTTCTAAACAAAGGAAGGCAGACAGCTGTGCCACCTGTTCCACTTTCCTGTAAGTTGGCCTGGATGTGTAGCCTTGTAACTGCATTATGGCAGTTATAGACCTGAAGTTATAAATCCCATATCCGCTTTGTCACCTTCGGTTTACTGGACTGCACTCAGGGTTGAGCTGTATGGAATTAGTTATGTTGCTGGGGGTGCTGGAACTGCACAGCTGGGTCAGGTGCATTTGGAGCTCAGAGAGTTGTTAGAAAATGTGTCTCCGTGTAGGCATTTCCCATGTGTCTACGGTCTCCTATTAATTCTTTATATTATAGTAGAGCTTAAAGGCAGTAACAAAGACTAGGTTCTTGAAACTGTACTTCACAATCGATGTGAGTGACCTACAGGGTGGACACAGGGGAGCAGGTGCAGAGATAAAAAGAACCTTTCCTGCCGTAAAATAATAAGTAAGAGAAGAACACAAAGGGTTCAGCCTCCAGCTTCATACAGAAGATTTTGAAGACTCTTCCACAATCAGAACCCGGTTTCACTACACTGGGAAGACAGTCAGCGTGCTCTGCTGTGTCCTGAGGCCACTGGAGCTACCCTGATGTCCAGTAAAGCTATGTATGTGCTGTAATGATTTTCAGAAGTGGCATGTTTGTTTTTTTTTAATGTCAGGCAGTGGTAAGTTTTCTGTCTACCATCTTAGCACCAATAGAATAACTGGAGCTACAAGATGTGACTAGATTGTCTCCACAGTTCAAGTCCAAAATTTTGCATCTGTAGTTCAGGAAAACTTCTTTTTCTGTTACTGTGTTCGCTGCTCAGTCCATGTATTCTTAAAGAAAGCCAGTCAACACACATGCACACACATCTTAGCAGTGACAGATTGAGCAACAGCACCATGATATTACACTGCGACAGATGACTGCATATTGTCTTAGTGCTGAGTAAGAACAGACTTGCGAGACTTCGGTGAAAGTATGATTAGGCTTTCAAGGCTAAAAAATGCTTCAATTTATTGAGATTAATTTTTCAGCTGAACAGTTTCAGCCATTGATGGAGGTGGCCATGAACATGTCATGGACAGAAAGAGAATCATGTGATGGGGCATTCAAAATTGAAGGAATGCTTCCAATTTGATGAAGTGCTTGATATTAGAATATTACACATATGCCCAGGAAAAGATTGAAGTTTATGGGCTCCATCACTCATAATTGACACCAGAAAACATGCTAAATTCATGGGTAAGATTTTTACTTTTAGCCCATGTTATGGGCTGTGAATCTAAAGATGCTCGAAAAGTTTTAATTTTTTAACAAGTGTCTTGTTTGATTGATTCAATTTTCATATCTTCCTATTGTGTTGTCTGTTCCCCTGGGTCTGAAAGAAACAAGACTTAGATCTGTGCTGCTTGGACAATGAGTATATACAGCGTCCTCTGTCATTGTCCCTGACAGCATCTTCACGCTGTTGTAGGAAGCCAAGCAGGTTTCAGCTGATTAGCTGATCTACTGTCTGGTTTGTTGCAGGCACTGAATCCTGAAGTCTCTACTTTCTTATGTTCCCCTTTTATCTGCAATGGGGCCTCCAAAGTCTTGAAGCAGATAGAAGACCTTGTTTCAGTGAAAAATTATTTTCTGAGGAAAATTCCTTTGGAGCTAAGAAATGCTGTATCACTGAAAATATCTGGTTTCTGCATATAGTTAATTGTAGCCCACAGTTTATCACTGGTAGTCGTTCAGATGGCATTTAATTTGAACTTGCAAAGTTCCATTAGGTTTCATGCATTTGTTTATTTTAAAAATATCTAATCTTGTATGTGTATATAGGTTGTAGGAACCATATTCTTCCCTAAACCCTGTGGGTTTTTTTGACATTTTTAATAAGGTCATAATAACTGATGAGTTCTGTCCAAAGTAAAAGAAAAACTTCCTTATGTACTATCTCTTCACCTCTTTATCCTTTTTGCTTGCTGCTCTTTATAGCAGAAGCCTTGATTTTATATGAACTGTTTAATTTCTTTGTTTTACTCCAGGAGTTTTATTTGTATCTTGCAACTGTATTTGAATCTAGTACAAACCTATTTCATTTACCAGAGAGTATTCCAGATTTCTAACTATTGACGCACCAATATATTTCTGTTACATGTGCTCTCAAAGTGTATCCTTTTAGCTCACTTTTTCAAATTAGTAAAGCAATATACAGGGAGTCCTAGGTTTTGTCAAAAAGTACCAAGCATTATTTGCAATTTTTACTTTATCATCTTACCTGCTAGGTAATCATCTCATGCATTCTCTTTTTAAGTTCAGCTGAATTGATGTGAAAGATACAATGCAATGTGGGTATTAAGTGGAGCATGTCACATATTTTAGTTCAACTGCATTGAGCGTATTACATATAGTAATACAATGGGAAGAAAAATAATATAGAGCGGTATTTGTATGCAGTTAGGTAACCAGATTGTGCTAACATCCAATTCATTTCTTCTTGATGACTCAATTTGTATTGTGATTGAGTTACTATTTCTTTCATTAAAAAGTGATGTTCACGTACTTACTTGAGAGTTAATGAAGTCCTATACAGCAAACAGCAGCTGCAAGTAGAAGGGTAGATAAGGTGTAAGAATTTGCCTACCAAAGACAATACTTGTGAAAAAGTATTGAAAAACTATGAAATTTCTACATATGTGTATGTATTAATCAGTGTGTAGTAGCTAAACATGGAAAGTTATATTGCTTTAAAAAATACAGGTGTAATGAATGTTTAAATATTTCTCATACCTGTTTGAGAAAGGTTGGAATTACCTGTTTTGCAGAAGTATAGATTCCTAGCTATGTTTTTCCTCTTCATTAAGCTGGATCTTCTAAAATCACTATTCTATTTTGTGAGTTCTGTTTTTCATCCGTGTTTTCAGTAATATTCTATATGCAATGGCAGCTTTTCAGAGAGCAGATGTCAAACTGCAAGGGCGATATGTCTTATCATTAAGCCCCTCCTCTTGGTAAGTCAGGATAAATTGCTGTTGCCATAGCAGTCTCGACTTGCTTTTTTAGAGAAGGACAGATTTACTGCACATCCCAATCTAGACAAGCCTGGAACTGTCATTGTTTCCATCAGGAAAATAGAAGGGTACAGGGGTTTGAGACGTGTACGTATGTTTGCCCTTTACCTGTCCTCTCCTTTCTTCACTGCCAGAATCCTTGTTTTTGCTGCCCTACTACTGGACTGGTTCATGGACCTCTTGGCCTGATGCAGAGCTTGATTCACTCCACCTTCCTGTCTATCACTTCTCTTGTCTTACAGTTCCCACCTCATTCCAAAATCTCAGCCCTGTCAGAGAACTCCTATCCTCCAACTCTTGCTTACTTGAGAGCTCAAATCCTCCTTATCACTTTAGCCCAGGTCTTCCTGCCCCAAACCTGCATCTGCAGTCTTCAGCAGCACACACCAGTCCTGGGATCCTCCTGTTTCTTTCTCTGAATGAACACCTCACATTTCTTAATAGTTTTTTCTACTTTATAGCTTCTCCGTGTGTCCAGCCCTAATCCATGCTGAAACTGGGCCTTGTTGCAGGCAGGCATTGTAACTCAACATCTGACAAATTTTGATTTAATAAACTGCTTGGTAGTTGCTCAGTCTTTCTTGTGTTACCTCAATAACACAAATGACCACTGTAGCAACTATATTGCTCTTAAACACGTTAAATATTTTCTGTTAGTACAAAGGCCTTTGAAATCCCATCTGGGATGTTAGATGTTGTTCTTGCTGGGAGTTAAGCACTGAAAAAAAATATTTCTACATCTTTTCACTGTCATTCACCCTCTCTTATTAAGATCGTTAATCACTGCAAGTAAATAGTCTTTGAAAAAGCAGGAACCATTAAAACCAAGTATAAATTATGAAAAGCAGGGTCGGGGGAGTGTTGCATTGCAGTAAGACTATAAGGGATAGGACAATAAAATAAATCTTGCTCTGACAAACTCATAATATTACATTTTGAAATAGCAAGAACGTTACCATGAGAACCAATCATAGCTCAAGTACTCTAGAGAGTATTTAGTACTCTGTGATGCAGTGGCAAAGTTTTGTGTACATTTGTGGCTAGGAAATGAGTAATAATTACGTGCTAAGTGTGATTGTATGCTCTGTTCTCTGTTGTGTTTTTTTAATGTTAGAACTTACAGGCATAATCAGTTTGGAGCCTTATTGTAGTATAATGTAGCAAAATTCTACAATGTAAGAAAGAGTATAAAATTATTCTTCAATTTTGCGGATCAAGTACTTGAGCATAGATTGTCCTACCTCATAAAATAGAGGAACAATGAGATTGTACAGTATTGTCATCTCAATTTTACTGAGAGGAGTGCTTATTAACTCTCTATTTTATAAGTGTACTTTCGGGCTTAAGCAAGCAGCATCTTTGAGTCGAGGGATGTCCCTGAGATATGGAGTTTGCTGCTAGTCTGGGCAATTTCTTTCATCCTCAACTGGTTCTGCAGTTATGCTTTCAGAAAAGCCCTTAATCTCTTTTTCTCATGAGCCCAAATGTCCTGAACTCCCAATTCTATTCCATGTTTGTGTTTTTCACAGGCTAGACCAACACATATGATGAGATCACTATTATCATGTCATGCAGAATTTGATTTGATGCTTCTGTAGTCAGTGGAAAGAGACAGACAACCATCAAGATTTAATGACTCTCTTGTTACTGGTGAAGAAATAACTGACAAAAATAATAGATCTCACACAGCCACAGGAACTTATGACACTTCAAAATTAATAAATAGACATGTTCCTCAAAACACTGTGCAAATGCCACTAATGCATGGCACTTGAGGTCTAGACTAATTCCATGGTTTTTTTCCCTGAGAGAATGGTTTAGGCAGTTGCCCTTCTAATCCATCAGTTGTTCCCATTTGCACATAGATACTTTATTATATTATATATATGATATAAAATTATTATATAAAAGCTTTACTGTTTGTTGAGCCTCAAATTCAGCAGGGTGATGGAACTAAGGCAAATGAAAAAAAAATATGATAAATTACCTTTTTTTTTTCTAGATGGGTCAGTTCCTCACTCTTGTTCCCTTGGGCATGGCTGCTCAGCTTGCTGTGCCAGCATGAGAACAGAAGTGGGTAGAGATGTTAATGGTTGATACAGGGAAACAGCAAAGCCTGCTTAACCGGCATGCAGAATCACATATAGCGTGTGTAAAACCACAGCCACGGGCTGCAAAAGGTGTGATGCGGTCTCCTTCAGACCTGCAGCTGAGTGATTTTGAATGTAAGAGCCCAAACCAGTTTTTCATCAGTTCGTGGGATGTAACCTTGTAATTTTGTAGGAATAGCAGCTGCTCGTGCTGAACTACAGAAGAGCAGTTTGGCTGCATGATAGTAAATCTTCCCTCCCTACACACTAGAATAGTTGGATATAAGAAGAAATACAATTTAGCACTCTATTTTGTTTTTGTTATCATGTAAAAGTGTGTACTGTCTAAAATATGCTTTCTCATAATATTCATACCACAGGTCAGTTGCTCCGTCTGAAAATGTTTCGAGAGGACCACGGGTCTTGGATGACGATGTTCTTCAGTACCATCCTCTTCCTCTTCATTTTTTCTCACATTTATAATCTGTTCCTCATTATGGCAGGGAATATGAGGTGGGTTACTGAGTTTGTTTTTGTCTCTTTTGCTGTAGAATATGTTCTACTGGAAACTTCTCATATTATGCTGCTTTAGAGTGAACAAGAGCTTACTAAAATGTAAACATGCTAATATTCACCATCTTTCCCCCCCTCCCTGCATTCTGAATTTAAATAGAATAGTAATTTAATCAGTTAGATAGCCAAGGGGATTAATGTATCAGTTATAAAAAGTGGGCTCCTAGACTAATAATGTCAACTATTACACCACGGTACAAGTGAACATTGTATCTGGAATTTTTATTTAAAGTTACAGCTCAGCAAGTTTGACTTGAAGCTAGGGCTGAGTAACTTAAAATGTAAGCATTACTATTGTGCCTACTCAGGAGATTCAGAGGTAAAGTTGAAAGAAATTGAAACATCCAAACTTGAAGAAGCTCACACTCAAAACACAAACATTAAGTGTGTTGTATAGTGCTGTTCTGGTTATGTACAATAATATTTGCTGATCTAGTTTGTTAAAAATATCCTTTAAAATCTTAAGTTTTTTTCCTGTAAGATTCTCTGACTGGGCAATGTTATGATTGACTGAGGGATGAGTAGCTATCTTTTTATTATGTCTGGATTTATTTTAGATGGAGCTTTTTGTATTAATTTTCTGGCTGAAGAAGATTTGCTTTCTTCTATTATCTCAAAATTAACACGTTTCATGTGTTAATTTTCCTGAGAAAACCTACATTGTTAGTTATCTAATACATATCAAAATGAGTTCATTGGACAAAAATACAGAGTCATGTTATTTATGAAAGGCAAGACAGCATCTGAAGAGTTTCTAGGATAAGAAACCCAATGTATATATGAATTGAAGAACAGTGCAAACAATTGAATAACTTGTTCTTAGCAGCATGTCAGAGGATACCAACAGAGCCTGATGAAGAGTTATTTAACAGGCCCTGGTATGGTGTGTTACTGTTCTTAAGTATGTAAAAAAAAATTACACAGTCTATCAAGTTCTGTTAGCAATGTGACATAAAAGAAAAGGTGAATGGGAGGCAGACAGGGTGTCACTGAATGAATGTAAGTGCAGACCAGCTGGAGTGATCATGTGGTTGTGACATGAAGACTAAATATATGACTTCAGCCAACACAGAATCAGCAGTGTTTTATGAAACAATCACGGTAATGATGAAGTAAATATGAATAGTTGCCCAATAAGAGGCAGAACAATCATCCCTGAATTGAGGAGGGCGGGAGCATTGCAGGTTGCTGGCTTCCCTATTTATTTGGTCATACTGTCATTGGTATTATGTTATGATTTGTATTTGGTGTTTCTAATGCTCCGTAAATGATAACTAGCTGTTAGATGAAGCATTAACAAATTTGAAAGCTTGACTCATGTCTGGGAATCAAAATTCATTTCTCCTTGTGAACATTCCTGCTCCCCACATCTGTTACAAGCTTCCATTAGCTGCACTGAAGAGACTGAGTGGCAATCAGTGTCCACATGCATGGAAAAGGGCACAACCTAGTACTGAAATATCTTGTGTCAGCCAGTTTGCCCTCTCACTTTCTGTGGGGTGAAGCTTCTCCTTGCCTGGAGCTGATGCCTCAGCCCCAGATTTGTTGTGATCATTCTGAGAAGCTAACCACACTGCGCTCAGGGAATCAAACTGCCTTTCCAAAGTGGACTGAAGGCTTGTTACAGTCATTCTGAGTGTTCATTCCAGTGAAAATGCAGCAAGCAGATATGGAACAGACAGTTTCAGTCTCAAACTGCCCAATGCAAAAGATAAGTCAAACAGAGCCCTTGGATCCTTTCTTTCAAAGCCGAAGCAGTACTTTTGAAAAGAGGATTTCTACAACAAACATCATCAAAGTCAACTGCTTCATGTTGCCATAATAAAATCTTCCAAGGAGTGGATTATTTCTTCTGAGTACATGTAATCCTTATGAAAGCTATTTGCTTCATAGTTTGTAGTTCTGTGTGAAAGAACAGAGCGTGTGCCTTTAGCCACAGTGCCTTACTGCAGTGGCTGACACCAGAGGGACTGGCTTCCAGGGTAAAGGTCAGAGTCTACCTGCATGGAGGTTACAGTCTTTGTAGAAACAAACTGACCTACTTGCCTATGGACTCCTGTGAACCGTAAGCATCCAGAATACACATCTTTCCAATACAAGGGCTATGAAAGCTTTACAATTACTGTATACAAGACTTAGTGAAAAGCATTCTTTTTTTTTTTTTTTTTCGCATGTGTGTGTTTGCTCCTTGACCTGTCTCTGATTCAGCTTGACCTTTGTGCTGGCAGGAGAGTGATTCTTTCTGCCAGATATTTTGTCTCATCAATGAAAACCCTTTTGTTGCTCACGAGTAGGAAAATCATGTGTCTTGTGTGTGCATGCTAGCAAGGATGATCACAGAAGCAGCTCTGTCTCATTACCTTCTCTGAGAAGGTATATTTTGCAGTTATGAAGATTTCAGCTTTTTAAAAAAGTTTTATTAAAGACAATTCACGTGTGTCTTAGTGTGACAAACTTAAAAAGTCTGAATGTATTCCTTAAAGGCTGGTGGCAGGGATTGGGAAGAGAGACTGCTTTGGGAAAAGCAAAAGCTGAACAAGTTGCTGATATTTGATTAGATGTTATACAGATACTTGCTGGGGGAAAGTGTGACTATTTGAACTGAATATTTTATGACAGATTGGAATGTATCTTTTTAAATTTTAAGTCTCTCTTCTTTTTTCAGTGACATTTCCTTTTGGGGACTTCACAGTTGATGGCACTGACCCACTGGACATTAGATCACTGCTCTTTTAGTCAGAACTGAACATTTGGTTGAGGAAACATATCTGAAAGCTGTCAGAGAATTATCTGCAGCTATTATTTCTTACTGCTTCTCATCCCTGAAAACAGTAAGGAGGAGCTGAGCAGGGCACAGGGCCCATGTCAGGCCTGGTTTGTTTGACTGTCTAAAGGTCCAGCAGCATTGAGGTACGGGATTAGGAACGAGCTGTTTGTTCTACCTAGTCCTTCTTTGCAACTCTCTTCTTTGTGGAATAGAGAGGATGAATGTGAAAATGATCCAGAGGCAAGAAAGGTTCAGCTGTTGTTCAGGTTTAGGTTAGAGACCTGGGGAGTGTGGATGGACGAGTCAGTTGGAACAGAGCAGCATCCAACTAGGGAACAGACCTGGTCAAAGTGGCTGTAAGAATAAGGCAGAAAAAGTGTTTCCTGCAAAAGTCCAAGTAGCCTTAAGTAGCGCTTTAGGCTCAAATGAGGAAAGAAGATTTATTTTAGAATTTTTTTAATGCTTGAGAAACAGTAAAACCAATTGTAGAGGATAAGAAAAAATACTATCTTGTGTGATGCCGGGGCTGTGCTGTGCAGTGGGAATGAGGACACTGAATTTCCTCTGTAATCTAGAATTTTAATTTTTTGGTGTAATGAGAAGGGCACTGCAGATTGCATCGTGTCAATGTGTGTGTGTGTGTACATCAGCCAGTGATACAGTGCGTTGGGAGAGGGACTGTGAGACGACACAATGTGGCGTATATTGGCCCAGGGGTCTGCTGTTCATGTGAGGAGTCTTGTGGTGAGTTTGTGTGCATGAGCAGGTGTGCAGTGTCTGTCACTTGTGGTCCATCACGCTTGTGCCCAACAGTCCATCACATATGTACGTACACATCCTCTACACAGTGAGCCCGGGCAGCGTTGGGAAGAGGCTGGCTGCCATCTGAAGTGGCTCTCTGTGTCAGATCTGTCACTGTCACTTTGCCTGCTCCACACTAGGCTTTGCCCTCACATGGCTGAAAAAAATCCCTCCTTCTTTTATCCATCTTACAACAGCTGTGGGAGCCTGTTTGGTAGGTCTTAATTCAGACTCGGTGCTATTTCCATCAACACAGGCTGCCTATAGCAAATAAAAGGTTTTTTCTATGGTTACAGAGAACAAGAAGAAGGGTGGCTGCTCTCCTGCAGTAAACAGCTTCTACCTTGTTGGTTTCCCTTCTGCAAGCTTCATTGTAACATTTTCTTTGATCTTTGACCAGTGCTCTGAAAAGGTGAAAACAATTTTCTTGGAAGCCGGAGCAGAGCTTTGCCAGTGGTCACTGAGTGAGGCTGAGGGGTGTCATCAGGAGACCTGAGGATGAACAGTGTCTGTACGCAGTTAGGGGTGTGAATGCAGCCTGAAGTCCAGGCGTCTGCAATGTGCACAGGTGGCTGTTTGTCCATGTGTCTGCCCAGGGAGGCTACTGCACAACCCCTCTGCATTTGTGTTGAACATTTGTGGCAAACCCAACCCTGGTATGTGCAAAAGACCAGTATGTCAAAGTAAAGCCCTCAAAGGATTAAACAAGCAAAATGTTTTGCAGCGGGAAATTCTAGAAAGCTAGGTTCAGCATTGCTGCTTAGCTTGAAGACTTAAAACATTTTTAAAAAAAGGAGTTCACTTAATAAATGGTAACAAGGACAATGTGAGAATAACAGAATTTTGTAATAATATTTTACAGTGTTGCATGGTTTAGTAAAACGCCAGCAAACATCCTAAACGTTGTCCTCTGTCTGCTGCTTGGGGGAAACTGGAGCAGTAATGGGCTATTGAATTCTTAGGGCTGTCCCAGTCAATTTCAATTCGCAGCATGCAGATCCAATAAGATGCCAAACTCCATGATGCTCATGTCTGAAGACCTCCCTTAGTTCTTTGTAATGGATACTCCATGCTACCTTGCCAGCAATCTGTTTCTGCCCCTTGTCTTTGGACTCATGGCCTTTGCTTTCCAAAGTGTAGTGTGGCAATGATACTCAAATCCTGGGTAGATAAGTCAACTGTGAGACTTTATCAGCTTTTCCATAGTGCCAGTGAGCACAGGGGTTTTTTATTCCCTCTTACAGAGGACACCTGCAAGGCTTGTCTCATGGTAGTTCAGTGAACTGTGAGACACTTGTCCTGCACTTTATCTCCTATATTTGGCCATTCCTGATTGCTCTTTTTCAGCTTGAGTTGAAAAATGTAAATCCAGATTTCATTAAACATTAAAGGGTTGTAATATGCTGGTGAGAGCTGTTAAGATTTTGAAATTATGACTCTAGAATGATATTGACTTTCAAAGCGCATGCAGTCTCTCTCAATTAAATGGAAAGAGAGTAGTTCCCCCCTCAACCTTTTATTATCTCTTGTGTGACCGAGTGGCCCAATTTGTAGATTGTCTGTTGCTGGAGGACTGATCAGTACCGTTGTGACTCCCTCCATCTTTCAGTACTGTATATCCCCATTCCTGATGGCATCGTGCAGGCTACAAGGCATGCTGATGTGCAGTTCGAGTGTGGTTTCACAGGAAGAGAGGCTTTTATCTTCATATTAAAAGTTCATGTAGAGATGCTTGGTACGAATGTGCTGTGCAGGTGAGGATGGAAGGCTTCACAATTAAAAAAGTGCTTATGTTGTCTCCATGGCTGAGGCTTGCGGCACTTCTCAACACCTTCCAGATCAAAAGCATGTATTTAATTTGTAATACTCATGTCACCTGCCCAGCAGCCTGGAGCCATCTTATATCACAGCACCATCTATTTTAATCATAAATATCACTTACATCTATGCAGTTCAGGCCGTATGTGCTCTAACGTAATACTGTCCTGACAGTTATCAAGTTACTTTGGCTACCGCTTGAGGTCCAGCCTAGGTCCCGACCCAGTGAACTCTTGGAACAGCAATTAACTTTGTGGTCTCTGAACAGGTAAGGTGAAGTGCAGGTTGTGCATGTCTGATCAAAGTACTATGGAATACTTTTTCAAAAGTGAGGGACTTGTTTGTTTATTTGATAAGTAAAGTCACTCAGATTCTTGAACTTCAGCAGTGATTTTGAGCTGTGCAACACCTAAGGAGCAAAGCTCATTTATTTAAGGCTGTATCTGAAATATAAATATAGAATAGTTTGGGTTGGAAGGGACCTCAAAGATCATCTGATTCCATCAAATGTGAAAGGATTGCAGACACAAAAAGTTTTGCTGGTGCATCGCAGCAAGGCCCACGTGGTGGCAGCAAAGGGCATATTTTAACAGTAGAAAAGCTAAATCCAGTCCAAGTAACAGGGATCGTTTTTATCAAACGTTTTCTCTGGATTTTCCTGTGCCACAAGCAAATTCACAGTCCTTAATTTATCGCGTCTTTCTTTAAAGAAACTGCCCAGGGATCGTCCCATATTTTTGTTGTTTATATGTGACTTTTGTATGCTTAACATAGTAAGATAATCTTATGTCAGTACCTGTATCTATTGAAGTATTTTGAATTGTATTGCTTTTAAATGGAGAACACATTCCCTAAAGGAAATCATCTTCTTTGGGAGCCTGCATCAGTACATAATGCTTTGATATTTAAACTTACAACATGGTGCTGTATTTTTCATGTGACATCTAAAAATCAGAGTTATGACTGCTTGTCTCATAAATGTCACTGTCTTGTCTTAGATAAAGCAATTTTCAGTTGACCAAAGGATGTTTAGGTGCATCATTACTCAGCATTGTAAAGTATCATTAGGACTGTAGACACAAACTGTTTTCTTTTTTGATGCTAATTGTCACATTATTTTAGCAATAATACAAGTTGTCTTCCTGGAATGTCGAATGTTTCAGGAAAGATGTTGGAGTGATTTTATTCCATACGCTGTGAAAGGATTTTCAGTTATTCTTAGAAAGCACTAGGAGAGAGTATGTCATTTTTGGTATACTTTTATCTTCTCTTATTGCTTGTTTCTTTCAAAGAAAATATGTGAAATTACAACATAGTTTACATTAATAGCAGAAACTCGTTCGGAATAAAAAATATTCCTTCAGTTAATTTTAATTGAGGTTCATTTTGAAGAGGACTCTGTTTAAGTGATTTAATGTATTGAGACCCAATTAAATACTTCACCTTCATCTGAATAAGTTACTGTTCCTTGTCTTTTTTCTCTGGTTTCAACTAGATACAGATTATTAAGTCCCTGGAAATGGGTGTTTACTGAAGACTTCATACCACATCTTATTCATGATTCTGTATTTTAGTTTGTTTGATTGCTTTTTAATGAGTCAAGGATTAGTTGTGATTAGGATAATTTTTAGAGCAAAGTTTAGGAACAAACAGGAACGTGTTCTCCTAACCACTTTTCTACAAAGCTTCATGATTCACAGTGGATCTGTATTAGCCCCCCAAACCATCTTCAGAGCTGTGTCTACCCAGTCATATGTTTTGTGAGCTTTATGTTGATGTATCCTTTGTATATATCTGTTTTAATTATATATTTATACTGTAGTCGTGCCATAAGACAAATGCTAAATTGTTCTTGGTATTGTTTTTTTGGTTCAAGCTCTGAGCTAGAAAAAGGGCTTAGTATTTGTCCCTCAAATTTTGTCAGTTTTGTCCCTCAGCTGGCAAAGATAATTGTGTTTCACTGTGAGCTTTTGAAAATTCAAGCTTTTGTGAAGTGCTGGAAAGAAGGGTTTCAAGTCCATAAATCTTCTATGCCACTCTCAGAGACTAATCCTTTGGAGCCATCCTCAGTCTTTCCCGAACAGTATGTGGAAAAAAGGGACTCCCTTAGAATGCATTCAGGTTCTAGACGGCATAGGGCATAACAGGCTTATACTATGCAATGGATACAGAGGGCAGAAAGTTTAATACAGTGTTAAGAATTACAGATTTCTCCAAGAACGCAGAAGGCTGCAGTCTTTAAGTGGTCTTCACTTAAAGTGCAGACTTTTTATTGCAGGTTTTCTTCCTAACTGGGATCCTGAGGCACAGGTGTCTGATGAGATCACTGGAGCAGAAGAAACCGTGTTTTCCAAGGCACTGAGATTGAAAAGTCCCTTGAGCCAGCGTTAGTACTTGAAAATTAAAGTTTGCTTAGAAATTTGCAAGCTAGTTCAAGCTGTTTCAACCTTGTAGCTAAACATACAGTCATATCACTTGATGAAAAAGTAACTCTTGGTTCCGTGTGCTAAATCTGCCATATTTATTCTGTGTTCTGTAAAGTGGACTTCAGTAATCTTTCCTTTCTTCTAAGCCAGGAAATAGCACAGCAAATGTGCCACAACCAAGAAAATGGTTGGTTTGAATGTAATTAAAAGATGATGATTCTGAAATCCCAAACCCTTTAAAACTAAGAAATTCATTCCCCAAACCACACTCTGTGCAGACAGAGGACAAAGTAGGTCTTGTGCATTACAGAACAACCAGCATAGAGTCATCATGGATCCCAGGGCAGATGGATGTAGACAGGAAACCAAAGAGCTCCCTTATCCATAAAGACATATCAGGAGTGCCTTGGCTTCAGCAGGATCAAAGACTGCCAAAAAAAAACTGTGGCACAGTTGGAGTTCTGTTATCATGAAGTATCCATAATGCAGGTTAGTCAGTTTGAGAGCAATGTTCATCACTTTGATAGAATGAATAAGATTAATAAGTTTGTGGAGGAAACCAAACTGCAAGGGAAAACCACTATCCAAAAGCCAAACCATTTTCCTCTCAACTGTTTTAGGCAGCTTAGGAGCAAAGGCCAAACCACGGAGATACAAGTGACTCAAATCAGTTCTGGAAGGAGTTCTTTGTCAAAACATAGACAGAGGACCCAGCTTGGGAATTAGGTGCTTGTCAGGTGTACTGCCTGAATTCAAGTACTTGTGAGTGTTTAAGTAAGAACTATAGTTGTAGCACTGTTGTAAAATACCCTGTCTCTAAGAGCATTTTCCCTGTTGCTAATATTAATGACTCTGGCTTTAAGAAGGTTGTTGCTGCTCAGAGATGCCAGCGGGAAGAGCTATAAGTGTTGAACAGAGCCAGACCTGTTAGTTAAGAGCAGCAAATACAAAGGACCTTGGAGTCTGTGTTGGAAAAAGCATGCAAGAGGCAACGGCATGTCCAGTTGGTGATGCTCAAGCCCTGGGTTAGACAAGTAGCCCTGGAGCAAGTAGCCTTGTGGCTGTGGCACAGCTGTCCTGTGGTGTTGCCATGGTGACACTGATGTGACTTTGGGAATGTCTTAGGACTCTATAGACTGATTCCCCTTTATTCCTTTCATATAAATGTCCTTTCCAGTACCAGGGATAACTGACTAGATAAAATTATCATGGCACGATGTAGTTATACGTTATTCAAAATTTAATTTATGGAACTATTACATATTTTGTGTTTTCTTTTTTTTTTTTTAAATTGTTATTTAAAATGGAAAAAAATCCACAACTGAAAATATTCAAGATGGCATTTCATGTTTGTATTAATATGAAACTGTATATAAAAGAGTATAGAAAAGTAGACAATTTTGGAAATACTTTTGTTCATACCACAAATACGATAACAAGGCAGATCTTTCCTCTTTGCATCCTGTGGACACTCACTGACAGATTTTTTTTTCCTTTTTGAAGGCACAGTTAATGGCTACATTACTTTTTTATTTCGTACCACTCTGGATTGAATTGATATGTAGACATTGAGAGTGTTTTCCTTTAATCACACTATGACACTGTCACTTTGCCATTGTCCATTACGATTATGTGAAAGTACTGTGTTCCATCAGCCCTCTTGCCGGTTCAGGAATCATAGCGTTACTATCTTGTTTTCTTTGACCATGACACATGAGTTCAGTCTTTTTAAGACTGAAAAATGCTAACCCAATTTGTTGAGTTCCAAAGGGGAAAATAACCTGGGCTAATGTTAGATTGTGTTTGCAGCTCATGATGTGGGGCCATATGTCTGTGGCTAATTATAATGTAAGAGGCTGGAAGTCCAAAGACACCTCCTGAGGCCCATTAAGATACAGGGCTGTCAGGGAGATCTGGGTAGAGTGTAGTTTCTTCTTGTATGGAAACTCAGGTCCTTGGGTCACTTCTTCTCACCATAAGCCAGGAAATCTGTAAAGCTGTAATCTAGACTATTTTTTGCCAGGAATGAAACTATAATTGAAGCATATTTTCTGCAGGGCAGCCTGAGGGAAACTACTGCCAGCTTCCTGTGGCTGAGGAGCTAATCCATTAGTTTCTTTCTCTCATTTCCTTTTAGCTCATAGAAGGACGTTCGGATAGATGCAAAGCTTTACTAAACGGGAATTTAATAATGAGCACTTCCATAAAATCCAGATTTTTAAGAAAGAAAATGCTTCTTGGTACTTTTCATCCTTCTTCATTTTGGCTGAGAACCCAGAAGATAACAAGTACCTGGAATGGAAAAACATGTATCACAGCTGCCACCCTAGCAAGACATTTGCTTGCTCTGTATTCTCTTTTTTTATCATTGGAACAGAACTGAGGAGCAGAGAGCCCACCCATCCCTACCATCTATGCCAGTAACAGGGTGGGTGGTAGCAGCAGATGGGTAGGCAGCCTATTCCCTAGCCTTGCTAGGCTGCTGGAGTGGAGGGCACAGTTGTGATTGAGGCTGCTGAACATGAAAGCCATAGCAGAGAAGAGGAAGAGCTGGAAAGTGCAGGAAGAAATGTTGTAGGCGCTTGCTTTCCACTGGCAGCAGTAGTACCGGCAGCTGATATGACTCAGACCAAATTTGGCCCATGTTGTGCTTTCAGCTCCCACAGGGTAACAGCTGGGATAACAATCTCTTATAGTGCCCTTCTGATGGCCTTGGGTGCATAGAATGCCTCACAATTGTAAGACATATCTTCTTGTCATGTTGAAAAATCAGTGCACAGAAATTTTTATAAAAATCTCTGGCTTTAGCAAGTGGTAATATATTTTTGCCCATTGCTTTGTCTGATGCTATAACCATCAATCACCCTAGAACTATTATATGACTAAATAAAAAAAAATAAGTTGTCCACTTAAAAAATATTTGCCTGCGTTTTTCAGCAATTGCATGTGTTCTAGACCTGTTTGAAGAGAATCTACAAGGGTGATGTAAATAAAACGCTGCTTTAATGATTAACTTGCAGGGTTACTGCATTTTTTTTAAAAAAAAACCAGGTTATCTGGCTCATAGGGACACCTGTTCATTGATATGTTCATACCTCTACGAATTAACAGATTAAGAGATGTGCTTGTACATGTGAACTTTTAAATGTTTCTTTCAATTTAAAAGTTAACTACTTTTTTCTAATCCAGAAATTTTGCATTTTTGATCAAAATTTTATTATTTTTCCACCCACACTAGAGAGTTCTAACACTTCAGTTATGAAATGGAGGCTGTGTACAGTTTTTCAGCTTTTAGGAAAAAACCAAATATATTCCAATGAAAGAAAAACAGTTGAAAATCTACTTGTTTGATACAAATCTTCTGATCTCCTTGGATATCATGGAGATATTGGAAATAGTTTACTAGACTGAGCAAAAATTAAGATGGTACAGCAACACCACATCTCATTCCTGCTACTTTTATTGTTTTAATAGATGTCTACGCGTGCTAATCTAAAATGAAACTAGCAGCATTTTTACTGTGGATTTGGACTTGATTCCTTAGTCTTCTCTAAGCAGTACTCATAACATGGAGAAACCTTCATCTCTAGTCCCCCAACAGGAAAAAAGACAGTATATTCGGAAAGGGAGGACAAGTTGTCAAGATCTCCTTTAGTCTGGAGAAAAAAAAATGAAGAGGTTAAAGTCTTTCTTGCTTTATTTCATTTGGGTTTTTTTTCCTGCTGATTACTCAGATACATTTTCTGTTTCTTCTGTCTGTGAGTCTTCGTGCCAAATCTTGAGTTCTTTAGTGAGACTACCCAGTGGATGAGCCAGGATTTTTGCTTGGTAATACCTGCAACACTCAACTTTATTTTACTGGTAAACAATGCAGAGTGCCTTAGAATTTTTTCAGCCCTCTTCACAGGAATACATTTTAAGCCTTTTCTCCACAATAGTCAGGTTTTGAAGTGAATGTGTTTATTTGCTGTGCAGTAACAGTATGCAAAGTTTTGAGACAGGACTTAATACTGCTTTTAAATTTTTTTTTGTATTTGTGCCAAAACTGTGTATTATGTGGTTTCAGCACCCAAAGGAACTTCATGCTCAAATAAGTAGATGGCAAATTGACACAATTTTTATTCTGAATAAAACATTGAATGCTTGCTGTAAAAAGTTGGCAATCAGTCCAAAATTGTTCAAGAATTCAAAGATGATTTTGAATAATGTATGAATAACTACTTGTGGCTGTACCAGATGGCAGAAGAAATTGCTAAATTAATGAGAAGAACTTTTCATAATGAATATACCCACAGCTTTTTCCATGTAACCATTTTCAATTAAATTTAGTGTTGAAGCGTTATAATTAATATGAAACTTTCAGAATTATACAGACAAAATGCAATTACATCCACTGAGATATTTACCTTGTCCATTCTGTAGGGATATCTTTGGACCTCTCACTACAGGAAGGATGTTGAGGCTCTGGAATGTGTCCAGAGAAAAGCAACGAAGCTGGTGAGGGGGCTGGAGAACAAGTCTTAAGAAGAGCAGCTGAGAGAGCTGGGGTTGTTTATCCTGGAGAAGAGGAGGCTGAGGGGAGACCTTATCGCTCTCTACAACTACCTAAAAGGAGGTTGTAGAGAGGAGGGAGCTGGCCTCTTCTCCCAGGTGACAGAGGACAGGACAAGGGGGAATGGCCTAAAGCTCCGCCCGGGGATGTTTTTTTCATCAGGCCTCAAGCTGCACCAAGGGAGGTTTTCTTCATCAAAAAAAAATTTTTCACAGAAAGGGTCATGGCAGAGGCTGCCCAGGGAGGTGGCTGAGTCCCCATCCCTGGAGGTATTTAAAAGACAGGTGTATGAGATGCTCAGGGACATGGTTTAGTGGTTGATAGGAATGGCTGAACTTGATGATCCTGGAGGTCTTTTCCAACCTTGTGGTTGTGTGATATTCTACAAAAGGAGGACTGGACAATGTATTGTAGAGTGTCATGGTTGCGTTTGTTTGTGAATCAGTAGCTATAGGTATATGTACAGTTGGGGGAATTTTAGTGATATATGGTATTTCTGAAGAAATGAAAAGGCTCTTTTTTTATTCTAAGGATGTATACTTTTGTTTAAAGTTGTTATTTGCTCTCTATTATTTGAAGATTTTTTTTTCCTTTTTTTTTTTAACTAAGTAAAACTTTTTAATGCAATTAACCAATTTAGGAATTAATGAACTTGAAAATAGCTAAGCACCAAATTCCAGAATTGCATGCTGAAGTGGTATTCATGTATGCATGCAAAAAGGTTAATATTAGTTAGGATGCAAACATTTTCAGATGCAAACATTTTCCAATGCAAAAATTTTCCTTGCAGAGTTCTCTTACAGATAATTCTTGAGTGCTGTGCAGGTAGCTTAGAAATATTTTGCCACTTATCAATGCTCACCTAGAAAAGTGTAGGTTGGGGTTTTATTTTTAGAGACGTTTTTATTGTAAAAGAATCAGCATGACTGTGATGGAGAGCACTGCTGGTTGTAGAAGTTATAATGAAACAGTGAAAAAGACACGGTTAGAAACATTTCTAAATGGAAGCAACCTGTGAAAAGAATTGTGATAAAACAGCTTTCAGTGACATTTGCTCTGAAAAGTAGAGTAAAGATATACAATAGGTTCTGCTTCTTTCAGCCAGCCCATTGTAATATCTCCAGTCTCTGTAACACATGATGGTAACTGAGAACAGAAGTTGAGACTAGGTAACAGCAGCATTTGACACCTACAATTATTTCTCCAATGATGAACAAATGATGATAGAATCCAAAGAACCTTTTTGTAGCCTTAAAATGCCCGTGAGACTAAGAAAGAGAGTATTCCTTTAGCACTCAGCTGTCTGAAGTAACAGGAGGATGACACCCTGCTCTGTGTAAAGCACAGTGGGGGAGCTTGCACAGGGCGTTCTTTCTTGTTTTAGGGGAGCAAAGGCCAGTACTCTGTGAAGTCCCCAATGCCTCCCCATACAGCAGTCCTCTCCCAAGGAGAGTGGCAATAGTGGCAGAAACCCTCAGGTTTGGTTCTGTCACACCAGCTATTAGTGACCTACTGTGCTTCTTGGGCTTAGTACTGAGGCTTGCAAGGCTGGCTCAAGGACAGAAGAAAAGAAACCTTGCACTATAGGCTTCAGAAACATGTGTCACAAAAGCCTGGAAGTTTCCAGGTCTTTTAGCCTTTGGCAGAGTTATATCATTTATTATTAAAAATGGCTTTCTCACAAAACTTACGTTCTAGAAGCACTCCATGCTGAAACAATTTTCATATATGCATGAAAAAATGTGAATGTAAGTTAGTAAGGAAAAAATTACATGCACCAAAAGATTCCTGCCGGTAAATTGAAACTAAAAGTCAATAAGCTAAATAGTGTCACCGCCACGATGAATTCACCAATGATCAGCTCTTGTGACTCAGAAACATCCATCTTTTTAGATATTTTGGTTTTGAGGGTTCTTCAAATAAGAATTGCCTGCTTTCTCTGAGAAATGGAGAGTAAATGCTCAGTTCTCATATTGGCCGTGTTGAAGACAAAAGCCTTGGGTTTAGTCTATTGCTGAAAGCATCCTGTATCCAGCAGGTAGGCCATACCCCAGGGTATTTCCACACAGTGGATATTAAGTTCCAGTTTCTCCCTCTTCTGCTTTGCCTTGTGTTGCAGCTGCAGAAATGGAGTGATTTATAGACAGCAAGTAAGCTGAGTGCACTCAGTGTCAGAGAAACTGCTTGAATTCAGTATGAACACTACATATGATTATATGTGTCCATCGGGTATTACTGGTTCCAGTTGCTTTTCAATTTAATATGAGAACAGAGTGAAAATGACTTGTAAGTATTTTATTTTGTTTAGCACAAACTTATGCTCAGGATTTATACATTAAAAATTACAGTAGACTGGGATAGAAAATAAAAAATGCTGCTATGACCTCTGCAATTCTTAACTTAGGTTTTCCAATTCCACCTTTTGTCTCAGAAAATTTTTACTGTTTCACAGGAAAACATAGTGGAGGAATGGGGAGTCTTCATGTCTCATGTGGGTGCCCTGGGAATGTCTTAAGAATCTGGTTGGAGATCCCTAAGCCCCACTGGGAGGCTTCAGATCACCAGAGTAGTTGTTCTTTTTAAAGCAAAGTCCATGGCATTTGAACCAGCCTATATTACGGTTGCTATTAATACCTTCTTGCTAGATTCTGTTCTAGAGGTTGCAGACTTACCCGAGAATTCCATGAGTGCATCTAATACCATGATAAAACAGGATTGTTTCTACTGAACTGAAGGGATCAAGATTTGTCTCTTAAAATGACCCTAACAATCAAGGAAAACGTAAAGTCCCGGAGCTAAAATTCAAAAATATGCAAACCATAGAATCAAATTATAAATCATATGGAGTGGCTTTTTTTATGTAATGGCTTGCATTCTCTGGCCAGTATGTCATCCTTCTGGCTCTCTGCGGGGCCTGCAGTCTCAGAATGCCGTAGGATCCAGAAAAAAAACAAGTGATGCCTCAATAGAGCTCCTTGTTCTCCATAGTGAGCAGGAAATCCCACCACTTTCTATCAAAAGAATTTTGAGGAAATAAATAATGATGGCAGTGGTCCTGCATATCTTTACAGAGCATTGTGTAGGGCAGTCAGCAGGATGGTTATACCACATGAATGCCACTTTCCAAGGAAAATTTATTGAGATAAAGAAACTATGAGAGTCATGCTCAAACTTTGGTCAGTTGGCCCATATTCATGATACTTCTTATTGCCTTGTGACAATTGCAGGCAAAACTCTGTAGTTGTCAGGTTAATAGTAAGGCTTCCTCTCTAGATTGAAGATTGCTGCCTGTCACCCTCCTTTGCTGGATTAATATCAATGTAGTTCAACTTTAATCTAATTAATATTATTTATTATATTGTTATTTATGCTAAATACTAATATATAATTGCATGAAATCACAAATTATACCTTTGATAACATTTTGATTATAACATTTTTATTTCTCTGTTCAGTTCTTTAGTTTAAACTTTATTTTCATTACCCTTTGTATCATTCAGGGAGGAAGTGAGATCGTGCAGGGAAAAAAATCAGGAAGGCCCAACTAGAAATCAAATTGGCTAAGTCTGTGAAAGGTAATAAAAAATCTTTCTACAAATACATTAACAAGAAAAGGAGGACTAGGGAGAATATTCAATCCTTACTGGATGCAGAAGGAACAACAGTGAGAAGGAATGAGGACAAGGCTGAGGTACTTAATGCTTTCTTTGCCTCAGTCTTTAATAGTAAGAGAAGTTGTTCCCCTATGTACAAACACAGGAGTTAGAGGAGCAGAATGAGGCTCCCATGATCCAAGAGGAGGCAGTTAGAGACTTGCTTGCCCAGCTAGACACCCACAAGTCTATGGGGCCGGATGGGATCCACCCAAGAGTATTGAAGGAGCTGGCAGGTGTCCTTTCCAAACCCCTTTCCAGCATCTTCCAGAGGTCCTGGCTGACTGGGGAAGTTCCACTGCACTGGAGGCTGGCTGATGTGCCCATCTACAAGAAGGGCTGCAGGGAGGATCCAGGGAACTACAGGCCTGTCAGTCTGACCTCAGTGCCGAGGAAAGTCATGGAACAGGTAATCTTGAGTGCTATCATGAAGCACATGCAAGAGAACCAGGTGATGAGGCCCAGTCAACACAGGTTCGTGAAAGGCAGGTCTTGCCAAACTAACCTGGTAGTCTTTTATGAGAAAGTGACTCGGCTACTGGATGAGGGAAAGGCTGTGGATGTAGTCTTCTTGTACTTCGGTAAAGCCTTTGACACAGTTTCTCACAGCATTCTGCTTCAGAAACTGTCAGCCTCTGACCTGGACAGGCGCACACTCTCCTGGGTTGAAAACTGGTTGGATGGCCGGGCCCAGAAAGTGGTGGTCAATGGAATTAACTCCATCTGGAGGCCAGTTACAAGCGGGGTTCCTCAGGGCTTGGTACTGGGTCCAGCTCTGTTCAATGTCTTTATCAATGACCTGGATGAAGGCATTGAGTGCACCCTTAGCAAGATTGCGGATGACACTAAGCTGGGTGGAAGTGTGGATCTGCTGGAGGGTAGGGAGGCTCTGCAAAGGGATCTGAACAGGCTGGACCGCTGGGCTGAGACCCATGGCATGAGGTTTAACAAGGCCAAATGCCGGGTCCTGCACTTGGGGCACAACAACCCTATGCAGTGCTACAGGCTAGGAAAAGTCTTCCTAGAAAGCTGCCTGGAGGAGAAGGACCTAGGGGTGTTGGTTGACAGCCGACTGAACATGAGCCAGCAGTGTGCCCAGGTGGCCAAGAAAGCCAATGGCATCTTGGCTTGTATCAGAAACGGCGTGGCCAGCAGGTCCAGAGAGGTTATTCTCCTTCTGTACTCAGCACTGGTGAGACCGCACCTCGAGTACTGTGTTCAGTTCTGGGCCCCTCACCATAAGAAGGATGTTGAGGCTCTGGAGCGTGTCCAGAGAAGAGCAACGAAGCTGAGGGGCTGGAGAACAAATCTTATGAGGAGCGGCTGGGAGAGCTGGGGTTGTTTAGCCTGGAGAAGAGGAGGCTGAGGGGAGACCTTATTGCTCTCTACAACTACCTGAAAAGATGTTGTGGAGAGGAGGGTGCTGGCCTCTTCTCCCAAGTGACAGGGGACAGGACAAGTGGGAATGGCCTCAAGCTCCGCCAGGGGAGGTTCAGGCTGAATATCAGGAAAAAATTTTTCACGGAAAGGGTCATTGGGTACTGGAACAGGCTGCCAAGGGAGGTGGTTGACACCTTCCCTGGAGGTGTTTAAGGGATGGGTGTATGAGGTGCTGAGGGGCATGGTTTAGGGAGTGTTAGGAATGGTTGGACTCGATGATCCAGTGGGTCCCTTCCAACCTAGCCATTCTATGATTATATGATTATGAAGTGAGTATCTCTTTTGTTGATGGAATCTTGACATTTAGTTGAACGTACATGTCTGTGAAGCCTGTGAAGGACAGTTTAGTATCAACTTTGAATGTCTCTTATCTATTGATTAATGCCAAGGGATACAGAATTTTAAACAGATCCCTGTTTGGAGGCAAAGATTTGAGTTTGAGGAGGCTGAGTGAATTTGAAGGAACAACGTATGCTGCGAAGGGAAGCTGTCTGCTGTCATGTTAGAGGAAAACTGGGCTAGGAAGAGAAAGTCAAGAGAGGGACTTTGCACTGTCCAAAGCAGTGATCAGTCTTTAAGCTTACAAGAGGAGCAAGTGCACACTGGTGAAGATACTTCATTGCGTAAGAGTTTAAACAGATCTTCATTTTGTAAAGATCTGCAGTTGTTTTGGCTTTTTAGAACCAAATGTATCTTGTGGTTAAAAAATTCCTTGTAAGTATTTCTGTTGAGCTTGTTCGGATCTAAATAAAAGTGTTGAATCAATTTTTACTTTCTTAAGGCTGGTTTTCTGACCTCTACTTTTCAGTTTGGGAAATACGATAAGAAAAATACGGTTTTTTCATTGCATTTTAGAGAAATGATAGGTTTGGGGTGGGTCATCATGAGAAGGAAAATCAGGTAGATGGATCACAGATGATGATGCCTGATGCCTGTACAAAATGTGGTTTCATTTTGTACTGGTATAAAGCTGATGGTTCATCCAGGCATGTTTTTGCTTCTCTGTAATGAAATCTACATTGAAATTATAAAAATCAGAATTAAGACGGCTAGAGGGCACTCTGGCTAAACATTTGTGATCTGATTTTTAAGTAGGCCTGATTTATTTTCCAGACAGAAGTTATAATTCAGAATTAACTATAGCTTTAAAGTTACCCCTCATGTCTTTTGTCATTTCTGGAATTCATTGAGGTTACTATAAAGAACTTCTGAAAGATGTGTTGTTTCTGTCTTTGATGAGCTTTTGAATGAAGAGCAAAAAACATACAGAACAGGGTATTATTGAATTTCCACAAAAGAATATGTTAACTATAGATCTTATTTACAGTGCCATCTGCACACTTTCAGATGTTGAAATCTTCTATCCATTACTCATATTTGTCTAATTAATAAATAATTGTTAAGGGAAGTTGATATTCATATGTTGTACTGGGATCTTTATGTCTGCAAATACATGACAGATGAGATATTACTATATATGTCAAAAGCTGCTTCTCTGGTAAATGATTCAGTGCAGTGCATAAAATATTACTTGTGTGTTTGGTCTTTACTATGAATGTCTGGGAAAAAGAAAAATAGGTTTCTATGTCCTGATAAGTTCCTTCACACATAACTAGCAATATTTCATCTGTGAAATGAATCTCATGGAAATTTTACTGAAGGAAGATTCCAGGCTTTGACGTACTGAGAATGGCAGCTTCTGAACGTGCAAGGTTGGATTTAGGGTCAGATTTTATTGTATAGATTTCCTCAAGGAATGCCTTAGCCCTCCCATGACCTTATTTTAACCAGTAGAAAAATCTATTGTGAACTGGTACTCGTGAGCAAAGTACATGAAATCCATAAGTAAACTGCTGTGAATTAATAAGTCAGGTGTCAGACAAATAACTCTAAATTGCAAGGCAATCTTTGCTGGATATGTGATCCGTGCATAGGTAAAGGAGAAAAAAGATAAGCTTTACAAAGATCTGTCTTTAAATGTATACTGAAAAGTATATTGAGAGGCTTAGGGCTATGGTGCAATTTAAAATAAGTGATTCAGAGTACTAACTTTTGTTTCCTGTATAAAAATGGTGATAATGAAATGAAACATTACATTATTTTTCACAATTGCAGAGTTCATTAATTAATATTTCATCAGGATGCAACCTGCCTAAGTGTACAGTTCTTTAATACAAAGTTCATATCTGATATGGCTGAATGCTTTTATCTACATAATTCACACCCTGACTTACTACTGTTATTTAATTACACAGTCTATTTGATGGAATAATTTATTAATCCTACCTAATTTGGTGTGCGCTGTTAACTGTTCACAAATGTGTGATTCAACTGGGATTAGTTTCATGCTGTGTGTTGTAGCTGCGCTATGACTCAACTCCTCTGTTTTGCCTCTGTTTTATTCAGGATGGTGGCAATATATGTAATAGCTGAACCACTTACCAGTCTTAAATTTATTGGTGGATTGAGTGCATGCTCAAGGCAAAAAAAAAATGATTCCTGTTCTTAGGGGGTGGGATTTTTCCTTTTCAGGCTGGTTATGATTGAGCCTATTGTTCCTGATTTTTGGCCTTATTATTTTCTAGTGTCATTGAAAAATATGTCTGCACCTTCACAGCAGCACTGAGTATATCCTATAGAACATCTGAATTGGCAGTAGGCTTACAACCCTAAAAAAAATACCTAAAAAACCCAAACAGATACTGAATTTTTGTTACCCTACCAATAGCTATTCTATTTCTATGGATATTGTACAAAGTATACTTTTAAAAATGTTTATTAGAGCTTACTGTGTTGATTTAAACAAACGATTGTGTTAAGTGTATTAATTTCATGATTTGTAAGATTTGTTACCAACTTAACCTTCAGTACTTTTAATTAAAGGCACATGATTTTTATCAGTTTGGTGTTACTTTACTTTCAAGGAGAAAACTACTGTAATAAACCACTAAAAAATAATGAAATTTTATTGGAGTAGATATGAATAGAATCAAATTGACCTGCTAGAATCCTTAGATTATAGTGAAACTACTCAGGATAGTTGATTCCTATCGTTAAGATTCAGTGTCTCATTTTAAAAGTAAACTCACTAAATTAGTGCTTTGTCAATTCTGAGGTATGTTTGAGGCAACCGGTCATACAGTGGGCTGGTTTTCTCCCTTTTCCTTTCTCCTGTCCAACGGGACACTTGTCCCCTGTGCTTTCTGTCTTGTGGTATAAAGATCAAAACTAGAGGAATTCAGGGATTCAGTAGAGTGCATGTTTTAAAAAGAAGTCCTCCTAGCAGTTCATTCTGCAAAACACCTATTTTATAAGTGTAATTTTGTATAATCCCAGAAGCCTACAGAGGATTGGTTCTTCATTGTTAAAAACAGTTAATGAAAACCAGGAGAAGTATTGCTCTGCACCAGTGTTTTGTGACTACTTACACTGTGTTTTCATATACATGTAACTAAACCTGAAAACTTTTTTTATTCTAATTGGTTGATAATCCTTTAAGCCCAGTGAGCAGTTTTGGTGCTTATAATAATTCTTTGCTGTTGTTGACAATGTACTGTACATCCAGGTATTATAAGACTAAACATAGAGAAATACTTTCCGTTGCACCTGTTCCTTTCTTGTTCCTGTGTCATAGTCAAATAAATGGTTAGAAAGGCAGGATGCATCCAAGTCTGATTTATACTGATAAAAGTCTTTCACAGACAAATGAAGACAGGCAGAGATTGATTCTCAGGCTGTATTTTTACTAATGAATTGTTTGAAGAGCGTGGTTTATATCCAGATCCCTGCTTCTCGTGTGGCATATATGTGGGTACAAGTGGATACACAGAGTTCTCACTATATTGCAGCCTATGATTCAGGTGAAACCCTTCCCTTAAACTGCTCTTAGGGACAAGCTTACTTCTCAGTCCTCTGAGCTTTGTCAGTGAAGATGTCGCTTACCCTTTTTCTAGTCTGTCTGCCTTTCTGCTGGGGGCTGTTAAATATCATCTGGATTTGAACATCGATGGGTTTGGCAGGACTCAGGTATACGGTCCCAGAGGGTCCTGTCTTCTGTTAGTAGCACATGGTAGGATAAGCCTTTGTGAACAGCCCCTCTCCAGCTTTCTTGTAGCCCCTTCCAGGTACTGGAAGGTCACTATGAGATTTCCTTGGAGCCTTCTCTTCTCCAGGCTGAACAAGCCAAACTCTCTTCAGCCTGTCCTCATAGGGAAGGTGCTCCAGCCCTCTGGTCATCTTTGTAGCCCTCCTCTGGACCCGTTCCAACAGCTCCGTATCCTTCTTACTTTGAAGATTCCAGAACTGGACACAACACTCCAGATGAGGTCTCACAAGAGGGGAATAGATGGGCAGAATCACCTCCCTCGACCTGCTGGCCACGCTTCTTTTGGTGCAGCTCAGGATATGGTTGGCCTTCTGGGTTGCGAGCGCACATTGCCGGCTCATGTCAAGCTTCTCATTGATCAGCATCCACAAGTCCTTCTCTGCAGGGCTGCTCTCAATCACATCATCCCCCATCCTGTTCTGAAATCGCAGATTGCCCCAACCCAGGTGTGGAACCTTACACTTGGCCTTCTTGAACGTCATGAGGTTCACACAGGCCCACTTCTCCAGCCTGTCAAGGTTGCTTGGGATGACATCTTGTCCTTCTGGTGCAACAACTGCACCACTCAGCTTGGTGTCATCTGCAGACGTTCTGAGGTTGCACTCAATTTTGCTGTCAATATCATTGATAAAGATATTAAACAGCACCGGTCCCAGTACAGACCCCTGAGGGACACCACTTGTCACGGATCTCCATCTGGACTTTGAGCCATTGATCACTACTCTCTGAATACAACCATCCAACCAATTTCTTATCCATTGAAAAGTCCACCCATCAGATCCGTATCTCTCCAACTTAAAGAGAAGGATGTTGTGGGGGATCATGTCAAAGGCTTTACAGAAGTCCACATAGATGATACCTGTTGGTTTACCCATGTCCACTGCTGCAAGTCACCCCATCATAGGAAGCCACCAAGTTGATCATACAGGACTTGCCCCTGGTGAAGCCATGGTGGCTGCCGTTAATCACTTCCCTGTACTCCATGTGCTTTAGCATGTCTTCTAGGAGGATCTCTTCTATGATCTACCCAGGCACAGATGTGAGGTTGACAGGTCAGTAGTTTCCAAGGTTGTCTTTCCTACCCTTTTTAAAAGTGGGCACAATGTTACCCTTCTTCCAGTCACCAGGGACTTCTCCTGATTGCCATGAATTTTCAAATATCATGGAGAGTGGCTTGGCAACCACATCAGCCAATTCCCTCAGGACTCTGGAATGCATTGCATCAGGTCCCATAGACTTATAGGTGTTCAGGTTCCTCAGATGTTCACAAACCTGATCCTCCTCTACACTGGGAGGTGTTTTATCCCCCTGGTCACCATCTTGTTGTCCCATGACCCAGGAGTGGTGAGGAGAGTGGTTGTCATTGAAGATTGAAGAAAAAAAGTTAGGTACCTTGGCCTTCTCTTTGTCTGTTGATACGAGGTCACCATTTTCAATCATCACTGTTATAGTAGACCTGTTTGCTGCATTAATAAATAAAAATGACTGTTACTAACCTCACTGAAAAATCAGTATTTCGACAGATGCCAGGTAGTCCTAAAATGTACTTTTGATTAATGGTTCATTGGTTTAAATATCCTGTACGCACAACATTCCTCCAAATATCTTCAGATCTCTTAGTCTTCCTTCTCTTCTGGAATCTCATAGAATAATGTTGCCACTGTGAAACGGGGCAGACAGAGCTGTATTGTTTAGGCTTTTATGGATGTCACTAATAAAAAACTGTTCATGAGATGCTGAAAATTAGATAACAACTTTCAAAAGGTATGTAGTTCATTTCTAGATGAGGTAGTGGAAACACTACAAAAGATACACCTTCAGAGTAAGTATGTAAAATTTCATCTCTAACATCCCATTAGACAGACAGGCAGATTCACAGATGGAGTATACTTTGAAATACCAGTAAATGATACTAAAATGTAGAGTAGCATTTTCCAAAAGGAAAGGGTTCTGGAGAGTTGAGGCACGTAGTTCCTGAATTTTTGTCCAATTTACCAAGCATACTTCGGAGAGAGAGTGTGTTGCTATATTTGGAAAAATGTTGTGGTGCACAGTTTGGAAGTCAAACTAACTTAAAATTTCAATATAAAAATAAACTTCAGTGCACTTTCACAGTTCCTCCTTTATAATGTGCTTAGGGGAAACTGGGAAACTATAGATGCAGAAGTCTGATATTTGTACTGGACAAGCTGATAGGATCAATGAACTGTAAACAAATATGATGTATTAAAGATGACTCTAAAAGAATCCTTCTGCAGAGGGAGGTCATGACTTACAACAATCTGTTAAGAGTCCTTAAGGCATCATGGAATATGTGGGCTAAGAAATCTAACTGGTATAACTTACTTATCTAATTTGATTTGGAATTCTGTTTCTGTGCTATTCTGTTTGGAATAGTAGCATTTAGTTCAGTGCATATTATTTACGAGTTGCAGCAAGTACAGGGCCTTTGTATCAAATGTAACTAGATATACATCAGATTTTTTTCTCATTCTCACAATGCTTCTTAAAACATATGAGGGATTATAATGCAAAATCTAACAGTGCTGCAAAAGAACAGGTGCAATTATGAATTACTAAAGTGTTTTGTGAGAAATAGATGTAAGATTGGTGAATGCTACATAAACATACTTCAGTTCTACCAGCAGGCTCATGACTTGACTTCAACAGATAGTTTACTAGTTTCTTATTATAAAATCTTGTCCTTTCCTTTAGAAGAGACTGAGGATGAAAGAAACATGTGAAACACAGACATGAAAAAATGAAAACGGAAAAGTATTTTAGAAGACTCTTGTGGTACAGCAGAGATAAGATTGTAATTCCTTGGGGTACACTGTGTGTTCTAGTTGTGTCCAAATCCTTCTGTTTGTTAACAAGGCTATACTAAAGAGAAACTGACTGTTTAGTTCAGTCAAGTCTCTGATTCATTCATTCACTTCACTCAGCACCTATCAGACACTGGGCTCAATATAGTCCATCAAATGTTTTCCCTATAGTCCTAAAAGATTAGCTAAGTAAGCCATCAGTAACCTGACCCTAAAGAGTGCCATCTTGTTACAAATATCCAAAGAAGGAAACATTTGAAAACTTGGCAGGATAAATCAGTTCCTCCCTGTCTCTCTGACACCCACATGTACACATGCATGTGTGTCATGCAACATATTAAACACGCAAACCCTTTAATTAGTTCACTATCCATCCTTGTATTTGCGATTTTTATACTGTTTATCACCATAAGTGTACACACACTATGATTTCCTTTTTAAAAATCATGTAGCTAACACGTTTTTATTGCGTGTCACTAGTATAATTTTGTTTTTGTCAGCAGGCTGCTAAATGACAGTGAAGTGTCTGGTGTGTGCATAAAGCATCATCTTGTAATAGACTGCAGGTCCCATGTGAGAACTTAAAATGAATGCATTTAAAGTTACAGCAGCAGAATAGCCTGGAATATTACCAGCACTCATCTGATTATGATGTGTGTATTTATTTCTTTTTGACATGCCTGTGTGCGTGTCAGTGTAAATCTACCATTAAGATCAGTGACAGTATTATGAACTCAAGTTAGTGGCCCACCCTTTTACTTAACTAAATTGTATTACTTCACAGAGAGAATATCAATAGTTCTGCTTCCTCTGTAGAGCATGTAGAAAACTTGATGATCTTGAAAGGCAGTATTTCAGTATTGCTGGTACTGTGTACCTGTGTGTTCAGAAATCAACTGGTAAGACTCAAGGATTTCCTGTGCAGGAATAGGATGCAGGACAATAGATTAAATTTAGCTACACTTGTGTAATAGAAACACAAAGGATTAGTAAAATATCACAGCAGTGCAGATGAAATAAATGTGTTGTTGGCTTTTGTTCACAGAATCACTAGGTTGGAAAAGACCTCCAGGATCATGGAGTCCAACCATAAGTTGACTTATACCAGACAGTGGGGAAGCTTTTTGCATGATACTTTTCTTAAAAAGCCCAGGTTTTCGACCTGAGGCGTAAGGCAAGTGTTTCTCTCTACTGCCATAAATTCTACTGGCTTTCGTCATGTGTAGTTCATATACTTTTAAATTCAGGCATTTCAAAGTTTAATTATTTTAATAGTTAAACATTTCTAACTTGTTTCTACTTTGTGTTATTTAGCTTAATCTTTCCACTATTTAATGTCTGTACTTGCTTTTTGGTTGGATTAAAGAGCACTCTACTACCAGTAATCTTCCATGTAGGTACTTGTATAGTGTAATCAAGACCCTTCTTAATCTTCACTTTGATCAGATAGATACAGATTCTTAAGTCTGTCATTAGAAGACAGGATTTGCAGTCCTCTGATTATCTAGTGGTTCCTGTAGATGTATTTTTTCTGGTGTTTTCCGTCAGAGCATCAGAACCTGAAAGAGCACTCTGAAAATACACATGCTGTCCAAAAATACCTCCACATTTAGGAGTAATACCATCATTGCAATCTCGATAGGTATTTCTTTGCTTATATTCCCAAGGATGTTGTTATGCATTAGCTGTAGTACTGCATTGGGACACAGTGTTTTATTAGCCGTAATGATGCTCATAGTGTGCTTTCTCAGATGATATCCCTCTTGTTTTACAGATTAGCACAATTTTATTGCATATTAAAATGTTATTTCAATGAACGCAATGTAATAGATGATCCAGATTACATAATTGTGCATATGATTTGTGATACAGTTCTGCATTATCAGTGATTTTATTAACAGTAAACTTGTAGGGTTTTCTGATCAGTTGCAATTGCTCTTTTAGGATCCCAGGACAAATATGTACAGAACTGCATCTTACAATGCAGAATTCATCTTTCAGATCTCACTTTTGAAGAATCGGTTTGATTTAGTGTTCAAACCATGTGATGGTTTGGTAGGGCTGTATTCTGTTCCTGCTGCACACGCTGTACGTGTTTGAAAGTTGGCTTCTAGTTGGTAGGACTTTTAAATTGGAATTTATGAGAAGTCTCATCTATGTGAGTATTGAGAATACTCACCTACTTAGAGCCTATCATGTGGTGAAATGGTGCTTTTCAGGATGTTAATGATGTTCAGTGGAGTGAAATGATGAGTGAAAAGTCTTTGTCAGCCATTTCAAAGTATGGATCTCATTTCTTTTGGTAAAAAGTTTATACAGGTGTTTATGCATAAAGTGACTTTTTTAGAGAGAATCAAATCCTATAGGCAGTATCCTTGCAGGCTGGTTGTGAAAAATGCTGTCTTTCTCAGTTCCTCAGAAACTCACCTTTCCCATTATTGGAATCAATGAAGCTGTGTAAATTTTTATCAGCTAAGGATCTTGCTTTGTTCATGTACTGAGTTTTGAATTCACTGAGTAGGCTGACAAGATGTTTTGATGTCAGCCTCTCAAGAAAAAAAAAAATGTTGCTCTGGATATATGTCTCTGCTTTATCCTTCTTTTCCCCACTACCTCCAAAAATACTCTATTCGCTCTCCCAGAGCAGATGAGGTTCTACACAGCTTTAGGAGGAAAACAGATCTGTTCTCTCCTGGGTGCAGCAGGGATGAAAATACACTTTTTCTGAGCAGTATACTCCACGGCTCTAATCCCTCTTCTCCCAATCATTTTTTTTTAAAACTCGGGTGCCCTTACTGCGAAGAATATTTTCTGCCTGGAAAAAGCATTAAACTTATTTTCAGACATGATTTTTAACAGTTTGGAGTTAGGCACTTAGCAGCTTTTTGTTAGGGACTAAATACTGCACAATGTCAGGCAGAACTGACAGTGACAATTGAGTGATTTTACTGCTGCCATGGCACAGGAAAAATTGTATTGGGAATTATGTTTTCCTTTCAGTGGAACATCAGCGACTGCAGAAGACTGCAGGCATGAAATACTTGTCTTCTAAGAGTGTTTTCTTCTTCCTACCATCTGTGAAAATCTGAAGCTTTAAAAATTTGTCTCATGCCTTTATGTGTGGGAGGTGTGATACTTTCAGTTTAATAAATGATTCTTAGCTTGTTTACAATATATCAGAATTGACTATAATTTGGACAGTTCGCATCTGTTCTGGAAAATGTCTAGTGTACTTACTTTATAATGGATTGTGATGATGTTTATACTTGATTTCTCCTGTACAATGAACCATAATTAAAATTTAATTTGTAATCCTTTGGTAATACAGTATGAAGCTGCTGTCAATTAATTGGAAGCAATTAATTCATTAGATAGAAATGAAAATACCACAGGAACAATGAGCATAGATAGCAGGACAGTGAAAACATCTGTGGGAGACCAACAATTGTAATTTAGGTCTCCAGGCCACAAATTTCCTTCAGCAGTATTAGTAATCTGTTTGCTACAAAAAGATGTGTCTGTACATGTTTTTTTAAATCTGTTTTGCTGTGTAAAATCCTCCTTGGAGTCTGTTTTAATTTGTGGGAGAGTTGCCGTTTTGTAGTTAGAAATCAGTGTCAGACTGATGAGCATGATTTGGTTTGGCCCTTGCCCTGCCGTAGGGAGGTGGAAGAAGCCAGACTGCAGAGTTTAGGATTAGATCTTAGGATCAAACAAGGCACAAATTCTTCAGATAGATTTATTTGTTCACAATGTAAAAAAGATAAGAGGGCTCATACGATGTTTCTTATGTACCTTAGTGATAAAGGACTTAATATGACTCGCTTGGCATGCATTAAATCTAGCTACTTTCTTAAATATGGAAGTGATGGACTTTCTTTCCATGGTCTGACTTCTTTTCTGAGGCCACCTCTGGGCCACTGGTTGTAGTCTCTTCTCCTTGTTGCCAGTGCTGCTGCTACAAAAAAACCAAACCCCAACGCACATCAGTTACCACCTATATGTCTTCCACATGAACAACCTAATTAATTGGTGTGCTCCGGCCTGTCTTAGTTTCAGGGTACCACATTAATTGTCACAGTTGAGAAGTACTCTGCTTAGTTAGTCCTGTTCTTTATTGTTCCTTATTTGATGGAGTCTCTCTTTCTACTTCCCCAAATTGTCTTGAACCTCCCAGAAGACCAACTCTTAGGCTGGTTACTTGTTTTGCTGTGCTTGTACATAATGAGCTCAACACAGTATGGGTGAGCCCTACTGCTCCTGAAGAGCTGGTTTTTATTGTGACACCCACTATGAACATTTACCTTTCATATGGTATATATTTTGTGAGCTTGGATATTGAAGCCTTTTTTCTTTGTAGGCTGAGAGTCTAAATCTAGAACAAAATAGCTTTACCCGTTTTATTTTCTGAGGTCAAAATTTGCCCTTTCATGGAAAAGCAAAAGGTAAAGGCATGGAGTATAATGTCTTTTACATTTAGATATAGTGATAAGAATGGGCTTTGACCTAAGCTAGGACTGACTTCTAATGTTCTCAAAAGGATAGAATAACCGCAGACTCGTCTTGCTTCCTAGGCAATATAGGCAATAGGAATCCTGCAGCCTGTGTCTATGTTAGCAAACAGTGTGGCAAAACATGAATATATCTTTAAGGCAAAAACCCTGCTGCTGAGGGCCAGGCGTCCTCACTATGTGCACTTTGGGGAGTGTGTGTGATTTACTTTATCCTAGCTCTAATCTGGTCCGGAAGTGAGCACCAGTACCACTGTAGGAGCATAAGGAGATGAGATTTGAGTAGGAAGCTGGAACCTCATTAGCATACAGCCTTCCCTTTCAGTTTCATCTTTTTTCCTTTTGCTTTTTATATTCCTCACCACTGGGAGGCAGCTTATGTCCAGGATCCAAACCAGCACTATTCTTCAAAGCAACCCAGGAAATGGCTTGTATTTTGGACAAACAGATGCTTTGGAGAGAGATGTACAACAGCATGTGATCAGATGAAATGAAAGCTCCAGTTTTGTTGTGTCTCAGGATAAATGGGCAAGCACATTGCTTCCAGGCCACTAGGCTGGTTGTTAATAATTCATTTTTGTGCGATTTCTGTGAAGTCCTGGTCATCACTAAAATGAGATGTCCAGAAACCAGTGACTCTCTGGATGCAATACTGTAAAGAAGAAATATGGGCTGAACTGAGATAACAAAATTTGAGTTCCTGTATACTTACAGTCTGGTTTTTTTTTTTAAAATCGAAGTATCTTTTGCCTAATAGATGCACCGGGTTATGGTTGCCTGTTGGTACTGTGCACCAAAGGTCATTATAGCTTCAGAAGGATCACTTTGTGCTGTGTTCTTTCAGGGAAAATAGTTTTTCAGAGAGGTCAGTACCTGGTGAAATTTGCTACAGTTAAAATATCGACAGTGGTACCACAGAGTGTTAAAAAAAGTTCTGGAGCTGTCTGCACTTCAGACAAACAGTGGTTATTTGCTCTATGAGGTTTTCCAAAGTGTCCTTGGATGAAATTGTGTTGTGCCATGAGGAACATTAAGACATCAATAAATTATTTGTCAGTGTTGTTGCCAGCATATACATAAATAAAACACTGTGGCTATATATTTATTTTCATTAGGATGCAGCATCAACAAAAACCTTCTGTGGTGATATGTTTTTCCCACCTCAGTTTAAATCTATGTAGAGAATCTTCTGAAAGTAACACGCCAACACATTTCTTATTGCTGTTTACACACATCATAGAAGTTATTGTTTGTTTAGTTTTATGACATGCAGATATCTATCATCTAATAAGAATATAATAAAGGTTGTAATGTATCAGACTGTTTGTCTAACTTTTAGAAACAACCTGCTTCTGACAGTTGTCAAATGTCTGTGAAAGGAGCACAGGATATAAGGATATAGTGATGCTTCTCCCAGCGTACCCCCATGGTTTCCACTAGCACAGGGCTTAGTAGTTTTCTGACCTACATGAATGTGCTTACATATTGGTAGCCCATAATGGTCTTTTCATCAATTAGTTCATAATATAACTTTTTTTTTTTAAATTATCTACATTTTTTGGCTACTACATTACCCAGCAAGAACTCTAGGCTTACATTATGTACTCTGTGGAAAATACTTCTTTTAGGATCCTGGTAATTCCATTGACTATGTCCTAATTTTCGTGTTATGGGGCAGAATGAATAATCTTCTCTGTATTGTTTCTTTTGGGGGAGGAGGTCCTGTCTATGTCTTCTGCTGATGTTTACTTTCTTTTCTCTGAAATACCCAGTTTAAGCTTCAAAAACGGCATTATCGTCGGTGGTAGCCAACAAACAGAAATGGGGACTAATTTGTTAAGAAAAAAGACTGGGAGGACAAAGGTCATCTTGAATTAATGACATTGTTCATGCAGGGTCATCACCAGGTGAAATTTCAGCTTACAGTGAAGGAAGAATCGCATGAAAGTATACGAACAAAATGGAATTTACTTTCTGAGGCATACAAAAGAAAAATAAGAAAACACTGGAAAGGGAAATTCATACGCTTCATATAGATGAATTCTCTAATTTGTCATGGTGTGCATTTCCTTCCCTTTGTAAGGGAAGTAAGTCCCTTAGAATTTTGCGTTGCTTCTTATGTATTAGTGCAGCAATGTAGCTGGTGCCAGACACATTTAAAAGAAAACTACCTTTCTACTTACTTACTGCTTTTGTTACACCCAGAGAGTAGTGAAGTGGGGCAGACAGAATAATTTGTTTGCATAATATCTCCTATATTCAGCCTTTGTTTCATCATGACTAAACTGGCTTTATTCTGTCTGCTGGACGACATTGTTTTTTTGGCTCAGGAAGGAATGCCTCTATTGAAAATAGTGCTTCAAAGAATATTTTGTCTGCTTTTCATCTGTTGTAGCAGCATTCCTAACTCTTCAAATGCAAAGGTAACATACGTTTAGAGTCATAGAATCATAATAAATACCCTATTATCTTTTATTAGATTGGTGAAGCATTCAGCTGAAATCAGTGGTTGCTCTGTGCAAGCACATCACTTCTCCCAAGTGACTGAGGACAGGACAAGGGGGAATGGCCTCAAGCTCCGCCAGGGGAGCTTCAGGCTGGATATCAGAAAAAAATTCTTCACAGAAAGAGTCATCGGGCACTGGACTAGGCTGCCCAGGGAGGTGGTGGAGTCACCTTCCCTGGAGGTGTTTAAGGAACAGGTGGATGAAGTGCTTAGGGACATGGTTTAAGGGAGTGTTAGGTTGGACTCGATGATCCAGTGGGTCCTTTCCAACCTGGTGATTCTATGATCAGATGACTGAGTTTCATAGCAAAGCATTAATTTTGCATGGTACGTCCTCTCTTTGGAAGTTTTGCAGTGTGACCTAAGAACTTTATTCTGTCCACTGGTCAGTAATGAAGGCTTTGAAAGAGATAATCTGACTGAAAATGTTGCCATTCCAAAGATACCTTCCTGACTGTGGACCACTGAGAAAGAGAAAAGAAATAGCATGGTGAATTTTGGATAGGAGGCAGTATCTTTCCATGGGTTTATAAATTCAGGAGAGAGAACAGGAGAAGGGAAGTTGTGTTTATTTTTATTTGTGGGACTTTTTTGTTGCGAGTCTTACTCATGTTTTATGTACATATGTTTTGGCATCAGCAGCAAAACTGGAGTATAGCTAGAAAGCTTGTTGAGAGGCCACTTCAGACACTGGAAACTAGGACAGTTATAACTGAGAGAGGCTAAGAGTGAAAAGGGGTGAAACAGAAATAGCAAGATATAAATATTTCAAATGGCGTTTCATCTCATAGAACTTCTGCTAACATCCTTCTAGATACACATGGAAATCCATGGACAAAATACATCATTTTCTGCCTTTAATTTCCTCTATTTTGACTTTATCATCACAGCAGAAAAAGAATGAGGTTATCTCTGCTTGTGACTTCTTACTTTGACTTAATAATGAGATTTCATAGTGTATGAAAGTATTTCTAACCTCTTAATAAAGAAATTGACGTCGGTATAATAGCAGTAATGTTCTTCAGCACTTAGGTAATTTCTTGAAACTACAAGGAGATTTGCATCCTTTATGTAGTTATGTCTTCTATCAGGCACTAAATCTACTGGAGGAAACGTGGCAGAGAACTTAAATGACGGGTCTGTATTTACAGAAGCTACTATTTTCACTGATGGGTTGAAACTCTTGAACTACTGTTTTTGAGCAATTCTGCAGTATTTCATGAGAAATGTTTCCACGTTGCCGTTCCTGAAGACTTTCACCAAATTCGTTCTGCATATGTTTCTGATTTCCCTGTGGCACTTTTCTTGACATCTGCTATCAAGATAACTTTAGCTAGACTTAGGTGGAAAATGCTCTGGCTCTTCAATTGTGTTGCTTGACCAAAGACTGCCACTATGGACAAACCCAGATGGGGGGAAAATCTCCAACTAACCCTCATCGATTTGTATTACAACTGGATAAAACTTTTAAATCAGATTTTTCTGCAGAAAATGTATTTTCTGCCAAACTGGGAATTTCAACAGGACACTGCTTACTTTTTACACTTTTAAGGAAAGGTGGTGTAAAATGTTGGCTTTTAAAAGAGTTTTCCATTACTCTTTGTATGAATCAAAATCACTGTGATGGCTTATGGGTTTATAGGAAGTATGGTCAGGATAACTCATGTCTTTGTACTTCCCTGTCTCCTGTGTTCAACAGCCAGGCTGCACCTTTCCTGATATACTGTATCGTCTCTGGTAGAGCCCTAGTCCACAACACAGCATAGGAGATGTTTCCTGGAAAAAGACATCTTGTAGCTGAAAGGGTTCAGAATATGTCTTTCCTCAGAAAGTTTTTCTGTATCAACATTTTGCCCCAGTTTCAGAGAAAAATAAGCATTGAAACAACGAATTTATCAAAAAATTGAAAGTTAATTTTTCTTCATCAGCTTAAATGTGTATATAACATTAACCTTTTCTAATTAAAACAGGATTTTTTTCAGCCACATAGTTCTTCATTTAAATAAAAGGCAAAAAATAATATCCTTAATAATATCCAAAAAATAATATTCCAAGGAACCCTGGAATAAAGTACAGAGTATTTTACATACATAACTTATGTAATATGGACTAAGAGTAGTAGGCTAATGGGTAGTAGTTGGAATGCATTCAGTTTGGCATGTGTTTATATGGAAAGGAATAATTCTAAGGAATAATTGTACAGGAATGAAAAATCTGTTGGAGCAATTCCAGAGGAGGGCCACAAAAATGATTAAAGGGATGGAACACCTCTCCTATGAGGAAAGGCTGAGAGAATTGGGGTTGTTCAGCCTGAGGAAGAGAAGGCTCTGGGGAGATCTTGTTGCAGCCTTTCTATGTAAAATGGGGGCTTATAAGAAAGACAGAGAAAGACTTTTTACTGAGGCCTATAGTGACAGGAAAAAGGACAAGGATTTTAAACCAAAAGAGACTGGATATAAGGAAGAATTTTTTTAATGATTGTAATGGTGAGACACTGGAACAAGTTATCCAGAGAAGTTGTGGATGCCCCATCTTTGGCAGAGTTCAAAGTCGCATTGGACCATGCTTTGAGCAGCCTGATCTAGGGAAAGATGTCCCTGCCTATGACAGAGGGTTGAACTAGATGATCTTTAGAAGTCTCTTCCAACACGAATCATTCCCTGGATTGTATGATCCTCTGAAGTGTTCCCGCATGTCCAATTACTTCTGACTTTTTTTTTGGATGCAGAAACCCAGGACAGTTATTTGAAGTAAAAAATAAGTATTATCCCAAAGATACACAACCTCTTTTCTGTCATCAGAGTTAGGCTGGAATTTTTAGAAACGTGAGCAACAACCTGAAGTGTGCTGAGATAAACACATCATAGAGTTTGATTAGAACTGCACCTTTGTGCTAAACTGTGTAGACCCGACATTGTTGTTTTTTTCTGTAGCCTTAGGATTCATTTGCTATCTGTTAAATTGCTAAGCTGTGTTCAGTGCTTTTGTGAGAGCAAATGTCCGTCTACTAGGAGATAATGTAAATTATTTCTATTTATGTTTGTAACCTTGACATGTAAGTGGGAATGTCAGCCCTTCTGATCCTGACCAAGGCAAGTAAATCTAGCAGCATAATCTTATTTCTCTTTTGTCAGCTCCAGGTGGTTTCCTTGGTCTCTATCTTGGATATTAATTCTTAACAGAATTATTTCCTCCTCAGCAAAGCAGATTTGCAGTGTCAGCATCTCTTAGTTTGCACTCTAGTGCCGTAATCCAGAATCTAAGCAGACAAGATGAATGTTGTCATAAGGAGAAATAATAGAAAACGAGAAGACTGAGTTGAAAGAACTAAGCAAGTAAATAAAAGGTGCAGATAAAGATTCAGGAATGGAAATGTGAGTAAGGGAATCAGATAATACCCCCCCCACTTATGTATTAATACCAGACGGAAATTTGTACACAGTGCCAGTTGTAAAATACTGTAAAGCAGCAGAAATAAAAATGCAGTAATGTGTTTGCTGTTTTTAGATCTGAGTCAAAAAAATCTCAGAAGTATATGTGTTTAATTCTGAACTGTGAGGAATTACTGTAAGTTAAATGGCCCTTAAGGACTTTGCTGATTATGCTGTTTCAGTGGAGCAAATTCAAACATGTCGTAGGCACAAATGTGTAGATATTTCATTCTTTAGTTACAGCAGTTTTCTTAAGTAGTAGTATTTGAGCCTTCTCTTCTACGTTAGTGCTAGTATTTGGTGAAATCAATCTCTATGCGATTTACAACAAGGTAGTATGCACTGTTAATGACCATCATCTATCTCATCTTGAGATTCTTATTTTGTTTCCTTTCTGCATAATTGATGTATCTTAATGAAATGAGTTAAATATGAAAGGTAGGGTCAGCAGAGGTAAATCAGTAGAGGCCACTTGATACGTATGAGCTCACAACTATTTGCAGCTTTCCGTAATCCGTAATAATGTGCAGAGTTTCATAATTGCAGTTAAATACTTGATGTTCTTTTTGCTTGTAAATTTGACTTATAAAGCAAACATGCAGCTGTAGTTCAATTAATAAGCGCAAAATACATTCATACATAAATGAATAATGTGAAGTTTTATTTTGAAACTGATAAATCCAAATAGAACTACAGCTATACCTAATTATTTTTTTAAAATAAATTGTTTGACATCTGCTTTTAGTAGTGAATGTACCAGGGAGAAGTACTGTTTCATAGTGATGTCTTGCATTTAATTAGTGGTCTACTTTCTACTTCCTGAATTAATTTTTAAAGTAATTACTGAACACTTGTGATAAATTTATACTGGTGTCCTGATTTCAGCTCGAATAGAGTTAATTTTCTTCCTAGTAGCTGTGATAGGGCTGTGCTTTGGATTTAGTATGAGAATAATGTTGATAACACACCAATGTATAGTTCTTGCTACGCAGTGCTTACACTAAGTCAAGGACTTTTCAGTTTCTCATGTCCTGTTAGTGAGGATGCTGGAGATGCACACGTAGGAAGAGGCTACAGTGAGGTCAGTTGACCCAAACTGGCCAAAGGGATATTCCATATGACGTCGTGCTCTGCCTATAAAATGTGGGGAGTTGACTGAGGGGTGGTAGCTGCTGCTTGGAGATAGGCTGGGCGTCGGTCGGTTTGTCGTAAGCAGTTGTTTTTCATCTGCATCACTTGTTCTACTTAGATTTTATTTCTGTTTTTGTTATTTTCCTTTCCATTACTATTATTATTAATAATAATTTTCGATTGCTAATCTGTCCTTACCACAACCCAGGAGCTTACCTCATTTTTACCCTTCCAATTCTCTCCCCTATCCCAATGGAGAGGGAGTGAGCAAGAAGCTGTATGGTGCTTAGTTACTGGTTGGTGTTAAACCCCAGCAACCCGGTATTCTGAATTTTGCAATATTTTATTTTATCTTTTGTGGTGATTCAGAAATAGGAAGGTTAGTATCTGAGTGATTGAGCGAAAGCTTTAAATATGCACTTTTGAATTTAGAAGCCTGTATTCAGCCTTGGCCTTTTTTATTCATATTGACTTTGCTGTTTATTTTCAACTTACATGACCTTGAAAATGTAAAGAATCTCTCTAAAGGAGAGCCAATTGAGATGAAACCATGAGTTGTATAAATTTGTGACTTCTGGGAACTATGCTGCTTTCATTAGCTGACTTGTACTTACATTTGTCTTTTGTTCAAGCAAGTCTCTCCTTGGCTATCTTGACATGAATAAGTAATGTTATTTTCTATGTTGTCACAATTACTTACATATAATTATAGATTACTTCAGATTTTATATGTTCCTAACATGGTTGCATCTTATGACTTGGTCTTAGCTTGTATTCTTTAGATATGTCTATAAGGAGTCATTATCCAGTTTCCTGATAGTAGTCCAGTGGTCGGCCAAAGAAAATACATACCATTTTTCTTAGTAACTTTGTATTCACTTTATGGGAAGTGCTTCATGCATCACACAAAATAGTGGAGAACTAGACCTACAATGCCTATAGTTTTGTAACAGTAATTTAAAAATCTTTCCAGATGTCTTTATATTCCCATTTCTTTTTATTCACTTTTCCTATGTGATTGTTAAAGACAATTTTCCAGGCTCTATCACCTAAACCAGCTAAGAAACATCTGCTTTGTAGTAACTAATAAAAGAATCACTGTTTCACCACAATTACTATGTTACTTCCAACGAATTTGGTTTTACCAAGATACTCGGGTTCAGCAAAACACTTAGCAACATGTTTAATTTAAGTGCACACTTTCTGACATCAGTAGCTTTAGTAATGTACCTGAAGGTAAGTGTTCTGTTCTACCAGACTACAGCAGCCAGCATGCGACAGAATTTATTACCAAAGCAAACAACAGTATTTCAGTACCTAATTGATAGTAAAATACCTAAATTCTCCCTTTCTCCCTCTGGTAGACAGATGAGACCTATATGAGACCTATTTCAAAGCAGGAATTGCTGCAGTATACGCGTGAATCCATAATCTTATTGAGCAGGTTATTTTAGGGAAGCCTAGCAGATTAATAACATGATGCCTTGCAATTCCATTAATGAAAATCCTTTCAGAAGAAACTAATGAATGACATATTGATATTTCAGCTTATTTAATCACACTGTAATGCAGTTGTTTAAGAACTCATTGTGCAAACCATTTTAAGTGTTTATGATTTTAAATAGTAACCTGTGCTTTTACTACATTACTTGATCTTTCATTTTAGCAGTAGTATTTGGTGAAAAGCAGAATTTACAAAACTCTTTTCCACTAAACTTGGCTGTATAGACTAAGGTTGCAGTCCTACTAGTACATGAACAGTATGGGTTCTGTGCAAGATTGGCTTAAAGGAACTTGAATTTTGATTTGAGATTTTGAGAAACGTTCAATTTGATTCATAATAGTCTTTCTGTCAAGGAATGCTATAACAAAAGCCTGTCTGGATTATATTGTTAAAGAATGAACTTCAATACTTGTATGCAGAAGTGCATCATGCCTATAGCTATCTATATTATTTCTTATTTATTAATACAATTTCATATTCAGCATTTTATAAGGGATGATAATACAAAGTAGTTAACATCATTAAAGAAAATTATTAAAAATGTGTCAGGAAGAAGGGATCAATGCTATGGAACAGGAGTGATTTGGTCTTGTTTTCTGAAAGAACTGAAATAAAATCAGGCTCAGAATCTCTCACACACTCTGATGTCTGAACATAAGTGTGAACATTATTCAGGTTTTTAAATGTGTGCTTCCCCCATTTTTGATTTAGCTTTACAAATCCATGGTTAGCGTGGAGTCTCTTTGGTTTACCACACTAGTGTTTCATGGCTCTCATTCCAGTAAACAGTCACTCAGCTTGCCTTAAATGTAAATTTCTTTCTGCAGCCATGGGCATCATCTCTTGGAAGGACTATCTATGAATAATGAAGGCCTCTGTTGTAGCAAAAATCTCTTTTCAGTAAGAAAGGTCAATGTAGTGCCTCAGTTGCCCAAGAGAAGAGAGACTGATGACAATCTTTTTCACTACCATTTTTTTCTTATTGCTGTCCTTCTGTATCAAGTCAGATTCTTTTGCTTTATTGCAGCCCTGGCCAGAAGAACTTCAAGATGAAGTTGACTGTGGACCCTACTTTTACCTTATACTTCATATATGTTATTCGAGCTGACCATAATGCTTATGTTTATTTGAAAATTACTCAGAAAAAGTATCCAAGAAATCTTAACAAATGAGTGAGTTTTTGTCTTACAACAGCAAAAATGTGAAGTATCAGCATTTGAGATTTGGTCTCTCAAACATGTCACTGTTTATTACTTCCCTTTCTCATCTTTGGGGTCTGTCCACAGGCCCTCTGTGGAAACAAACACTGTGAGTAACATAAAAGCCATTCCACTTTCTAGTCTCTCTCCACCCTTGAGGTCATCTGAGAATATTGAAAGCTAATATTTGTTCCAAACTGGCACTGCTGATGGCATCGAGAAAATGGTATTCTCTTGATTACTTTCTCTCTGGAAGGAGCTAAAGAACTGAGTGTCTCTACAGTCCATTCAACTTGTAGAAAAATAGAATCAACTTCTTAGTCTTGTTCCAAAAGTCATCTTTTCTGTCTTCATTGCTTTGAAGTAATATGCTTTGTTTTAGTGAGGAGACATTTCTGTCACAAAATTTTCGTAAAGGAAACATGATCTTTTTTAAAGGAAACAAATTGTTGATAAGGGAGTGCATCCAAAGCATGGTTGTTTTGTATCTTGCTTGCTGGCCAAATCATTTCAGATTTCTTTACTTCTACATTGACTCAAAGAACGAAAATTTATGTTGTGACTAGATAAAATCTTGCTATTCATTTACCTAGTTTAAAGTCGTCCCTGTAAATAGTAATTATTGAATCACCGATTTCAATGGAAAAGGTTTTGCTGCTCACGTTAAGCGGATAAAAAGGCTTTAAAACTGGATTCTATGTACTGTATTCTAAGTGTCAGTAATTAAAGGTAATAGAGAAAACTAAAGCAGTACACTTCTACATAGCTTAAGTTTAGTGAACATCTATTTTGCAGGCTTAAAAGGCTAATTTCTGCATTTTCTATGTATAGATTTTCGTTTGAGGTTTCAGTTTTTTCTTATGGCAATCATATAACATTTTGTGTCTTACCTGAATGTAGTGATAAGCTGACTGTTACAACTACGGTAGAAAAAGGCTATTAAGGTTTATTAAAAAGGTTATATACCCCTCAGAAAACTTCTATTTATGAGGCAGTTTTGCTTGCAAACTGAAGGCAGGATACCAGCAGAGTTTGTGTGCTTACTTTGCAAAGCCAGCTTATTCCTCTCTTTGGGAAAAGCCAAGTGGCTAGTACTGTTTTCCCACAGGTAAGTTTGCGTTACAAGGTAGCAGTATATTCGCTGTTAGTTACAGTATGTATATGAGGCTGACCCAGACATTGTCAAGCCTGCAACAATTTAGATAGAACATAGGGTGAAACAGTGTGTTGGGGAAGCGGTGGAAATGTATGATATCCAAAGCACGTTAAGAAATCAAGTTTCCTGTGGAGGAGACCTGTATATCCTTCATCTTTAGCATGATTCCTTTCACTCCTGAGTAGTCTCCTTGTAAGAAAGTGTTCTTTTAGCCTTAGAAATGCTTCCTGACAGTGTGAAGAATTAATGCCAAAGTCTTGTTTTCCTTTATGGAAACAGAAGAAAAGAAATATTTTTAAAATAGTTAATTACTCCCTCTTTCATCAGTCCAGAGAAGATGCCTTTTGAACTATCCAAATATAGAGCCATTTCTTTATCATTGTATTAGAAAATCCTTGTTAGGATTAGAAAACAGTTAGAAAACTAAGCAAAATGGTACATTTCTGGCAAAAAATAACTTTCACTTAAACTTTAGATGAGCACAGTGTTTGTATTTCCGATCTAATCAGTTGGAATGTATTTGAAGTAATGAAATCAACAGAGCATGGAGTAAACTTTTCTTTTGGAGTGCTTGCTGCCATCAGTCTTCCTGAGATGGGTTATCCAAGCTGCAAAAGAGGGCCAGGATACTGTTGTTTTAATAAAACCCTGTTTTATTAAAGTTTCCGAACTGGCATCTTCAGCATAGCGGTAGCTATCTTTTGTGCTGCTTCTCGCCTCTGACTCTGCAGCAGTTCTGGAGCTCTGAAACTTCAGCAACAGTCTGAGATATGCTCTACTTTTGAGGGAAGATCTTGATTTCCCTCAACCTGATCAGGTTGAAATCAGCACTGCCTTGAGCGGGAGTTTGGATTAGATGATCTTCAGAGGTTGCTTCTAACCTAAATCATTCTATGTTTTCAAGAGAAGTATGAAAATATAAAATATATAAGATTCATTCTCTTGTACTGTTACTTGCCTGTTTTTTATTTGGAATAAAGAATCACGTGTAAAACAATTGAGTTCTGGTCAGTACAGTAAAGAATAAAAAGCCATCAGCTTTAAGTGCTGGCAAATGACCTCCCTCTAGTTTAATGGGAAATGTGAAAACTGGATGTGAAAATGTGGAACTGGATTCCTGCAAGGGGCAGACCTCCTGGTGGCTCTGAGATACAACCTTTGGGGAAATTAATGAGGTGAATTAGTGTAATGCACAGTGCGCCTGTACAACCAGTAAATCAAAAGGGACAGGATCACAGCCTTCTCTTTTGTCTTGTCTAGCACAGGATTTTGTTTTCATTTGTAGTACAGAACAAGAAATGGAGTTTCGGTTCAGAAATGTGACAGGGTGCTGAGCGAACAGACTTCAATCAAGGACAAGAAAGGGTTCTTCAAACATTACAGGAGATAAATTCATGAACACAGAGATATTCACAAACATGGAGATACTTATTTTTTAGGTTTTAATAAATTTTCTGCATTGTGCCGTTAATGTTGAGGTTCCTCCTTAAGTTGACACATTTATCATACTTATGTGATATTGCGAAGGTTTCTGCTTCCTGAATTTTGAACTGAAGGCCTAAAGGTTGTAATGTCCCAGACAGTGACTGAAAGGGGGTGATGTGAGGTTGATCTATAAATAGGAATGCACTACTTGTGTCTAGATTAAAGAGAATTGAACAAAATATGAAGTTGGAATTTTATGAAGCTGTTGGTATTTGTTTTTTAAATAAGTGATGTTAGCTCGTGAAGGTTACTTATTTTTTTAAATCTCTAATCATGTTTATTTTAACAGTATGTCATTGAGAACTAAATATATTTGAAGTTAACATTAAAAAAAAGATGAATGTATGTGCTGGGCATCTCTGAAAATCCTACCAGAAGTTTTTCATTGTGATTCATATTTGAATGTTATTTTGCTAATATTTAAAGTAATATTAAAATGAAATCGGAGTACAACTGTGTCAGTAGTGATCTCTTTTTGCTACTAGAAAGTCAGCAAGAGCATAATAGATTGTGGAGGGTTGACCTCAGCTGGCATTGACCTCATCTGGCTGCCAGACCCCCACCTGGTCACTCTCTCACTCACCGTTTTCAATGGGAGAGTGGAAGAAAATAACAAGCTTGTGGATTGAGGTAATGGCAATTCAATAACAAAAGCAAGAGCTGCACATAGAAGCAAAGCAAAAAGAGTTCCTGGCAAGTAGAGTCTCAACATGCTTAGCAATTTCTTCAGAACACAAATGCTATAACCACAAATGCCCCTCTGTCCTCCTTTCTTCCTCTGCTTCTACTGCTGAGTATGATGCTGTATAGTATACAACATCCCTTGGGTCAGTTCAGGTCAGGTGTCCTGGCTGCATCCCTTCCGAGCATCTTGCCCATCTCCAGCTTACTGGGCTTTTGAGTGATGGGCTGGAGAGACAGCCTTAATGCTCTATGAGAACTGGTCAGCGATAGCCTGAACGCTGGTGTGTATTGACACCATGGTAGCTACAAATGCAAAGCACAGTACTATTTATGGTGCTATGAAGAAAGTTAAGTCCATCCCGGTCATCTTCAATTCATATATCAAAAGGAGGTGTGCAGTATTATGCCTGATTTAGTGCTGTGACCTGTCTTTATCTGAATCTCTTTTTTGTTCTTATAGGAGCATTTGAAAAAGACATTTGAAAAACACAATGTAGGCATTATATCTGACCCATATATATATGGGATTTAAAAGTCCTGAAATATGATAGTTTAATCATACTCTACCTCTAGCCAGTAGCTTCTATTGATTAGGTCTCACATTGTTTTACTGCCTTCTACATAGTGTTGTGTCCATTACTGCTTGAAAGTGAATTGTTTGTTATATTTAACTTTTTTTAAAAAAACCAAAATATTGTGGTATAAGACTTAAAAGATATGTTTTTAACTGAAGAACTACATTCTGTCTTGTCTGCTTCAGAGCAGGTGCTTCTAACCATTCTCACATTCTTGATTGTTTTCAGAATGCTGGGAGAATTTTTGTAGTGGTTGTTCCAAAGCAGAGAGAAGGATTTATAATTCCTCTACAAGTCATCCAGCAACTTCCTATTTCTTCCATTCATTGCTGCAGAATATCAGTTTAATTATAAAATCTCCCACATAATCAATATGTAAACTAAGGTAATAATTACCGTAAAATACATTGGCATTGTTCCTGAAGCTTTGCGTGCATCCAATGTAAAGATGGCAATGTATAATTAATCATACTATTTGCTTCACCTAGTAACGTGGATGATAACTTTCAGACAGTATAAAACTGTTTCTGGATCAGATTATCATTGAACAGTAGTGCTTTGAAATGTTTCCCACGGTGCACATCAAGACAAAGATAGAATATTTACTCCATAGTTTATATAATTCTGGTTATATCTGTCCTACTAACCATCTGTTCAACTTTAGGCCTAACTTATTATTTTAATGGAATCTTAATTGCTGTTTATTCATTCTTGTAACGGTTTCTTACTGACAATGTTTTATCATGTAATCTTTTACACTACTTGGAAATGTGTTTCTCAACCTTATGTCTAAATAAAAGTTAAGTTTTTTTTCAATTAAAATGGTATTTTCATAAACTGCATATTTTATCTTTAGTATCTCACAGATTTTAGTTACACTTGGGATATGTGTAGACTTGCAAGGACATTTAATGGACTTTACACCTTCAGCTTATTAAGCTAAACTGTACTAGTCATAAATGTGAAAATCTATATGTTGTCATATCTTATATTTTAAGCATTCGATAAAGATTAGATTGAAGTTAACCAACTACTTTTACATTTAACTGAACTGAAATATCAGAATATGATTCATCTGATTCAGAGATATTCTTCAAGGTTAAGCTCTGTAGGTATCATTAGTGTGTTATCAACACTGTTTTGGTCACAAAACACAGCACCATACGAGCTGCTGTAAAGAAAATTAACTCCGTCCCAGCTAGATCCAGTGCAGACGTATAAGATAAGTCAGATGGATTACATCTGTAAAGTGTTTATTTTTCTCTGTTGACTGTGGAGAGAATTGGATTCTTCTAGGAGATCCTATAATTGCTAGCTGAAATTGAAACTGTAGTTAGATGAGATGCAATCCAGTATTTATAACTACCTGACCTTAAAAATATAGCCTAAACCATCAAAGTTTACTGTCTGGGTATCCAAAATGCACATGCGTGCATCTCCCTCTCTATTGTTTGACAGTATGCTAGTCTTTTACTTGGGAAAAATTAGGAGGATATTCTCTTTGAGGATGAAGTTCACACCTCAATTTGTGGTTTTTTTTCTCCATTAGTACATCTTGAATCTGTGCTACAAGTTTTAGTGCCTGAGCAAACACTTGCAGTGTGTGGTTCTGATGCGTCTGTCTTCTGGTAACTCATTTTCAATTCATTAAAAGAAGGCTGTATTGTAAATTGTACCATGTGCAATAGAGTTATATTGATTTGAGGATAAAATCCTCAAACCACTTCTAACAATTTCCCCCTTTATTTCAATGATAATTTTATTTAAAATGCTGAGTAGTGTAAGGACAAGAAAATACAGCAGTCGGTGCAATACAGAGTGAATTTGTAGGAGATCCAGCACTGGGCTCCTTCAGATGGTATGAGCTATTGGATGGTCAAGTAGTCATGATAAAGGTGTTTGCGTTGTCAGCCAAGGAGTAGAAGAACAGGCCGTCTCCTTCCTTGAGTTTTCAGTGTGAGATTCTCTGCCATGATTATATGCCAGCTCTTGTCAGATGACTGGCCATAGACCCAGTTGTTCTTTATATATCGTTTTCAAGTAATATAGTAAAGAAGCAATCTCCTTAGCTTGTTAATCTGTGCATTGCTTGAAGTCTAGTTCTTTTCCATCTGCTCTGCAATCTGCTGCTGTTATTATATTATGAGAGAAGCCAACCAAATCCTCAGACCAGCTTTTGTGTTGTCATGTCACATTTTCCTCCCATTTCTTCTGAAAGGTACCTATGAGTATGGCAGAGCATTATTTCTTAACAACTCGTACAGTTCCTATATCTCAGTCTGATTTTAAAGACTGCAGCAAGACTGACACACACCAGTCATCTTCAACAGATACGTACCCAAACATACATAACAGCAAGATATTTCCTGTTCTTTTGTGTCTACAAGTAGCTTTAAAAAGCAGCTTTTTCTCATATGACAATTTCCTATTGTGTTTTGGTTTATCAGCGGAGTATTGGCTACATGTATACAGACTGTAGAACTTGGATAACATTTTTGAACAAAATATTTGCAGAGGAAGTGTTTTGAAGATTCTTATTTAGGGTTCATTTGTGGCTATATCAGATTGTAGTATCCATCTTGAATCTGAGTAAACTCTTGGGGATTTGGGTCCAATTATTGTTTCTGCTGACCTGGTTCTTTGAAAGGGCTAGTAAGGCTGACATGCTAATATCTGTTTAGGTCTTTGTAAGACCTCTGTGCAGTTATTTGTGCCATTTCATTCTGATGTTCTGGACTGGTATATGCTCCCGATTCCTTGAACCAACTGCAGTTTCAGTCTCCTTTTACATGCACAGACTGTAATACAGCAAAGAATCTGTAAGCAGCTATAAGCAGTAAAATATCATTATAGAAAGCTTGGATCTATTCCTTTGTTTGAAATTAAGATTTTAACCGAGTGCTTTTCAAGTGAGGAAGCACCTCTCTGTTTTTCTTCTTGCAGTGAAACTTGCTCTATGCTGCTGAGATTCTAGACAGTTGAATTCACAAAAGGAGTAGCAAAATACAGCTGAATCTGAATACTTTTCCTAAAAAAAAAAACATTTGAGGATTGTGAGCAAATTCGTTCCATTCTGGGCTCTGATCTTTCTCCCTTTACAAATATTTTGCACTTGAAATGTATTTCTACATTTCTGTGTATATTAATGTTGCCCTTTCCCTTCCATCAACTTTGTCAGTCCAGTTCCCCAGCTCTCCTACCCTTCTTCCTTCTTTTAAGTATTTTTTCAGTATTCCCCTTCCCTTGTTGCATATGATTTTCTCTGGGTTTGACTGATTGATGGTCTCCCTGTAGCCCTTGTCAAATTCAGCATTCAATAACTTGGCATGCTGAAAGACCCTAGCACCCACTGGTGGAATCCATGGAGTAGGTGTGAGAGCCGTTAGATTTCATGAAGAAGCAACTGAGCAGAGGTTCTCAAAGGGCCTTTTCTCCACTTTTTTAGGCTTTACCTATATACAACATAAAGATCCCGTAGGAAACAGAGTTTATATTTTAATTTAACTTTCGTATTAGCATTCTGACTTGCTCTGTCTCTCAGTGACAAAAGATTGCTTATATTCTTCAAAAGCAATACATGCCTGTGTGTTTGGCTACCTTTTGTATTGTTTATATCTTTGGCTGTTTAGCACTGTGTCAAATGGATGGATTCTTGGCATAATCAAAAGAGACCACCTTAACTGGAAATCCTGAGCAGTCAATTGTATCAAAAGTCAAAATGGACTCATGCCCTCGTGCCCTTTTAAATTTTGTTCATAAATCTTTATCTTATCTTCAAACTTCCGTGAAGTCCAGTTTCCTTCTCATTTGGCACACATCCCACAAGCTCCAAGGCCAGTATTACTTACTCATTCTTCCTTTAATTAGTAAATTCATACTTTTGCAATGCAAAGTATCAGGACTCAGTCCCGCCATCCATCTGTTCAGTCTCAGATGTTGTCACAGTCTAGTCTTGTTCCTGACTCATTCATTTCAGATATTACTTGTCTTTATAGACAATACTTCAAAGAAATACTTACCTTAAAAAAATAAGTTTAGTGGAATCACATGTTCTACAACTTCTGTAGTATTTTTTCATAATATGAACAATCATGATACAAAGTCCCAAATCATTTTGGATAATTTAAAATAGTACTTACACGACCTACTCAGTCTGTTTTACTCATTCTCTCACCAACTTTGTTTACATACTGTGGACTTGCTTCATAAGAAAACATGAGAAGTTTCTTGTGAAACAAGAATTTTTAAATAGAAGATGGAAAACTGGTAAATGGATTTTGATACTATTCAGATGTAATTAAGCCTTAAATTAACTTACTGTTGAAAGATAACATTTTCCATATCTGTATTTAAACTTTGAATCCTCTGAAGGAATATTTGACCTTATTCTGTATGGTAGCTTGAGGTAGAAATGCATTTTTCTGACAGAGAAAACTGGCACAATAAATGCTAACCCAAAGTGATTTAGACATGAAACGTGTTTTCAGTCTCCCAAGAATATTTGCAAATTAGGAGGATTTCCTGTCCCAAATCAGCAAAAAAATTAAAATAATGAAAATGCTTATGATATGCAGATTTGGAAAGAAAACTGGAATGATCATAGAAACAGGTTAAAAAAATCAAGCTAAATTTTTCTAAGTAACTTAATTTTTAAATGAAACAATGAGATTATTTTCAGTTTGAGAACTGGCAACTTTTTTGTATTTTGGAAATACACTCATATTTTCAGATTTTTATTTTTGCCCCAGTCTATTAAAAGTGATATGTTCCTTCAAGTGATTGCAGCCTATGCATGACCTACTGCTTTATTATAATAGTAAAATGCTCCTGACCATTTTTAACTCCTGATAACTTTAAAGAAAGGGACGGTGGTACCAACAACACTGGCACTACAAGCACACAAGCCAAATTGAATATCTTCATGTCTTATGTGAAAAATAATGTGACTGGATTTGAAATTGTCATTTAAAGCTTGTGTGTCAGGGAAATCAGCTTCTAGCCTGGGAAGGACGTCTTCTCTGCTTCAGATACTCTGACATATCTCTGCAGCAAAACTCTGGAAACAAAAATGTCAAAGTTAAAACTTACCACACTGTACTGATGTAGTAAAAAAAATAAAAAGAAAAATAATCTTAGCCTATTTAGCAGCAGTTACACTCCTCCAACACACGTTTATATGCTTTGATGGAAATTGTAAGGTGAGTCATATGTCAGCCTCCACTGTTTTAAAAATGGGCATCCATACAAAGGTTGCATTCAGCTGTTTTTCCAGTTGCTTCTCAAATTCAAACTCCATCCAGAGGTTCAAATACTGATCCAACATTTGCTGTAGTGAAGGATCTCACCTCTTTCTAGTCACAAATATACAGGTTCTTGCGATGTCTTTCAGTGTTCGGTAAAGCACTAGAAGTCCCCTGGCCTGTGCTGAAAGGAGAGTCCTTTGGTCACTTCTCATTCAGCTGCAGGATGTGAGTGGTTCCTGAAAATAAAGTGTTGAAGGAATGCACATGGTCCTTGCTTCACCCAGTTGCTACAGCAGACCCTTGAAATTCAAAATAACAGTAGTCTTTATAAAGCTTTAAAATATATTCAATACACAAGGAAAAAAGATCTACTGTGTTTGTAATAAATTATTTAACATTATGGGCTTACAATTCTTTTCAGAGCCAGTTCAAATTCTTTTAAATTATGATGGCTGAGAAACCTTCAGAAGAGATTCTGTGCCAGCATTTCTTTGTTCCCTCAGTTCCAATTCATTAACTTATGACATGCTGCTTGTAGTTTTCTGGCATTTCATGGTTTTACTTATAAAAAAATAATCTATTCATCAATGGTTCAAGGAGCCTTTAATAACTTAAAGGATGATTAATATATGAAGTTGCATTATCTGCTAATACTTACAAGTTTCTGCTAAAATTTGCTAAAATATATTCCTGCTTTTTCTTTCCCAGTTGGGCTCCTACTTACAACCAGAGTCCATTCGGTGTTTTCTACCAAATTGTCCTAAGTTCCCATTTCTGAATAGGAATAGTACTGCAGTCACTACTTTAATCAGCATTAAAGTAATGCATTTAAATTTCTCTGTCATCCCTAAAACTGAAATGGATAGAAAGTCCAACGTTTTCGCTGAAATTTACAGGAGTTCTAAATGTTGTCAAAGCACTTGGTCAAAGTGGTGAAGTTCCAACTACTTAATTTATTTTTTTTTTTTATGTTCTGGCAATGATATGAGCAGTTCTTTTATGGGTTTGTTTGGGTTTTTGTTGTGGTTTTTTTTTTAAGTGAATAATTTTTTTCTTGTAACTGCCAGTTCTGAGAATATTGCTGCACATCGTTATCCCTTCTTAGCTCTACTAAAATGACAGCATTGGGAATGGATGTAGGTAAGCCATCTCCTATCCTGGGGAGCTCAGGCAGTACAGCATATTTAAAAGTCTTTCTTACCAGTATCTCACCAAGTTTTAAAACAAGGCAAGTATTTACTTGAAAAGCAGTGTTTTACTGCATTTCTCTCTTGCTAAATTACTAACCTAACCTTCCCTTATGCACTGCCTGTTATATTCTCTAGTATCTATTAATGTTACTTTCATATTTTAGTACCTATTTTTTAAATATCAACAAATTATCTGTGTTTAAGGTAAGCAAAGCTACAACATTTAAAAGAATGTTGAATGTAACGCTCCCAACAAAACAGCTTACAACGTTTTCCTAAATTTTATAATTCTGAGCATACATTTTTTCTTAAATGTAGACACGTATATTTTAGCTCGCTGTTTAGCAACTTGTTGAAAATCAGCACTATCTGTTTCTGGATGTGCAGGGCGAGGGTTAAGACTGAGGACTTGTATGTCTGCAGAGCTATAGCATGATGAATGAAGATCCTCTTTAAACCCTCAAAATAGGTATGCCCAAGGCCACTCGTCCCACTTGTGTCATTGGGCACCTGTGCAAGCATTTTGGACCTCTTTACTGTAAAACTATTTTGATATCATTGTATATAGGCAAGTAGAGTGAATCAAATAAGTGAATTGCGCCAGCTTGTGCTACGGTCTTGTGGATTAGTTGCGGAACTTTACTAGCCTATTAAAATAGATGCTAAAAATTAACAATGTTTTTTCTTAATTTGTTTGATTGTTCACTGAAACAACTTTCAATAAACAGTTCATTTAGTGGTAAATATCTTAATCCTCTCCTGTAGTATCAAACAGGCATGTAAGAGGCAGTCCTTTATTTCATTGCTTCAGTAAAAAAACTTAGACCATGGTTATAGAGTTTAAGTGAAACCACATGAACGGCTATGTGTAAAAAATCCACACAGAAAACAAGGCACTCCTACAATATGCAAGAAGAAAGCTGTGTTAAGGCCAGGAATATATTTTAAATCCTGTCTCAACTTGTTTGAAACACCTTAATTAGGACTGTGCTTGTGGTCTAATCCAAACTACTCTCCTGACCATTCCACTTCTCTAAAAGTGAAGGACAGGCAATGCCGGTCTTTCTGTCTTATATCTGAAAGGTGATACTTGTACAAGACATGGAATCACAGAATCATAGAATTGTTAGATTGGAAGGAACACTTAAAGGTCATCTAGTCCAACTCCTCTGCAATAAGCAGAGACATTTTCAACTAGATCAGGTTGCTCAGAGCTCCATCCAACCTGCTTCCAGTGATGGGGCTTCTACCACCTCTCTGGGCAACTTGTTCCAGTGTTTCACCACCCTCAATGTAAAAAAAAGTCTTCCTTGTATCTAATCTAAATTAATCCTCTTTTGGTTTAAAACCATTACCCCTTGTCCTGTCACAGCAGACACTAGTCTGCTGAAAAGTCTGTCCTGATCTCTCTTATAAGCCGATTTATAAATTGAAAGGCTGCTCAATAAGGCTTCCAGAGAGCCTTCTCCTCTCCAGGCTGAGCAACACCAACTCTTTCAGCATTTCTTCATAGGAGGGGTGTGCCATCTCTCTGATCATTCTTGTGGTCCTCCTCTGGACCCACTTCAACAAGTCCATGTCTTCCCTGTAATGAGGACTATACAACTTTAGTTACCCTTCACCTAAAAGAGGCTGAAATACACATTTCTTATCCTCTTGGAGAGTGCCAGATACAAAAAAACTACTGCCCTAATAGGAGATCATCATCACTTTTCTTTTCTTTTCTTTTCTTTTCTTTTCTTTTCTTTTCTTTTCTTTTCTTTTCTTTTCTTTTCTTTTCTTTTCTTTTCTTTTCTTTTCTTATTGAGAGTGACAGTGAGACGCAATTGTCTAACTTGGAAAAGCATTAAACCAGTGTCCATTGGAATAGAGAATGGATCTCATGTTCCCTACTGTTTAAGTCAGGTGCTTACATCTCTTCCACATTAACAGACAGAAATGCAACTGCTGCATTTTTCAATAGGACTTGTCTTCTAGGCAGGCTTGCAAAACACTTCACAGATGGAACTCCACAGGCAAATCAAGTGGAGAAATAACCACTTTATGGATATCAATCAATATAGGATGTGAGCTAGAAGCCAAATGGCTTATTCCTGTGGAGAGTGAACAGCTCCTGTACATGCCTAGCAGCAGAACTTTAAATAGCTTGGGAGCTTTGAAAGCCAAATCCCCAGAGTAAGTTAGACAGCCCTCAGGCCTGTAGACTGATGAGCAAAGGTTTTCAGAATCACAGTTCTGTTTCCTGATTTCAAAAAGCTGTATAAATAAGCTACCAACCACAAATGCTCAGTTACAGCATCAATCTATCAGTCTCAGGAGTTTTGCACTGTGCCATGGATCTGTCTTACTACGGCTAAGCTGATTTTGCATCCTGGATTTGTTGTATCTTGGAGATTAGCCTGTGGATCCTTTTGTGGCTGTTAATCTTTGACATCTTGTCAAGTAAAATCACTGGTTCAGTGCCTCTTATTCTTTCTGTTCTAGTGTTGTAGAAAAAGTTTCATCTGTGCCTCCAAAATGTGCACTGAGGATGGTTAGTGACTGTATGACTAGTGCTGTCTGAACTGTTTGTAGATAGCTACTATGCATTATGCCAGTCTCATGATGTGCCAACTTACAGGACAGCGGATCTTGTTGTATCGGTGGCACCTTCCAGTTCCCTATGGCTTTGGTTTCTATTAGGTTGATGCGAAAACTTATCTAAGAGCTGAGGGGTAGCTTTTCAGCTGAGCAAGGTGCTACCTCGTGTCACATTTGCCATCCTGTGATTTTAGAGTGACAAATATTGATCAGGAACTGTATATACAGTCCTTTAGTCCCTGTGTTTTCAGTTGTGCTGACACGCCTTGCCTTTGCTAAATTAAGAGTAATGGAAGCTTGTGGTGCCAAGTCTAAAGACATACTTCTTTGCAGCCTGTGTGAACTCCCATGCTGTCACTTGTTGGCCATTGTCAAGGCCAATTTCACTTTGCCAGGTGCACCAAGGAAGATGAATTCCATCTAGATAATCAGATATTTAGGAGGAATGCCAGATAATAAAACCACCTCAAGAGAGCGCGTGTCAGACTGCAGAACACATGCAGATTTTTTATCACTCAGCCTAAAAAGCACCTAGGACTCCCTCCTTTTCGAAGAGTTTTGAATTACCACTCTCTATGGGTGCAGTTCTTGTAGGCTCTGTACAGTACTTCCCCTGTGTGTCATGCCAGCCCAGTGCGTTACATACTCTAGAATGTATAAAAAGCCGGCTGAAGGATAGTTAAGATGTACCAAGGTTGTTAAAATAGCATGAAAAGGCAAACAAAAGTGTCTATGCTCTCATTTACAGTCCGTGGAGATCTAGCGTTCAGTTCGGATGTGTCTGGATTATTAAATGTCTCATAGGCCTTACAAGATGTCTCCATCTCTTTGGGTTATCAGCTGGAGACCAGGATATGTCACAGCACATGGAATTATTTGGCCTGCAAAGAGCTATTTCCCTGGCTTTGCAGCTTCCAGTTTTACTGTCAAAGGTTAATAGTGGGTTTGTCCCAAATCCCGATTGCAAACTTGTCCTTAATCTGTAACATTTGCAAGGATTGGCTCCCCAGCCTTTAATTATTGACTCATCCTGTCAGTTTCTGAGGAGGTTGTTTTTTTTTTACTCTCTTTACTCTGAACTTTAGCTGCTGTGTTTTCCTACTCAGTATTTTCTTAGACTGTGCTATTAATGCAGTATGAAGGTACTTTGCTACAGAATATAAATATGACAAAGTAAAAAGAAGCCTTTTGACAACCTATGGAAAATCTGGGCTAACTGTGACATTTAACTGGAGCCCAACGGCAATTAGCCCTCCTGTAAGGTGCAAACATGGATTCTAGCCAGGAAGCGGAGTAATCGGTTAATGAAAACTGCTCTAACTACTAGTTAAAGCTAGAAAAAAGTGGGGATTTTTTTCCACTACAGAATTATTTTTGCTTTTGGTACTGTTAAAATTTATATCCTGGTAACATCATCAGGCAATCATGGTGTTCTGGTTTCAGCTAGGCTACGGTAAATTTTCTTCTTAGTAGCTGCAGCACTTTGGGTTAATGTTGGGAAGAATGTTGATAACACGTATTGTTTGCAGTTGTAGCTGGGCAATGTTTTATGGTCAACTGGGATAGAATTAATTTTCTTCTCAGCAGCTGCTGTTTTTCTAAATTTTAGTATGAGAAAAATGCTGAAAAAGTTTGATGTCTATTGTTGTTACTGGGGAAGCCAACGGCCTTTTTCAGTTTCTCACGTTTTACAAGTGAGCAGGTGTATTAAGTTGGGAGGAGCAGAGCAAGGACAGCTGACCCAAACTGTCCAACAGACATATTCCATACCACGAATGTCATGCACTGTTTATAAGTGGCGAGTTTTCTAGGGGTAGCCCAGTTTGCTCCTGCCTGCTCTTGCTGCATCCTGTTCTTAGTACCCCTTCTGCCACTGCTCCACTACTGTGTGTCCCATTCACAGTGCTCTGCATTTGGTGATATCTGTGTCCGCCTTGATCTCTGCGCCTCTGTGATTGTCTTGTTCATTTTTAATTCAACCCACAAGTCTCATTTTCCTTTTCCGATTCTTCCTCTTGGCTGGGGGGAGGTGAGAGACCAGCTGCCTACCGTTTACCTGCTGGCTAAGGGCTGAACTGGGACACACGGCTTTTTTAGAGAAGTCAGCTACTCTCATTTATATTCAGACTAAACCCTGAAAATTAAAAATGGAAAGGTTTTTCTTTTTTAGCAGCCCGGAATCTGTATTTATAAAAATAATTTTCTCTTTGTGTTTTGAAATAAAAATAATACTACAGAATATAAAAGACTCAGGATGTAATACTAATTGTTAATATAATAGCAGCGTGTTTCATTACTATTTCTAATAAAATAATGACCGTGCTAAAAATATTTTCTGATCCATAAAAAGTTATAGCTGTATTTTGATCAGTAAATGCACTTAAACTATGCACAGATTGTGTTCTTAGGTGTTCTTTTAATAATGATATGCTATTTTAACTCTACCTGAAGGTCTGTCAATTTGCATATTTAGTTTAGGCATTAATTACTTTTAGACTGTGATGCACAGTTCATACGGTACTTTTATGTTTCACATCTTCCTACTTCCAATTATAGAATGGACTGTGAGGATGATCTGGTGCTTCCAAGCCTTTCTACGTATTTAAGTATTGTGTCCATCTTATCCAACCTCATTATAAACCTTCAATACTTTTAACATTTGTAACAACAACAAGTGACTACATGGAGAAATTCAGTTGCCATCAGAAAAATAGCTTATGTCTGGTTTGATATCTCTTCTACTTGTTAATACCCACATTCGGTGATCAATGGCTTCTGAGCCTTTTTGGGTAACCTTCCCTGTGTGCCCCAGCCTGTCATGGGTGGCTGTGACAAGACCACTATATGCAGTGGAGCTATGGGAATTACCCAAGTAACTCCCTTTTCAGGAGTGTTGTGCAAGTGCTTAATTACTTTTTGTACCCCTGTAATCGTGTATAATGCATGTGCAAATGTATAATGTGTATGAAAAATGTGAATAAAACAGGTGAGAACTGCCCTGGGGTTTTTGTATATGTTTCAGACTGATGAAAGAGATAAAGATACAGGTTGCTGTTGGGAGCCTGTGCTTACAACTGTCATTTATTGCCATACCCTTTTGTTAATGAGATGCCTTCTTAAGGAATGAAGTCATGTTGATTTTCACCTTCACAGATGCTACAAGAATGGCATACCCAAGATGCAGGAAAACAAGGAATTCCAAATGTTTCTCAGTTATAAAGAGGCTGGGAGAATATATCTGGGAGGGGTGTGCTTTCCTGTTGTCACGATCTTCCCGAGGTATCTGCTGTTGCCCTGTTTTGGAGAGAGGGCGTTGAAACAAAGAGACATAAAACTGACCCTGTAGAACTGTTCTGGTGTTGTTGCATCCTATTTACCACACAGCAAATTTGGAATATTGATAATCTTATTAACTATATGGAACTTAATTAAAAATAGCTTGTAAAAAAAATGTGTTCTGGGTTTTGTTTTTCACTTGCAGCAGAAAATCTGAGCCAGGATTTAGATGCTGTTCAACAGATGAATAAAAAATCAAATTGTATTTTTGTTAGTGATGTATTAGCTGAAAGTTTACGAAATGGATATAGTGAGAACAGCCACTTGGGTGTGTGATTTTACGTGTGTCATAAATTCCGTGACATTAATTTTTTCCCTCTAGGACATATTAACTTGTATCTAAGAAGTGATACAGTGTTGTGTATGGATTGTGCTAGCAAGATCCTCTATCCTGATCAAATATTTAGACTTTAATAGGATTGCCCAAGAAAGTGGGATCAGCGTGCGCTGATCCAGCCACAGAGATATGGTCTGTTAGCTCCTAGATTTTACAACTTTTGGCATATAATAATGTAACATTTGAATAATGGATAACACAGTGTTCAAGGAAGTTGTTACATGTTACTGGGTCAGTTGTGCACACCCTTAAATAGTCATAACGTTATATAAGCAATGTTTACAGGTGTCTTGAAAACACAGATATCACTTGAGAAGGTAAAATATAATTGCTATCATTATTCAATGTGTTAGCTTTTGAGGTCAAGTAATCTCTTCTTAAACACTTTAAAAGTCTTCCAGCAAAGGAAGGATATGAGTATATTAAAAGCTATGATTTTTTCACAAAGGTTTTAATCCAGCACAAGTAACTTTACCTTCTTAATTTTCCTTATAACATCTTGATGAACATGAAAGCAGAGGTTGAATTACTGTGTGAGGCTTTAAATCTGATCTGTGGCATTACTTAAGCAGAGTAGAAATGCTTGTTTGGGGTTTAATTAAGTTTATCTATGAAAATACATTGTGTAAATCAAGAAACAGTGCACTGTTAAACATATTATTTTTTCTTCATAAAGATTTTGCAAAGTCACTGAATCCTAGAATGTTACGATTCCACTTGTACAAAGGAAGAGGTAAAAAATGTAAAACAGTTTATATTTCCAGAAGCCTTACATATTCCTAAAGCCTTTGCCTATCATTATTTTAGCACCTTTAAAAGAGACAGGGGCTGTAAAATCAGATTCACATTTCCATTTCTGATTGGAATTGACCCATCCTTGTTCTATGTCAAGAATCAGATCTAGCAGAAAAAGTGATTATGAAAGAAATGGGAAATCTTTCACAGCTAATCATAAATTTTGTCACTAAAGCAAGTTCTTTGTAACTGCATTAAGCAAATGTGTATAGCTTACAGTCTGTTCTTGTTTCCACAGTGCATACATTATAACAGACTTCATGGGCATCAGGAATGAAAATTTTATGAAGGTAGCTGCAGTTGGGACTTGGATGGGAGATTTTGTCACAGCATGGATGGTAAGAAACATAATATTACATCTTTAAAAGAAAAGAAAAGGAATATGTTTGTTGGTTTCAGGGCAAAGAGGAGAGAAGAGAAAACTCAGTTTCTTGAAGTATCAGAGTATTTCAACCCAGATAGGTAGAAAGTTAACAAAGGTAAAGTACCTTGATGGCAGAGTATTTAATTAGCTGGAAGTCCAGAAGAGTTTCACTTAAGATGTATCAGAACAACACTTCATTTCTTCTGCTGTGAGTGGGAATTTTGCCATTCTGTGAGGACAGCATGATGGCCCTTCTTTGCTGTGAAATATCATCATGACTTTCTGTCTGGTGAAACAGTGAGTAACAGCTAGAGATAAACAAATGTAATGAAAAGGATTGAAAAAGGGAAAAAAAAATAACTGAAAAATATATAACAAGTGCAATGGAAATGAGGGAAAGAAAGAAAGCCAGTTACATGCCAGAATTTGAAGGCAGCCTGTTTGATGTGAAACTATCAGATTAAGTTTGTCTTTAAGCTAGAATTTAGAAAAGCAATTTTTCGTTTGTATTATAATTCTTATAAAGGTTCTCTCCTGAAATTTAGGCAACCCAAAGATCAGCTTAGTGAAAAAGAACCAGAAAATGACAGGTAACTGGGAACAAGACGAAGCATGTGCATGTGTTTTTATTCAGGAAGAGCATTTCTTAAATACAAAGTGATGAAAAGTGATTTAATTTTTTTTTAGTAAGATTAGGTTTTTATGATTAGTGTAGGTAACAATTTTAACAATGATGACTGTGATGTATATTTAAATTGGGGAAAGAAGGCCGTGATTTTTAAGCTTGCAGAACTGGTTTTAATTAATCTTTTTTTCCTGATGATTCACTGATGCATTTGTTTATTCAAAAGAATCAACATAAATTTAGAGGATTTAATTAACACAGGGAACGTTGCCTGATGCTGAATGTTTATCACATATCTCAGAAACATGGATGGAAGAACGCAGCACTGTGTGTGGCTGCTGACTGTAATAATCTCTGACCTAAGCAAAGAAACAAGCCAAAGTGGATAATTTTAGGACTGTGGTATGTGTTAAGAGAAAACACTATAGGAATAGTTTCAAGCAGGAATGACTGTGAGATGCTAAGACTATAGTCTATAAAACTGTAGGAGCAGTCTTAGAAGGGTCATCTGAATTTCTGTTTATAGTCTTCTGTCCTCCATATGTTCAGAATATGCTGTATAATAGAAAAAAGGAAAAAAAAATGATCATTTTTTCCAGCATATAGTTCAGTATGTATCAGTGGTTTATCCAACACAAATTATAGTCTGTGAAGTGATGGCCATGAAAAACAAGTGCAGAGCAAATCATCTGTTACATACATTACAGTAAGGACATCGAAGAATTGGTGCATTGGGTGATGTTGACAATTAATGTGGATTTCTTGTGAATCAGTAATAAAATTAATGGATATTTCTGAATACCTTTAGCCTTTTTTTAAGGGCTTCCACATCTTTATCTCACTTTGGAAGAAAATATGATGCATAACCTAATCTGAATTGAAAGGGGTCATGTTTGTCATGCATATGTGACTTAGAGCTCCAGTGATAGATTACATACAAGTTGCACTACGTTAGCTTTCAGTCCCATTTTTCTCATTTCCTTGAAAAAAACCTGTTATGTGCAACACCATATATAAGATGGAAATGGCTGGATTAGAGAGGAATGAGGATCCTGGTCCTTTTCCATGAAGTCAAAACCCCCTCAGGTCTTTTCAGCAACGGGGGCACAATTAGTTTGTGCCACAGCAGATTCCAGTGGTGGATGGAGTTATCACTGAAGAATGGGAGAGGGACTGCAGAGGCAGTTTTGAAAGGGAAGGCTATTTGTAAACTAGGCTGGTTCCATTAGCTTTCAGGAAAAGCAGAGGGCATGGGATTGGCAGGTCTGTGTGTTTTAGGACATTCCTTCATTGCATGAGGAGTATTAAGAGGTGTAATGATTTGTCTTTAGCTCTCCAGAGCAAAAGAGAATAGTGAGATTGCTTCTGCAATGCAAATCTCTAGGAAAAATGTATGAATCAGTCAGCGGAAATGACAGTGTCCAAGGGGAGCCAAGCCTAGGAACATCAGAAAAAGCTGCAATTTCAGATAAAGAGATACTAGTAACAGAAGGGAGTGGACACACACATTGGCACGTGTGCATGACCATTGGTACAAACCTCCCACACAGCTTAAATTTGGCAATCTTATTCTATATGAACAGAAATGATCTGATTGATTATCATATTTGAATTTGCTTGACTTTCTGTATACCAAGTCCAGCATGGAATTCAAGACAAAGTAACAGGAGTCTTCTGTGGATGTTCTGGTTTCAGCTGAGATAAAGTGAATTTTCTTCCCAGCACCTGCTGTGTTTTGGATTTGGGATGAGAATAGTGTTGATAACACATTTTGTTTTAGTTGCTGCCAGGTAGTTCTTATGCCCAGCTGGGATAGAGTTAATTTTCTTTGCAGCAGCTGCTGTGTTTTAGAGTTAACATGAGAAGAATATTAACTGATGGTTTTAGTTGTTGTTAAGAAACCAAGGACTATTTCAGTTTCCCATGCTCTGCTAGCAAGGAGGTATACAAGAAGCTGGGAGGGAGCATGACCAGGCAGCTGATCTACTAAACTGTCTTTATCCCAGACCACGTTTTCATTTTTTTCTTGATTCTCTTCTCCATCTCACTGAGAGAGGAAGGGAGAGAGCAGCTGCATGGTCGTAGTTCCCACCTGGGATTAAAATGACAGTGGAATTATTATATTTTATGAAGTTCTGCAGTACTGTTTGGAAACAGGAAAGAAAAAGCAACTTGTAAAGGAACATTTGTACATCTCCCCATTCAAAAAAGTGCTTATATTATACAACATTTAGGAATTTTCTGTAAAGAAGTCACCCATCCTTAGACTACAAAGTAGAAGATGAAAAAGCAGATGTAGCTGCCACTTCAGCGTATTTGAACCATACTGGAATTAAGATCTTATTCCCTGCTGAATTGGATACTTTGGAAACAAGCAGGAATTAAGCAGAACAGATGGGATTCCATTTTAAAAATGCATGATCAATAAACAATAATATTGCCCTAGTACAGCATGGAGAGGCTTATTAAATCAGCAAAGTGATTGAAATGGGAAAACATGTTTTGAATTGCTGTTTGCTTTTGATGTAAAAGGCAGAAGTGAGCCTTACCCCCTCAGCACTTCCTGGCTCACTGACTGGTTTGCTGACTGGGTCTGACTCAGTTTCTGATAACTTCAACAATATTCTTTCCATTGTGTGTAATGAAAATCAGGCTATGCTATGGGTGAACAGAAGCTTCTCCTTTGTACCCAAACAGGAACTTCTACATCATCTTTGATGAAATCTGTAGGAAGTGTTAGTTGTTCTAAATAACTCTGTAGAGAGGAGAATGGGTTCAGTGTACTAACCATCTCTCTGCACTTTTTCCTCTTTGAAGCCAGGGAAGCATGTTCTGCACTTGCTTTGACATGCTCTCCTGCTCTCATAAAATGCGCATTCTGTTCTTGTGGAGAGTGCTTTTGAGGCAGACACCATGGGATTTGGCACAGTAGGATAGCTTTGAAAAAACTGTTGGATTCCACCCAGGCAAGCCTACAAACTAGCAATTATGGCTGTCTTCTGGGATAGCGTGAGCAGGCTGAGGAAGGAGCTGATTCCGGGGCAGAATCTCTGATGATTAGAGTCATGTGGCCTCCTGACCCTCTCTGTATAAATGAGCAACCTGCTGCAGCTGTGGTTTTGTGAGGGATGCAGTTCGGAGCACGTGTGGTAAGGTATGGTCAGAGTATACCTTCGGGAGTGGATGGCACTGAACATTGACACAGAGAACAGGGTTCAACCAGAGCTTCCTCTGTTCTTCACAGCCTTCAGGTGAGGTGGAATAGCCTGCTTTTCTCCTTCTTTTGAGGCACTGTTGCCTTTTAAATTGTCAAAGCCGTTGTCCTTTGCTTTGGGTGATGTTTTTTTTGAGTCTCTAAAGATTTTGTATTGGCTCTGTTCTGTGAATGATACTCATACTCTATTGAAAGATTTGCTTACCATTTGCGTTACCATTACCATTGCCATTTAAATTAAAGACATACATGTGTGAAAGAGTCTAAACAGTACAAAGTTGTTGCATCTTCCTTAGACCTTATTTGCTAGGATTATCAGAAACTGAAGCAATCAACTTCAGCCAGAGGCTGGCACTAATCTTTATGAATGTATCAGAGGCTGATCCTGTTGATGAGGATCCCATTTCCTTTCTTTCTGAAAGGTAATTTAATTGAGATTTTCTTTTTGTCTTATTCATCGATAGAGGAAACTGAGAATGTTTGAGAGATCACTGACCAGCAGAAACTCTGCTGGCTCACATAGTATGAAACACTTATAAATTCAAGGCATGATTTATTTTATTATTCATCAAACTAATATTTATGAAATCTGTAGCAGTATGTTAGTTTGAACAAGGAGAAGCCAAGATTTCTCTCAGCACTGTGCTTTACTGCAGTATTTGGCACCATGTCTTGGAGTGTAAGCTGAATCATTGTTACAACTCCTGGCTGTTCTTTCTAATACCTTCATTTGACCGTGGTTTGACTCTTCCCTCACTTGGGACCACGAAGACTCGCAGGACCATTTCTGTTCTTTTGTAGTCTTAGCAGAGGAATTAGTAGGAAGTTAGGAAGTAGTACTTCCAGCATAGTCTGCATAGAAAGTTAATAGGTCACCACTTGTTCCACTGATCCATTATCCAGCACTGACATAGACACATCCTTTCCACTTGGATGGATGGATAGGGAGGTAGAGATCTTCTAGCTATGACTTCTCAGGACATCATACTGAGATTTCAAAAGGTTATTACTGAGCGAGGAATCAACAGCTAGCTTTCCTCATTGGTGGACCTGGATAATGACATCCATATAAACAAGTTTCCTGGGCTTCTGTGAAGTTTTTCAGGCAGAAGAGTTGTGTCATTAGGTGCTTACACATGATGACATGTAATTTGTTGTGGAATTCTGCTCCCCTTGATAAAGCTTCTCTGTTCTTCTTTGAGAAGTGTTTTCCGTTCTCTGAGATTTTCAGTACTAGCTGAAAAAGTTCCAGAAAATGTACTTATCTGGCAAATAGACTGGGTTTTCAGTTTATAATTCCAGACAACAAATCTCATACCATTATGTGTTCTGGCTTTGCTAGTTGTGGAAGAAATAAATTTTGTTCTTTTCTTTTCTTCTCATTCTCATTTCTCTATTAGGCATTTTTTATCTTTGTCATCTGGTGAGGGAGGTTTCTGTATTTTCCCATTCTATGAGACTGACGTGTCTTACCCGGTTGGTCGCAGTGTAGCTAGTAGAGAGGCGTGTGGCTGGTTCATAAAGAAAGCCGGCTTCTAGAGAGCAGAAGCCTATCCATGTGGTCCTTGATGCTATACTATTAACATCAATAGCTGACATGCTTAAGTGAATGGTTACTTCCATGCAATAACACAGTAAAACTGTAGACTTCTAAACCAGAACTTAATTCTGTTGTATGCACCATTTCAGAATTGTAAGAACTTAATAGTTGTGCCTAATTACGCCAAAAATCCATCCCATCTACTATCCTGCCTTGAACTGTGACTGTAAGCGGAAGCCTATCAGGGGAGTAAGAACAAGCCAATCATATATACTAGTTTCCACTTAATGTTCTCTCAAGCCACATGGAGCTTTACAGATATAATAACTCTCAATCAGTGTTTCTTCCCTGTTCTTGCTCAATCTCACCTTTAAGCCACATTCTTTTTTTAGCACGTACAAAATTATTTGGCAGCAAGTTCCAGAGGTCACTGAATAAAGAATCACCTCCTTTTGTTTGTTTTAACTTGTTTGCTGCTCACCTAATTTGATGACTGTAGTTCTTTACTGAAGAGAAAACAAACGCTTCATGTTTGTATGCTTTCTCCCTAGTGTGTCTTAGACATATGTCATAGTTACTCTAATTTATCACTTCTTTGGGCTGATGACCTCTAGCCTGGTAAGTAGTTTCTCATACACAAGCTGTTCCATATATTTGATTATCTTTATTGCCATTCTTGCAATTTCTCCAGTTTTGCTATGTTCTCATTCATAGGGAGACCATAGTTTTCCACAGTATTCAAGATGTGAAAGAACTATGAATTTTACAGTGATATGATCCCTCATTTTCTATATGTTTCCTAATTGTTTCTAACATTCATGGCAGGAATATGTTGACAATATGGGGCACCCAGAGCAAGTTTTTGTGGTACTATATTATCAAAATCTTGATGCTGAGCTATAATGGTCAGCTGAGGGACAATTGTTCTGTAAATGATCTAGAATGGCTTTGTTTCCTGTGCATCAATTTGCATTCATCTGCAAAGAATTTCATCTGCCATTTTATTGCCTAGGGACTTACTTCTTTAAGGACCTTTCTCAGTTCTTAACAGTCAGCAAGCCATCATCCTTATTACTGTGCATAACTTAATATCATTATAAATCCTTCTCCCCTCACTGCTCACCCATTTTACCAGGTTGCTTAGGAATATGATGAACAGCTGCATCACCTGCACAAATCCCTGTGGAACTCTGCTAATGACCTCCCTCTGTTGCAAAAGCTGTTTGGCTAACTCACTCACTTTCTGTTCCCTGTCTTTTAACCAGTTATTTATGAACATGAAGACCTTTCCTAAAGCTCTGACTGGGGGGTTTCCATAGAAGCCTTTGAGGAGGGATTTTTCAAAAGCTTTTTAGAAAATTCAGGTTAGGCTATAACCACGTCCATGTGCTTTGTTGACCTCTTTCAGTAATTCTGTTCTGAAATACCCTCATTCCTGATATTTACAGAGCCAGCCACTTAGAACTCCTTTCACAGATTCATTGTTTCCTGCTGCTGTTAAAGGGATATTCAGACAATGCAGGATCGCCCTGAAAGTCTTGTTTGCATGAAAGACAAAATGTCCCAGCTCAGGGGCTATGAATATGTGGAACTGCATGGAGCTATCTTTATGTGGCTTATCAGTGAAAGACAGTGAACTTATTTCCTAGGAATTAAACTCTGTATGTTCATTTTTCATTTTACCTAATTTTCATTAATTTTCTCTGTCCTTATCTCTCAACATCTCTTTGTCTTATGGCCTGGGCAGCATTTTGCATGTGAACAAAAGTTAAGGTGAGAATATTTTGATTTGTATGTTATTGCACATAGCAGAAGGTCGCATAGAGCCTGAACACGGCTGTTAATGTTTTCCTGAAGACAGAACGTCCTTGCTTGTGTAAGACCTGTATTCTGAATATGTACATGAATGGCATGTTTTGAAGAACATTACCATAGATAGCCACTCCTTCCTGAAAACTCACATAGTCTATGGATCTCTTAGGCCAAACAGTGAAGCTCTTAACAAGTTTTTGTTATTTTCTTAGTAGGGTGAATTTTTTTAATCATAATTTTGGACATAGGAACCTGTGTCTGCTGAAGTAATTCTTTGAATCTGGGCCCCTCTTAACCTTCTCCCTGAGAAATACCTCTTTTTTCCCCTCCCCACTATATAGACAGTGGACACAATCTAATTGCTGTGGTTTGGGATAGAAGTGTTCAACTGTCCCTGGTATATGCTTGCTTAGCTCTTCATTTTGACCTTGTAAATGCTGATGTGGTCTTTATAAATCAGAGGTACAATTATCTAACATACTGTACGGTGTAGGGTGAAGTAAAGTAGCACGTGCATTACACTTTAATAGCCCATCTCTCGATGTTATCTTCTGGCAGATACCTTGTACCTGTAGATTATGCTCTGTTTGCTTTATTCTTTATTCATTTTTGTAATAAAAATAGATGTTTACTTATTGCCATTAAAACATTTTTGATGGCTTGCAAGCTATTGGCAAGAGTGTATGTGTTGTTAAGGTGTGTTCAAACAAAGTGAGCAACCTTGATACTACAAATCTATCATGTTGTTGGAAATAGCAGGGACATTAGACTATTGCAGTGTAAACACATAGAAAATAAAATACTAATATGACTATGAAATGGAATCTTCTGTAGTACAGGGAAGGACACAGGTATAAAAATATGCTGAAAGAAAATGTAACATAGTCATTAAAATAATAGTTTCTAGGATTTTGTATGTGTCTTTTTAACTAAAAGTTAAAAGCCACAAATGTTCACTCTTTAATTAATGTGAGTCTTAAGAAGTAATTCTTCTGTTTAGGAAATTCCATTCTGCAAAGCCATGTATTGTTTTATTTGCAAGCAGTGAAGAATCTACCATTTTGATGCACATTCCAAAATAGTTTGGAGTCAGGAGTTTTGAATGACTGACACCTTTTCTAACTCATGCCTATGTCAAGGATTGGGCACGACAATTCAGATTATGATCAGTGTCAATCTTCTTGATTGTTTTTATTCCACTGATATATCAAATGACAAAATAAAACTGTAATTGAATTTACAGTGGCATCTGAAATACTGTATAGCTAACAACTGTGCCGTACTTCAGTAGTGGAAATGAAATTAAACTACGAAGCATGAAGTGGAAGGAGCAAAACAGATAGCAGATGTTACTAAACTTACTTGCCAGGACTGCACAAGAATGTGACTAATAACATCATTGGTGGCAACATATTTCTTTCTGTGTACAGAATGAGACACAATGCCAGCTGCCCTTTTTGTTCTTCAGTGTTTCTGGTTTTGTTTTTCTTCCCTCACCTTAAGGGGCAGTCCAGTTACAGAGCCATTCTGCAACTAGTTGTTCTGTCTCCAGGTGATAACCCACGTGTAAGTTCATTGACAGGATGGCCGTTGATATACCTAGTCACACAGGAGCTGATTTTGTATTTTCAGTTTTGTAGGTCATGAATGTGCTCACATCCTGCTCTACTTCATGGCTGGTGCTTAGTTATATAAGTGGAGAGTGCCTGGTGTCATCCGAGTTCATCCAGTCATCCCATCAAGTCAGACTGCACTATTATTTATTCATTGATTGATGGCGTAGCCATCTGTTCATATGCTTTAGATTATAATTATCTGCCTTTCCAAGCTTGATCTTTTTTTTGTATTCCCCTGTTACCTTGTCTTTTTAATTCTGACCAGGCATTGCCAGAGGTGTAACTTCATTACTGGTTCCCAGCCGGTGAGTACCTTCAACTCATCATCACAGCAGGTATCTTTGTTGGTAACCATATTCTGAGCTTTAAAACAAGCATTTGGTATATCTAGCAGTGACAGCCTCAGGATTTTCTTCTGAAGAAGACCATAGCCAGCTCTACCTCAGAGATCTTCAAGAGTAAGAATTGGAAGACCCAGAGCTGGGCCCCAAAATTTATCCTAGAGTTTCTCCAAATAAGCTTCTTACAACTTTCTGTGACTAGCAAAAATTGTTCTGCGAGTTCTTTCAAATAGGTGGGAAATTTCCCTCACTGATTATTTTGTTAAGGAGTGTGAACTCATATACACGGTTTTGTGATCTTATGCACATTTCTGTGCACATTTCTGTACACATTTCTGGATCCCTACGTCAAAAAGTAATGTCAGATCTTCTACTTCTGATCCAGGTGGTGTGGTTGAAGATGAATGATCTTACCATAACAGACCTGCTTCATGGTGGCTAGAGAGAATCTGTTCATTATCAGAAAAGCAGTCCAGGTTCTCAGTTCATTTCTCAGTCAGGTTATTCACCCCGTATTCAGATCTCAGCCCTGATGAGTTTTCTACTGGAGCCAAAAGTCTGCAGGTGGTTCTGTCAGGGTTCACCTGGTAGCAATCTCAACTCAATAATCTTTAGTAGGTGAGGAGGAATTTCTTGTACCCTACTGTACTTAGTGTTCTCGTGGAAAGAATTAAAGCGCTCTCAGTTATAATTCTAGTTGTTAGGATGACTTGAACTGGATGCTGAATGGGCCAAATGTTTCAGCCCTCTGATGTGTACACTGCTGCAACTTTTGATGGAAGTATCATTCTTGGATACTTCTTCAGCAAAGTGTACCCGATGCCAGTATACATGGATATATCTAACTTTTGACTGAGCCATCAAGATAGATGTCTTTTTTTGAAGCTGACAGCAGCAGAAATCCCCACAATGTTTTTAAGAGTTGACAAATTCAAAAAGTTAGACCCTGCTTGCTGAGACTGACCGTGGTAACTGACTGTGGTAACAGCAAGCCGCCTCTTACAAGATTAATGTGGACATTCTTCCCATCACTGGAGCACACTTAAATTATAGCTCAAGCTACATTCCAGCTGGAAATTCTGTGCTCCTAGCATTGGCCGAATGACTATGAAGAGTTGTCATTATTCTTTCATAAAAATGTATGCCATATACAGGTGCCTATAATTGATGTGAAAGTTAAATGTCTAGTCTCATTGTTTCTGTATATGCTACTTTACTGCCAGCCTCCACCACAGTCCAAGTAAATAAACAACTAACAGTAAAAAGAGATTTTCTAGTAACTGGAGATTTTTAAGATGTGTGGGCCTTGTGTTCATTCATTTTCCATACTTATTTTTACCTCTTCTAGAGCTCTTTAATCTAGTGTTTGCAGATGATGTAGATGTTATTTAAACAATACCTATTTTTAGTGTCCTGCAGTCAAAGAGAAAGTAGATGAAGTGGCGTTGAACAGCAATGTGCCCCTTCAGTAGCACCTGTTCTTTTGTGTTGCCATGTTCACATAGCAGTGGTGTAAGCCCACATATGAATATTTTGAGTAGTGCTGTGACTGATTACTAACTCTTTAGAAGATGCAGTTGTTTGCTTGTATAAAAACAACACTTAGTCTGACAAGATTTACCTGTTCTAAAGAGAACTTAATAGAAGGCCAGAAATGATAGTAATTAGAGAGGATTGTAGTTATCCTCCAGTAATGGAAAAAATTTTCCATTAGTTTGCTGGTTGTTGAAAAAGAGGAAGAGATATGTTTTCAGTGTTATTTTTCTAATTAGCCCAAATTAAAGATAACATATGCATGTTATTCTGTAAACACATTTTTTGGTCTAAGTTCTACATTGTGGAAAAAATCCATATACTTACACTGTTCAAACAAACTCAGGAATTCAGAATTGGAGAATAACATTAATTCATCCTTTCTACTGTCCTGCATCTTGCACCGGTCAGGGTGAGATGCTCACAGTGAAAGTTAATGTTCTTAATAGATTCTCTTGGAAGGTAGAGAAGATGGATAGTAAAAGAGGATGGAGAAGTACATTTCCATAAAGCCCTCAACAACTACAGCCTCAGCTACTGTCAGTGGGGACAACTGCAGAGCTTGTTTGCTCCAGCTGCCTAGCTGAGCTTTTCATGATCAAAGCAAGGAAAAAGTTTCCTTCTGGGAAGGGACAAAAGTAAAAAGTAAATCAAGTAGGAACAAGGTGAGGTCTGATACTGGGATGAAGTGAGGGGAGCATAGGCAAATGGAAGAGGCTTAGGAAGTGCAGGGAAGTGGAACAGATGTTTCCTGTTTAGCTGCTATAGGTTTCATATTGAATGCCCTGACACACATACTTCATTCCTCCTCTGAAATTGAAACTCTGAGTGGAAAAGTGAAGTGAAATCTCTTTTATTTTTTGATGATATTTATTGAATGATTTTCTGATATTATAAAATTGAAAACAGTGCTACCTCTTGTAACGACTTCTGGGATAACGTAGTGCTTGATAAGATTCTGTTTGTGAATGCATTGTAGTTGATTTCAGTATTAAAACACAGAAAGCCTAGTTCTTACTTAATTGACGCAGTACTCCCTTATACCATCCAAACCCATTAAAAACTAAATCATAAAAAAAATAGATACATCAGACAGATGAGAATTTGGCAAAAGTCAACGAAAAGTCCCTGGCATCTTCCCCGGGGAGCCTGTTGTGGGCAGAGCATGCCTCATGTATTTCGCTAGCCGGTGATGGTTCTATGACGGCTTTTTTTTCCATGTTACACGTATGCCTGTGTGCAGGCTGTGAGGATCTGGACTATTCCAGACACAGAGAGAATGTGAGCAAGCAAACTGAGAGCTATCCACATAGACAATGGCTTAGTGGTGTGCTTAGAAGCTAAGGTAACTGTCCTCTGACTACAATGGACGTGAAACTGAGCCTTAGAACTTGTTTGCTTTTTAACTCAGACTTATCTGTTCATTTTATTCTGACAGTAAATTTTCTTTTAATTCCAGAACAGTGATGATATGTGTTCTAAGGCCTCCAGATAAAATATATGGCTCCATCTTTTTCAAAAGACAAGGTGTAAGGGAGAAGATATGTTCTCTTGCAACTCGTATCTTGTCCAACTGATTTGTTTTGTTACTTTAATTAGCTATATAGTTATAAATCAGTGAGACTTGGGGGCCTGTATTTTCTTTTCCTCTTTATCATACTCTCCTCTGCTCTTTTTCATGTAGAACTGTATTTGCTTCTTGACTGTATTTATGCAGCAGATCTTGATATATCCTGGTTACCTGTATTTATAAGCTCAAGGAAGAGTACCGTATAAATTAAAGCAACTATGCAACAATTCTGTGTTCTGACATGATGCACTCCTTAGAAATGGTGTGAATGAGTGGGTGTCAGAAGTGCTGCAGAAGTGGGGCACTAGAAATAGCATGTTCTTACTGAGGATCTTTGAGTACAGATGGCAAATATGTAAACTGTTGGATGTCCACTCCCAGATGGACTCTTCCTCTCTGGAACAGCCTGGTTCTGTATGAGTTTGCAAGCACAAAGCATTTTCACTGACCGGCAGAATAAAAAGAATTTTCTTGCTGAAATTGAAACCGAAGGAATTACCTCAATAAATCTGCCAAGATGTGCAATGAGAAACTCTGCAACAGAATGGGAAGGGCTTGTTTGCTAAGTATTACAACAGGAATATCGAACTGATGATGCAAATTCAGGTGAAGGTCTTTAATGGATTAAATTATGATGAAATAAGACCTTCTGTTTCCACAGGGAGAGATTAGCAGCAGATGGCAGTGGTACACAGCAAAGCATTTCTTTGTTTCTGAATTCCTTCAGAGTCTGTAAGATGAACTATTAGAAACCCTGTAAAGAGAAAAGAGGAAAGAAGGATGTTTTATTCCGAAAAAGCAAATCACAGCATTTCTGCCTAACAAAATAATGTGTAGAATCCATGCTTCTCTGCAAAGGAAAGCATAGTTGAAACTAGTAAACTAAGAAAGAAGAGACTATTGCTAGTTTTAGACTGCATTGTTTGAGGGGTGGATGTTCAGCTGAGAAACTTTATTGTGAGGTTGAAAGAAACTGCAGATGCATCTGGTATCTGTTTTGCTTCCAAAGACTTACATCTTCTCTTCTTACACTTTTCATTTCACATCCCCTGGAGTGTAATCATCGTAACTGAAATCAAGGATAAATTTCTGTAACCTGAATTTAATCACAGAATCATAGAACCATAGAATCATAGAATAGATGGGTTGGAAGGGACCTTAAAGATCATCCAGTTCCAACCCCACTGCCATGGGCAGGGACACATCTCAGTAGCTCAGGCTGCCCAAGGCCCCATCCAGCCTGGCCTTGAACACCTCCAGGGAGGGGGCAGCCACAGCTTCCCTGGGAAACCTGTGCCAGTGCCTCACCACTCTCAGCGTGAAGAAATTCTTCCTAATGTCTAGTCTAAATCTGCCCCTCTCCAGCTTATACCCATTGCCCCCCGTCCTGTCACTACAAGCCTTTGTAAAGAATCCCACCTCAGCTTTCCTGCAGGCCCCCTTCAGGTACTGGAAGGTCACTATAAGATCTCCTTAAAGCCTTCTCTTCTCCAGGCTGAACAAGCCAAACTCTGTCAGCCTGTCCTCGTAGGGAAGGTGCTCCAGCCCTCTGATCATCTTTGTAGACATCCTCTGGACCTGTTCCAACAGTTCCTTATCCTTCTTATGTTGAGAATTCCAGAACTGGACACAATAATTCCAGATGAGCTCTCTGGAGAGAGAAGAGAAGAATAGGGAGGCAGAATCACCTTCCTCAAGCTGGTGGCCATGCTTCTTTTAATGCAGCCCAGGATACGGTTGGCCTTCTGGGCTATGAGCGCACATTGCTGGCTCATGTCAATCTTCTCGTAGACCAGCACCCCCAAGTCCTTCTCTGCAGGGCTGCTCTCAATCACATCATCCCCCATCCTGTTCTGAAATCGCAGATTGCCCCAACCCATTTGTAGAACCTTAGACTTGGCCTTGTTGAACCTCACGGGGTTCACACAGGCCCACTCCTCCAGCCTGTCCAGGTCCCCCTGGATGACACCCCATCCTTCTGGTGTGGCAACTGCACCACTCAGCTTGGTGTCATCTGCAAACTTGCTGAGGATGCACTCAATTTTGCTGTCAATATCATTGATAAAGATATTAAACAGCACCGGTCCCAGTACGGAACCCTGAGGGACACCACCTGTCACGGATCTCCACTTTGACTTTGAGCCATTGACCACTACTCTCTGAATACAACCATCCAACCAGTTTCTTATCCACCGAACCATCTACCCATCAAATCTCTCCAATTTAGAGAGAAGGATGTTGTGGGGGACTGTGTCAAAGGCTTTATGGAAGTCCTTATAGGTCACATCCATTGATTTACCCATGTTCACTGCTGTGGTTACCCCATCATAGAAAACCACCAGACTGGTCAGGCAGGACTTGCCCCTGGTGAAGCCGTGCTGGCTGCCGTTAATCACTTCCCTGTCCTCCATGTCCTTTAGCATGTCTTCTAGGAGGATCTTTCCACGATCTTCCCAGGCACAGAGTTAAGGCTGACAGGTCAATAGTTCCCAGGGTTGTCTTTCCTACCCTTTTTAAAAATGGGCACAATGTTACCTTTCTTTCAGTCACCAGGGACTTCTCCTGATTGCCATGACTTTTCAGATATCACAGAGAGTGGCTTGGCAACCACATCGACCAATTCCCTCAGGACTCTGGGATGCATCTCATCAGCTCCCATAGACTTAAATATGTTCAGGTTCCTCATGTGGTCACAGACCTGATCTTCTTCTACTGTGGGAGGGTGTTTGCCCCCCTGGTCACCATCTTTTTGTCCCATGACCCAGAAGGGGTGAGGAGAGTGGTTGTCAGTGAAGACTGAGGCAAAAAGGTTAAGTACCTCAGCCTTCTCCTTGTCTGTTGATACGAGGTTACTATTGTCAACCATCAGTGGGGGGTACATTCTGTCTTTAACCTTCCTCTTCTGGTTGATATACTTGTAGAAACCTTTCTTGTTGGTCTTCACTTCCCTTGCCAAGTTCAACTCCAGCTGCGTCTTGGCCTTCCTGACCTCATCCCTACACAACCAGGAAGCATCCCTATATACTTCCCGGGTTACCCATCCCTGCTTGCACTGCCTGTGCAGTTCCCTCTTGCTCTTGAGTTCAACCAGCAGATTTCAACTCAACCACTCCGGTCTCTTCACTTTCCTGCCTGATTTTCTACATCTGGGGACTGAGCGCTCTTGTGCTTCATGGAAAGCATCCTTAAATACTTGCCAGCTCTGTTCCACTCCCTCATCCTCTAGGACCATGTCCCAGGGGGTCCTACTGAGTAACTCCTTGAAGAGCTGGAAGTTTGCTTTCCTGAAATTTAGGGTCTTGACTCTACTCCTCGCTTGTCCTGAGTACCTTGAACTCCACCAGTGCATGATCACTGCAGCCCAGGCTGCCTCCAATCCTAATGTCACTGATGAGCTCACTCTTACTAGTGACCATCAGGTCCAGTATTGCATCTCCTTGGGTGAGGGGTCTCTGTAATCTCTGATAATGTTTTGTGTAGAAAATACACTTAGACTATGGCCAGAAAGAATTTGTTTAGATGCCCAGGTTACCAGAAGACAATTAATTTACGGTTGAATTATGCCTAAAAATAAACTTTATTCTCATAAGAGCTGCAACACCTTAAAAATGGTATTATGTGTTGCCGTAAGTCAGCTCAACCACACATTCGGGAGACTAGTACAATATCAGAAGAGCATTTAAGTGAGTGCTTGTGTAAAAACAGAGCAGAATTAATTTTCCCGTATGATACTGCATAATATATGAATCTGTTGTAATAATGCTGTGAGAAGGCTTCTCTTAATCCACACTGCTAAGATCCCTGAATCAAATCAAGTGAGGTTCTTGATTTGTAAATGAAATCACTAACTCCACCCTGTACGTACGGAAGTTGGCAGTAAAGCTGAGCCTAAAATGGAGAAATAGTAGGAACAGTGAAACTTAGATTTATGATACTCTAGCCTGAAGGTCAGTTTTTCAGTATTTTTATGTGTGATTGTGCTCAAAAAAACCTGAAAAATCAACATGTTTAAACACAGTTTCTACAGAAAAAAATGGATAGATCAACTTTCAGAAGATCTTTGTTGCCAAAACCCAAATCTAACTTTGATGCAATTCTGCTGAATGCAGCACACTTAAAAAACACAATTGCTTCTTAAAAACTGAGATATTAAAATAAAAAGTTTCTATTGATTTGAATTAAAATTCATTATGAAACTCCATCTAATAAAAGGCACTTGATAAGGTGAGGCTAATCTTGCCTTAGTCTCTTTTTATTGTTATTTTACGTTACTTGAAATGGGAACTTGAAGTACTTTTTAAAATGGATAGAAAGATTGTTGAGTTTCACTTAAACTTTTGTAAGTACCTTTAAAACCTCCATTAAAAAGCTATTTTTGTAATTTCTAACAGTACTACGCTTTTCCAAATCACAAAAGAAATCACTACCTCCTACACTGTCAGTAATAAAAAAGGGTTTGCATTTTGCAGACATTAGGGATTGATCTTTATAGCAACTCATGGAGATAGGTATGCTAATATGTCCCTGTTTTACAATAGGGATCTGAAGGAGAGGAAAAGGGAAGAGATTAAGCTTTGAGGCCAAATTAATCAGGCGTTACCTACAGCTTCCACTAAAGTTACACTGACCTTTATGTTAGTGTAAATTATGACAAAAAGATTTATTTTGGGCAGCAGATTTCCAGTCCTTATATCTTGCAGTTAAAAATGCTTTGGTGCTTGTCTGGGTTTTGTAGGGAATTGGTGATGGAGCTGAGACAAGAGCCTGCTCTCAGCTTTGTATTTGTCCCATTGTTTACCTCAAATCTTTAAGTGAAATTATTTTGCCTCCACTGATGGCAGCATTCTGATATATCTAAAAGATATCTGTCTCTGCAAAGACATTGACTGTTTTAGTTTATGAAAAATTGAAATGGTATGTATATGCACTGTATATCTATAAAGGTAAGGAGCTACTCTGGGTTTTTATTCTAGCTGGTGATTAAAGCATGTTAAAAGGTTTCTTCTCGCCTGTATGTAGGGAGAGGGATGCTTCCAAGTAGTGGGTGCTGCAGACTGTGCTTCCCTTTCCCTGGCTTCAAGCTGTGTATGAACCACAGAATACATGAGTTATTTGATGAGAGTTTATTCTGTGCCCATTTCTGGAGACCTCTGTCTTGTCTTCTCCTTTGCATTCCTTTTATGCTTGTGAAAATGAAGGTAGGATTTGTGCAACCAAATGGTGGTTTGGTCATAGAAGTGGTAGGATTTACATTCAGACACCTCTAAATCATGACTTTTTAATCTGAACTGTTTTTCTGGGCTATCTTAATAATCAGTGAAGAGAAGAGAATCTGCTAAGTTATTGGAGTATAGATGACATGATGCAAATGAATCGCATCGCAAGTGATGCAAATTAATCACATTGTAAACCCACTTATTTCTCTCCGCTGGTAATGAAGAATGTGTAGGGTGACTCAGATGTTTACATTTGAGGTATTAAAGTTATGTGTCTGGATACAGGGGATACAGAAATGCCAGAAGTTATCCCACAAATTATCAGAGTTAAAACATGGCAGTGTTTACAGTTAACCATTCCTTGGAACTAAGTCCCTTGGGAACTAAGGAAGGTAAAGGAATCCGGCCAGAGTGGCAAGGCTTTCCTAGTGAAACATTAAAAGAGCTTCACACAAAGTCTGAGGCTCATGCAGCAGTGAATAAATTATATCATAATGCAAATAAAACATATAGAATTCACATACAACAGCAGTGTTAAATCAAGGGTTGTATGGATGGTAATGAGAACAAGCTTGATTGTGTATCCTCCAGAACTTCAAATTTTACCTTGAAGTTAGCAAAACTATTAAGAATAAATGTTATTTAAGTTATCTAAATTTCAATACTTATTTCAAAGAAGGTCTCTGGGTGTTTAAAGATAAAAAAATGTGTGTGTGCACAGATTCAGCAGTGTGCCTGAGAGACAGCCTTTTTTGTGTGTTCTTTCATTACTAATACAGAACAGCCTTAATCTTTTTGAGGCAACTGAATGTTATTAATACCAAAGTGTCCTAATCTATATAGGGCCAACAAATACACTTTATTTATTACTAAGCTGACCTTTGACCACAGAAAGCTTTGGGTCATTGATTTCCCCTGAATTTCCTATTCTGTAGTGATTTCCAGGCATCATTTTATTGGCATGACCAAAGCCAGACTGGGTCTATACCATCTACAATGTTTATTCATGCTTTGCAAACTACTATTTCTATTGATTTAACCTATTTCCAAGATTAACTTATGCTATTTAGTAGACTAAGATCCATTAAATGAGTTGAGGTAGTATGAAAGGGTAGAATCAGCTGTTTGATGCTCTGAGCCAGATATTTGGGAATGACTTCAGAATGGATGCAAACATTAGTTGATTATTCCTCTGTAAGGGCATACTTCTGGCTTCTTGTCAGGTCATCTGGTGGATAAGGAATTGGTTGGATAGTCACACTGAGAGAGTAGTGGTCAACAGCTTGAAGTCCAGATGGAGATCTGTGACGAGCGGTGTCCCTCAGGGGTCTGTACTGTGACCAGTACTGTGTAATACCTTCATTAATGATATAGACAGCGAGATCGAGTGCATGCTCAGCAAGTTTGCAGATGACACCAAGCTGAGTGTCACATCAGAAGGACGGGATGTCATCCCAAGGGACCTGGGCAAGCTGGAGAAGTTGTCCTGTGAGAACCTCATGATGTTCAACAAGGCCAAGTGCAAAGTCCTACACCTGGGTTGGGGCAATCCCTGTTTTCAGTACACAATGGGAGGTGATGTGATTGAGAGCAGCCCTGCAGAGAAGGACGTGGGGGTGATGGTTGATGAGAAGTTCTACATGAGCTGGCAATGTGCGCTCGCAACGCGGAAGGCCAACCGTATCCTGTGCTGCATCAAAAGAAGTGTGGCCAGTAGGGCAAGGGAAGTGATTCTGCCCCTCTATTCCGCTCTTGTGAGACCTCATCTGTAATACTGTGTCCAGTTCTGGAATCCTCAACATAAGAAGGATAAGGAACTGTTGGAACAGGTCCAGAGGAGGGCTGCAAAGATGATCGTATGGCTGGAGCACCTCCCATATGAGGACAGGCTGAGAGAGTTGGAGTTGTTCAGCCTGGAGAAGAGAAGACTTCAAGGAGATCTTATAGTGGCCTTCCAGTACTTGAAGGGGCTGCTAGAAAGCTGGAGAGGGACACTTTACAAGGGTAAAAGAGATGGGAAGATTTAGAATAGATATTAGGAAGAAATCCTTTACCATGAGGGTGGTGTGGCACTGGCGCAGGTTGCCCAGGGAAATTGTGGATGCCCCCTCCCTGGAAGTTTTCAAGGCCAGGTTGAATGAGGCCTTGAGCAGCCTGATCTAGTGGGAGTTGTCCCTGAAGGTGTCCCAAGGTGGGGCTTGGAACTAGGTGATCTCTAAGGTCCCTTCCAACCCAAAACATTCTATGATTCTACGATATCTTAAACTCTTCAGATTTCTTTGTTCCTTTGTCACTTGTTCATTCCAAGTTTCTTGCCAGTATTTTTAGGTTAAAGAGCCTCTCATTACACGTTGAGCTCCAATCGTTCCACATGGAATTAAAAGTCTACCCTTTTAGCTGATGATGACTTCTGTCTGCTGTGTTTCATTTTCTCTGATGCCTCTATGCTGTAAAAGAGGCACTGTTGTTTGTTGTGCGGTTTTGCTTTTTTTTTGCAAGTGGTACAGTTTTAAGGGTCCATCTCTCTTCTCTTGTATCATCATGGACAATAGAGTAAGTTCTGCACCCCTGTGCATGTTGTCATCTCTGTTGCGATGATGTAGTTTGCTTGGATGCTCAGAGGGGACAGTGTACAAGCTTACAGCTCTCACTGGCACTGAGGGCTGCGCTTGCTCTGCAGTACTAATGCATGTTCTCTGATATCTATGTGTTCCTCTTCACCCAGGAGAGACTGCTCTGTCAAATGTGTCAGTAAAATGTAAATGATTGAACACCCTTTGTTGAGTTTTTAATCAAAATGGTCCACAAAACTGTGTAAAAGTAACTGATTGGGAAATAGACAGGTATGTAGCCAGGGCATGACCACAGCAATACACTAGCCAGTTCTAATGGCTATAATTTCACAACACTGTTAAAAGACATTACAGAAGGCACAGTGGTATGAATTAACCCTAGCTGTAACTTGTCTTTTACAGAGTTGCACAAATTGAGAGTTGGTGAATGTGGTCCTTTCTTTGCAATTAAACTATATCTTTACATCTGGCATTAGTAATGATGCACAGAAGCTGACTGAAATACGTTGACTATAATAGTCTATTGTTGGGCAGACTAGTCAGGGAAAACTCAGGTTGGCATTAGATATTGTAATTAAAGAAATAAAATTGCTAAAAATGTAATGCGTCTGAGAATTAAGTGTAAAATTGCAACTTATCAGTTCATTTTTGGAAAAGGAAAATATTGAATCACTTGTATTTAAATAAAAGCAAATTCTAAAAATGTAATCAGTTCTCTGCATTAGCTTGTGTTCAATTCACAAATGATATTACTGGGCAGCAAAACAGCATGGCTCCCTTACAGAAACAGTCAGTGTGCCATCCATGTGGCTATAGCTTTTAAAAGAAAAGGCTGAATCAACACACAAATGTATTCTAATACAACTATACCCTTATCAAAATTGACCTGACTACATGAGAATGATCATTCCCTAACTAATAGAGTTGTATTGGTATAAAAAGCGGTGTACGGATCAAGCGAAAACACCAAAGAATGAGGAAGAGCCCCTTAAAAATTTTAAGGGTGCTCCTGCTCTTTCCAGGCTGTATCACTACTAGCTGCTGCTCCAGTTTCAGTTCACTTATAAATGTTGAATCCAGCCCCCAGCATCATTTCACTGAGGTCACTTGAGACAAAAATTGCATTATTCATTGTGTTTTTAAAAGTTTTTTAACTTCAAATGTTGAAGAGTTCACAGTCTGTTCTATCTAAAATACTAAACGACTTCAGAGAGCAATGTTGATTTTGCTCTTGGGGCTCTGCTACTGTCCATAAAGCATTCAGGCAATGTTCTTGTAGTTTATGATGTCAGAAGTGTAATCCCTCGAGTGAATTATATGTATTTGCATCCATGCCAGGTCATTTTATTACCCTAGGATTTATAGACAGTCCAGTTGCTTCCATCAGCTGACAAGTTATTTTAAAGTCTGGGCAGCACTTTTCTTCAGCAGCATCCATATGTCAGGTGAGGGTAAAGTCCCAGACATTGAGTGTGACATCATGTTGGTATAAGAAGAGTGTTAAATGTTCACACCCATTCCATCTGATCCTAATAAATGTTTATGATGGCCTGCACCCTTTATCTTTCAGATGCTTATGACTGTTGGTAGAGCAGGTATAATTTCTCTGAGACTGAATGTTCCTCTCTTTTTTTCAAAAATACTCAACAGGAAATGTTTCTGTCCATCTCAAGCATTGCACTGTGTAAAATACAGCAATTTTAAGCAGAGTGCTTTGAATTTCCTATCACTGTTGAGCAGTTGCCAAATGTAAAAGAAAAAGCTCTTCATGGGAGAAGCAAACAGAAGTGTCTTTACTGGTAGTAAGGTCCATTGCCTTTCTAGGAAAAGAACTTAAATTTTAATTACCAATAATTCTAATTCAGTGAACAGGGAATTGTGAAGAATGACTTTGAAACTCAGTTTTCAATGGTTTTCATTGATCTCATATAATACGCATTTACGATGGAGTAACTAGGCAGTCTTCTAGATGTTTTTCTAGCCTAGGAGTGACACCATAAGAACAATTTTGAAAGTATATTGCTCTTCCTACTATTTATGTCTATTTGTGTTTACATCTGGCAGTGGTTATACACTGATGGCTGGTGTCCAGTCCATCTATCCAGTTTGCAGGGTTTCCTTGTGCAGGGAGGAAGCTTATTGGGGAAGGTAAGCTAAAGGCCTGAGAATTGCAGCTTGGGAGACAGTGGCTTCCCTCTCTCCTGGGTGGTAGTGCTCTCACTGAGACTCAGCTTCTGTAAAGTTAGGTCTTCTGCATTGCTGAGTTTCTTTCCTTTGCTGACAGTTTCATTGTTCCAAGGGAACATAGCTGTCAGAGAAAGTCATCGCTGCAGAAGGGATGGCAGTCTCTCAAGTAGCTAAGGCCAGTCCCACGGTGTTTTGAGGACCATGGCAGTGACCTTCACCTGGACTCTGAAATCATGGGGGAGCTGGCCGGGAGACTAGCACGTTAGGACGACATGTTCGTAATAGATTTTGTTGCTAAGCAGAACTGGCAGCTGCGTTTTCTGGCAGTGGGAATTTTTTCATGATACATTTTTCATTCTTGGATACAATGAGATGCAGTAATCAAGCTCGGGGGTCATACATGTGTGGATTCTTACTACCAAGTCTGTATCTGATAGATGTTAGAGGTGTTTTAAGGTACTTCAACAAAATGTTGTTTGGTAAGGTGGCAGATTCTCTTCATTTCTTCACTGTCTTCATTGTGATTGATGAGGAAGAAGTTGTGATTTGACAGGATATAGGAGTAGTACTTGCAGCCTATGCATCCCATACATGCCCAGAACACACAGTCTCCATGCATACAGATTGAGGTTTATGTGTTCTCCAGTTTGCTCATAGACTGACAGTTGTTACCTATATAATTAAGAATGTCCTGTTAAAAACTACGGTTCAAATTTAGCTCTTTATATTCATGTCTATATAAGTAAGGAAAAACAGACTGTCTCTAGTCTGATTGCTTTCCTTCCTTCTCCAATGTTTTATTTAGCTTAATTTGTTTGAAAATGACAAGAAAAAAAGTGTTTCCATTGAACTAATTGATTCTATAAGAAAAAATGTAAATGTACATTTTCCTACATGTAAAAAGAGGGGATTTGGTGCTCACAAGCACATCTGACACCTAGGCTAACTACTTTGAACAAAGAGTTTCTATGTCATTCTAGAAATATTTTTACACAGAGGAGGCCACAAGATCTTGAAAAATTATTCAGAATTGTTGAGCATGTATTTCCATGGACAGGCGCTGAAAAAAAGGGAGAAAATCCACTACTATCACCACTAATGTAAGTGTAGTATTTTGTAGATGTTCCTGCACTGGTTTATGTTGATGGCAATCAACAAATCACTTTTTTTAAGTATTTGATTGACTTTTATAGGCAGCCTATAAATGCTTCATTCATCATACATGTTAAAAATCAGGAGAGAGAGAGAACTTTTTATGAGGAGTGCTGGGCTTGTAAGTTTGAAGCAAAGAATCTGTCTTGTGCTGCTGTGTGACCTTGCAAATTTAGGCACTTAACTGCAGCACCTATGTGTAAAGTATCTCTACTTTTGTGCCCCTCTCTAGACATTTCAGAAGAAACTGCTACCAGTCTCTATGTAGAGGGCAGTTCAGCCTTTCCAAGAGCTGAATCTCCTCTGAAGGTATCTGCCTTTCTGCTTGATTTATAGAGGAGATCAAATAGAGTAGTTAAACTTCTGAACTTATGTGAGAGAAATTCAGGCTTTTGCATGTATTATGCATCGGTAAGATAACATTCAAGACATACCAAAGCCTATCATTTTCTTTCTAGAAGAGGAGAAGGCTGAGCATGTCCAAGAGGAGAATTAGCTTGCATGTGTCCTCACATTGTCTGCCAGGGATGCTAAGTATTACTACATGACAGGTTTGCAGTTTTTTATTTTCTCCTGGTGTTAATCTCAGTCATTGCGTTCTGTTTGGCTTTTGAGGCTAATCTGTCAAAAACTAAGTAATTTAAATGCATGTACTGAAGAGAAATGTTATTCTTTTTCACATCATACATTTCTTGTGCTTATACTTGTTGTTACTGAATTGTTTGAGAGTTTAATTCCGCTTGTGCTGTATAGATGTTGCAGTTTATTAGGAACATCTCAATGTGTAGGTAGAATTAAGGAATGTTCAGTTTTCACACACTGCTTTTCTCTAGCCAGATCCAACTTAAAACCAAATATCTTTTATCACTGATCCAAATAGTTCTTTCATCCTTTCTAATGAGTGGAAACAATGTTGTCATCCATCCCAGAATTGTAATATTTTTTGTTGTACCAGGATGATTCTGGTTTAGTAATTTGCCTTGAGGTGACTAAGGAAAACCCTGACTATTTCAGTAGATACATCCGTTACGGTCGTAGGTGCCTGCCTTCCTCATGACATTCATTCAATATAGACACCTTAAAGATAGAATGAAGTGTGAGATGTGAACCAAAACGTTAGTTTTAATACTAATGATAATTACTGTCTGTGTTAGTAACTGAAAGGTGTTACAAGTAATGCCAGTAGCATTTTTCTCTTTAGTCTGGTAATATGCCACAAGTGTATTTTGAAAAACAGGGACGTGGAAATAGGAAAACCTATCCAGAACACAGCTATGTGAGTTGAATGAGAGCTTTCAAAGTCACCTCAGTGCGTCTTGATATCATGTTGTGTTTCTGCTGCGTTTTCTTGGCTTGTCTAGAAAAGTAAAGCTTGGAGACAATTAACTACAACTACTGAAGAGTTCAGTAATAAGCCCAGAAGAATAATAAAACTGTGTTTAAGTCAATAGCTTAAAGGTAACAGCTGTGCCAGAGCAATGACTTTCGAAACAGAGTATATCTTGACAGAAACTCAGATCCCATATATTTCAGCCTCGTTCATTTGTCAACATAAAGACAAGATAAGGTCTTGTGGGATTAAGTAAACTCCATAGCAAAAAATGTAGTTTGACACTTCTTGTAGACACATGACAAGTCTACACAAAGAATATATTGGTATTCTTTTCAGCTATAAAAGAATATGTTTTTGAGAGGGGGTGAATACTTTTATTGAATTTAGATTAAAGCAGTGTAGTATTAGTACCTTCAAACAGTTTTAACCGGATGTTGTTACATTTTTTTTTTTCTTATCAAGTTTTACAAATACAGATGGTAAGGAAATCATGTGTGAAATGTTTCTAAATAGAACACTTCATTAGTATTTAGCAACTATTTTGCAGTTGATATAATTTCTAAAACTGTTGATCTAATTTCTTAAGCTGCGTGCCATAATTAGAATTGAACTATTTTCTTAATTTTGTTCAGTGAATGTTGAATTTTTGTCATTTTAAGTTCTGTGTTTCATATGTACTTTCCAGCAACTTTATAGCATGCCTGTTCCTAAATTCACCAAGCCATCCACACTGATGCTAATTGGGCTCTATGAATTACGTGTTGTTCATGAGGAACAAGTGACAGACACCGAGAGTGTCAGATCTGTAATTTACATCAAACAGTTCTGGTGAGTGTAATAAACTGTGATAAAAAAAGTCTGACTGCCTTGTGAAGCACCAGAAGGCTAGAAAAACAGGAAAATCTTTACACTAAATTCTGTTCTCTTTTAGATGAGTATAAAAAAATGATCCTTCTTGCCCTGTCATCCATTTGTTTAAATAACTTTCCACTGATTTTGGCAAGGCAAAGACTCTGAGTCAGAACTGCTAATAACCTTCAGAATTAAGCAGAAGGTATTTTGGGATTCCTTGTGAATCATAAACTTTTTCATATTTCTTTTGGTTTGGCTAACCCATTTCTATTGCCATGTGTAGAACAGCCGAGGTTTTCCTTCTGTGTCAAACATCGTGGACTTTTGTGGGAAGTGTCTTACACCATCTCACCTTCCAGTAGATGTCTGGGTGGCCTCAAGCTAGGCTTCTGTTATATACTGTATTTGCAGCATCTTGTTATTAATTTCCCCAAAAAACAGAATAAAGGAAGTTCTTGGCAATCCATAACTACATATCATCAATCCAGGTGTGTGAACCTTACTGCTTCTAGAGGACTGAGATATGTACAATGAACTTTGCATGTATATAGCTGGAGCAACAGGGGTAACAAGTCACATCCTTTGCCTGGCTGACTGATAGGAAATTAGTATGATGATGGTGCCGTGAGGAGGTGGTCAAACAACATTGGTGTTGAACAGTCTGAATAAGAGCTGAGTCAGAGCTTGAAGATCTTTAGGAGAAGAAAGGTACAAATATGGTTTGAGGTTGTTACTGTCCTCTCATGCCCAACTCTCAGATTAGAGATCTGAGCCAAGAAGTGCTGTTACTTTAGAAACTTATTTAAAATGCAAGTCACATTGGAGTGTTTTTCACATGGAAGGCAAATGTCATGTATTTGCAGAGACAATTCCAGAAAGAATAAAGCAAATGTCCAAAATGTGCCCGTAACTTGATATTTATTGTGACCAAAAAATACTGAAACCTCCATTATACCAAACAGGCACAGCTGTCTGATCAAGCTCATTTGAACTCAAATAACTAAAGTAAAATGGGTTTTGTTCATTTGCCTTCCTTAACATTTCTATGTGGTTGGTGCCATTTGGCTTTTTTTTTTTGAATCCTACAGGAGCTTCAAAGCAGCATGTTCTTATTGTCCTAACAAGGTTGGGGTCAAATAAGTGTGGAAATGAAGATGGCCATGGCCATGCCAAACTTTCTTAAGTGACCTTCAGTCACTGTTTTTCTACCATCCTTCAACTGGTTATCACAACTACACATGAGTCAGTAGAATGGCTCGTATGAACTCTCTCCATGCACTTCAGTGCAAAGTCTGCAGGCTTAAAAGGTGGCCAAAAGCTTCATTATTTTGGTCTGAGAAAGCCAACTACAGATTTTAAACGCTACAATTTTATTCTTAAGTGGAAAAGGTCACAAAAAATGTAACTCGTAGGAGTCTGTTACTATTCATATTGTGATTGACATCTTAATCTATTTCTAATCACTGTGTCATAATACTTATTGGTGAGTTTCTAATTTATAATGCAGTTATTGAGAAAGGAGTATAGTCAGAAGCCACAAAACTTATTTTTGAGCTGGAATTTTGTTGCTATCACATTACTAACAAGAAAGAAAAAAATCTTTGCAAGTTACGTATCTGTAAAACTTCTAAAACCAAGCTAAAATAATTCTCTCTGAAGTGGAAAATATTTGTACGATGTATGCTAATAAAAATATTACAAAAATTAAAAAGCCAGAAACTTACTGGATTGGAAAAATAGAAAGAATCTAGAATGTGAAAGAAAGCAGAGGCTGGAAAAAAATGGTAATTTGAGATTCATTCATAGCAGTTCTTGATTTCTCACTCAGAGATTAAGGTCAAAAACCCTCACACTAACACTAACCGAATAGTTAAGTGACAGTTAAAAAAATGAGAAAGAGCAGAGGCAAAGTGTTTTTTAACTCCGTTTCAGTATCTTCCCACAGCAGAATGAGTATTGTAAAAGAATTTAGTAAGAGCAACCATACATATGCTATTTGTGCTGATTGTGCTTTCCGCTGGATGCGTACCTACCGTATATTTAGAATGTCATATAAGGATTTTGGCACATAAATGCCTTTCATAAATAGCACCCTTCAGAAATATCCTCTTCAATGCTCAAATAAGAACTTTTGTTATGCTATAGCTAAAACTACATGTGTAAATAAGACTTACTTGTTTTGCTTGGGGATGCACTTAACCCTGATATGAATTCTTCCCTTCAAAGTGCTTTTGTAACACTTCTGTGTACATAGCATTTTCAGCTCTGCTTCATTCTTCTTTCTAGAAGCACTTTCACTGCCCATTTTTTTCCCTAGCATTTTAAAATTATTTTGTTACTAATAATTGCAGTAGAATTGTAACAGTGCACTGGCAATGCAGGTTGTCAGAAAGTTGACATACTTTGAGCTTTCTCATTGACTTCTAAAGAACACTTTTAGATCATTTTGTGTGACCAAAAGAATCAAATGGAGAAAATCCCTCTACAGTGACAGAAAACAAAATTAATCCCTGAGCTTGTACAAAACCAGTCTTGAGCTTTGACATAATTTGTTTATTTATTAGATGATATTATTTCATTATAGGAATGGGAAGATGCCCAGTGAGACTAGTGTGAGGATGGCATGGTATTGGGAGGCAGATGGCAAGAAGTAGGATCATACAGTAAAAAAGTGGTAGATAGTCCATGATAATAGACTTTCCTGCTCTAGAGACTGCAGGAAGAGTTTGAGTCTGGCACTGCTGACTGCATTTCACATTGCAGTCTGTGGACTGCTACTTATACAAATCTCTTTGTGGAACTGGTCCTAAGTTAAGTTAATTTTTCAGGCTGTTAGTCGCGGATTTTAAGAGCACTTTGTTCAGTCCGGAAAGGCTTGTATGTATAAAATATTTAATCCTATGTTTATGCATGGGATACATGCATAGGCAAAAATACATGCAAAAAATGCAAAACAAAAAATGTACTAATGTGAGACTTTAGACTATCATTTTTAGTGTGATACTGAAAAATTCAGATTAAAAATAGACTACTCACTAATATAATTTTACAGATTTTATTCCCTGAAGTAATTTATTTTTTTCCAAAAGCCTACATTCATCTTTTCCTGCTTGTAAGAGTGCTTAGTATAAGTCTCTCTGTGAATCAGGAAGTCAAACACTCATTTACTGGTTTTGTGCTACATTGGTTGTTATACTGAAACAGGTAGCGAATTGTCATTTTTCTGCTATGCACCAGATTACAAGTAACAGCTCCAAATATGTCTGTTTACCATTGTTGATAATTGCCAGCATACTTTTGCTAATTGTGTCATCAGAGAGGGAAAAAAACAGTTTTACTAAAAATGGCAGAAATTTTACTTTCCAATACTGACTGTGTGTGTCATGCTGTGGTTAAAGAACTGAGACTGAAGAATGTGATTCTGCAGTCAGTTCTTCCATTGCCTGATCACAAAGTAGCCTGTAAAATCTGTGTGCAAACTGTTTGTAGGATTGTCCCAGATTTCACAGCCTCATTTTTGTAGAGGAAGTGTTTGACAGTAGACACATTTGTGTGGAAACCCAATGTTAGATAGCTTTACGACACAAGATTCAAGATCTGTTTAATTTTATGTTCTACATTATTGGAACCTGAATGTTCCATGGTTGCTAGGCTCATTGAGGATACAGTATCAGAGATACCTGGACAGAGAACCTACGTTCAACAGTGCTACTCACCTTCCCATTTGTACTCCCAGCACAGAAGAAGCCCCAGTGAATCAGTATTTGATAGATCATCAATCAAAGCAAAGAGAAAACTCTTCTCATGCTAAACTAAATGTAATTGCTGTCTGCTGAATACAGGTTTACAGCATAATTTAACCTGGTAACCTATTAGCTGTACTGTAAAATTAACAAAAATTCACATCATGAATCAGTTTAATTTCATTATGTTTGTCAATTATAAGAAAAAAAAAAAAAACAAACCGGAAAAAGTGCAGCCTAAATTGAAATCTGTATATACAAACCCCAGCGTAAGCAGCACAAGGATGAACAATGGATATATGTTGGACCTGAGACGTAAGAACAAAAGCTTTGTTTTGTGGTACTGCCTCAAAGTGAAGATGCCGTCCTCTCAGGAGGCCAAAGCATTTTAGGTCTGCTGTCTGTGAGCCGAAGTTAAGTACATGCAGATGACATTATGGGCCACTGAGGGGACTCACTGGCTTGTATTGATGCCAGTTTAGAGATTTCCTTTTTGCGTTCCAACGTTGCTGCATTGTGGACCAAAAATGCTCAAAGACTTATATAAGGCCTTTTCACATATTAATCAAATGAGATAGTGAATCTTATAAATTACTAAGCAATTATTGCATTGTCTCTCTAGCAGACATCAAAGAGATTCACATGACAGCTCAGGATTCTGTATGTTTTTAAGATATCCTAATTACTTATTAAAGTGAAAAATCTGCAGAGTACTCTAATTGGGAGCAGTTTCATAATTAAGAACTTCAGGTTCTGTCTGTGTCTCAAGCACTTGGTAGCACTGGAGTCTTAGACCTGAACTTTCTCCTCGCAGTTGTGTCTTTAGTCTGCCTTTACTTGTTTTTGTCATATGGGTTGATCTCCTGTATGATGTAAACAACTGTTTGGATTCTCTTTTAAACGCTTCGGGAATGAATGGTCAATCTCAGACGTCTTAGGAAGTATTCTGATATCTAGTTTAAAGTGGTAGCTTTCTCTAATCTAGGGACAATGTGCCTGTCAGTGTCAACCTTCATTTCTGTCAAAGTGTAAACAAGTACTTTTGAGCTCTGAACTTACCTCCATTCGCTTGCAACTATACAATAATATGTTCATTTACTGAGCTTATTTCAACCTCATGTTCTCATTTTAGTATTTTATCATTTTGCCATTTCTATCTCCCTGTCTTCCATCAAGGTTGCTCTCTTTTTAGAACTTGTTTCAGTCATTTCTGACTGTGTATTTTCTTGTTTCATTTTCCCATGAAAAATCAACAGATTTTTCAAAGCTGATAAGGGTCTTCATTAAACTTCAGTTTTCTGTGCATAGGATTCAAGAGGTCCTAAAATGCTTGTATATACTTTTTTTTTAGCTGAGAAATACTTCATACTAGACTTGAGGTCATACCAATTTTAGCAAATCTAGACCTGTAATTGCATTTCATTCTTCATCTGTTATAAAACATTTTTTGCCAATATACACAAAGGAGTTGCAATTTTAATAAAAGTATTTACAGTTATTACTAGTTTTCAAGCATATATAGATTTATGCTTATATGCTTCTATAAATAAACATAAAAAAATCTATTCCAGTTTTTCAACCAACTGACATGGATATTTTCTTGAGATTCCTATTTATGTGACAAGATAAATCGGGGAATCTATATTCCAGCTATATGCATTATATGTACACTGAGTAGTACCGCTTTTATTTGTCATTTGTGCTTGAAGTTTTACCGTGTTAGCTCTGTTAGGTATTAGTTAAGCCAGCAGTATACCTCATAGGTTAATATGTACCTACGTTAAAATATAGCGCATCAGAACTAGCTTAGGTTTTCCGTGGACTGTCTTTCAAACTGGAGTTGGAATGGAGTTGTCAGGTATAATGTCACAGCGCACTTATACAATCAGGCTACTCAGTCCTGGGATGAGTAATTTTTAAATGCATTTTTCTGAGTCAGGACTTATGAGAACTCAGAGGCATTGAAACTGGAGTCTGGGGACTGGTTCAAAGGTAACCTGTTGTAGTCAAGGCAGGAAGGATGAGACTTTAGTAAAGCAGAAAATGTATATTTGATAAAGAGGTGGTATAAATTAAATATAAAGTAAATTAACTGTAGATATGTATTTACCTATTGCAGTGGTGGATATCCAGTAAATACAGTATGTTTAACATTTCCCAGATAAAGTGAATTTTGTTGTCTTACATCCCTTGAAAATATGCTGTTATTGTTTGAGAATACCAATGGTCTAACTGACTTTTTGCATTCTCTTTACAGTTACAAGGCTAAAGGCTGTGTATATTATGTATAAATATTTAAGTCCCTCTGTTTATGCTTAGTCATAGGAGAGCTTTTTGCTTCTCATTTAGCAATAAAATTTTCTAGAAGGTACTAAGACAATGTAATCTGGGCTCTGGGGAGGGCACTTACATTATGATGTTTCCCTCTTTGTGTTAATAGAGCAAGGCAAAGAGCTGGAGCTCAGCCAGACGGTCTGCTCAGAAAAGCCAAAATCAGAATGCTCCTGGGTTATGTTAATATCGTAAGGGAAACATATATAAACATAGGAAGTATGAATGAAATAAAGGTCATCTTAAATTGTACATTATAGCTAATTCAAGCCTGTAAATATAATCTGCATTCAATTTCCTGAAAACTCTGGGGTCAAAAGCAGAATTACTATGTCCAAGAAAAGGTGCCAAACACCTGATCTGGCTGAAGAAAAAGGTTAAATTAACAAAACAATCAGAAGAGATGGTATAAACACAATATTGAAAGTAAGATATTACTTTTTAGTTAGAAGCAAAGAGGTCAAGCTTAAGGGAAAATAAGACAGTCCTATTATGTATTTTCCGTGGTATTATGCTAAATGGAAAACAGCGTACCAACTTCATTGGACATTTCTTGCCAACATTGTTAGTACAGAATTTTGCAATGATTGGAGGACATTCATTATTGCTTTTTAATGAAATAAGGTATTTAAGATCCTGATTATAAACCCTTCAAAAGTTATGGGATAAGAAATAGCCAAAGCCTAAGATGTTGAGAACTCAACTGTTTTTTTGCTAAATAGCAGCCAGACCATTTTCAACAGAAGGTACCCAACCTTATGCAAAACACTGATTAAAATGCTTAATCAAGTGAGCTGAGATGACGAACAACACCAGCGGTAGAGCAAAGGTTGTACCATATCAGCTGTGCACACAGTATGGCTCAGCCTTGAGAAATGTCCATGTGAGAAGTAATAATTGACCAAAAATTGTTGCTCAGAAGAGAATCTGATAAAAAAAGTGCTTTGCACCATGTTGATAAAGCAGCATGTTGTAATTTGCAACATCTGAACTTTTAAGAAAATCAACTTTACCTTTCATGTAAAGTTGGTCTCCTTGAGAATTTCTCCTTTCTTCTTTTATAAAGAATATGTTGATTTTCTTTACAGTTTGTCTTTTGAATATGTATAAGGTAAAAGTATGTTTTCTTGACTGACCATTAGCTGACTTCATATGGCTTTGTGTGTAGACAGCAGATAGAGACTGAACTTGATGAAAATGCAAATAACTGTGCACCCATGATCAAACACTATTTGCTTTCTTCTAAATTATATCAATCCTGGGATGAATGTTTGCAGATGGATAGTGATACATATGAAGCCAGGAAAGAATACTTGAAAAAAAATCTTGATTCTTTGTTTATATAAGAGAGGCTCAATTTCAAATCAAAGTATAGCATGGGCACAGACTTCATAATGTAGGAAGCTGAATAGCAACCGTATATTAAGTATTGCGTTCTCAAGTGTGCTTAAAAGTACAACAAATTTCCTTCCATTCTCCTTTAATCTTATATTTGCCCAGAGGTCCTGGCATTCTTCCACTCCTTATTGAACTAAAGGAACAAGTATATCAAGTTCTGCCTATTCTCAGGCAACTAAGCATTTTGGTTAAAGACTTCTGTTTTCCATGGCCAAGGGGATATGAGAAAGCAATGTTACTACAAAATATTTCTAGCCATCCTTGACTTCCCAGCCTGCAAAACCAGGTATCTGCTTACTGTCAAATTTGCCATGGAGCATCTTTCAGCACAAGTCCAGAAGGATGTGTAAAATCCTGTCCCTAGAGTTATAGCAATTTCTCTCCTACCTCCTTTTCCAAAACACCCTCTGGCAACCCGACTAGTACTTAAGAATTCTTCGCAAACCATTATCCTCTGTGTGTCTTCAAAAGTCTTCCTAAGCAGGAAGCAGTATGAAACAATTTCTGTTGTATCCATTAATGTTTAATAACCAGCTTTCCCCTTTGGTGTTTATTATACAAAAGGATATCAATATTCTCAGTTGTTAAATACAGTCATATTTTGTCTTGACAGTGGCAGGAATTTTATCTGAAAGCCAAAATTTGGAGTTTTATGTGACTGTAAACGTCATATCTTTCACTTCATTTCAAGACATCAGCTTTGGTGAGAAGTCCTTAAAACCCCAAAGCAAATAAATGGAAACTGAACTATCTTTCTTAATTATATGTATCTGAGCTGAGCCAATCACATCATTTTAAGAGAATTATTATCAATGTGCTTGAAATACCAAAGGCCTCCAATATTATCATTCTTTAATAGAGATAAGTTAAGTGATTATCTCAGTTTTCTGAATAATTAATCCCAAAAGCTCCCTGTTCAGAGAATAGGGACATACTTCATTTTGTGTTCCTCTTGCAGCACTGAGAATACCTTGAACAATCATGATACATTTTAAGAGTAATCTTTCTCTGCTTTCTGAAAAGACCTTACGTTCCTTTTGTGCAGGTTTTTTATGGCTATTTTTAGATTGTATTTGTAATTTTAGGTATCAAAAACTTAATTGTCTTAATGTTCTTAAGGAACATATTCTGATAAAATAGTTGATTGACTTTTTCAAAGTGAAATAGCAAATGACTTTGCAACAGAGTCTGGAGATTTTCCTCCAGTGGAAGTGGAACCAGTACTAACCTCCTTCCACTGAGTATCTTCAATGTACATACTTTATTCTGAAGTAAGGCCAAGGTAATTTTTTTTGAAGGGAGTTGTACAAAACTGTGACCATGCTTGCATCTCTAGTACAGAATTGCCCAGAAAATGTGGATTTACAGAAGGATTTCTGAATTGTTGATGGATTATGTTCTTAGCATGGTTGTAGCTTCAATATAAAAGAGTAATTAAAAACAATTAATAATGTTTCCCATAAATCTGGCAAAGGACCAGAAGCTGAGTGGAAAATCCTTTTAGTGGCTCAATCACCTGTAGTATGATAAAGAAAATATTGTAAAAAGCCATGTGAAGGTTTTTCAGAACTGCTTAATGACTTTCACTTCAGGACGTGATTTAGTAGGCACGGTGGTGTTGGGATGATGGCTGGACTTGATGATCTTAGAGGTCATTTCCAACCTTAATGATTTTATGATTTTTCAGTTTGTTTTCTATTAACAGTTTTGTTTTTCAAGTTAGTGTTCCTAGAATCCGTGAGAAACGTATGTGCAGAATTGTTTTCATTATCTACTTAGGGTGAAAATATAGTCATACAGTAGCTATGTTTGCTGTGAGTGCAAAAGAAGAAAGGCCACGTAAAGTAAGTTTCAAATCCCATTTACTTATTTTGAAGCTACAGTTTCTCTGTGCCGGTCACGATAATGAAGTGGAAAGTATTGAAACCACTCTGTGCTATCAGTACATGACACCTCTGAATCAACTGGGAAAGCAGCACAGTGTCCACAGAGTGGCCGATGTGCCTCCTGAATGTCACTGGGGACCTCTCAGTGGCTTGGGTCTGAGAGAGTGGTGAAACGCAGAGTGCAAACGTCAGAGCTTTGTTTTTAACAAGTTCTACATGATGTAGACACCAACAGAGATTTTTGAAAGATGTACTTATGCTGCTTATATTTACTCTATCTAATTTATGCTGTTATCTACAACACATTGTGTAAAGTGAAAATAATTCCCAACCGTTTAGTGGCACATTACATCCCTTATATCTCACACTCATTCAAGCTTCTCCACAAGAAAATAATTCATCAATAGTCACTAAGTGAAACTTAAATAGAGAAGGAAGCAGTAACCTTCCCAAAGTATTCATTACTAATTTACTGTTGTCGCAAATGCTTCTTCTTTCACTCCCTCGTCTACTTTAGAGTTGCCCTAACACTATGTTGTCACTGTAAGTGTTGCCTCTGCATTTGTTGCCTTCTCTTATCCATTAGCTCACCAAATATAATGAAAAAGTATTAGTGGGAAAGGGAAAGGCAGGTGAAAAGGCACCAAATGGCATATGTGTTATCATTTATGAACACCAGCTTTTCCTCTGAAGAGCAAGAACTTCGAAACTACAATTGTCAGAACAGCAGATGATGACCTTCTGACACATCAAAACACAGACTACACAGAAGTTACGTTGACAGTTTACAAGTAAATGGAGGTAAATGGGGAAATGTTTGCATCCCTGCAATATTACAAGATACTATGGATCCCACCCTAAGTTAGAAGTTTTGCGGTGAAGTGCACTTCCGGTGTGATCACATTTTGGACCCTTTGTCTTTTCCTGAAGGTAGCAGAGGCTACCTATGTGCTAATCAGATACTACTCAATTCTCTCTTCAGTGTTTTACTTTGTAGCTAAGTATACAAGCTCCACAGGCTGAAACAAAGGACAAATTGTGGAAGAGCCTGGTTCTGTAGCCGCAGGAGTCTCCTGGAGACTGAGTCTTAGTCTTGGCACTTAGTGTGACTTTTGCATTAATGTCAATGGATAAAGCCTGTAACACTGATTAAACTTAAAGAACTGGGAGATCAGAGAATAAAAATGTGCAGTCCCATTTTATTGCTTTAATTGGTAGTGTACTGTGCAAAAGTAAAGCTATGGATCTATGGCATTGCTCCTGAGAGACCTCTACATTTTTAATCTCAAAAATACAGAAATATATCCTGTGGAAACCTTATTCAAATGCCTGGTTAAATCCCTCTGTATCTGGTATTTGCGTTGGTTGATGTTGCTTGCCGGATCACCCTTTTGTGATATGACTCATCCACACTCTTCATACTCCTGTCCAGGACCTGCCCAAGAAACTTGGGTTCTATAAGTTGGTTTGTCTGAATCAGCCTGCTGAGAGAAGAAGCCTTATTTTTAGCACAGCGTGTGTGAATACAGCCCTATGCCTGTGGTGAACCTTCTTTCCTATGAGCAATCATGTATTCTATTGCCTGAGTTAACGACACTTGGATGAGAAAGACTAAGAAATGTAGGAAACTAGGTTGGGATTCATGTTACCAGACTTCCATTGTCATCAGTGTGAACATCTGTGCAGGTCCTGGATTAGAGTGGAGAGGAATAGGCGCATATTTACAACAGAACCTATTCTGAAATTAACTGAACCCCAGAAATTCCTTTTTCTTTTTATTGACTGTAAAAAGAATCTACATTGATCTACATGTATATGGCATATGTGCACCAAACACAGCATGACTCCTACCGCCGACCTTTTACCAAGACCACTAAGCTCCCTAAATGAGTAAAGCAAGCTCTCCTGTTGTGTCAGGCTAAGATGGAATTGTTGCTTCATGTCTCACATTGTTGCTTCATGTCTCACACTGTAACACACGGTATTACACAGACCTCTGCTTCTGCATTTGTAATACTAATAAGGAAGCAGTAAAGCAAGAAAAAATGACTCCCAAAACACCATGTCAATGGTTATATAAACAGTAAATGCTTGCCACATGGCAGACAGTGTATTTTCTTGCATATGTACAGTGATTTGTGTGCACAGTGAGGACCTGAAATATGGTAGGAAATGAGATGGTGCAGCTTAGGATTTTCTTTTGCAGAAACCGTATTTCAATTGTACAATTGTTCCTAAATGGTTATTTTGTATTCATGAAGTGTCAAGGAATTCTGAGCTAAAAGAAGAGTATTTTTCTTCTTTTTTTTGTTGTATATATTTTTTAAAAAAAACACACTCCAAGCCCAACGAAATTTATTCAGAATTAGTTCTGCTGGTTTTGAAATATGAAGTATAATTTCCAGAATAACTTGAATAGTCTTAAAATAATTGCAGGCCAAGTTTCTTTCCAACTCACCTTTTGATACCTAATGAAGTATTTCGCCACAAATTGATTGTGGGCCACACACTGGCTTTATGGCACATTTGTTCCAACTGAGTTTGGAAATTGAAAGGAAGTGCTGGCAGGGGCGACTTTTCTAAAGTTGAGCCTAAAGTCTGTGTATTTGTTGTCCGTGTCTTGCTATCCCTGCACGGATTTTGACTATGGCAGAAACTGCTATGATAATATTAGAAAAAATAAATCAAGATCTGCTGCCTAAGAAAGAAGCAACTTTCTCTTCCTTGATGTTGAAATAAATTTGCATGGACTGGTAAAGATGGAATAGTTAATATAAGCTCTTTCAGTGTTTGTACAAAAGAAGTTCTATAAATGGTTTTAGTGGAAATTCAGATGTAAAATGGTGCATGTATGCAAATGTTGAGGATTGAGAGAATAATAGCTCCCAACAGCAGCACTCTGGAAATATTTTATTGGTGGGAGATGTGCAAATGGACAAAATAATACCGGGGGCTGTTGCTGAAGCAACAGAATTGAACTATAGTATTACTTATCATTCACTTGATCACTGAATTGTAACAGCAAATTAATGTTGTTTTTCAGGATTTATCTATTGTTATCCATTCATATATTGTTAAAGCAACTCGTGTTGGTAAGAAAAGAACAATATACTGGCTCAAATTAAAATGAGAAAACAATTAAAGAGTAGATTGAAGGGGCCATGTTTTGTGTCTGTGATTGCTGTTCTTTGAAAATGCAGGTGTAAAAAAAGCTGCTTACCATTAAATAGAAGGAGAAATAACGTAGCGCAACCTTGATTTTTTTTGGGGTATGAATGAAACTATGTTAGGAATGTTTGAAAATGAAATAAACAGACAAAACTACTTTAAAATCTAGTAGCATATTTACTGCTGACTATTTATATTTAGCTTGAAAAATATCATCCCCCTTATAGATCAGTAAGCCTAAGCACAAATATTTGTTACATTTGTTTTCAAACATTTACACTTTTTGTATATTCCAAAATAGAGTGGAGTGGATTAAAATAAATTAACAGTTATTTCTGAAGGGTGTGTAACAAACTTTTCAACACCTTTGCTCAACTGCCAGAATAATTTCATCATTAGGAGAGTCATTTCATATTATCATTGTGTAAGCCATAGAAGTGTTGTAGTCTGCAGAAGACTAGTTTCTCCCTGATATCCAAATGGAAGAAGCATTAAAACATTTTCTATATAGGTTACTTTTGTACATCGAGTGGACAACTCTGCAGTTTTTAAATATCTCAAAGAAGATGAAGACAAAATATGACGGCTAGAAGCTTTTATAACTGCATACTAAATGTTTCCCAGGTTTGATATATGATTACCGTGATGTGATATAGTACTTTAAGACTGAGATATGATAAAGAATTGATGTGTAGTTAGTGGGATGCTTTTACCTAAATATATAGCTTTTACCTAAAAGCACATAAGAGCAAAGCAGAGAGTCTATGCACTCAGCTGTATGCATTAGCTCTCATTGACATCACACTCTGACTTACAGAAACATAATTACTTTAACCTGATTTAGCCCCAATCTCTAAGAAAAAAACTCATACTTCTCAGAAACACATAAGCAGTGTTGTCTTTGCAAAAGGTATCAATGCGTTCTTTTGATGAGGAATGTTTTGCTGCACAAAAGCAAGCAAGGTGCATGCACCTGCCCTGGGAAGCTGCCCTCGGACCTGTCCCATCACTATGACATCCATAGCCATAGTCACAGTTACAGAACACTTTTAGAATTTATGGTATTTATTCATCAATTAAATTTCTCGGTTGCAGGACTGAAAAAAAATGTTTCTTGTATAAAGAGTTTGGGGAAAGTGGAAAAGTGTTGAGTTTCACTCAGTTTCAGGCTGAGCTTCAAATTAGATTAACTTAGTGCTACTTATGGGAAGCTTTATGATTTAAAATATTTTGAAATTGTAAAAATTATAAAAATAGAAAAAAGTAACACAATACTTGACTCATGTATTTGACAGAGATAGAAACATGTGTTTTGCCAAATGCAGAGTTATTCAAGCTGTGCCATTTCCCAGCAATAGCACCTTGGTTGTCTTGTCCTCCTGGATGAGTAGCTGCGTATGAACAACTTCTTTACTGATGTGAGGTGTTGGAGTCCTACTGTCCATAAGACCTCTTACTGTTCATTGCTGTATCAAAGCACTAAAAAAAAAAATCCACCATTCGGTTTGTGTTTCCAGGCTTTTATTGGCTTCTGCTACATTCCGTTTAATTTTAGAGGGCTGCTCTGACCCTGTTTCGATCATTTATTGAAATGTGAATCAAGCAGCGAAAACCCTCCACTGAGGGCTGGTCTCTAGCTAATGGATGTTACAGCATGGGATGCATTGTGTCCTAGAGAGCTTGTCCAGAGTCAATTTCTCTTTCAAGATACAGTTTCTGCACTTTCTTATGTAGAGATGTGCTATTATGAAACCGTTTGATGTACTTTTGTACTTCTAGGTTTCTAAGATGCACTTTGGCAGATGAAAACAGCTTGGCCAGCAGCCCATACCACATAAGTTTTCCAGGAATGATTGGTTTGTGTTCATACTAGTGAAAAATTTGGAAGATACTTGGAAGGCATGACCAAAGTATTAGGTCTTTTTTTTTTTTAAAGATAACTTCACTTACAATTATCTTATTAATAGGGTAGGCTCTTAGCTTTACCTGAAACTCCCACAGCAGACATTGCCTCTGCTGGGAAGAATCCTGTGATTTATAAAGTAGCATTGTTTGACATGAATGTCTAGGAGAAGAGCATCCTGAGCAATATCTTCAAAGAGCAACTAAATGTAAGGCGTAAAATGATCCTTAAAGTGTCTTACTGTTCCACTTAGTATACTTCAGGTATCCTGGGGATCTTACTGTTTTGTTGGGGGGGGGGGGGTTGAGTTTGCTTCTTGTGCTTGTTTGTGTAAGTTACTTGCTCTGAACATACTTGGAAACCTGAATTCTTTTGTCTGTATGATATGGCATAATTTTTCAAATTATTGTAGCATATCAGATCAAAAGGAACAGTTCCATTTTCTATAGAATCATAGAATCGCTAGGTTGGAAAAGACCTTTGAGATCATCGAGTCCAGCTGTACCTGTCCACTACTAAAGCACTTTATCTACATGTCTTTTAAATACCTCCAGAGACGGTGATTCAACTACCTCCCTGGGCAGCCTCTGCCAGTGCCCGATAACCCTTTCAGTGAAGAATTTTTTCCTAATGTCTAATCTAAACCTCCCCTGGTGCATCTTGAGGCCATTCCCTCTGGTCCCTCTAATAAAAATTCTGAATTGTAGCATTTTGCTATTAATTTAATGATTGCAACATTCTGTTTTGAAAGCATTATAGTTATTTTCATAGTTAATGTGAAATAAATAATATGAATAGTCAATAAAGTAATATTTTTTATTTAGCAAAGTGAAATTTAATAGTCTGTTACATATACAAGGCATACTAATTTTTTATGAAAATATTTAGCTGTGGCATGTGTGTTACTTAAAAAGTCAGACAATATGTGTATTATGCAGTTTGGGTTGTGCTCTTTAATAAAGTGTAACCATTTCTCTCATGAGACACTAAATAAAATGAAAGAGTATACAATCATTATATGAAGAGGCCATTCCTTTCTGAATTGAAGCAGTGTAATTAATTGATTAAAGTATATCACGTCTCTCAGTTAAAGAAAAAAATACATTACTTAATTACTTTGTAAGTAGCTTCCCTGTTTTGTCTTGATTATGTAGGATGCATGCATGCAAAGAATTACTGAAGTGATCTATTATTTTTTATTCCTGAGCATACACAGTGTTTTCAAATATAGTCCTGTAAAAAAGAGAGAAGCTTTTCTGTCCACTAATTTAAATACAAAGAGAGAGGGAAAAATACACAAGCACACATCTCTTTATACTATGTAGTGCAAATTAAATTATAGTTTATATTTTTTCTTTTTCTGAAAACATCATTCTAACAGTAGCAGTGAGTTTTTGTTGTTGCTGTCTAAAACTTATTTGCACTAATATGGTCTTGAGTGCTTTTCTCCTGTGAGCCATTTTCCACAGTGATTGTCCTTGACCAAACCAGAAAATGAATTTGATTTCTCTAATGCAAAAAATAATTGGATTTCTCTTTATGGAATGCATCCCTTTAATGACTGTCTCTGCTCGAGCCAATTTAGCTGCAACTGACCTGACATTGATCTGGTGATATGACTTTAAATAAATGCCAAAGCTGAGAGATGAAAGACCAACTGTCTGGTATCAGAAAAAGAATTTCCTGTCTTGTCTTGCCATTTTCCTCAGAAAATGTCTCCTTCTTGAATGTCATTCTTATAAAGCATGCTACTCTAATAATTGGTCATAGAGCAGCAGATTACACCATTCTACCCAGTATAATATTTCCCAGAAAGTGTATGAAGAAAATATTTTGAAAATTGCGTAAAAGCTCTCAAAATAGCTTTTCTTATTTGCAGATATTCATTACGATGTAGACTATTCCTAAGAGAAAAAGATATTACCAAAGTGTTGGATTAAATCTTTACAGAGGTCTTGCACAGTATTAGGCATTTAATGAAATATTTATTCAGATAGCATCTAAATATATCTTCTAAAAAAGTATCATAGCATGCTACTCTGAGGAAAGATTTACTTGCAGAAAACAATTAGTAAAGATGGTGTTTTGGGATATAAACTGTTATTTCTTCAGACTAGGCTTAATGGCATAACAAAAACCTAGAATGTGTTTTATCTATTCATTTAACTTATGCTTTGGACCCATCCATTCAGGCTAATATGTTGAGCACGCTTAATCTCAAATGGACTTGGATCCATAATTAGAAGTTGACTGTCATTTATGTGTAGTTTTAATTTAATCATAGGCAATGTATTCTTTTTGATAAGCACTGTTAATACTACTGATTGAAAATGGTAGCTCACATTCTAGACTGTGAACTCTATTTTAAACCCTCTGTATACCAAAATTGATGTAGTGGAATATAAAACCAGGAGATCTTGACTTCAACTTGAAGTTATTTCCTTCTGAAATCTTATTGAGAGTTATTTTCAGACTAATCAAAACAGTAAGTAATTTTCCACTGTGTACTGATACTGATAGATACTAGGAATTTGGCTTACTTATCTGTATTTTGAAGCAGGTGATCACCCCAATTTCCCTTATCTGTTCAATTATTTCTTAATCTTTCCATATGGGTAAGTTTTCCACTCTTCTGGATCTTTTGCACAACAGAATTGATGAGCTTAGCATAATGTAAATTTTGGTGCAATTTAGTACAATTATCTTAAGTAAGTGGGTATGAAAACAGCCTCCCGAGGGTGCAAGAGCCTGAGGGGTTTTCACCTCCCTCATTTAGCTGAAAGGTGTTTTTAATACTTCTGTGTTCCACCCAGAAGTAGTGCGTGCATATTAGTCTCAGGACAGAGAAACAGATGGTCTCCTTAGATAAGAATTACGAAAATGAGAATAAATATTTCATACTTCTAAAATTTTGTGCAAGTTTTAAGGGATTTCCATGTCTCTGGTCTCAAGTGTGTTTTTCTTACTGATACCAGGAAGTGAGAGGGGATTATAAACGGCATATAGTGCTTAAGTCACAGGCTCGCACTCCCTGGCTGCAGTTCTGATTTCAAAAGTGGAAATTCTGCCGATGCTGCTCTCAAGGAAGTTTCTCCTCTCTTCCACGCTGGACCAGAAGAAAACTTCATAGCCTTAAGGGAATGTAGATTATACACTGTAGGTTGCTGTAACTTTTAGACTAGTTCTACTTCTTGTCTTTGGATTTCCAAGGGTTTCTTTGTTTCTCCAGGAGCGGTGTGCACTTCTAGGGGCAGCGTATGTAGGCCAATATACTTTTATCTTGATTGCAAATAACACTAGAGATACTGTTTTTCTACTGTCTAAGTATTAAAATAATCAGAACTGAAGCAGGTGTGTCATACATAGAAAGAAGTGTTCATAAAGTCCATGTTAGTACTTCCTTTTGTGACACCAGTTTAATTATGTATTATTTCTTCTTTCTCTGTAGGTCACTGATATGATGCTTCAGGACAAACCCTACCCAGACTGGGGAAAGTCTGCCAGAGCCTTCTGGAAGAAAGGAAACATTAGGATCATTTTATTCTGGTAGGAAAATAATAAAATCAAACTATTGTTAATAAACCTTTTATAGAACATGAAAAAATGAGTATTCTAATTGTCCATGACAGAAATAAATATGAACAGAATATATGGTTGAAAAAATATGAAACTTGGTCTAACAAAACATTAAACATCACAAAAGATATATCTGACTGAACAATTCCTAATAAAAATAGTTAGTGTAAAAATATAATTTAAAATTTAATTTAATCATACTGTTTCTTTTATTATATCTATTATATTATTTATAACTGAGTTGCAAAATTTTTTTATATGTGATAATATTTAGACGTCCCATTCTCAGTCCTTGTAATTAATGTAAATAAATATGTGAGTGTCCTATTGTGACCTTGATATTAGTTACAGCAATTCTTTGAATTAACACATGAGTAGAATTTCAAGTGGTTAGTCAGCCTCAGATTGTTTAGAAAAAAAATTCTAAAACTCAGTGGGAAAAATTGTGAGGGGCAAGTGTTTTTTGACTCCAAATGGAGTTTCTGCCAGGTAAATTGTAACTGTTAAAACAGAATACGAATTGAATTTGTCTGAAGAACTTAAGGCTGAAAGTGAAAGAAACTGGAAAGAAAAAAGCAGAAAACCTCAATTAAGTATCTGCCAGCTTACTGTTTTTCAAAGAGTAGATTCAGAAGGAATTGTTGCAGAGAAGTTGAAAGATTTATTAACATGGATCCTGCTACAGAAAATGCAGTGAAATATCTATAATGTTGAAGTAGTTAAAAAGAGGTATTTTAATATATTAAACTGAGGCAATTAAAGGAAATAATAGCAGAAATTAAAGGACTCAAAAGGCAAAATCAAAGGGCTGACTGGCTGCAGAAAAGGTTTATAAGGAACTGAATGGGCTCAGCTGATGCAAATTTTACTAGCACTTAATTGCCTATTGAATAACTGAATGTTAAAATTTGACTATTGTTTTGGTTTTGTTGCTTTTTTAAAAAAAACTGGAATTACCCTACTTGTCTGTAAGTCTGAGTTCAGTATTAGCTAAATGGATTGAATCCATCATCAATAATAGAATCATGAGCAAAACTCTAGATTAAATTTTGCTAGAAGCAGCCAGGGTAGCTTTGCTGAAATAAAGCCTTCTCTGATACGTTAGAAGTCTTTGAACATGTCATGAAAATAATGGATGAGGAAGAAATGCTTAATATAATTTATTTAGACTTTCAAAAGGCTTTTGACAAAGTTCTTCACTGAAGGCAGTTAAGAAAACTAGTAACCTCATAGAGTGTGCTAAACATTTAGGAATCATCTCAGAAATTAAAATTATAAATAAAATCATACTTTTCTACTATGGTGATAAGAAAGGGAGTCCCATTATTTAATATTAGAAGTAGTATTCCTGTTTCTATGCATCATATATATTAGTGACATTACAGAATTTAGAGATGAAGTGAATAATTTGACTAATGCTAGCATGGAAGAAGGAACTAGGAAAGCTAGCTGGAAAGAATAATATGATTGAAAAGTTTGAGCTAGAGACGAGGCTGGGCTCAAACAGCTCCTTGTCACCATTGCGGGACATGCAGAGGAAGATTCTGTCTTATTGCCTCTGGGTGGGCAAAAAAGTAAAGCAGATGAATAAAAAACTACTCAGATAGGTACCCAGTGGGCAAGCCGTGATGACAGTGTCATTTGGTTAAGTCAGCAAAAAGCTCAGTCTAGAACGTAATTGATTTTTTTTACCCTTGTCTGAAGTATATCCTTGTCTGAAGGACTGGAAAGGAGAGTAGTTAAGAACCATGGAAAAAAAAAAAAGAAAACAATTACATAAAAAGTCTGGAAGAATGGAAAAAAAAGAGTTAAAAGCCGAGTGACATGATAGGGAGATTTTGAATTTACATACCAGACAAGGAGAAGAAAAAAATACTCTTAGAAGTACTTAAGTATTCTTGTGAGAGATGTTTTGACTTCTCGCAGTCTAAAATTTTATAAATCCATATTTTCTTTCAAATAACATTCACAGTAAAAAATCCTACCAAAAAGTTTAAAAAGAAGATAAAGTGAAAAGTTATGGTTTTTTCCATGCATGATTCTCATACTAAAGGGTATGCTTAATGAGGATTTCAAAACCTAGAGGGTGACATAAATGCTTGTATTTTTAGCTTTAAGTAGTGAAATAAAATAGCCCTCGGCAACAGTCTACATTCTGTAGAGACATTATTTAGATAGCACATGTTAGGCACCAGTAAAAGTAGATGGGTTTTTTTCTCTAATAAATAGGAAAAATAGAGGGAGTTAAAGTATTGACAATGTTATGCATGATAATATGGGGTATATGGATTTCATTTATTGTTGTTTAAGGAGTATGATGTGAGCAGCCTCATTTCTGATACGTCCTAAATGAAACATCCCCATTAGTATGTCTTACGCAGCTACTGGTATGCCCAAATCCATTTATTCAGGACATTTCTTAGCGACACACCTGTTTAGTCAAGATAGTGCAATACAATGCACTGTATTTTAATTATTGCAAATAACTTGATATGAGATTCATGGTTTGAAGTGGTTGATAAAACAAAAAATCTTAGATACATGCTGGACTTGTTCCGTAAATGCCATATTTATTTTCAGGTTTTCTTTGTAAAATTAGAAAACACCTGTAAATGTAGCAAAGGCAGAATGATTGTGGTGGGGATGAAGGCACTATCCACTTCTTTATAACTGTTATCATGGGGCTGCTTTGTGTCTCTCATTTGGAAATGTTTTCAGCTCTCTAATGCAACTAATTAGCAAAGATTTTGATTTAGCTTATCACCTCCTGCTGCAAATCATTCCTTGGAAGCATCATCAGCAACTGGTTGTTGGTTGCTCCTGAGGATTCTGGCTGCCTTTGGAATGTTCTTACAATATAATTCTTCCAAAACCAGCTCATTTAGCTCAAAAATGTCCATTTGGTATTTGCTTTTGTCTAGTCCATTATTAGGAATTCATTGAAGTGCTTTTTACTCTATTTTACAGTGCTGGGGTGGTGGTGGTGGTGGTGTCTCTGTTAAAAAAGGTCTCTGATTTGGTCATTTCCAGCTCTATTAGGTGGCTACTTTGTCCAGAGACCCGTTTACATAACACTGTTACTGTCTGTATTATAAAGCATCCTGATACAATGCAAATCAAAACACCCTTTCTTACAGATTTAAGAAAGCATATTTTCAAGAAGCCTTTTAGAAAGCAATGAATTATCTGAAATCCTGGTGGAATTACTGGAATGGTGCAGATGTGTTTGTGGGTTATAAAAGAAAGTTACTCCACAAGGAGTTTAGTGCCTGCACCTCCTGTGAGGCTGTGGCAGAGAGACAACTACCTCCAATGCTCTGTAGTTACTATTGTTTTTATGAAGTTACAACCATGGACTGAAAAAAATCTGGTTTATGCTTTTTCTGATATGTTGATAATTTGGGTGGTTTAGGAGAGACAAAATATATGACCCCCTGAGAGGGTTGGCAGATGTAACAAGAAAAATAGATTAAGCCAAGTAAAGATCATGGATGAGACTGACAACAAGCCAGTAGCAGTAGCTAGTGATAAATAAACAGGACAACATAGAACAGTAGTTACTTTTAAGGTTGGGTATTAGAGGAAGCAGAGGGGGAAGTACAGTATGAGGAGACTGGTTTTTTATTATTCCATTTAAGTCCTAAAATCACTATCTCCTCATTACAATGACTTCTGCAGTGACATCATGTGGGGAATCAGGCATAGTAGTTAGAATAGGATCACCAGGATATCTCTGAACTGTGCATGCAGTTTGGTTAATAGAGGCAAGACCTGAATACTCTCTCTTGACAAATTATTACAATATTAGTTGTCCTCAAATCTTTCCTAATAGAGGATGGGGGGTAATTACGATGAGCAAGACATAGAGTTCTTCATGTGAACTTTTAGCTCTACGGGAAAAGAGAATGACAATGAACAAACCTCAAGATTACTGGAAAGCAGAAAAAGAGCTGCTGAGGTCTCTGTGACCAGAGAAGACAAAACTGGTATTCAAAGGTAGACTGTCAAAATGGGGGAGGGTGGTGATAGCAGTGGATTGTGCAGTTGAATATTGATTGCAGGCAGGGTGACAGAATATATACAAGCTAAATGTTTGAATATGCAAGTAGCAGACTGGAATCCATTTCTGTGGTGTCCCTGGCTAGACATTCATTGTACGTGTACACAATGATCAGTCTGCATTGGTGCAATAATGTGTCTTTGACACAAGACTTTTCTCTGAAATAATACAAAGCGCTTACCAACATGGGGAAGAAATAAAATAATATGGAGAATTGTAAATTTGTCATTCCCTATGTTTGCCATGTTTGACTTTGCAAACTAAATAATCTTATTTTAGTGTGTATTTCCACAAGTTCTCTGTAGCTTTCCTTAATAAAAAAAATAAAACTGCACATGCTCAGAATTGTGTTAGCAATCACAGTGCTTTGTTGATTCAGCAAGGTAGTAAAAAAGGTTTAAAAGCTTTTATTCAAATTAATTGTTCAGAGTTGCTACAGACTACTAATTCATGTGCATATGTAATGTTTATAGAAGATTGTGTTAAACACGGGTTTGTGTAGGATTCTTAATTGGGCAATATTTTGTTCCCTGGAAGTAGAGGAAGCTTCCTTATGAGATAGATAGTGGCCTCTTCCACACAGAAATTAAACATAGTTTCTTTAAGAGGTTTTCTATTATGCACCTATTTGAGTGTTTGGATTGCTAAGTCATATTTCCGTATTCTGTGCTTTCGTAGTCAAGATGATAAATGCATACTGGACAATTACATTCTTTTCACTTCTATGAATGTAGTTCATACATTTGTTTCAAGAAACAGCTTCTTGAAACATCCTTTCTTTTCATTATAGACTGCACTGAGAAAAGCTAATTAGGCATTATAGCTTTGTCAACTTAAATTATATACTAAACCAAACAAAACAAACCTTTCATTAAGTTTGAATTTGTGCAGTCCACAAATACAACTTCATGAAACAACAAAATAATTCTGCCTATAATATACATGCTTATGGATACACATACATTATTCTTTCCCTATCTGGAGACATTTTTCTTCTCTTCATTCTTTCATATTGAATTAATCTGTCTTGTGATAAGATACTGACTACTGAATGGAAACCTGGAATTATCTACAAAGTGAGACAGATTTCCTGGTAAATAATACAAATAATATTAAAGAACATAAAAATATTTGATGATATTATTGCTCCCAGTAAATCTTATGCTGTAACCAAAATGAATGACTTCAATTTGGATTAGCAAAATAATAAAAAAGTTCCTTAGTATTTTGGTTTTGTCTCAATACAAGATATTCACTAAGATCATCCTTAGAGGGTTTATATTGAGTAATCTGACTAGTAATCTGGGCAGATATTGTTAAGTATATTCTAAGAGGATAAAACTGTCACTGATCGGTAATTGTTACATTTAGTCTGGCAGTCAAGAAGTATGATTACTATTTCTCAAGATGTGACTAAAATTTTCTGAGAGCAATGTTTCTGTTATGTGTATTATTGGTGAGCTGTGTTGTAAGGTTACAGTTGGTTAACATGAAAAATTGTTGAAAATAAATCATTGTAGTCGAGACCACTGGACTTTCTTTCATACAAATGGTAGTTGTTTAAGATTTCTACTTAATCTTAGTTTTCAATGAATCGTTAACCCTGTACAAACTCTCTGGTTCATGTTCTAAGGAATGCTTTTCCATTTTGATAGCAAAGGGTTTTTACAGTGTCTAGTATGGAAAAGTAACAGTGGTCAAGACTAACCAGATGGTTGAAGTTTGGCAGCCTCATAAGTCAGACCCATTTTGGGGACTTCATTCTCTGAAGCCTTCCCCCTGCTCCTCAGTGCATGAAGACCACATTATTAGTAATTCAGTGTTCTCCCATCAATCTGCTCTCCCCAGTGAACACTGTTTTCAGCTGGAAGCATTACTCAACCCCATTGCATCACTCAGTCCTCCTCTAAGATGCTTCTACCTCCCCATTGATTTCCAGTACATGCAATCAATCCAGTCCCTGGCGGAACACATCTGTCCTTTTGCTCCTTCCATTCCTCTCTTGCTCCAACACAGCAATAGCCCAAAATGCTGCCAGTCTGTGCAGAAGCAAGAAGGAAAGGGCAAGACAGATCTGGGGCTCTAAGCCAGTACAGTGGTTGGCTTCCAAGATATCATTTGCTGCTCTAACATCACGGCCTGTCTCAACCTTTCTACAGCTTTTCTAGGAAAAGCCAAGGAAATAGGAGCATCTTGGGAAGTGCAGTCAGTCCATGAGGGCTGCCCATGAGGCCACATGGAGTATGTTATTCATGGACTAGTAATGCAGTGCATGGGAGGTAGAGGCTTTAAATGAGATTACTTATAGATAAGCAGAGAGAATGTATCCATATGTGAGGGAGTGTGTGTGAAAGTCTCCCATCTGTCTCACCTATCAAGGAAGAAATTTGTATCTTGCCTATGCCAGTCTGTTTGGAAAGGCTGTGTCATGCATTTTCTATGTACTCTATTCATGCACTCTATTCATGATAGGAATATGGGTGAAACAAATCATTTTTCATCTCCCTTTTCTTCTCAGAAGGAAAACCCTTTCAGGGAGACAAAATCAAGTTTAGGAAGCTCTGAGAGCACAGATTCAAAAAAGGGCAGAGAAGGAGCTTGAGGGATGCCAGTTTGTGTATGGCCAGGCCAGTCGAAGATATTCAGCTGCTTTGAAGAAGCATATGAGGCAGACAGCAAGCTACTGTGTTGGACTGCTCTGACAAAGACTGTGCTCAGCGATGTTACCAAAATGCAAGGCCCTCACAAATAATATCCTCCAGAGGCTTAAGGAGAAGCACGTTTTTTCTCCTTATGGATATTCTTATTCAATATTTGAAAATGCTTCAGTCATTATTCTGGGGAACTGTTATTTCACGAAATTTGTTGTGTTTAAGTAAACAGGTTTTTCATACTACTTCTGTTATTCATCCAAGGTTCTCAAATTGAATGTTGCACAGACCCTTATTATTCTGTGTGTAGGTTTTTAACAACACTGTGTCAAGTAGTCCTGCAGATCTGAAAGTCAACTAAAATGACTGAAATAATTTTCAAATAATATTTCTTTGTAGGAGCAATTGCAATGGGGATGTCATGTAACCTTACACAAACACAATGTCACACCACGGCGAAGTATCTGCAAGCTTTAAGTCAGACCTGCTGTCTAGCATATTAGGATGCAATAGTGCAAATACAAGCCGTATGGATACTATACATTTAAGTGTTGTAGAAGGAAAGCTGAGAAAACGGTGATCTGATTATAGCCGGTTGCCCTTGCAATTACCAAAATAGTATCTTACACAAGAAAAGCGTAATACAGATTCAGAGGTTAGAAACTGACTCCAACAAAATCCAGCAACAAGGAATAGTTATCAGCCAAAAAATTGTGATAGTCTGGTAAAATACATATGTCAGATGGTTAGTTTAGTTTTGTGAAAAACAGTTGTAATTGTGGTGTTACTGACTAGAGCAATTAATTTCATGGATAAACTGCATGTATCATCAGCAATTTAACTTCCCAGTTTCAAGTCGTTCAACCCATGGTGCCAGGCTTGTAGGAGATGGTTTGAAAAGTCCTCAAAGTCAAACTGAATATATGAGAGCGGTGGCAGTAGCAGGCGCTATTGCTATGTCCCTTTTCTAGCTGTGCCCTCGTAGGTGTGTGTCAGGACTACTCTGTGGGTATCTGTGCAAAATACCATAAATCTGTAGGATGTGATGTTCAGAGAAGGTGCTGGAGCCTTATCAAAACGTAAGTGCCATCACTAAACCAGCTCCAGGACACTGTGCTGAGTTGACGTGCTTCAAAAAGATATTTCTAGGGTAAAGTAGCCTTCCAGGTGATACTTAGAGAATCAGAAGGGACATATCTCTGGGTTTGCCAAACATTGACTTCTCAATAAATGTATCCATAACTAAGTAGGCTTTTGCTCTGTCAGCAGAATATCACAGTTTCGAGGTCGCACAGCATGCACATGAACTGCAAGTTTTTAGAAGGGGGAATGAATTGCAGCTATTTACTGTTTTCAAATAGGATGTTAGAAAATTGAGACAATGATCACCATAAAAAATGCCACAGAAGTCATTTTAAGAAATTAAGAAAACTGAAGTTCCAAACCCCAGCAAGTTAAAATTATTAAAATTACTAAAATTATTGAATTTGTAACTATTTTTCAAACTTAACCATACACTCTGTGAGAATGATGTGCCCGGTACTGTAATTGTGAGATCACTTTCACATAAAGTTAGGTTTGTTATTTATCTTGTTGAAGTTACATGAGGTGGTGTCGTCCTATTTATTTTTTTCTGAGGGAGTCACCTACGGATCAAACAAAAACACATGTTGTTTCTTCGTTGTATTTGCATGAATAAGAGAAGGGTTGGCAGAGAGGGAGAGTGAGTGTAGCTTTCCTTTCATTTGAAGCAGGACACAGACATGCACATCCACACACAACCATGCACTCAAGACAGAAGTAGAGGGGAGGAAGGGAGCTTCTAACACCCCTGCACAAACACCATTCCCCTGGTAAGTTCTAGTGTGGAAGCATTTCGTGTCCTGGGGTGTAAAACAAGATTCATAGAGAAATCTGGCTGAAAGATAGTTGTATTGAAGAGAGAAAAGTATTGTTCATTAGCTACAGTGGGGTTTTGGATTAGGCTCATAGATGTGAGTTTCGTCTTTGATTTGGTTTAAAATTCTTTGAACTGCTGTAGTATATATGTATTTTATAGCATACAGTTCCTCAGCCAGTTTAAGCTTTTTGAGTTATATTGGGTATCTACTTGCAATTCAATAGCTGATAGCCTGTTAGAAAAAAGAGCTGGTTTTATTCCTACATAATTGCTAGATCCCCAAGTGTAGCCCTCATAATTGGATGGATATGGCAACCCATCTAGACCTCTTTTAAGAAGTACATTTTATTCTGTCCCTGTTAGTGAGCAAGAGGTATATCATGAACTGTTACTAAAAATATTTTATCAAATGTATAGCTTTAAGAAAGTATCTTAAAGTGCAGTGTCTGCAATGTTTCAGTAATAACAGTCCTTCCAAATGAAAAGGCTCACAAAATCACATTCTGTGCCAAAAACTGAAAAGCTCTAATTCTTAGATGAAGATTTTCCTTCGCAAGTTTCAAAATGTTTTTCTTTGAAACAGGCAAGTGCAATCCTCAGTTCAGGCACAGGGCAAGTGTAGAAATGATGTTGCAGCAAGTCTTCTTTTAGCACCATCTCTCCACATTCTACAGAGTTTTTGCTGAGTAGGAGACACCTCTGCCTCCACTCAGGCCCCATGGAAGAATTTCAAGCAGAAAAGTAGAATTAGTGATTTGGCTGCTTGTTCTGTCAGTGCCTCTTCCTGCTTAAGCGCTTTCCTTTCCTTCCTCTTCCACAGTATAAATCCATTTGTTATTAGTAAAGACTTGTTTTTCTATCTTTAGCATTTACAGCTAGCCTAGGCCTCATTCTAGAATCACTCTAAAAGTAGGATGAGTATAGCTGTCAGGTAATATGCATTGTGTGATCATGTAGGAAGAAGAAATTCTGAAAGTTAAATTATAACAATGTATAATCAGATAGTTCTGACAGTCTCCCCAAGACAGAAGTTCCAAGTATTGCGATTAGATCAGCATCTGTGCTATTATTCGTAAAGCAGAAGAATATATTTCAGATTATCAAGGTAGACATTCACTGTCTTGCATCCTTTCTTCAGTGTGCAGAGGCCAGGCAAAATCAAAGCCCAAAATGTGGTCAGTTCAACCAGAACTCAAGTCTCTTTGGGGAAGTTTTAAAGAATCCATTGCACAAAGAAATGCCACATGGAGAAGATACAACCTCAGCTAGTGGTTTTGTGTAAGATGTGCACTATAAAAGCCCACAAGAGCTCAATGGAGATTAGAAAATGAATGCTTCAGCTGCTTGTGCTCACAGTCAAAGTTCGTAGACTTTGCCATGGCTGGATTCCAAAAATCAATTCAGTTTTGTAAAATAAATGTGATGATTAACCTGATGAAATTATTTCCCGGTCTGGAATGCTGGCATACTTTTTAAAACTTGTAATTCTCTGTAATGACATTACATTAAATTTGTGCCTTAAAATTTGCTGATGTACATAGCTGAACTTCTGACTCATGATCTTTCTCATATTCCCGTATTCCCCATAAGCATTGAGTATTTACAGGTTCTGGAATGGAAAGCACATAAGAATACACAATACTACAATCTGGTTTTTTATAATGGCAAAGATTGCAAGAAATCATGATCATATCAAGTGTTTTTTAGCTTTCAGATCTGTTTGAAGAAGCTATTCTGAAACTGATTTGTGTCCAGTAGAAATCAGTTTGGAAATTGATCCTATGGGTTTTGTGTGTAACTGGAAGCACTAACACAGTGAAACTGTTCCACCAATATTAATGAGACTGTTTAACAATGGGGACTAAGAAACTTTCACTGGGAACACTTTGGATGAATTGTACGTCTTCCACTGGTTTCAGGAGGATATAGTTGTTGTCATCCATTGAGCATCTGATTAAAAAAATTTTATTCCTCTCGGTTTCCTGAAAATCCTTCATGACAAGACTTCTGCTGTGTGTTGGACATCAGCAGAATTTTGCTAATAAAATTCAACAAAGTTCTTTCTACCTTTTCATCCTGTTCCACTGATGCAGACTACCAAACATCAGTAGACTAACAGTGGTTCCAGTGAAATCACAACTCAAGATCCAAAGTGTTGCACAGGACTAGAATGTGGTTGTACTGATTAGTCACTTTCTAATTGGTGATGCTTTAAAAGAAGGAGGGGAAAGCTTGTCCAAATTCAGCTATTTATAGCTAACAAAAAAAATGATGAGACTGTCTTTTGCAAAGACTGGGCCTAAAAGTGGAACAAGAAATTATTATTGAAATGGTTCCAGACTTAATCGCCTATCCTTTTCTGTCCCTTTCAGATTTTTATACCCCATGGCCGCTAGCAGAATAGAGCCATTTCAATAAAAATGAAAACTTAATTAAAACCAATGTTTCAGGATGTGCTTAACAGGACTATAAATATGAATGTACGTATGATTAGTTAGTCCTTGTATAAAACCTCATTTAGATGTAAGGAACGTTTCTTTTGTTTAGTAATTTCTTTTCTACTTCAAAAAAAATCAATATGGTTGTAAAATTAAAAGAATTTGCTGACAGCTATCTTAATCAAGACATTCAGCTTTAAAATATCTGGATAGTTGGATAACATAATAAAAATATTGTGGCTGTATTTTTATTTCAAATAATTGCATGTTGTCTGTCTGTAACTGTGACAGTAGCAAAAGCAATGCCTAAAACAAAGAGTAGATTAAATTGTCAGTAAAATCACTGCACAAGGTTGTTAACAAAAGGTGCCCTACAGGGCTCTTTGTTTCATAATGTATGTTTTGATACTTTAGCATCTTTTCTGGATTTTTTTTTAACAACTCAAAAAAAAATCACATTAGCAGTTAAATCCTTATGATAACAGATATTGGTTAAATTTCAGACCATGCCTATTTGCAGTACTTTGTCTAGCAGGAAGGTATCGTTCTGAACTATATGAATTTGTTATAGTGACTAATCAAAGTCAAGAGCTTCAGTAAACAGTGTTTAAACAAAGATACTGTTAATACAGAACTAAACATTTTCTATCTTTTCAGATTCTTTACCTACTGAAGGAATTATCCCTTCCTTGGAGAAAAAACACCCTGGCTGCAGTTTGGTGTAGTTTGCTTTGTATTACTGACTGTGTCAGTATATTGGTGAGCACTGTGCTCCGCCTCATGCAAACAAAGAGTAAATCTTTCTGGTTTTCAGTGGGAGGGGCATCATCCCTTCTTGCCTGTGATAAATGAAGGGGTAAAGCAAAGCCAGGGACAGCAGCTAGAAAAAATCTCTTTAGCCTCGAGAAAGACCCATATTTTTGGAGGCTTTGTTCACTGCTTCTGTATTTCTTTTTTATACTTCCTACCAGAATCCACTAGTTCTGCCATGGAGTAATTTGAAATTAATTTAATTAAGTAAAGAATATCTTGCAATTCAGAAGATAGGCGACAAAGGCCAAACAATTGTCAAAGTATTACATTAAAATGGAGGAGGTTTTCATGTTAGTTTCATGGCTTGCTATGCCTGTTTTAGTTTATTCAAAGTCATGCTGAATATAAAAAGAAGAAAATATTTCCTTTTTTTTTTTAAAGATACTACATTCAGCTTTCTCTCAGTACTGAACAAACATTCATTTTGAGATCATAGAATCACTAGGTTGGAAAACACCTCTGAAATCATCAAGCCCAATCATACCTGTCCACTACTAAATTGTATCCCTAAGCACTTTATCCACCCATCTTTTATCCAGTGATGATGACTCAACCACCTGCCTGGGCAGCCTGCGTCAGTGCCCGATGGCCCTTTTGGTGAAGAAATATTTCCTAATGTCCAATCTAAACCTCCCCTGGCGCAGCTTAAGGCCATTCTCTCTTGTCCTGTCACTTGGGCGAAGAGACCAACACCCATCTCTCTACAACCTTCTTTCAGCCTCCTCTTATCCAGGCTAAACAACACCAGTTCCCTCAGCCACTCCTCATAAGACTTGTTCTCCAGCCCCTTCACCAGCTTCATTGCCCTTCTCTGGACACACTCCAGCACCTCAATGTCTTTCTTGTAGTGAGGGGCCCAGAACTGAACACAGGATTCGAGGTGTAGCCTCACTAGGGCCAAGTACAGGGGCAGAATCACTTCCCTGGTCCTTCCCTGTTTCTGATACAAGCCAAGATGCCATTGGTCTTCTTGGCTACCTGGGCACACTGCTGGCTCATGTTCAGGCACTGTCAAGCAACACCCCCAGGTCCTTCTCTGCCAGGCAGCTTTCCAGCCACTTTTCCCCAAGCCTGTAGCGCTGCAAGTGGTTGTTGTGTCCTGAGTGCAGGACTCTGCACTTGGCCTTGTTGAATCTCATCCTGTTGTCCTCAGCCAATTGATCCAACCTATTCAGATCCCTTTGTAGAGCCTCTGTGTGCTCAAGCGGATCAACACTTTCTCCCAGCTTAGTGTCATCTGTGAACTTACTAAGGGTGCTCTCAATCTCTTCGTCCTGGTCATTGATAAAGACATTGAGCAGAACAGGACCCATGCATCTGATCGTGCGACGGTGTTAGCTCCAATGCAAACTCCTGGGTCTTTGTGCTTTTTCATATGTTGGAGAACTGCATGATGTGTAAAATGTGCATGATATTTTTTTCTTTTCTTTCTTGTTCTAGTTGGTTAGTTACTTTTCATTTAGATGGGTTGGTGTTAATTTTTATTTGAATTTATACAGAATTGTAGGAACTTTAAATAATGAAGTGCCCTAAGGTATCTCTACTATAAACTGATGCAAATAATAAATTTATAACTTTTAGTAAATAGTTTTCTATAAACAACCACCCATGGCCATTGTTTCACAACAAACAACTCTCATTTGGGCCCTCCAGTGTGCCAGCAATGCACAGCACAGAAGCAAATGAACTCTCTGCCCCAGGGAGGTTACTGACTGGAATTCCAATTTTAAAAAGAATATGGCACCGAGATATGCTAAATCCCTCATCTACAAATGCGTATTTGCTGCTCACAAAAGTAGCATGCCAGTAAAAAAAATGGTCCTTGACGTATGCTCAGCTCCAGTTATTTGCATGCTTTGACCTGACCTCATTTATTGAAATATTCAAGGCCAATTGCATAGTGCGAGAATCAAAGGTCTTGGGCAAGGAAATAGAGTGAGGCATGTTTTCAATGATAGTAAACGTGCTAGAAATACCTTATTTGATTTTTGAATGATATATTTAGTTGAAAGAGATAGAATTTAGATGGAAAACAATCATCTTTAGATTTATTTCTTATGGAAAATCTGGGGGAAGATAGTACAAGCAATGACAATGTCATTTTTAGTGCATTAGTTCTCAGGATGAAACTTCTTTCCGAGGCAGGCCCAGATTTCTTGTCTAGCTTCTCTGCAGTATTCTGTAACATGAAGTCTAACATATCCATGCTTCTAAACTTTATAAATAAAGTATAATTAAAAAAAAAGTGTTTCCCAGGGATACTTGCAATGTATGAGACAAGGCTGACCAAGCTACCTGACCATACCTCTGTTACAAGGAAGTCTATTATGTATGTAGCCATTTCTCATTCAAATGTGATGCAACTGATTTTAGTTTTAACATCTTAAGTACGAAGGGTTTAAGGCTGCCTGTAGTTTTCAGATTAACCCAGAACCAGGCAGTGCTTTATGGAGGTCTTCAGGATTGTTTCCTTGGGGTGGCTTACTTAAGATTTGAGCTGCTGCAATTTAATCATGCTTATCTTTAATAACTTGAACAAAAAAATTTTTGGTTCATAGAAGAATAAATTACACTTTACAATATTGTCTTCATTTGAATAAGACCTTAAAACCATTCAGCCTTTCCCCTTGTGTGCAGCTGAATTGATAAAATTATCTGAACTTCTTCAGTTTTATTTTTATGGAATGTAAAAAATTTATACTTTCTCCCAAAGCAAATTAATTTACAAGATGCAAGCACAGACAAAAAAAACATCTGGTGTGCAATAATAATATTTCAAAGAAAGATTGTGTTATGTTTCAGAAAGGTAAGATTTTGTACTTAGAATTAAACTTCTGTTTAAAGTGATATTTAGCAGAATTTTTCAACCTATTGTATCATTTCCAGCTCTTCCTACCTGAAACATTTCTGTGGAGCAGTATTTTGGTGTCCTCAGTTAGAAGTACCACTTTCTTCTTGTGCCACAAGTCATTTCAGTGTCTGCAATTGGCTGGTTTGAAGAAGCATGCACTCTCTTTTAATCTATACGCAACCTCAATTAGTGTTCAGGTCAGTAAGTGGGAAGACATTTATGGAGTCAATCATTTTGGGTTAAGGAGTACACATACTGCAAGTGTACTAATGGAATGGAAATAATGCCTGGAACATCTCCAGGACAGTCACGGTCTCAACGGAGCAATTAAATATGTATGAAGAATGTTTGCAGTGAAGTTCAAACACATCAGCCTAAGGCTTATATTTTTGATTTAATTTATTCACAGCCTTTCTCTGTACTGCTGCTTGATGGCCCTAAAACACTGCTGCACACTGCCTCCTGCATCGTCTATGTATCCACTGACTGACAGATACAGTGACGTTTGCTATTTTTAATCACCATCTCATGAGCAAGGAGTAGACTCTGTAGTAGAAAAGTGCAGTATTAGTATTCAGGTTAACACTTTTTATTCATTAATAGATTTGACATCATTCAGAGTATGGGAAGTAGTCTTCAGAATTAATTCACACAGTGTTTGAGTATTTAGCAAAACTTCTTAGCCTGGATATGCTGGCATTGTTAGATCTTCCAATTGTAGTAATGCATGATATAGCCTATATTCCGTATCTTCATATCAATGTTTTTATCCTTCATGGAAGAGATGCTCATGCTATAGCTAGAGACTGCTTTTTTATTAAAAGAGCTCTTTAAAAAGTTAGTGGTATTATTTCCTGATAATTGTCATTCCTTTCAGAATGTATAGAAGAACACATGCTATTTTCAGGGTCAGTAAGTCTTTGCTTTCTCTGCTATTTTCAGTAATAAATAAAACCAAACTGTTTGGGACTTTACAAAGAGATTTTATTTCTTTTGATGGGTCTCAGTTCTATGATTTGTCATGGATCAGACAGCAGTAGCATATTGATTGGTTTCTCTGTTATCAATTCAAAAACTATGAGTACATAGGACTGACATATAACCAAGTTTAGAGCTCTTGGCAAAGGAACTGAGCAAAGACAGCCTTTTAAAATGATTACTGGTAATGTAATTACTTGTGGAAGATGTATAGATTTCACACATATGGAAATACCAGCATCTTAATACGCTCTTTAAGCAATAACATTAGTGGAATGAGAGCTTGTGTTCCAGTAATGGCATAGACTACGGGTGGATAATGGCATGGTGAAGCAAAGGCATTTGTGTAAACACTGAGCTAAAGCCAGAAGTGTGCTTTTGTTTCTTTAACTAGTTTCAGGGTAGTTATTGAAACAAAACTTACTTTCTAATGACTTTGTAATTATTTTATTAAATGCAATGTAATTGTGAGGCCTCAAAGGTCATAGAATGTCCTGAGTTGGAAGGGACTCACAAGGATCGAGTTCAGCTCCTGTCACTGCACAGGACAGCCTCAACATTCACACAGTGTGTCTGAGGGCATTGTCCAAGGGCTGCTTGAATATTGTCAGGCTTGGCACCACGGCTGCTTCCCTGGGGAGCCTGTTCCAGTCCTCCACCACCCTCTGGGTGAAGAACCTCTTCCTAATATCCAACCTAAACCTCCCCTGGCACATCTTCCTGCCATTCCTTTGGGTCTTATCATTGGTCACCAGAGAGAAGAGATCAGAGCCTGCTCTTCCTCCTCCCTTTGAGAGGAAGCTGTAGACCGCGATGAGATCTCCCCTCAGTCTCTTCTTCTCCAGGCTGAACAGACTAAATGATGTTAGCTGCTTCTCGCATTGCTTTCCCTCTAAAACCTTCACCAACTTCCTGTCCCTCCTCTGGAGATTCTCCAGTAGCTTGACATCCTTTTTGTACTGTGGCACCCAAAACTGCACACAGTACTCAAGGTGGGGCTGAACCAGTGCAGAGTGAAGTGTGACAACCACCTCCCTCAACAAATGCAGTGCTTGATGCACCCCAGGACACAGTTGGCCCTCTTGGCTGCCAGGGCACACTGTTGACTCATGTTCAACTTGCTGCTGACCAGAACTCAAATATCCCTTTTCCTCAGGGCTGTTCTCCAGCCTCTCACTCCCCAGTCTGTACGCACATCCAGGGTTGCCATGTTCCAGGTGCAAAATCATAGAATCATGGAATGGTTTGTGTTGGAAGAGACCTTAAAAATAATCTGATTCCAACCTCCCTGCCATGGGCAGGGACATCTTCTGCTACATCAGGCTACTCAAGGCCCATCCAACTGGACCCTGAACACTTCCAGGAATGGGGCCTCCACAGCTTCCCTGGGCAACCTGTGCCAGTGCCTCATCACGAAGAAATTCCTCCTTGTGTCTAGTCTAAATCTTCCCCTCTCCAGTTTATAGCCATTCCTCCTCGTCCTATCACTACAAGCCTTTGTAAAAAGTCCCTCCCCAGCTTTCTTGTATGCCCCCTATAAGGCATTTGCCCTTGTTAAGCTTCATGGGGTTGGTGATTGCCCCGTTCTCTAATTTGTCTACATCTCTCTGCAGGGCCTCTCTGCCCTCAAGAGTCCCAATAGCTCCCTTCAATTTCTTGTCATCCGCAAACTTAGTAAACCGTCAAGTCCTGAATCCAGGTCATTTGTGAAGACTGGTCAGGAGAAAATATCCCTGTTTGTATCCATAGATAATATCATCAACAATGCTTATGAAAAATATGTGATGTTAATAAGACCGCTATTACTGGAGATGCCAGTGATATGTCATGGGAGTGTCCCCAAATCATATCATTTTCTTTAGAAGCAAAATTAATGTAGGACTTCCAGTTCAAGCACAGGGTAAGCAGTCTTGGAAAATTCAAGAAACCTTGGTGCAATGTGGACAATTGTGGTCTATGGCTTTTGATATCCACTTTTAACAATTAAGATGATTGACTTTTCCTAGTGAAAAAGAACATCCACATAAGTATATTGAAATAACCACCTGACCTTCATCTTTTTGAAATCAGTGGTAAAAGCCCAGTGATCTTCAATGAAACTCTAAAAGGCTTTTAGATATTGGCAGCTTTTTTTTTCAGTTAGTTGTAGGGGACATTTTCCTCTGCAGTATTTAATGAGCTCCATACCATCCATGCAAACAGATTTTTTAAGCATACAATGACAGACATGCTGTTTGATTAGTTAAGTCTTAAATGCTTTCTTTCCTCACCTTTGATAATATTTACCCTTGCAACTTTTAGATTTCTTTCTTCACAATGTTGGTTCATATTTTCCTACATGTATGTTTATGTTTTTGGTTTGGTATGGATTTTTTTTTTCTGCTTCATCAAGCTCCTCTTTCCAGCCATTTATTGAGTTTTGCTGTTGGCTTGATGTTTTTCTTAAAGGCTTATTTTTCTGATTTTGAGTAGCGGTACTATTGTTAAGATTTTAACCTTATGATTTTTGTATCAGAAACCTGATGATTGGGTTATTTCTTATGATGGGTGGGCAAATACTGTGGCTTTACAAGTGCCAGAAGAAGTTGCATGCTTACCTTGTATAGCATGGCATTCTAAACTGCAATACGCCTCGTGACAGCAGGTTATTCCTCACAACAGCAAGATCAGATTAATAAAGGAAGCTGACGCTAAGATCTAGGTATGTGTACTCAGAAAGTGATGCATATGAAAAATGCTTTACTCTTCCAGAAAAATGAGTCATAGCCCAAATATTCATACCTTAACCATCTGAATTTACTATCTTTTATATAGATTTTAAACATATAAATATATTTAAATGTCCCTTGGATTTGAACTACAGGAGATTTGTGGGGCTTGCAGTACTTCAAAACCTCAAACTATTTAAATATAATTCCCAGGCTGTGGATTTAGGATCCTAGCTTAAGACTCAACATAAGATTGTATTAGAAGGTCTTTCCCTGGACCATATGAAAATTTCACAAATTTTAAGTGTCTGTCCATCTGGTCAGGTCATATTAGTATGTTCATTTTTGAGTTTTCTGATCCGTTTGGAAACAGAGACAGGTAAAAAATGATAGGAGACATGAACCACTACTTTGCAACACCGTTATTCAATTTGTCTCCTCACTTTCATAATTTTAGTTCTTAAGGTCATTCATGCTATTTGGAGATCTGCAGTGAGGTGACCAAGGTAACTCCTAGCACAAGGACAAACCAGAGCTCCATCAACTTAGAGAGGCATGATTCAACTTCGGTGTCTCTCCCTGAATGAGCAGAAAGAGAAAGGAGACACTGTTATCCCATTTGCAAAGTCTGAATGTGTGGACAGGGTATAGATGATGCCTCTGAGATCTAGGCTTTGGATTTTTCAGGAACCTTTTGGCTTTATGACACAGTTGTGCTCGTTAGGGGATCCACTGACTGTTACGGCTCAGTTTTATCATTCTCTGCAGCATGAGCAAACTGGAAGAGCATTAACAAGATTCTGTTTTGGGAGGAGGTGTGACTATATTATAAAACAACCCCAGAATTAAAGAAGCAATCAATTTGCTACATTTTATTAAATTTTTAGGTAACAAATGAACTAAAACTAAGCAATCATTAGCAGGCCTTGGGTTACAAAAAGAACTAGCTTAACAAAACATCAGTCTGTAATACAAAATGCGATGACATAAGTAGAAAGCTCTTGGAGATGTTTTTCATCATTTAATTTCTAAAGAGCTCCTAGGACAGAGCTTTTTTAAGTAAAATTGATGACAAGGTCCAAGGTGGAAGAATCTGTCAGCACAGCAGTCACACTTCACCAGTGTGGTATGTTATGCAGGCGTTCAGATTTTAAGCAGCTCTCATCTGTGATAAGTTAATAGCTCATTCCAAATATTTGTGCATAATAAGCTATTCTGTTACTATCTTTCTAAAAGAGATTTGAGGACATTTGTCCACGTGCTAAGTTCAGCTAGGAAATAGTCTTGAAACTGAATAATGAAAACCATTTTTTTTTCCTTTAAGAAACAAGTGACCTATACGTTGTCTTTGGATTCTGCCTTGTGACTGAAAATTCTGCCTTGTGACATCATATGCTTAGTTCTTCCCATTTGAGTAAAGCAACAGAGCCTTTGCCAGTGTCATTCATTACAGAGCTACACGTCCTGTCTTTTAAACCAATTTGATGCAAATGTAATTCCAGAAATCTAAATAGAATTAAAAATGTTTTGTCCTAGCATTTAGATTTATGCAAATTCAGGGAAACAGTCATTTGATTGACAGAGAAATTGATAACAGCTTTAGTCAGTGGAAGCATTGGTTAAGTAGTTTCTATGATGCAGCATTTTCCTGTTGGCTATAGATTGCATGCTCAATGCAGCTATAGACATCTTGCTTTTATGGCAGCTGGCTGCAGAAGAGATATTGTGGCATTCTGCAATTACTGTTCATAGCACAACTGGTAGTTACCCCAGTCCTCTGTAATCCATCTCTGAAACCACCTTTAAATGTCAAATGACAGATTCCTTTGTAAGCAGTCATCTGTTATCGCTGCTCTAGTATAATATTTCACAGTATTTGAGGATTTTTAAGGGTGAAGTCCATTCTTCCCTAAATATGGCATTAAAATACCCCAGCACGAAGTAGAGACCTGCTTTAACTCAGTGAAATATATTTCAGTTTTTTCAGTAGACATTGATGGGGTTATCTACCAAGAAATCTCTGTGATAGATCACCAGTTGTGGTTCAAAGGGCCCAGGAATGAGTGCAAGTCAAATTCATCTTTCAAGGCCTCCTAGCCTGAGATGACAGTTATTTTCAAGGTTCCTAGGAAGAACAAAAAGCAAAAAAGCTCAGTGAAGAACTGGCCAAATTAATTTAGTGTCATCTCTGCACAATGACTGACCTAGGAGAAAATCAAAAGCAATACTAACAAAGTTAATCAAAACAACTAAGCACAGCTTTCTGAGGTACTTTATCCGGTCCCAAAAGCTATCCCCCATTTTACAACCCTTGTGAAATGGATGCAGTTATTTGCTCTGCAGAGGTCCCAAAATTTAGCTGATCCTGGTCTCTGTAGCGGTTGTAGAACAACGATGCCAAGTGCATCGATCTGTTCTAAATGCTGATTTGTTTCAAAGTCTCATCAACAATACAAAAGGTCCCTCTTTTGAGTGAAAGTCAGGCACTGCAAAGTATAGCCCTTCCGAAAGTATTCCTCTAGCTGCTCCCTGTAGGTGCTTGCTGGAGACTGATTAAGCAATCATACAAATGAAGGGGAGGCAGCCTGTAGGCTTTTATGCATGTCAAACACATACATTGAAGTATTCCACAGGAAGAAAAGGATAGCTATATAACTGGAGGGGGCTCAATCAGCAGTGGCTAAAGCGTTTAACAGAATATTAAGCACAGAATATGTACTTAACAAAATGTAAGTCAGCAAAATATCTGTTAAACTCAGGGTGTCTTTAGCAGAGCCTGAACTATTTTGATTTCAGTCTGATCAGGGAAGCAAAGCAGAAGTTGATGGGGAATGTGAATCTTTGGAAGATGAACTGGGTGAATGACTAACTTGACCTAAATGTGGTCCCTTGTTCTGACAACCCATCTGTTCCTTGGGCAAGAGAAAAGGGCTGTCCCTAACTTGTAGCCTGGCTCTGGTGAAAGAACTACCTGCTTGGATGGTCGTAAGAAGTGAGATGTTGGTTATGTACTCATTAATACTTTCGGCAAGATGGTTATAGCCCTAAAGGAGACCCACAGGAGCAGAAGTCTGTGGGAAAAGCAATGAATTCCACTGATTGTATCCCAGAAGAAATGAAAACTGATGCCTTTTTTTCTCTTGCTTTCAATCCCCACTGCCTGAACTCTGCAGTGTCATCCAGCACTGGGCTACGCCACTGCATTCAGTCCTGCTAAGGCATCCTTAACCATTTGGACGAATCCTAGATCACCAAAATACCATCAAATCTCAGGGCCAGGGAGGCCATATTACAGGTTACAGACCATACTGAAATTCATACAAGACTGAAGTGAAGTGGATAAATCAGGAGGAAGAAGCAGGTCCAAACACGAACAGGGAAGAGACAGAAAATGACAGCAAACCACAAGAGGACTAACTGCCAAGTAAGAACATCAGCTAAAATAAATTGGTAGGAGACATGGTTTCTTTAAATCTACAGCTATGTGGGACTAAGCTGGCAATCTTTGCTTCTAAGTCTTAAGAGTTAAGAAATTAGGTTTTGAAGAGACCAAGGCTGGAGACTGAAGAATGACAAATTATTTCAGAAGGAGAGACCTTTACTTGCACCTTGTTGAGAATCCTGCAACAAAACTTTTTTTTTTTGGTTATTATTTTTTTTTTAAGAAAACTGAAACATTCAGAAATGCATCACTTTTGATTAAACTTTCATTGAGAAATGTCTCTCATCTTTGGAAAGGAATTTCTGATCAAAACTAGTGGGAGACTCAGTCTCCTCAGAGTAGCCAGTACCATGGTGATCAAATCCACATGGATGAATGTTAGTCTGAGAACCTGCATTTCTGGGAAGGGAGGGAGGGGTAGGGGAACCTCCATCTAGGTTTAATGCATCTTTGCTGAGTTCCCTGAGTATTTCTATTTCTTTCAAGATTTATCTGTTTTCTGATTTCTTTTTAATATAACAAGCTGCAAAGGAATGCAGATTAGTTTCAGGACAGAACACAAGGCTTTTTCTGTTTGAGGGGCATAACCACTTCCTGACAACCTCTAAGTTTAACCAAATATGTATCTGGGCACCATAGTGGGTTCAGCCTTAACAATTCTCAAGTTCTTTTGTGCTCTTTGCTTCTCAGAAGTTCTTCATGTTCCTCTATCACTCCGTTGTCACAGAACGGGGCATATAATTGTCAGGCACTGGCCTTCAACGTATATTCTGGTGAGTCTGTTAGCTTCTTTTGCTCATTCTTCTTTCTAACCCTGTTCTATTCTTAGAATGGTTAACTTCCCAGGAGATCAAAGTCACAGTAATTTGGGTGTGATTTTTCTTTATATTCTAAGATGTGTCAGCCTTATACTGGAACTGGCTCAACTTGCAGAAAATCATGTGCGTTAGGTTTTATTTCCTGAGCAACTCTTGACTTAGTATCAATTCTTTTGCATCGTTTGTAAAAAGTATTACAAATTACAATTATCAGGAATGTCCGATGAAGTTTTGAGTGCTTGCATTTGGAAGACTTAGTTGGAGAAACCATGACAGCTGAAATTCAGAAGTCTTATGCACAAAATAAGATATAAATAAAATATAATAAATTATTATAAATAAATTCTAATAAAATCAAACCTTCTGGTTTGATTGCATAGGTTATTTTTCAGTAGGAATTGTAATACTTTTTTTGGTTTGAGGCTAGTGCCATTGCTATCCACATTTTTTATATAGGCAAACAGGTTTGCTTGTTGGATGTTAAGATCACATTTCCTTCCTAAATGTAAATGATGTGTAACTTACATGCTTTGCTACTAGGATGCTTTTATTGGAGGAAAAATATCATAGGATAATTCAGGCTGGAATTCAGGATCTCAGGAGGTCTCTAGTCTGCTACTTTTAGTGGAGTCAGCTCTGAGTTGAGACTAGGTTGCTCAAAGTTTTATCCAGTTAGGTATCAATAATCTTGAGATGGTACAGCCTTTCTGGGCAGCCTCTTCCACTGCCTGATAGTACTCATCGGAAATAGTTTTTCCTTATATGCAGTCTAGATCATTCTTGTTTCAACAAGAATGAAACAAGAAAGAAACAATGGCACTGGAACAGGCTGCCCAGGGAGGTGGTTGAGTCACCTTCCCTGGAGGTGTTTAAGGGATGGGTGGACGAGATGCTGAGAGGCATGGTTTAGGGAGTGTTAGGAATGGTTGGACTTGATGACCCAGTGGGTCCCTTCCAACCTAGTGATTCTATGATTCTATGATTCTATGAAATGCATCCTTTCTTGTGCTCCTGTCTTTCTGTACTGTGAAGATTCCCATCTGTCACTCCCATTTTCTTGCTAACCTCCCCAGAGGTACTGGAGGCAGCTCTTAGTTGCTTTCCAAGCCAACCTTTCTCCATGCTGGACTTGCCCATGTTCCTCTCCCTTTCCTCACAGGACAAGTGTTTCAGCCCCGAAACAGCTTGGGGACCTCCACTTCGGTGTATTGGTGCTTTTGTATTCTGAGGGGCAGGGGTATAAATTGAACAAGATATTCTGGATATGGTCTGACAAGTGTGGAGTAAAAGGAAATAATAATTTCCCTTGATCTCCTGGCTGTTCTGTTAGTACATCCCTGGACACTGTTGGGACCTTTTTGCTACCAGCACACGTGCCCAGCTCGTGCTCAGCTTGCTGTATACTAGTACCTGTTTCATACTAATGTAAGATTGATATTCTTTGGAAAATTTTTGACATAAGGATGCATTGCTCAGAAGGCAAGATTAAAGCTTTGGGGACTTTTTTTTTTTCCTGTGTTGGAGTTGTTTTGGAAATACATTTAATCAAAATATAATCAACTTGTTAGATGAAAGAGGCTGCATTTATTCAAAATGCTTTGGAAAAAAAAACCAATATTAAAGAGCAGATCAAAACAATTGTAATTATATTTTACTTTGATAAGGTTTACACAAATGTAATTGTAAAAGGCACAACATCTTGGTAAATGAGAAGTTATAGTCCATGGATACCACAGTCTATGAAACCTGAAATAATGACAAATTTCTTATCCCTTCAAACTACTATATAGTTAAAATACACAGCTAGTCCAGTCCATAACACAGAAAGCTATTAAGCTGTTATGATTAGCTTATTGTAAATTCAAAGTGTATTTTTTAATTTTGCTTGTGGGTATAAGATGTTGTCTGAAAAGCTATGAGAATATAAGCTTATACTGTACAGCCCTCCCACCCACTCATCAAAAGCTTTGCTTAAGAGCACCAATATGACAACATCTGGCAAGAATAACATGTTCCATATGTTCTACATAGATAAAATCACCCTCTGTTATTATCCTTAATGCTTTGTAGCTCATGATCACAAAGACAGCAGGAAATTTTATGGGTTTTGTTCTTTTTTTCCCAAAAACTTGCAAGGGTAATTTTAAGTCTCTGCCACATCAAAATTCTTTGTGAAGTCATTTCAGTTTTCTAAAATGTGTTTTAAAAAGCAAATAAACACCATCATTTCAGTGGCATTTTTCATTTGACAGTTTCTAAAGAGAACTTTTCTATTATTTTGTATAAAGATTAGTTTTGGCAGGTCCTATATAAAATGTATTTGTTTTCCAACTCAGGCTGTTTTTTCATTATTTTCTTGAAAGAAATTAAAACATGGAAAACTAGGTTCAGTTTTGAGAATCAGCTCCAGATACAAGTGCTTGATATTTACTTCTTGATATGGATATCAGCACACCAGCTGCTACTACAGTTGATGGAGCTCTGACCAATGCAGATGGTGATCATTCAGTTCACCTTGAGCAGAAACTTGTGTTAAGTCACCTGAATAATTTTCCAGACTCTACTAACTGAATAAAGATGGGATTCAGGTGCCTAAATACAGGCATTGACTACTATCTAAAGAGCCTAATTTTAGGCTCCTAGAGTAGCATTTAAATTACCATCTAAATGCATTTGAAATGAGAGTTGGCTTCTAAATATAAAGACCTTTTTTTTTCCATTTCAAAGCTTTTCCCCCTTCTAGATTGCAATGAATTCAAGACTTTACTGTGCACTTCATCATAAATGAGAAAAAGAGGCCAAGAGTGCTTTCTTCTAATAACCAGTTTCTGTGACAGTTACTGGGGATGCTGGAAACGTGGAATGCCATAGTCCCTGTTAATTGTATTTTGGCATATGATCCCATGTCTTCCTGCTATGGTGAACAGCGATCCTTTGCCTCACTCTTACCAGGGACTGCGAGTAGCATAAAGGCTTAATACTGGCCACTAAGACACTCAGCTGGGCATAGGAAATCTGTGTCCAGAACATTGACGTGTTTAGACAAAGTAGAGCAGCTCCAACTAGAGAGTTGAAACCAATAGTACCATGCAGCATCTAAAAGCCTGGTTATTATGACTGGGATCTTCAAGACAAATATTGAGATATATGGTCTGAATCACACAGAGCAGGTATTGGCCCTTTTTGTTTTCCCTCATCTCATACAGCTGAGATGCTGCCCTAACACCTGGCTGCTCAACCACAGGAATCATGACCGATTTTGGCACAGCTTCCTTCACAATACAGAAATCAGCCCTTTCACAGGTAAATACGATGTGTCGATGGACTACCTTCGTCTGGATGTAAACCATTTTCCCTGAAAAAGTGCCAAGTAGATCTATCTTAAGACACATTCAATGCTCTGAAAACATTTTTTAAAATCTTGTTTCTGTTGTTTCTTGAGCCAGTGGTCTTCCACCCTCCATTCTGTTGACAGAGTAAGTGATTTATCCATCTTCAAGTAAACCAGAAAAAAAGACCTCCCTTTATCTTATATAGAATTGTGGTTTTTTTCAAAATGCTTTCTACTGGAGTTAAGCAATTAACTTCTAACTTTGGAAGCTGAACATGGAGTAGAGTTGCTTGGATATAACTCATGTGAGTCCTGTAGTAACTTGCGTATGATAGGTGCTGATTGAAATGTTCTTACAAGCAAGACCATGAACTTTCTTAAACTGTTTTTCCTTTTCTGTGTCAGAGATACGAAACGACATTTGAAACTTAAAGCTTATGGCTGATGAGTTTAATTTAAATGAGCTGCTGTTTGAAATAGATAACACTTTCATTTTAGGAAATTAATGGTGTGGCAAAAGTAAACTCGAAGATGCTTCTACCTATAATAAAAAATGATACTCTCTAGAATTCTAATATTTCACCATGTGATTACATTACCTAATCTTACTCATTTTGTTACATGAAAAGTAGTAAAATGTTTCCTCTGTGCATTAATATAAATGTAATTTCAGACTTTATATAAATCTTTGTGCAAAAATCTCAAATAGCTCTGGAATCATATTGATACACTCTAATAAAATTGCAGCTGTCACAGTCAAAGGACAGAAGTAAAGCAAGGTTTATGGGAGAGGTAATATCCTTTCTTTGACAAACATATAACTGAAAAAAATAAACTAATGCTATTTATGTTCACAAAAATGTTTTTCATTTTTCTGAGTAAAAGAAATGTGTAAAAATGCAGAATAAACAATTCCAGTCTTACTAAAGTCGAGCATCCTTTATACTCTGCGGTGTCCAGTTTCTTCAGCTTACCAGGCAGAATGATGACAAGTGTAGACTAGAAGACTTAACTGGTAATGCAAGGTTCCTACTGTGTGTGGTATCTGCTGTCGATAAACATTTATGAGCCAGTCCCAATGCAGAGTTCCCCTCACTATTCCCTATTTGAAACAGAGAATATTTCAGAACTTGCAATTTTGGTACAGATATTTTGGAACTGGCATTTACTGGCAGTGAGTGAATTACTTACCCATTTCTTCCTACTGTACGACAGACATTAGAAACACATTATTGTGATGGCAGTTTTTTAAAAAGATAATGCGATTTAAAATTTGAATTAAAAATAATTTTCTTCTAATTGGTATTTTACTTAGGATAATTAAGTCTTTTTGATGACAATTTACATTAATATACTTTCTCCCACTCATTTGTGCCTGTGGAGCATGCCATAGGGCGTGCGGTGCTCTGAAAGCTGGCAGTAGTATTATTCCTTATCTCTACCACATATTTGTCCTGATTAGGGGAAAAAGCACTATCTTTTAACAGGAGAGATCCAGTCTAATTAATTTTCCAAATATTCCTAGATATTTGTTGTATATGACTTCTCCTATGGCATGTCTGTATTAGCAGTTCACTTCAGCCGCGCATTTCTTAAGAGGATCTCCCAGTCATCTCTCTACCTGCCCTGTGTTTCATTGCATGGATTGATCCTGGGGTGCACAATTGGGATTTCTTCTGGGTGCAACTCAAGTTTCTGTTCTCCATCGCAGCCAGGGCAGGAGAGCAGTGGCTGTCTGGAGGTTTGAAGCCATGCTACTCCAGAGAACCCAGATGCTTTCCGCCAGCAGAGCATCTGTCCCGTACACTTGCTTATTTGCAGAAGTGGTGCTGACACCAAGCAACAGGCAGACTAAATATTTTATTTGAAATGGGTTTAGTGTTGCTAGTTTTGACAGATTTAATAACAGAACCGTTCCTAATTAAAACAAGTGAAATAAAAAGTGTTGGCATTTGCATATGAACATCTGCAGTAGCATTGTTCTTTATAGTTATTGTACACTGTGGGACGGTATGTTTGGCCAGCACTGATTCTGGGATTAAAAATTACAGAAAGTGTTTAACTTGATGGATGATCTTTCTTTCCTGAGGACTGGAAAGCATTTTTAAATATCAAATGCAGTAAAATTTGTTCCTCCCTTTCTGTATCTGTTTTCACAGGGTTTTTTAAACTATTTTGGCACATTCATAAAAAAATGACATTAAAACACTGCAACTGGAAACATAATTTATAAGACATTGATTAGAATTGCATTTCTGTTTCCTACAGCACCATCTGAAGCTGAAAGTTTTGATGAATGCTGATTAACTGCTAGGTGGTTTTATTTGGAGTGTCAATATACCTAGACTATATGCTAGTTAATTTTCTGTATTCAGTAAATTCACATATATATTATATATACTATTAAGTATATATGCTTATTTCCTTAATGAACAAGAATAAGAATACAGAATTTATGATCTTATTTCTTTATTAGCATGTTCTTCTCTTCCAAATACGTAGTATTACGCAATACCTGGAATGCTTATTAGTGATATTTGATGTTTTTTATATAACCTGACTTCGTGGCAATTATGAGTGAAAGTGTGATGAAAAGTTCTCACAGTGCGATGTTATACAAATCTAAGAGCTACTTTTAACTAAGCACAGGTTGGGGTTTTTTTTCTGGGAAAGGTGTAGTCAAAGGGCAAGATACTGCTTTTTGCCCCTTGGAAAAGACAAAATGAAGATGAGGAAAACAGACGAAGTTTGTCTTTCATCTCTTCAGTTGATCTTAGCAGAACTCTTGCTATCTGATCATCAAAGCTACACCTTCATAAAAGATTTGACAGAGGGTCACACATGACAGAAGAAAATTATAAATAGCTCCGACAATGAGCAGCTCGAAGTTGCTGGTAATTTGAAGGTAGTATTATCTTTTTCTTACGTATGGTTAGACAAAGAATTATATTTGATATCTAAGCAGCAAAAGACTTCACTTTCACTATGCGACAGTTTGATTAATGAGGTCCCATCATAGACAAGAATTTGGTTTTAGTATAGTTTGCCCTGCGGATTTAACCATGAAGGTGTCAGATTTAGAACAGTTCTTGTTTCCAACATTAAATGTTTTGTGAACTTGTATACTTTTCTTAGCTTGTCTTTATCTTTCCAAGGACAGATTCTGGTGTTTTGCATTTTTCAACTCAGTACAGACAAATAATAGACTCTAAAGGTGTGGCTGGATGGAGTCAAAGGTACTTCTGGCTTATGTCTGGAGAAGGTGTGGTATAAATGTTTTTGTGGCACTGCACTGGCGCTGAGAAAGGATGAGTCAGGGCCTCATGGACTCTGCCTTTGTAATTCCTAGTGTGGGAGATAGGACATGCGAAACAGCAAAGTACGAGAGATTGAACGGAGCAAAGCAGCAAACAACACCTGTGAGGGGGATACACAACATTAGCTCTGAATTTCCCCACTTCTAAGTGCTTTCCAAACAACTCATTCAGGTGTCATTGTTCAGACTTCAGAGGATGATGGCTACTTTCTTGAACACTAGGATGGCACTATGAAGATGTTGTAGGTAAATTAATGCCAAATTCTTTATACAGTTTATTGAAAATGGCGAATTACATGTGGATATTCTGTACCTCCTATTGATTGTGTTAGTGTAGAGAAAAAAAGAGGTGTCACGGATTTTGTTCTCCAGAAATAGCATTTATCCATGACAGAGACTGCAAAGTTGTGGTTATGACCATGTCTGTCATGAGGGACTGTCTGCAGCCAATACAAATGATAAAAACCTGCTCAAGCTTTTAGCCTGTATTGTGCACAACCTCTTGTAATGTATAAGATGCTGGAAGATAAATGTGAAGTGTTTGGTCAGCTGGGTCAAAGCTTATAGTTCAAGAAAGTGCTGTTGTGGGAAGGTAGCGAAGTCAAAGACATTTGGTTTGACTCTTGCTAAGTATGTGAAGAGAAAATAAACGTACTATTAGCAAATGAAGGCAAGCAGTGTGGATTCAGTCTGGCATCAGTGACTTGTTTTGACAAATTCAAGACCAGGCTCAGTCCTTGCTATCAAAGTTTAGAGAGAGATACAGTCTAAAAATTACCTGATTTTTGAGAGATTCCTTGCAGTAAAAAGTTCCTAAGTTCCTGTCTTCAAGCTTTCCCTCAGTTTGCTGCAGAGCAAAGGATTTTAGAAGATCACTGGCAGTGATGATCACAGTACTGACTTTTTCAGACCTACCTGATGATTTTAACTTCTCAGTACGTAATTGACTTGGACAATGGTTTTTTGCAGATTTTTTTTTTTTAGTTTTTATTCTTCATAGCAGCCTTGTATCTTATCTTGAAGAGTATGGGCTAGGCTGTAAAATGTGTGTTACTGTAGTGGAATAGGTGCCCAGGACGCATAATCATTCTACAGAGCAAACTAGAATTAGAAGTGAAATATAGAACTGCATTTCCTCTGTAAAGTAGAGAAGAAGTTGCATTTTTTAATGGCTGGTACAAAGTCAATCCTTTGTTGCCTTTCCCCTCATAGCCCTTCTATAAGCAGAAGACCAGCAATGATGTGAATGGTTTTATGGCATAGCTCTTTCTCAGTGATGTGCATTGCAAAATAAAGGACGAACTACACTGACCTAAATATTGCAGGGTAGTTCACACTGGTTCATCTGAGACAAGTTATGTCAAGCTAAATGAAATCCTCAACTTCTTTTCTTAATTCCCAGGGCAGTAGGGCAATGCTGTACTTTCACAAGAATTGAACTGAACTCTAAACTCAGACACTAACTCAGTTTATGATAGTTCCATAAGGATATGTTGAATATTTTGCTGTGTTTCAGGTCAAAAATACAACTGTGTTATAATTATACTGTTTTAGTGCAACCATTTCAGTACACTATTTCTGACCTTGTTTTTTGGTTTCACATTTTTATTCTATTTTCTGCCCATTTTCTGCTCCCTTCCCTCCCTATTTGACATTTCAGAATGAATAACGAAGCAGTTTTTTAAGTGCATATGCATTTCCTAGAGGAAATCAGGGCTTGAGCACACACATTGGTCTTTGCATGCATGCTGATGAAGCATGCATAAAAATATGCCTGCATTTGCTTGCATACATGCCAAAATCCAGCCTCCCATGCTTTGAACTCTTGCTCCAAAATGCAAATGCATAATTCAAGAGGACTGAAACAGGGTAGTGTTCAGCATAGCTTCTAGGTACATGGCTCCTATAGCAAAATGTGCAAAGTTGAATTACATTTCTAAAATAACCATGCATGAGGAAATGTGGGTTCCTCAGCATGAGGACAAGGAAAATCAGTGTGTCCATTGGCCAAGGCAGTCTGCACAGGCTGGCAGAGAAGCACTGAGGACTTTGTTCTTTCTGGACAACTTGTCAGCCAAAGTGAGAACACTTACCTTAATGTGAATTTCAAATATGAAGGTCAAATAGGTGGGAAAAAAAATCCCATTGTGAGTCTCAGGGGAGTATGTGCATGAGAGAAGCACTATAATGAATCACCTTTCCAAAGTAAGCCATTCTGGGTATGCCAAAGCAGAGACCGTCAAAAAGTTCATCGCATTCAGGTACTGACAGGTGAAATGGTAGCTAAGTAAATGGTTTGGGAATGAGCAGGCTTGAATATTGCTTAGGTCTAATTAAGTTTAATATGCCTCATTTGTTTCTTTCTGGCCCAGATGCTGGTAATACGCCCCAGGGATCCTGCTATGGTGCCAACCACAGTGTTGAATATAACTGAATTTATTTATTAAGAATAAAAATAAATGTTCAAAGGTAAAGATGGTAGCAATCAAGTCTTTGTGTGTCTCATTATATTGTGAAGAAACATAGTCCTTTGTGCCCCACAATGATATTTAGGAGTCCAAATGTGTACATTGCTGCTCACGTGCACTTGTGTTTTCCCTGCCTACACAAACACAGCCAAGGCTGATGTATAAAAAGATATGCCTACAGACTGGTAGCCTGTAACTGCTTGTGTATATTTTTCTTTTACACTTCTGAGCATTTGTCCCATTCGAAAATGTCATGGGAAATATTCTTCACATTGTTTTACAGCCCTCGGTAGCTGGAGAAAATGAAACCTTATTGCTCTAGAAAATAACTCTACTATGCCACAATTATTTAGCTGTGTGCATGCCTTGAGATGTCATTGTGCCCCTATTATAGCACAGATTTACTGACAGCTATGGCTACTGGGAGAAGCCTTGCTCGCCCTCAAATTTGCCAGCTAAATATGCCGGTTTCCACAGAACTAGGAATTCAATCAGTCATCGTTGACGACTCTGAAGGATATAACAAAGGTTCTGCTAGAAATTATGACATTTGTGGGGGGATAGCTTAGGTATGTTCTTAATACTATATTGCAAAATTGTGTGAATTAGCCAAATTTGTCTTCTGTAACTCTCCTAACATTCATATAAAGGATTTATTACTTTTGCAAGTCACTCTTCACAGACTTCTCAGAAACACCATAAGATGTGTTGAAAACTTGTGCAAAGGACATCTTGGGAGACACAAAGCAAGATCTTTCTACAACCTTCAGAATTTACTAAAGATTGTTTTAGTGTAGTGCAAGTTTCTTTCATATCGATATGTTTCTATATAAACATTAGACTTCACAGTTACTGTCCTATAGCTCTTATAGCTGAGAAAAGACTTTTCAAAGGTTCTAATGTTGTTAGCATCTTAGAAAATGTTCTCTCAAATTTTTCACTTGTATTTGGTGTAGATCATACAGTCTTCGGTACACTACTGTGGTTTATTTCTTTCTTATTTTACTTAATTGGTTTGCAACATGCGTGAAAAATATGGAATGAAGAGCGAGAGCAATACACTCCAGCCTAATTTTGCAACTTGCTTAGTGCTAGCTACTAAATTTCTTTTTTACTGAGGATACAGCTGACTGCTTTCCTATTTTGAATTAAGTTATTTGTTTGTACACTTAATTTTCTTCCATCTGTTTTCATCAGCAGAGAATTACTGATAAAGCAGTAGCTGACCATTAGAAGACAGATAAAATAGAATGATGCATCTTCATTATTATATTCTCTCTGAACTAATTTTTTTCCCCTTGCAGGACGGTTCTGTTTACTCTGACCTCTGTAGTTGTGCTTGTCATCACTACTGACTGGATCAGCTGGGACAAGCTGAATCGTGGATTTCTGCCAAGTGATGAGGTCTCGAGAGCCTTCTTGGCTTCTTTCATCTTGGTGTTTGACCTTCTTATTGTCATGCAGGTATGCTCTCCTAATGTTTCATTCAAGGTGCTGAGGCTGCCTAGTCACTCTATTTCCACTAGAGCAAGTGGTGTTTAGCTGAGAGTACATAAAGGTAGATACATGTTTAGTTTGCAGTTGCTATTAGTAGAGGCATTTTATAACACCATTCGCAGTGACTTTGCAAAAGGCCTGTCGGCATTTTGTTTTGAAAACATTGCTGACTTCTCTTCTTAGACTACTATGTAAGAGCTGCATGACTTTCCGAATTAGAAGGTGTTTTCTGCAAAAGTGACATCACAAAGAGAAACAGAAGCTGGTTGTTTTGTAAATTAGAAGCTTCTGTTAGGAAGATGACAGAAATTTGTCCAAACATGAAAGAAATACTTCCATATTTCAAGCACTTACAATATTAACTATACACACATTATAGCATTTTAATAAATGAAAATTAGTACTTGCTATTAAGATTTCACTCTCCACTTTCACTTGAAGATGTCTTTACTTTGACAACAGATCTTTGTACTGTAATGTCTTCTGCTAGCCACGTTAACTGTCTTCTCCTTGTATCTAGCTGCTAAGAAAGGAATTTGGGTCACAAGTATGTGGCCAAAACCTCCTTCATGTGATGCTGTGCTCTACCTTTTGCATTTGTCAGTGTTTTGAGTGAATAACTCTCCTAATGGTCTGTGAAAAATTAGGTCACTTGGGCTGAGGCAAAGAAAAGGAGCGTCGAAGGCCTGGTTGACTTTTGTTATTTGTCCTAGACATGTTATAGTGTTGGACTGAAGTTTAGCGAAGAATTTGAGAAGAACTGATGGGTCCTTTCTCTCCAATATTTTACTAACTCTGCTAGCAAAGACCATTTCTGAGACACTTCTCTTTAATGAGATATCTATTGCTTGAGTAATTATCATAGAGGTGACACCATGGTGGCACTCAGAATTTATCGCTGCTGTTCTAGGACATTAAAGCTGCATAAAGTTCTATAGTTCAGTTTTATTTTCCAATGTCCACCACTGTCATTCATGGTTGGGAGAACAAGGGTAAGAAAGGAAATACTGTTTTTCTAGTAAGACTTCTGGTGCTTTCTTTTATCTCCCTTTGCATTTTACATGTTGTTTGCTATTTCAAAAAGATTCAAGAGAATGTATAATAAATGACTGTAGTTCACAGGGCTGAATGAAAATACACAACGTATCAAGCTATACTGAATTTGATATTATATGTAGGGTAGAGAAACAGAGTTGTGTTCATACCAAATAATTATTAAATCATCCTTTTGACTTTGAAAAATGAAGTTCCAGTACTTTGACCTTGGAGCTGCTGAATACAGGAAAGAATTTTGTTTGAAACAGCGTGTTGGAAGCACTATTTCATATTTTTACAACACAAAGCAAGAGGCTCTTTTTAATTGCATTTTTGACTGATGTTTGTGTCATGGCATTATTTATTTATTTAAAGTTATTTGGACTCTGCAACTAAGTTGGCATATTTTATTTACAGTGTAGTTCTAGCATCACTGCATTGCTGCTGCAATAAAGTCAAGTTGAGATGGCAAAGTATTAAATCACAGGTGAAGACCATCAGGACCATGATGCTTGGACTGAAGTACAGTTTAGAATTACGTGTTTCTAGAAATTCTTTTCAATAGTGTTGTCTGTTTTACTGATGCTTTTTCCAAACTTAAAAAGCTTTAGCAGTGAACTGATAAAGTTAGAAAAAGAAGAAAAAAAGCCTAGTATTAACTAATTTCTGTTTGAGACTGATGCTAACTAAGAACACAGATGAAGTCATATAATTTTTTAGTTCGGGCATTTTCTGTCCCTCTGAGTGGTAGAATTAATGCTATGTTTAGCAACAAGAGAAAACCAATTGAGTTTGGAAACCTATTCTCAATGATGTGAAAAATAATCACATAATTGTAAAGGATGGCTTTGCATTCTTAGTATTATTATAATTTAATATTTACCTAAGCCCTATGTAGAGCATAAGAAAGAAATAAAGGACTGAGCCCTGAGACTCTGCCCTGAAGAGCTACCTTTTTTTCAATTAGATTAACCCAGACAAACATTGTAAGAGGAGAACACAAACATCTGAACCTTATAGAGACAGTTATATGAGTCATGCTAAAGGGTACATGCACTTTTTAGCTTTGGTTTCTGTCCTGCAACAAACCCTGACAACCTTCCAGCCCTGCTCTCCTTCTAGCGTGCAAAGGCTCCTCCAGTCTGAGCAATTCACCGTGTATTCAGGGGACAGGTCAGTGAGAAAAACACAGATAAGAGACAGAGTAGAAGACGGAGACTTGTATCTGAAATGTAAATTTGAAAATTATGACCACAAAAATATTAAGACAGCCTGAGAAAACAGATCATGGAGAAAGTTGCAGGACCACAACAGGACCTCATGAACAGTGTGGCTGGCTTCTGGCTCAGGTTATGTTCCTTCCTTTTGTACCAACCTCACTGTGACACATCACCACATCTACTCTCCTTGGAGTGAAGAAAAGGGACCCTGAGTGCCTGTTTTAAATGGCTGCTGTGTATGCATCTCCACCTATAGTCAATATAAACAGCTAGGTACAGTTGGGGTGCTTTTAAACATCTACAGTAGAATGAGATGCAGCAGACCCTAGAGATGCATATTTCTCTCTGTGGAGAATAAACTGCCCCAACATGATGAGCTGAGAGGAGCCATCCCTTAAGCCAGACTCAAAAGAAATGTTATGCAAGTAGCATGGCTTGAGTCTAGAGCTGCAGCTCTATTCAAATGTTTCACAGCTTATCAAAGGGCCATAGAAGCATTTCTCTGCCAGTGTTTTATCAATGAGACTTCTATAGAGCATGTCTGACTCTTGCAGGTAGGGTAAGCTCCACTTCTCTCACTGCTGCCTCGCCACGGTTTGAAAGGAGTTTAAGTTTCACTGGGTCTAGGAGAGCATGTCAGAGATAATACCCATTTCAGCCTATTTTAGACACAGCACAGAGGTCTCTATTCCAGTCGTGGTTGTCTGGACATTTTATCTAATGTAAATGCAAACACTGATTTATTTTTTTTTAAGTATAGAGATTGCATATTTTCTCACTGAAAAACAACAACTCAAATTCAATCCAATGCAGGTAAGCATTAGTTCAATTTAAAGGACACATGCTTACTCAAAGTAAGAAAGTTAAAAAGTACAAGTTTGTTATTTTTGCTATAGTATGGAAGTGATGAAGAAGTTAGTCATTTTCACAATGTGTTTAATTATGCCTGCCCTCGTAACTGAGATGGCAAGATCTCATGCGTGTATTTCTGGCACCTATAGCATTAACTGCTGTACGTGGCCATCATTACGTTTTTAGCTTTAGATTCAGACTAAGTGCAAGATCATACATATTAAAACTGGGGTATGTAGTAAAGCTATAATCATACATTAGAACTTCTTACCATTTTAATGAAAAATTCACATATTTAGTTCTGTTTCTCAAACATATAATAGAAAGCTACTAATTAAGGGAGTAAATATGGGAAATTAAACTAATCCCACATTCTGAGTACTTCTATTTGAGCAAGTACACAGGAACTCATGGATTAGCCTACATAGTGCCTTTTTTTTTTGATGTCATGTTCTTTGTGACTTTGCTAATGGGTAGGAGCATGTAGTAGCTGGATTGTTAAACCTCATGTGTCCAGGGGAGATGAACTGTTTAATCGCTGTAGTGTCTTTTGTGAGCATTTACAGGTTTCTCCATACTTCAGAAAGACTGTGGAGTATTTCAGTATTTTCAGTATTTCACTGTGGAGTTACACACTATAGCTCCCTTGCTGAGCACTTTGCAAGTCCCGTGGTGTAAATTCTTGCAACTCTTATGACTTACTGCAACTTTTTATCTGACACTACAATCATATACAATGTCTGAGTGATTTAAAAGCTACCTGAATATACTATTCGATTCCAAAAGGAGAATTTATTCTTCAATGAAGTGGAAAAATTTGGTAGCAGCTGAGTGGAATAAACAAATGTCAGGAGGCATTTTATGTTTAAGATTCTTTGAGAAAGCTCTTGTATGTGAATCTTTAACCAAACTACCAAAATAATCACATTGATACCAAATGGGAATACTCTTGTAAACAAAGAGCGTAGGATTTTGTCCTTCTGAGTAACCTGAAAGTCAAGTGAAGGTCAAAGAGATTAACAACATCCCTTATGACTAGTGCTGGGCCTCTGCCTATATAGGTTTTAGAATACAGCAGACAGATTTTTTTTAATAGTAACTGTTTTTCAAATGTATCTTTCATAATATTTTTGTATGTAAATTTTCTTAACATGTAACTGTAGATCACTATTGCAGCTGAAAATTGACTTCAATGGTAGGGTTTTAAGAAGAGATTTAGAAGGTTAACAAATTGAAGAAAATCTGTATTTAGTCTCTCTTGTGGTTTTTTTTCTTCTAGTGTTTTGTAATTCCCTTAAAAATAAAGTAGTTAATTTAGCTGCTTTGTAATGTTAATTGCTTTGTATATGTCATCCTTAAACAGTAAGGCAGAACCATTATTGGCAACATGGACTAGACTCTAGTCTTGTTAACAAATACATAAAGTGGGAACAGTTTTATACTGATGGAGAGGATGTTTTGATTAAAATCTTGTACAATGCATGAGCAAGTTAAAATACATCACCTGCAACATCAAGTGCGTAGAAGATATATTTTGCTTGAAAAATTGAAGTAGAAGATAGAATAGGAATACAGTTTGTCCACACAAAATGTGTAGAGACTGGATTTTTAGAGGTTTCTTTTTAGTACGTCTGTTTAGCTTTGGAAATGTAATTTGATTGTGACTTTAACTGCATTTACATTCAGTAATTTGGTAAAATTTACACATATGTAAATGAGAGGAGAATCCTGAGCAGAAATACACAGGTATAGTGGCTTTCCTTTGTAATAGATGAGCAGGAAATTATTTTGTGTTCACAGACAAAGCAGGATATACAAAATAGTCTGTAGATGCTTTCAGCTGTAGATTTGACTCAAGGGTGTTATATATTTTTTTTTCTGTTTCTTAACAAGCAGCAGCAAAAAGTACTGATGTATAATTTGTTCCCGAGGAAGTTATCATACTTTGAATTAAAACACCCTTCTAGAAACCTCCAATTCAGGACAACAACTTCTGAAAATACAAACACTTGAATGTCAGGTACTTTCCTTATACTTTTACTGGGTTTACATAGAATCACTTGGTTGGAACAGACCTTTGAGATTGAGTCCAACTGTGCCTGTCATGAGCATTTCATCTACAGGTCTTTTAAATACCTTCAGGGATAGTGACTCAGCCACCTCCCTGCACAGCCTTTCCCGGTGCCTGATAATGCTTTTGGTGAAGAATTTTTTCCTGATATCTAATCTAAACCTCCCCTGGTGCAACTTAAGGCCGTTTCCTCTCATCCTATCGCCTATCACTTGGCAGAAGAAAACCCACCTCGCTACAACCTCATTTCAGGTAGTTGTAGACAGTGATAAGGTCTCCCCTCAGTCTCCTTTATTCTAGGCTAAACAAACCCATTTCCCTCAGCTGCTCCTCATAAGACTTGTTCTTCAGCCCCTTAACTGAGAGAGCTTTGCTGCTCTTCTCTGGATGTGCTGTAGCACCTCAATGTCTTTCTTGTAGTGAGGGGCCCAAAACTGAACACAGTATTCAAGATGCAGCCTTACAAATGCCAAGTACAGAGGCACAATCACTTCCCTGGTCCTGCTGGCCATGCTGTTTTGAAACATTTGAAAACACAATAATAAAATACAATACACAATAATAAAATACAAGTAAAAATCCAGGAGAAACGTCTGTGTCAGTGAAGCTAGCAAATAACATTTGCATCATTCCCCATCATTTCCATCATCATTTCCCACAAAACTAGGAGGAATGGCTGATACACCAGAAGACTGTGCTGCTATTCAGTAAGATTTGGACAGGCTGGAAAGGACATCATGAAGTTCAACAAAGCCAAGTGTAGAGTTCTGCACCTTGGGAGGAATATTCCCTTGCACCTGTGTGGGTAAGAGGTTGACTAGCTAGAGAGCAGCTCTGTGGAGAAGGACCTGGGAGTCTTGGTAGACAACAAGTTGACAATGAGCCAGCAATATGCTGTTGTGGCCAAGAAGGCAAATGGTATCCTGGGGTACATCAAGAAGAGTATAGCAAGCAAGTCAAGAGAGGTTCTTCCCCCGCTCCATGCTGCTCTAGTGAGGGTATATCTGGAGTACTGTGTCCACTTCTGGGCTCCCCAGTTCGGGAAAGACAAGGAACTACTGGAGAGAGTCCATCAGAGGCCATGAAGATGAGCAGTGGACTGGAGCATCTCTCTTGTGAGGAGAGGATGAGAGACCTCAGTCTGTTTAGCCTGGAAAAGAGAAGACTGAGAGGGGACCTCATCAATGCTTATAAATATCTAAGGGGCTGGTGTTGAGAGGATGAGGACAGACTCTTCTCAACAGCACCCAGTGACAGGACAAAGGGCAACAGATACAGGCTGGAGCACAGGAAGTTCCACCTTAACATGAAGAAAAACTTCCTTACTGTGACAGAGCACTGGAACAGGCTGTCCAAGGAGGTTGTGGAGTCTCCTTCTCTGGAGAGAGAAAAAAAACCAAACCACCTTGACACGTTCCTGTGCAACCTGCTCTAGGTGAACCTGCTTTAGCAGGGGGGTTGGACTAGATAATCTCCAGATCCCTTCCAGCCCCTGCCTTTCTGTGATTCTGTGATCTCTGATCTCTGAATATCTCTGATATTCAGGTTTTCTGTATGTGAGGAGTTATTATCTATTTTTATTGATGTACTGCTTGCCCTTTCAAGATGGGAATCTAGCCATAAGGGCAGGTGACCATGGACAGGTTTTTCAGAGCAGTCATAATAGATGGGAATTCACCTTTATAAAACTGTTGGCAGATCCAACTCCATTACTGGTGTCCCCAGCCACTACCATGTGGCAGAGTTTTACAGGGAGGAGCCGTACGGTCTGGACTACTTTTTCAGATATTATAAGGAGTGTTTCATTCCACTCAGAATACGTTGCTCTTCACTAGCAGATTTTAGACATACTGTCAAACAGCGTTACAAAAACGGGTAAGCATTTTGAACACATGCTTGTACTCAGCTAATTGTGCAGTGTTTGCTGAAGAAACCTGCTGTGAGGGTTGGCTCTGCAAAACTGTACCTCCCATGGCCTACAGATCTCTGAAAAAGAGAGGGACAAGTTCAGCTGAGGTGACTTTGGGAGAAGCCTTTCTGTAGCATGTAATAGATTTTCCTTCCACTGAAGTCTCTCACATAGGAAAGAGTTTGCCCCCTTCTTTTCTGCATTTGAAATCCACTGCTTTTATTTTGAAGGGAAACACCTTTTGAGTTTGGTAGAACTGTATGAAATGTTTATGTAAAAGGGTGATGAGGGGGAAGAAGTACAGCATTGTTACAGAAGTTTCTGTTGGAATATTTTAAAGATCCAGATGGATCTATAAATTCCTTTTGAAAATTCCTGAAAGATTCCTTTGCCCCCCTGCCAGAGCACCATATAGAGTACAGTTTATTTCTTCAACTCTTTCAGTTACTTTGGAATACGAAAATTATAACTAAAATCCTTTTCCTATGAGAAAAGGTGTTTGTCCGTTCTTTCACTTTATATACCCTACCTTTTTAATGAGCTATCTGCTTCTTATTGCAACATTTTCATTCTGTGCTTGTCTAGTTTGATAACCGGCACTATCGTTTATACTGTGGATTTGTCAAACAAGACATGTGAAGTACAATATTTTTAAGTGCATTTAATCCTTTGCACTGGTTGCAGATGGTTAAATCTTACTTGGATGCATTATATTGTCTCAGGCATCATAGATTCAACTCCAGGGTTTGTTTCGGCTACTGAAACTTGGTGCTGACCTGAATCCTATTATGCCAATTTATACAGCTGAGGTCTGGGCCCTTTTTTCAGCTCTATGACTCAGTTCCTCATTTGCTGAAAAGGAACAATTTTAGTTCTTTTCTTTCACTAGTTGTCTGATTGTATGCTTAGCCCCTAAGGTGCGCAGAGGAGGGTGCTGTCTGACTTGGTACAGCTCACAGCATAATCAGGCATCAGCCCCAGCTGGAGCCTCTTGGCCCTGAGATGACTACATATGAAATGAATTAGCTGGAAAAGCTTCTCATTTCTCACAGTTGTTCCCTTTTACCCTGACGATGGGTACGTGCCATACATGTGACATTGGGGCCCTTCTTTTGCAGTGCAGGTATTTGCCTGATATAATGAAGCAGTTCTCCAAAAGCAGACCTCACGTTTTCACACATTGGCCCCTGAAATCATCATATCAGCCCAAATGCACAACAAATGTGGAATTCTAGGAACAAGAATAGCTGGAAATTGTTTGCAAGTATTTCACAAG